>NC_090928.1:638550801-639176301 GCF_040938575.1 Ambystoma mexicanum | reverse complement strand
TTACCTGCTAA
Source organism: Ambystoma mexicanum (assembly GCF_040938575.1). Lineage (NCBI taxonomy): Eukaryota > Metazoa > Chordata > Amphibia > Caudata > Ambystomatidae > Ambystoma > Ambystoma mexicanum. The sequence continues at coordinate 639,176,290 of NC_090928.1, read as the reverse complement.
AGCTGCATCACGGAGACATCACACCGACGATCCTGAAAGGGAAGACATCATTTTTAAAAGCATTTCGCTTCGATCGCTGCAGCGCTGCATTTCACTCACCTTTCCTGGGCACCTCCATCTTCAGCAGCGATCATCCGGATCCACAGCCACTTCCCAGATCCTAGAGAGAAAAAGACAAGAACAGAAGGTGAGAGAAGGAAGGGAATAGGAAAAGCTCAGTTTCCTTCTAAGACTTACCTGTTGGGTCATTCCCATTTCATTTCGGGTCCTGCCGCTTCCTGGCATTCCGGACCCCGGCCCCTATGGGGAAAAAAGACAAAGACATTGAATGAGCGAATGCAAAGACATTACCCGAACGCTCATCTAGAACTTACCTGTCATTTACTGGAACTGCACGTTTCACTTCGGGTCGGCGCCATATCTCCGGCATTCCGAACCCCGGCCCCTAAGGGGAAAAAGACATAAGCGTTAGCGCTTGCTGCAATAAGACAATGAACATTATTATTAAGCTTGAACTTTTGAACTTGCTACAGAACTCTTACAGCGCCTTTCCTGAATAGTCAAGCTTATTTGAACTCCCATCAAACCTCAATCCAGTGAAGTAACTGGGTTTCAACGCGCCCCTGCATCAGAAGCAGGATGGAGAACTCATCCTTCCAGACCCTAAGGTGAGACTTCACGGGGAATCGTGGAAGGGTATCGTGGAGGGTTGGAAGGGAGTGGGAGGCTTGAGCATTATTCCGTCAGTAGGTAATACTCCCTTTTCACGCACAGGGGAATATTCCTGCGAGCCAGAGAAGCCAGAGTAGAGGGGCCCTACCTGTCCGTCTTCAGAGTCCTGCGCTTCACCATTGAAGAAGCATCAGCACTCGAAGCCAGACCTGCGCCTCCGTGGGAATCAGGTGAGCGTGACAATATGGAACCCAAGTGACTTGGTACAGGAGATGAGCTCAGGTGTGAAGCCCTCAGGGTTCATGGTTGATAGCCTGGTATGTATGTCTGGGTGCTCGGCTTTATTGGTGAGGAGTAGGAATTTGGTCTTGGAGAGGTTGAACTTCATGTATGCACTGCACATCCAAGACTCAATCAGCTAAAGGCAGGTTTTGAGCCTGTGGATGTCCTTGATGGAGTCAATCTGGAGGTATAGCTGTGTATCGTCGGCATATTAGTGTTTGTGGGTGTTCTGTGTGGCTAGGAGGGTTCCCAGCGGCTCCATGTATAGTTTGAAATCACTGGGGAGAGGATGGAACTCCACTGGACTCCACGGGTGATGGGTAGCATTGGCGATCTAGAGGAGTCCGTCTAAACAAACTGCTGGCGGTTGGAGAAGTAGGACTTGAACCAGTGTAGGACAAGGCTGGGGATCCTGATGCGCCGATGTAGGTTGTCTGTGATTGCCTGGTTGTCTACTGTGTCGAAAGCAGGCAAGAGGTCGAGTAGAACCAGGAGGTAGGGGTGGCCGTCGTCAAAGATATTGAAGGAGTCGTCGACCACCTGTATGATTGCAATCTCTGTGCTGCATCTGAACCCGAATTGGTAGGGTTTGAGGAGATTGTTGGTTGCTGCAGTTGTGCGGCTACAGCTTTCTCAATTATCTTGTCTAGAAAGGGAAGATGGGTGATGGGGTGATAGTTACCTGTGTTGTCGGGATCCACAGTGGGTTTCTTTAGTAGAGGGAGATTTTGTCCTGTCTTTGGGATTGATGGGGAGATGCTTTGAGTTAGGGAGCTCCAGGTAGAGAAGGCGGGCATCTGCAAGGAGCATCTTGAGGATGGATGCTGGGAGGATGTTGTCTGTATACGATGTGGCTTTGAGGGCGGGCAGGGTTTCTACCTAGACCTCTGTAGAGTGTGTCTTGAATGTTGTCCAGGGTGGGTAGATTTCCTGAGGAGGGACATGAGGTGGGTCTGTGGCTGCAGAGCTTGTGTCTATGTGCTGATGAATCTTGCTGATTTTGACGATGAAGATGGTGTTAATGGCAGTGGATTTATTGATGGAGTGTGGTATGGTAGGGTCGAGTAGCGGGTTGACGCAGTGCTTGACCGATTTGAAGAGGGCTCTGGTTTTGTCGGCTTTTGCTATGGTGTTCTGATAGTAGGAGGCCTTGGCTGCATGGATTAGTTGTCGGCGGGTTGTTCGGGGTTCCTTGAGGAGTGCCGGTTCGGATGCAGTCCTGGAGCAGCTCCAGGTTTTTTCTCAGTTCCTGATGACTTTTGCTTAGGTTGAGCTCTTGTGTGTACCAGGGTGCCGCTGGTTTTGGTTTGTAGGTGCATTATCAGAGGTGTGCGTCAGTCAATGGAGGCTGAGAGGGTGGTGATGAGTGATTCCAGTAGAGCGTCGCAGTCTGGCTGGGGGTGTTCGGTCCATGTGAGTGGAGGATGGTGAGGTATTCTGTGAGGGCTTTCACCGGGACTTTTTTGAAGGACCTGAAGGTTTGTCTGATAGGTTTCTGCTAGGAGTGCTAGACTGGGGTGGTGGGAAGGATGTTGAAAGGCACGGCCGGGTGGGCAGACCAGTCAAGCAGGAGAGGAGAGCTGTAGTATTTGGAAGGCAGTGCAGTGATGATTAGGTCAAGGATGTTATCTTTCTCGTGTGTTGGGTCTTTCGTGTGCTGTGTGAGACTGAGGGTGTCAAGAAGGCAGAGGAGAGCTTCCTTCATCAGCTTGGTGTCCTTGTTGCCTGGGACATTGAAGTGGCCTAGGAAGATGATGTTTGCGTGAGGGAAATGGTGGTGACAAGGTAGGTGAATTCTGTTGGGTTTGGGCGGTCTGTAGATGAGATGGAAGGGGACAGTGTCCATCGGGAGGAGCGGGAACTAGCAGGAGAGGACTTTGAAGGAGCCAATGTTGTTGATGTCAGGTCTGGTGCAGGGCTACCAGATCCTGGGGATGGCTGAGGCCTCCACCTCTCTTGTTTGTCCGGTCTCTGTTTTGGATGCTGTAGCCGTCGGGGGCAGGGACATCTGGGATGTGGGCGCAGGTGGGTGTCAGCCAGATCTCTGTGATGAAGATGGTGTCATGTTTGAATAACCAACTAAAAATAAGGGTGCTCGTCAAAGTCCAAAGAAATAGTCGAGTCCAAATCGTATTCAGCTAACTGGCCCTGCAACTTCGAAAAACTTAACAAAATGAAGAAGGCCACAGCAATAGCCTATTGTCCATGGCTTCTGCTTAGCCCAATCACTTAGATATATTTTCCATAGGTCTTACAAGTTCAACAATGTCTCAAAACACAGATCCAACATCTCTGCAGGTTCTTTAGGTCATAACTGAATTCTTTACTATTCTCTCTCCAGGAAGAAAAGGTTTTTCTAGTACAATTTCACCAATTTCGACAGGGTTCTGTACAATGTGTTTGTTTTATACTCAAGCACTGGAACACTACAGGTTCTCTCTCTATCCAGTTGTGTTTATTATGTTTCGTGGCTCTTGGACTTCCCAAAGATCTCTGGCCCTTTGACAGGCTTACTGTGTCTCGGTGGGGCATCTGCCCGTTTGTTTATTTTGGCTCCTGCTACCCTGGTGGCTTTCCCAGCCTCAAAGGTGTCTCTCAATTTCTCAGGATTCTCCAAAGTCCTCTGGCCTTCTGCTAGGCTTGCTGTAGCAGGGCCTTGCTAGGAAGGCTGCCCATTCAGGTTTTATCAGACCCCATAACCCTTGTGGCTTTTCCGGTCTCAAATGTAAAAGTCTCTCGGCTTTTCAGGGCTCCCGAAAAAAGCCCCTGGCCCTCCGATAGGCTACTTTATATTGCTCTCGGTGGGGTGTCTGCGAGTTCAGGTTTACTTGTTCCCCGTAACGCTTGTGGCTTTCCCAGCCTTGAATGGTAAAGTATCTCGGTTTCCATGTGCTCTCTGATAGGCTTGCTTCAACTTGACTTAGGGTGGGCGTCAGCCCGCTCATGTTTATCAGGCTCCTGTAACCTTTAAAACTAAAGGGGGTGTCCACTGGAAAAAAAACAATTTGAAAGGCAATGTGCTCACTTATTTTATGCATTTAAGTTGAGTCACTTTAGTTATGGGGCAACTGTACTTAATGGGTAGTTGTATAATGATCACTATTACTTATTTGTATCACACAAAGAAAGCAGTTATTTCTGTTGAGATCACATAGACAAACAAATATACACATGAAAAATGACATTCAAGTGTCAATGTCATAGGGTCATTGAAAACTGATTAAGTAATGAGAAAAAGTAAAGCAAGTGCGGGGAAGGAAGAACCACAGTAGGGAAACCTCTTCAAGTGCAAAACAGATAATTGAAAGAACTGGTAAACCATAAGAAATAATTGGCTCCCTAGACGAGGAACTTTCTTCTATTAGTAACCAATTGTGGGCGTTTCATGCAGTCCTACACGTCATTTAGTGATTTTGAATGCATCCATATTGAATGCATCCATATTTTCTCTTATTAAAACAAATATCCTAACAACAACCAATTATGCACTAAATGCTTCCATAATTTTGCATTCAAACACATATCCCAACTGCACATAATGTGTAGTTTATAGTCATAACTTAAGTCACCATGGTTTTCAACACTGAAGTTGTCATCAGAGCGGATGGGTCTTCTGAGAGTCGACATATATGGTAGGGCAAATGTGGTAAACCAATGTGGGTAGCACTAGAAAGTACTCCCTATGCTGTATGTTTTGGCTGATAGATTTAATTGTGGCCGCCTTCGTCAGGACTTAAATTTGAGACCCTATTTTTCAAAAACATAAATGCAGAATATATGTTAAACCCACTACTTTACTTTATTGAATTTGTATAGCGCGCCCACTGACCCGGAGGCTTAACGGCGCTAGGAGACAAAGACGGAGATAAACACAAATACATAGTTAAGAGAAAAGAGGTGAACAGAACACAGCTAATAGATCAGTACTCAAAAGAGGGTTAAGTGAAATTAGTTAAATAGAAATGTATTAAGTCTTTTTCTAAACATTGAGATTGAAGGTTCCTCTCTCAGACTCCGCGGAAGGCTGTTCCATGCAGCTGGCGCTGCTGCATAGAAAGCTCCTTTCTTGACCTGCGTCAATCTGCAGGTTGGAATTTTCAATTGAGAGGAGTTGTTGGATCTCAAATTGTGAGCATTGGATTTAACAGCAAGTTCCTCCTTTAAGTAGGCTGGAGCTATATTCCTCAAACATTTATGGGTAATCGCCATAAGGCGGAAGAAAATTCTATCCTTGATCGGAAGCCAATGAAGGCTTCTTCTGGCTTCAGATCTATGGTCCCTTTTCTTGTGGTCCATAATAACAACTGGCCGCATTATTTTGAACTACTTCTAGTCTATTGGCCTCTGTTTTAGGCAGGCCAGTAAGTAGGCTACTGCAGTAGTCAATTCTTGATCCCATTAACGTTCTTGCCAATATTTCCCGATTCTCTTTCGAAATAAATGGACGTGCGTGGGTCAATAACTTGATATAATAAGAAGCCAAAGATACCAAACTGCTAACCTGGGCTTTCATATTCAAGTTTTGATCAAGGGAGACCCCGAGGGTTTTGACTTTATTTTTAGTTTTGATGATACAACCATTGATATGGAGCTGAGCATACATCTTGCAGGATTTAGCTGACGTCCCGACTAGCATTAGCTCAGTTTTGCTAGTATTAAGTGAGAGGCTATTGTTACACATCCTGCTCTGTATTAAACCATAGACCCTGATGATGTTAGATTGATCTTCAACAAAGTTACCAGACAGGGGGATGACACGTGTGTAGTCGGCATAGTTGGCAAACTCGATGATGTTATCCTCCAGAAAATCAAGAAAAGGGACTGTAAAAATGTTATAGAACATCAGCGACAGACGGACCCCCTGTGGCATGCCTTGAACAAACTCTGTAGGTCTAGCATCCGGAAGGGGGTTGCTCCCCCTACACTGGCGTTCCCTTAGGAAGGATTTAACCACAGGCACTACTGGTATTGAGAATCCTGCTACCTGGTCCAGGAGCATAAGCATGGTTGACTCTCCTTGATCCATGTGACGGAGCCGTCTGGACTTAAGGTCCAGCAGGGCTGTCTCCATCCCATGATTCTCTCTGAATCCAGATTGCCATTGGTTCGAGATGTTATTAGACCTAAGATGGGGAAGAATTTGCGAGTATGCTACTTGGTCCAGGATTATAAGAAGGAAAGGGGAGTTTGAGATAGGGCCGTAGTTCAAAGGATCTCCCGGACACAGACCAGATCTTTTTAGTAAAGGTGTAATCCACAAGCCCTTAATACTTCTTGGGACACAACTGTCCCTAAAGGAAGCATTCACAAATCTGCACAATGTTGAAATGAATACAGAGGAGCATGCCTTGATGGCCAAGGCCGGACAAACATCACCTTGAAATTTGTGGTTTTTAACTTTTCAATAATCAGGACCAGCTCAAATTCACTTATAGGTTTAAAGATGAATTGATCTTCCAATGCCCATGTTCTATATTTAGTATCTGAAATATCAAGGTCTTTTAGGGTATTCGCTTTTTTTGATTGGACAATCATATCCCTAATGTTCTTTAATTTAGAACCCATAGCATCTTGTACTAAGTTGCACCATTCAGCATCTCTAGTAACTGACTCACTGCTATCTTGCTTAGGAGTTTAGGCGTTTCTAATTCTTTCAATACTTTAAAAGGTTCCCTGGGTTGAGAATACGCCTTGGATATACAATCATCCAGGTATGATTTTGTTCGCTGTAATAACAGCTGACTTAAATCTTTTTACTGTTACCTTATAGATCTCTTTGTCAGATTCTGAGAGAGCTCTTTTGCAGTTATAAAGTGATTTGGTTTTTTCACTTATTAACATGTGTAAGTCTGCAAAGAACCAACAATGAGACTCCCTTTGAGTGACTTTTTTATAGCGTCAATATATTTACAGCTTTCTGTAAGGTATGTTGATATGCTTCGGTGATTTCATATTCTGTTGCAGTGGAGTAAGCCATGGACTAAGGGCTTCCGGTGTGAGATTATTTAGGTTTCTACATTGTATCGTGGACGTAATTATTTTCTTCCTCATTAAGTTTTTTCAGACATAACTTCAAAATGGATGAAGAAGTGATCAGATCATGGGCCAGGGCCATGTATTCTGATTAGCTAGAGTGACATTATGTCCTGCTATCCAATCTAGCGTGTTACCCTTTATATGCGTGGGAGTTTTCACCCATTGAATAAAGCCAAGATCAGTGAGGTCTTCAACCAGCGTTTTAGCTTGCAAGTCGCTCCCATCTGACAACCAGTAATTAAAATCCCCCAATAATATAGTTTTAGTGCTGGGCTTTAAAAAGGTTAAAAGTAAGTTTCATATCTGATTGGTGAAGTCCTGCATAGGGGAGGGCAGCCGATATACGAGAATCACGCTCATGGTATTCTCAGCGTCAGTTCTGATTTTAATATGGAGGGTATCACAGCTCTCCAAGTTCATGGAATAAACTCTCCCCAAGTCTAAGGTGTCTTTATAGATTATTGCAATGCCCCCTCCTTTCCCCTCTAGTCTGTCCTGGTATACAATATTATATCCCTTTGGTTTGGCCAGAGCAAGCGCAGGTCCTGCTGCTACATGGCTCCACGTCTCTGTGAGAGCACATCGATCTATATTTTGTGAAGAAATATATGTAGATACCTCCGGACCATCTTTTATGAGTGACTATGTGTTCAACAGTACACATTTCAGACTATGGCTAGCTTTGCCAGTTGTTTCTAGTACAAGTTGTACGGACTCGTAGAATTAAGGCGTGCAAAAACGTGCTTACCATGGGAAGACTCAATGAAGGGTTCCCTCAATCAAAGAAGGGAGCAGAGAAATACTCTTCAGAGGGCTAGAGCTATGAAGAGCCCTGTAATAAAGAGCAGAGAATAGTAAAGGTCAGCGCTGTGGCTAGTCCACTCTTGCTGTGATCAGAATTCATATTTATGACATTTATAGTGTTTATTTAAAACGCACACTACTGAGGTGCTCAGGATACTCATCTAGAATGGAGAGAATCCTCTTCCTAGTGGGTATTTTTCAGTCTCAAATTGTTTGGTGATTTCACTTAGCTTATCTTGAGTATTAGCAACAGTGGTTGGACTAGATATGTGGTGGGACTAGGTATGGTCATCTATACTTTTTGTGAGCCTTTTCAAATCCATTTTCAAAGAGATTGGTCATTAATTACTGCAAATGTGTGGGTCTTTATCATGCTAAGGGACTACCATAACACCAGCCCCTAGTATAATGTGGGGTGACCCTTGTTCCGAGAGAGCATTATACAATTTAGTAGGCAGTGGACTCAAGAAAGCAATTAATGTCTTGTAAAATTCCAAGGAGAAGTCAACCAGCCCCAGAGATGTATTGGATTTTTGCCCTTTAATGTACTGTAATGTAATATATGTAATGTAATATAAACATACTTTCCGAAACTCAATGTAACCTGTGCTTTCGCGCAGGGAAAGAGACAGCACATTCCAGAGAGTGGGGGCGAGAACCGAGAATAACCGGCCCTCTATCCGCACTCTCTGGTAGCGTTGAATCATTAATAGCATTTGCATAAGACACCGAGTGGGTTAATAGCACTCCAATTTAGTTTGTAAATAAGCCGCACCCGTGGTTAAGACTGCTCAATGAGTAATGCATAAAACCTTAAACTCAATTCGGGCCTTAACAGGCAACCAATGACTCTGCCGCAGAATAAGTGCGGATGAAGTGAGTCTAGGTGCATCTAAGGCCAGTTGCACTGCTGAATTATGGAGAACATGCAGGCGCTGGATTGGATACATAGGTTACCCCAGGTAGATCCCATTACAGTACTCTATTGATCCCAAAATGAAGTGACCACCTTCGCCGACAGTCCCCAGGCAGAAAAGGAAGCATTTTCCTCAATACTTTGAGTTTTGCAAAACCAGTATTGCATACTGCAGTAATCTGCGCACCTCTCGAACCAGATGGACGGAACATCACACCCAAGTTTTTTTCTGAAGTGCTGGGGGCCGGACAAGGGCCCAAATAGTCTGGCCAATATGCATCACCCCAGCTGGCTTCCGTTGTCTGAAAGCCAACTACCAGAACCTCTGTTTTCAACTTTAGCCAATTATTTGACATCCAGCTCCCTATTGCGGACAGTCAATCTCTAAGTTTGTGATATGGCTCCGCAATAGGTGAATTAAGGCGGAACACTAACTCAGCATAGGTGTGCAAATGGACCCCATATTCAGAAATGAGGTCCGCCAGAAGACGCAGGTAGAGATTAAAAAGGAGCAGAGATAGGGAAGATACCTGGGGCACACCACAGGTGAGTGTAAATGATGTGGAGCGGCAAAACAAAAACGGAAAGAGATAGTTTGCGAACGGTCTGCAAGAAAAGGTGAAGACCGTGCCAGTGAGGTACCGGAGATTCCTACCTACTCAAGGCGGTGCAGGAGAATGTTGTGATCAACTGTATCAAAAGCCTCAGACAGGTAGAGAAGGATCAACACCCCGACAGTGTATACCTCCTCCACAGAAAAGGACAGGATATTTCTAAGGTCAAAGCCTTATTCAATCTAGGAAGGGCCACATACCCAAAACAATATACAGAGTTTTCAGTCCCATCCATTCAGAATAGTACAAATCTGAATAAAATGTTGCTGCAATTTCCCTCTAAGAAGTGATATTGGAACTGTCTGACAAATAGCAGATATAGGTCTTGCCAGTATTCTATGGATCAGGTGCTCCAAGATCTTTCAGCCTTGTTCCCAAGCACATGAAACATTGCTCCTATTTTCTTATGTAGAAAAGGGCTTTTTCAGTGTACTGTCTAATCAGGTGATATGTAGTCTGCCCCAGCTGTTGAAGAATTGGCCACTTTTTAGTGATTCTACATTCACTCTCACGAAACATAGGAGGACTCAGAAGTACACATTTTATCTGCCTCTCGTTTTTTAATTGCTGATTCCATCGTAATGACCTGCCCTCTCATGCTGCCTCCCAAAGACTGATGACTGGTTTTAGGAGTTTCGTCGATAGATAAATATTTCTCTAATATTTGCATAAAAGTGCTGTATCTCGTCTGTAATCATAATTAGCAAAGGCTTATACCTCCACAACATCAAAGGTCGAGTGAGTCCTGTTATCTTCAACTTGATGGACACTGGTGCATGATCTGAAACCTGGACCAAGAATATTGGCGTCAAACAGGGCCGAAGAATGCAAGCCAGAAATGGAGATCATGTGAATTCGAGAAAATGAGAGGAGCCTTGGGGACTGAAAAGTATGGTCTCTTGTGGATGGTTGGAGTAGACTCCAAGCATCTGTAAGGCCAGAGTCAACAATCATCTCACTGAATGGCAAGATATTGCGCATCATGAGACGCTTGGGAACTCTGGATTTATCCAAAGTGCAGTCAGCCACCTCTTTACAATCAGACCCAACAATCAATCTATGTTGCACATAGGAGCAGAGGATTTTATGAATTTTCACAAAAAAGGATGTATCTTCTGTGCATGGTGCATACACTGACATTATAAAGGTTTTCACATCTATGAGGTTTGCAAGAAGTGTGACCTCACCATCTCCCCACTCCCTCTTTAAAGCTTGGATAAATATGAAATGGAAAATTCTTCTTCAACAATATAATCATTCTGGTTTTTTTTCATATCATCGAACCAATTGGAAATTACCTATGGCCATCTTCGTGCAACTTCTCACCTTCATTATCTTAGAAGTGCTTGTATTGGAGACATATTAGCATGCAATCTCTAATAAGAAATCATTTTTGCTTGCTTGATTGGACGATTAAATACATTAACATGCCATGTATTAATAAGTGCTGAACTATTTGTCATTGAAGATTATACTGTCACTTTTTGTGTGCTGGAAAGCAAGGGGGAGTGCAATCAAGGTGTTTGATGGTCAATGTGGTTTCTCGGCCGATGAATCAGTTATCCCGTTTAGTTTCCCTAGGAGAACATTTCAAGAATGTGTTTATGGGCATCCAGAGCAACTTCCTTTGCTTCATTCAAGTGAGAATTCAGTTTATCAAGCCCCTACAGTATTTCGTATCTTGTCTAAGACCTCGGACCATACAAGACCCCTGCTCGCCATACTCTTGCCCAAGACTTATACCTCTGCAACGTAATTACCAGTGAGAAACGCCATGGAGATTACTATACCCAGACTGCATGCATAAACTCTACTGACATTGCCATTGAAAAATGTTTTTCCCATATGCTTGCCCACTATCACGAGCCTTGCTGCCAAAAAATGTTTGCCGTCACCAACTATTCCCCATTTGCACCCTCACCGAAATGTGTTCGCCCGTGTGCCTAAACGAGCTTAATATTGATCATCACGGACCCTGCCTAGATAAAATGTTTGACTTCATCCTCCAATCCCATGCTCACCACTTGTGCTAAGAGCGCGCCCACATGCCTAAAAGAGGTAGTATGTCGAAAAATATGTGCCCACCTTCCCCATTACAATTCATGTTGATGTATCTAAAGCTAATGTTACTGCTAAATGTGTGCCCACTTGCCCAAATGTTCCAGTTGCTGCAGCTGGAAAATGTTTGCCCATCTGCCATATTACAATTCATGCTGATGTATCTAAAGGTAATGGTATTGCTAAATGCGTGCCCACTTGCCCAAATGTTCTAGATGCTGTTGCTGAAAAATGCCTAAACACCTGCCCTATCAAAATTGATGCTCCTAAAGTCAATGATACGGTTAAATATTTGCCTGTATGCCCAAACAGATACTGCCTCTGAAATATGCCTGCACTCCTGCCCTATTATAATGTATGCTGACACCCAAACATGTGTGTCTGCATATCTAGATCCCAAAGAAAAGCCTTGTGTTAAAAGCATGCCCACCTATTGTAACAATTTCGTCGCCTTAACAGATAAATGTATACAGGCACGTTTAGATCACTTAGTTCCCACTACTGACACATGTTTGCCCACATGTCCTACTAGCATGGAGACTGGCCAAAACCGGGTTGCCCACAGGCCTAGTTCCTAGGGATGCCAAGACCGAAAAGCGTGTGCCCCCACGCTCAGTCATCTTGTTCACTGTTCCCACTTAAAGTCCAATAGCCAATTCTATACCCATGAGTGATGACAAGTTGAACTGCTCACGTCCCCTCCATCCCCCTGGGGGCTATTGCACATTTAATATGCCTGGTCACAGGCAACAAGCTCACTAACAAGGCCTTGACCACCAACAACCACCCCAACATACTTTCGTGCCTGTGTACATCTCCTCTCCCTTGGCCTACATCATTCCTGCCTCCCCCTACAATTCATCATCCACCATGCCCATCTAGCTCTCGACCCTCCTACACATCTAGGAGAATCCCATCCTTGTTTCGGTGATTCACGGCTTGCAAGAATTAGATCCAGAACAGCCCATCGGGCACACCTCCCGATCAACAAATGGAGGCCCGGGTAAAGTAGACCCTCCACACCTCCACCCCACTTAGACCCTTCCTCACCTATGCCCACTGTTGAAGTTCAACAGGCCCCTCAACAACCACTGACAGAACAACCCAACTGCATCAAAGGTACCCTGCTGAACGTTTTATCACTGGGAGCCCATGCCACAGATGTCCATGACCTTATACTCCAACATCGACTTGACTTCCTAGCCACCAAAGAATCCTTGCTTCATGACGCCTCTGGCCCGGTTCTCCCCTTTGGCCATCCTGCCCAACTACACCTCCTCAAGGCTGACCATCTGAATGCCATAGGAGGTGGAGTGGCACTCATAGCCAACTCCTCCCTAATGGTCAGAGCCTGCCCCATCTCCACCACTCCTTCTGAAACTGTCACCTAACCCAAAGACCACCATCAATATACTCATTATCTATCGTCAACCCAACGATGCAGTCACCCGATCTTCGGCATCCCCTTACTCATCACACCACTCTTAAAACCTAACACCAAATGCATTATCAAAGGCAATATTAATTTGGGATTTAATGACAAAGCTGACCCCAAGGCCAGTGCCCTCGCTCTCGCCCTTGAAGACATAAACCTCACCCAATGAATAGACTCTCCCATACACATCAAAGGGCGTATACTTGATTGGCTTCTCACAACCAATGTTACTGCAGACATTGCTGCCATCAATGAAATCCTTTGGTCGGATCACTTCTTGATCCTCTTCAACCTAGTCACCAACACCACCCCTATCACTAGCCAGACTCCAAAACTGAGTCCCATATATGTCAGAAACACCAGCAAACTGTCAGATGAAGCTCGAAAGCCCACCCTGATGGATACTCTGGAATCAGGCCCCCATGTTTTAACTTGCACTCTTGATATTGCTAACCAATATCACGACTTACTGTGCATTGCCATTGACAAGCACACCCCCCAGCCGTGCTAAAATACCTAAACCTCTCAAGACTAATAACTGGTTCAACAAGGACCTCATTTTCCTGCGTAGGAACAAAAGAGCCTTGGATCATCTCTACAAAAAGAAGTCCTCCCCTAGCAACGGCAACGCACTCACCATAGCCGCACACAAATGCAAGACCACTGTCATCAACACCAAAGACAATTCATTCAATGAGCGCATCAACAACACAGGCTCTGACAACAAAGAACTCTGTTATCCTGAGAGAGCTAGAGACTCCAATTCCCACCCCACCTCCCGCCCTCAGACAAAACATAGTGCACTACCATAAAAGACGCCCTAGCTCACAAAAGCACCTCCCTGCAAGTGAAAATCAGTACCAAGAAAGCCACCCTTGCCTCCAAAGCACTCACTCTCTCCACACTTAACCCTCCCCCGAAGGCCCACCCCGCCATCATTTAACAGTCACACACGAGGAAGTGCTTGCCACCATCCATGCACTAAAACCATCCAACTGTAAAGGTGACGGATATCAGGCCCATCTAGTGAAACGTTGTACATCCATATTGTCATCTATTATCACGAATGTTGTCAATGCCTCCTTCCTTACCAATTAAGTATCACCCAATAGTAAATCAGAATGCATCACCCCTTTACTTAAAAAGCATCCTTCAACCCCTCCATACTGACCAACTACCGGACAATCATAACAGTCCCCTTTCTTCTCAAGATACTTGACCGAATGGCCTACACACAAGTACAGCATTTTCTAGAGCTAAACCACCTTTTTGTAACGAAAAACCCAGGCTTCCATTACAAACATAGCACAGAAACAGCTCTATTGGACCCTAAAAACCAAATGGATCTCATCGGGGACTCATTCTCCTATTACACGACCTATCCACCGCCTTATACTTAGTCGACCATGGCACACTCTGCCAGCACCTATGCCAGCATTTTCCATTTCTCTCCAGATGCCACTGCTTGGATACACTCCTTCCTCAGTGACCGGAACAATAGAGTTTTCTTCAGGGAAGGTGCTGCTGACTCTATCCAGGCTCCATTAGGTGTACCACTGGGATCTTGCTCTCCCCACGCTCTACACTACCCATACCAAACCTCTCTTCGACTTACTGGATTCCTTGGGTGTCATCTACACTAACTTTGTAGATGATGCCCAAATACTCATACCCATCGAAGGTACTTTTTGCCAGGACACCAACACTATCTATTCCATTTATAGCACTATACAAAATTGGATGGCCACACACTATTTGTGTTTGAACGACGAAAAAACCGAGCTTCTCATTGTCGGCTCTCCCTATTGCCTAAAAAACCTAGACCCTTCCCTTCGCCTCCCTCTGCATATAGGGTACCACCATCCCTGTCCTCAAACTGGTAAAAACCTTGGGAGTACACTTTGCACCAGAGCTATCCATAACAAAATGCATAAATGCACTGTCATCTGCTAGAGCCTATAACTCTCGGCTTACATCACTTAGCAGACAATGTTTGACTCCTAACAACTGCCTCACACTCACACGTGTACTCATCCTATTAAAATTATTGCAACATGCTCCTCATGGGCACCTCAGCCTCTAACCTAGCCAAAGGTACTGCACAATAAAGTACTACAAGCAGCACTTGGGCTCAAATGTTCTGACCATATCTCTGCCATCAGACGAGCGGTACACTCCATCTCTTGCACACAAAAGCATCTATAAAGTAGCACCCACTTACCTCAACGACACACTCTCCTGGAAATCCCCAGGTCGAGTGCTCAGACCCAATGCCAGCATTTCCTTGGTCACACCTCGCTTTGGAAAAGCAAAAGGGAGGGAGGTTATAGTTTCGGGGTCACTGCCCCCACCCTCTGGAACACACTCCCCATGGATATCAGAAATGAGCAATCGTACAAAGTATTTCAAACATGTGTAAAAACCTGTCTTTTCAATAAGTATACATTATTTCTGACTGTAACCTAAGTATTTGTACTCACTAACAAACGCTGTGATACCCAAGGTTTTGGGCGTTCTATAAATGTCAAATACATCAAATCATCCTGCTTCTCAAAAATTGTCAGAGAGGTGGCCATGTAATTTACTCCTTTCCAAAGAAATTTAAGAGGCACTGGTGCAAAGCACCGGGCATTTCAAATAAGTTGGTGGATCCCTTCTTTTTTGACTTATGCAAATCTCTTCCTCTTTTCAAGTATGTTGGGGGTCAAGTATGTTTGGGGTCAAGTATTGGAAGACATTTTTATTTGTGACTGTTCCAAATTATGTCTCCTTTTTCCTTCCCCCAATGGCAGCACCTTTTTTTAACTGAGATTCTTAGGAACCTATCAATTAACAGTCTCAGGGGTCGGTTAGGATCTGCTCTTGGTGCTAGAGCCCAATGCACCCTATCCAACTCTGCATAATCTGGAATATCTAATTGCAGAACTTCTGATAAGGATCTTAATTTAGTGCTACACTCCCCTCAGGTAGCCTGAAATTCCTCTGCTCGGTTGATTCAAAATGTTAGAAGGGGTCTTCGGGGCAGGCCCTCTGTCGTATCGCCTGTGATGGTCCTGCCTTGAGAGTGTTCATATCATCTATTTGAGAAATCCTTGATCCCGTTTGGGTTAAACTAGAGGAAATGGCCACTAACTGACAAAACATCTGCCACTGCATCTTTAACTGAGGGACATTTACTTCATCAGTACAAAAATGTCTCTAAGAGAGGGATTTTTATCCTCTGAAAGAATCAATTGATTTATTGGAGAAATCTTCACCTGAATGGACTGCCTTGCCCTTTCTCTGCTGGAAGTGACAGCCTTTTGGATGTGCCATTGTCGTTTGATGCGTTACAGGAGATCTTAACATCCACGAGAGAGGTTGGAGTCAAGCACCCATATAAGCCCACTAAGTTTTACGGCTATGAATATGCCTTGGTACAGGCCGATTACCAGTAGCAACATTTGCCCTTTTCCCACCAATGTCTCTGTACCTTACGAGAGGTTACGAAAGGAAAGCCTATTTTTGTGCCCCCATGTAACCCACATGTCCAATTTTCCTTCTCGGCTGAGTCTCTGAAATGGGTAGAGAGCTCTGCAGCTTTCGGATTATCAATTGCGCACAGCATCCGCCCAGGCCGTCTCATTTTTCATCTGCCTTTCTGCCCAGGACCTCCAAGCACCTTTATCTTGTCTCGGGCCCTGCAGTGATCTAACACATTCTCCTCGTTGAGGCTTCGCCCGAGACACATCCCAAGCCTCCAGCAGGGACTCAGGCTGGCACTATGATGTGCTGTTTCACTCCCAGCTTCAGCTAGTACACACCTAGCTGATTGCTGCAGATTCACTCCCCGACACTCGCTACTCAATCGTGTGCAACAATCTCTTATCAACCGGAATCACACACTCTACTGGAGCTGTTGGGCAGAGCTGCATACACAGGGGAGCAAACACCATAAGAATAGAAGTACAAATATATCATCCATCTTTCTTTGTGTTTAACAGCGCCTGCCGCTCCACATCTTCACTACCCCACCACTCTTCGTAACTGCACTAAACCTTTCCTTCTAAGGCATTAGTGTAGATTGTTACCCGAGTCCATGCACACATCAGCCTCCCACTCCATCAGCACATATTGCATTGTGCCGCCATGAAGCATAAATATCATAATAAAAAGCACAGAAGTTATTCACATATATACTCTATTTCAATGGCTTTTTCCCCAAAGATCCCAAATATTGATCCAACTTAATGTAACATTATTAGGAATTTTAATATGATTTGGGGGGTGTTTATTAAAAGTCTAACCTTTAACATCACCAAAATTCAATCAAAATCAAATAACTGAAATGCGTACCGGTAGTACAGTGCATAGCAGGGACTGAAAGGGCAGAAACAGGATGAGAGATGGTCAGGGAAACAACTTAACTTCAGTATTTCCATAATCTCTATATATGTAAAACTGAAAGTCTATTAGTCTGTTCCTTTTACAATTCCACACAGTTCCACCAATCTGCACCATATTTTGCATAGTTACCAGTTAGGACTGGCTACGTGACATTTGGACACCACCCTTGTCCCCAGATTTCAGCCCCTTTACAAAAGACGGTTGCCTGAAATCTGCGAAATATCAATGTGGTTGAAAAAGGAGCGGACAGCGCTCATTTTAAGTGACTCGGCATGAGGAACAAAACTCAAAGACCTTGGAAACCACGTTTCAAGGCCCTATGATGCATCGTTTCTGAGATATTTGCACCACACCAGGGTGAGGCGACATGTGTGGAGAGTGCACAGAAGATCCCAGTATGATGCAGAATGCCAACTCTCACTTGTCCTCCACGTCTGCTCCTGGGTAGGTCAGACAGCCACAGGCGCCCATTCTCAGTACAGTTTACTTCAGAGTGCAAAGCACATCAAGAGATAAGCGACTTGGAACAGCGACCTACAGGATCATTGATTTTCAACAATTGATGAGTGCATCATCATGTCTGTCTACAGAACCCGTGTGGAGTAGGGTACTTTTTGCGAGTAAATGTTTAAAAATAAATTGTTTTGCTACAACTCAAATTGGTTGGAAAAAGTTGGGTAAGCAACATTTTGAACATCAAGAGATTCTCCTTCTCCCAGCACAGCCCTCACCCAAGCAAAAAACATGCACTAATGCTTAATTTCCAAGCTCGATCCCAGACCACTTCAATTAGTATTTAATTTTTTCTAAAGTGTCAGTTTCATGTTCAGTCATTTTGACTAAAATAACTTCAACATTAAGAACATTTTTCTGACCAATTTCTCGCAAGCACCGGAGAAAGATTGGGGTCCAGGAAGGATCAGTAAAAGGCAGAAAATAAAACAAGCATTCACAAAGACAATCATGTTGGCTGTTGTATGGTGAAAACATGTTCTGAGTTCATGTACACACAAACGTAGGGATGCGTGGGATATGTCGAGGGCAAAGCAGAGATTGTAGAGCAAGTGCAGGAGGTGTGGATGAATGAATATGAATTTGAGGATAGATCAATGAGAGAGGGTAGTTGTGTGAATGATTAGGAGGATAAATGAACGTGTGAGGGTATGGTGCTGGAGGGATGAATACACCATTTTGAAGATGGTTGAATGAAAGCTTAAGGGAACAAGACAGCAAGGAGGTATGGATGGATAAATGCACAAGTGGTATTGATGAATTGATTGTTGAATAAGCATGTACGGATAGATAAATGAGTTCATGGAAGGAAGAATCAATGACAATAGGAGGATCAGTGAATATTAATGTGTTCATGAGGGCAGCAGTGTTAAAACCACTATGACAAGCCATTTGGTGAGGGTGGGATAGCCTTAGCCTTTTTGATCGTACCATTTTTTAGGTAATTCTGTTTCTGAAAGTGGCATCTATGGATTTGAACCAACTTTCAAAATGCTCCTTGCCAAAAAGCGTAATGCACACTTGCTGCGGCTGTCTCCTGACATCCCAAGCAGCTGCCTTCAGTGGCAGCAGGGCAGGTTTAACGGCCACATATGTATTCCTAAACACAGCGGCTGGAACTCACAGTTCCAACAGTGAGAGGCGGCTTTTTAACGCATCTGTGCATCAAAGCATTACAATTGTGTACACAACCAGCCTGATGGTAGTTACTTATATATACATATATGTCATGTGTAGTTATGACTTGGTGGCTACTGGGATTAAACATTACACAGCTACAACCACTGGATATCATTCTCGTCAGCCTGATGAGCAGTGGCTCATTCATGGCAGGGCCTGGTGTTTATTAGTCATGTGTGCTGGGGGTACACAACACAACCATGTTGGTTCCAGCTCAGGAGGCCTCTCTGATCACCCTGAGGGTGTCGACACCTCCCCCCATGGATCAGCAACTCCTCACCTGAGGTGCATCAAAGCCAGTCCTGTCATGACAATGGCCATCTCATCCTAGAGTGCAGATTACTGGAGTCCCTTAGACATAGACAGATGGACGAAGGGGCAGATGTTAGAGTAGTCCACAGAGAGGGGTCTCGCCATCTTGGACTTTGCTAGGGCTCCCAAACTTTGTCTCATCTCCCCACTTGCTGCAGACAAGGCACTTGGGGTATGGCATTAGCAAGTATAGGACACTTGTTATGGCAGCCAGGATCTGACACTTAAAACAGTTGCTCTCGACCAATCCGCTGTAGCGTTTTGCCTAGAAAGGACCCCATAGTCCATTCATTTTTGGAACACCCTAGTACTACTATATATTTAATTTAGAAAAAAAAATAATCTCCATTTTATTTCGTAAAGAATCACAGAGGGATATTATGTCAGAGCTCTCAGGGTGCCCCACATCAGTTAATTGTGGGTCGCCCATGCATTCATGCTTCTATATTTGCATCCTGGGACGTTTCTAAAGCACAAGTCCCAGATTACAAAGAAGAAAACAGGACTGAATGAGCCGATCAATTCAACATGGAACAATCTGAGAACTCTGCACATGTAGAATATTCTCAGAAATTACGCATTTAATACTAGTAGTGTTTGCATTTTTACAAAACCCTATTCTCACATTACAAAATGCTTCCAAACAACCCACTGTGAATGCCCTTCTGATGAGAAGCACTGATCCACAAACCAAAAGTATTTACACCCATTCAAGGAATTACTCTGTCACGAGGAAATGGATTAATAAACCCTTGCAGCAAAGCAGCCTCAAACCAGTTGGGGTCAGCCATGAAACTCTGATGCTGCAGGACGCCCGCTCTGTTCAATGGCAAACCTGCCTATTAAACTGCTTTCTATTCAAGTTCCTACAACCTACACCTAAACTACTACTACAGAACCTTCAGAGGAAGAGTTGTTAAAGATATCTCCTCTAAGGCGAAAAGTAGTGCAACATCTCAAAAGTGTCAGTTTATCACTCATATGTGCAGACAAAAGCCCCATCTGCCAAATCTAAGGGATCAAGAGTAAGACTTGGACACAGATACATTTTAAGTGTTGGTTATAGATGTATTTATCACAAACAAATGAGGGTTTGGGAGAAATCCTATCTATCTCTAATCCTAAGAGGGCTTTCCTTGCCGCAACAAAACATATGAACGTCTGTGTTAGGATGTTAAACAAAAGAGCATCCTCGTTCCGGTGTCCAAAACCGTGAACTGACCCTTACACGCTAAACTCAATATAATGTCCAACTTGGGAATTTCTGTAAGCTATATGCTTGCGGCTTTCTTTCAAAGTTCCAAACAAAGTTCTAGGGTGCAGAAAAGAATATGAAAAAGGTCCACCAGGAAAGGGATCTTCCCTTCCCCTAGATTTCTTCTGGTGGTTCAAAATGTCACTTTATCACAGTTTGTTTGTTCAAGCAGGAAGACCATTCCCTTGAGTCTCCCTTCAACACACAGTTCATTTGAAAATTCAGTTTCTCATTCTCTGGATCTCAATCATCCTTAAAGAAGCATGGTTATTCCCTTTTACATTGATTGTCACTGTTCCACAATTTCAAGGAGGGGTTTTGACCGCTGAGCTTTCTCAATCTTGTTCCTATCGATGGTGTAATCTCCTGCCAGGGTATTAGCAATTTGTTAATTATCCCAAAAAGGGGTGTGGTTCTTCCCTTTTGTACTGGCTATCACTTTTTGCGTATAGGTCCTAGACACTCACATTGCCTGATTTGCGATCCTGCCAGGGCTTTTTCATTCTCCATTCACTCTCTCTTGCATCCAGGAAATAATACTTTTCAAGTACTGGATCCTTGACCCTTTCTTAATGTTCGTATCAATTATTTCAGTTCCTTTGATTAGGCGCTCTTACGCTGTCAACGGTAAACAGTATTCGCCCTGAAGCGCCCCAGTATCACATTGGCTCTACCTGGGCATACTGGTCTTCACTGGTGGCTTCAGCGTTCTCACGTCTTTTCTGCTCTCAACCCGCAGACTGGGAGTGCGTACCATTAGCTGCTTGGTTCCAGCTTTGCCTAACTCTGCTTCTGGTGGCTACAGCTGCCTGTGGCAACAGTGCAACAAGCTTCTCTCAGCTCTGTCCTTCTGCACGCCTTTCTCATCAGCCTCTGTGCTGTGTCCTGCAGTTTGCTCACCTCCGGAGCCCCAGCCAGCGTCAGAACAAGTATGCTGCAATCGCAATCTCAATATCTCTCAATATCTCTCTCTCTCTCTCTCTCTCTCAAATTTCCCAGCATTGACTAGAATGCAGCATTGGCTTACCGCTTCTGGTCCTCCTCATTACTCCATCCCTCTTCCTTGTCTCAGTACTATATAGGAGTTGGGTTGGGGGGTAGGGGGGGATAAATAAGCTTGTTGGCTATGAGAACCTGAGAAATTCCCTGTGCACATTACAATACGCCATACAGGAATGTTGTAAAGGCCCATGAGTGTCCTTAAGAATTACAACTGAAGGATTATTTTGATCCAATATTTTCTTGCCTCCCTGGAGTTTGTCCTCCCCTACGTGGTCCTCCCACAGATATCCACCCCCAGGTTCAGAGTTACGTAGCTTCTACCCTTCCCTGTCCACATAAGAGAAAATTCCCTCCAGGTAATAGTGACGATGTTGCTAGATTGGACACACAACCCAAATTGCTTAGTATAGTTGTGCACTTTTTTCAAAGCATTGGGCTCGGAGAGGAAGTAGGGACAAGGGGCAGTGTTCTGAATGGAGGGTGTGCTGAGTTCCCCGATCTATCATGAATTGCAGAGGAAGCAGGCTGTTATGATTGGATCAGCCAGTACCTCATGTGCCTCGCGGAGTGCCGTCGAGGCGGTATCCCGCCAACCCATTGCCCACAAGGAACGTGGTAGTCCACATTAAGGGGCAGCAAGAGAAGAGGAGGATTTAAAGGGCTATAGATCCCATGAGGCACCTTTATGATGGAACGGCAAGTTTTGTGGAGAACCAAGAACTGCAAACTAGTGGAGAAAGAATATCAAGTGCCTGATAAGGACCCACAGAAGGGGCGAAGGGGAATACCTACCTGAGTTATAATGGCAAAGGAGGTCTAGAGGGGAATTAAACGTGAAAGATGGAACGACCATATGCAGTGGCTACTGTAAGGAAGGCATGGTATCAAAGTAAGACAGACAAGTGACCACAGTTCAAGGGTGTTTATTGAACTTTATCACAGGTGTGAAAAACGCCCATCTAAACCTAAATCTAATTTGGGAGCAAGCTACGACCATTAAATAATAATACAGTCCTAGTGGAGTCTCGTCAAATAAAAAGGGCCTATACTAAAAAACCTATCGCAAATCCTTACCGCTAAATTACAAATAGTGTCCACAAAATGATAAGTCAGGATATTCAGGCCTTTGTCCTCCCTTCCCACGTTTTTAGCACGGGACAGGGCGGTTCACTTGAGCATAGCACACTCTTGGCCATTTTTAGCACCAGGACACAGTTCCTTTTACCAACATCAGGGCCTTCTGTGCCTAAGTCTTATACATTCAAAGTCTCTTGTTCACATTGCTCGATGTACCAAAAACAATGAAAAAAGTTCCTTTCCAAATATTCATGTGGGGGGCGATTCACTCCTCACCATGGATCCCTCTCAGCCGGGCTCAGATCCTTTTTTATACAATTAGTCTCCCTCAGCTGGGCTCAGACCAATTTTAGCTCGCAGGCATCCCTCAGTTGGATTCACATTTGCCAGAGCAATATCTTCTCGGTTAACTCACGGTTCACCCCGGATCCCCCTCTTCCGGGCTCAGATCCCCTTTTATACAATTAGTCTCCCTCAGCCGGGACCAATTTCATCTCGTAGGCTATCGAAGACGTTCGAATGTGCACAGGATTTAGCTTGATCCGCTACAGGACCACTTTGATTTCACAGTTCAATAATTCTCACACGCTCAGTTGGATACCAAACAGAGACCTTCGAGTGAGCACCCACGTGGCGCCGAACCACTCTGTATCTGGTATCTATTTCAGTTTCATAAAGTTCAATCACATACGAGTCATCTTTCCTCATACAATGTTGCAGCTTGCAATCTTGAGCATAACAAAGTCTGGTCAGTCTCTCCGACTCACCGGCTTCACCGAACTTAACTGGGTCGCTTTGTTGCCGGAGCCAAGGACAGTACCACAGTGGAAATCGCTTCTCCCTGCCTTGGCTATTAACGCGGGAGGGCCCCGTGTACCTTCAACACACTACACCGTTCTTCAACTGCAATGACCAGTTTTCTGTTTATTTTCCTCAAGGTCTCTTGAAAATCGCGGTTCTTCCCCAAACAGGTCAATGGTAGTTCCCTCCTTGCAGCCCTCTCTGGTCTCAAAGCCTTTCTCCTTGGTTTAAACTGCCATCTGAGAATTGCAGCATCCCGTGCATTTTGCCTTGCTCAGAGTGTGCTTTCGTGCTCTGCCTTTTATCCGTGTGGGGAAGTGTGATGAAAGTCAGGTGTGTGTAATTATCAGTAATTACCTGACTCTGCCTGACCCATGTGTAGGGACATATTAGGTATACGGTTCCGGTGTTAGTCCATTGTCGCTCACGATGAACTGTCCGTGAGAAAGTGTTTGTGTTGGGAAAGGGCCGGGGGGGTGGGTTTCTAGGTATCCGAGCTGGTAGGATGGGGAAAAGGTGTTACAGGAAAGGGGATACCACGTCTCACCCTTCGGTGTCCCACTTTCACTCCCTGAACACCCCTCATCCAAGTGATCCTCCCGCACTGGTCCACCCCCAAGAACTGGATCCAATAGCGATGGCCATGTCCTGGCCCCCTGGATGACAGATCCCCGGGAACTAGTGGATGAGACACTTTCAGGTTTCTCACAATATGAGCTGTAGCTGAGAGTCAAACAAAGTCTGTCCTGATACCAAGGACCTGTGGAGGGACCTAGCAGTCTCATATCAAGACGTGCAATGCAGATTAGTAGTTGGCAGTAAGGGAGAAGATGACAACATTTAGCCGGGGTGCTAAGGAAGTGTTCAATGGAAAGCACACCAGGTGACAGCTGTTACGCTCACCTGGCTCCCACAGGGGTGTCGGTCGGACCCGGACAGCTGCCGTCTCCACCCACGTGATGCGTAGTGCAGCGATGACTGACTGGATCTGCCCTCCTAATCTTGTCTGCTTAACCCGTATAAATATTCTCCTGCAAGTGGAGAGATGGATTTAGCCACTTGTGGATTCAAGTGATGGCACCCCCACAGTTCTCCCCAACTAATCACCTCCGAAATGCCCTCACAGCAATCTCACCTTATATTCTTGAAAGATGAGCTCTCCATCCTGCGTGGATTTGCAGAGGCGCGTCGATTCCAGTTACTTCACTGGTTTGAAGGCTCGGGAGAGTTCCGGAGAGTATTGACTCTGAGGTTCCTGGTGAGGACCAGTAAGTATTAAGTTCATAGAGTTCAATATATCCGATGTTCACTCTTGTTCCCCCCTTCCTTTCTTGTCTTGCAGCTGGCATGTGAAAAGATGCTCTTGTGGCAGCTGATGGCGCTCAGGTAAGAGTCTGTATTACCCGGCGCTGTCTGGTAAATGTAGCACATGGAAAACGTGTTGTTTTGTCTCTCTTTACAGATGCGGCACCTGAAAATATGGAGAGTCACAAAAGGATGCCTCCGGTGGTAAATCAGGTAAGTCTATGGTGGTAAGAATTATATTTGTTGGTTCCCTCGGCTCACCTTGTGGTGTTCTTTTGTCTCCTAGGTGACGAAGTTCGGCGAAGAAATGATGGAGGCTGCGCCGACCCGAAGAATGCTATGAAGAGTGGCGAGTATGGCGCGGCGCTGCGGATGGAGGTGCGGTGCATGTAGAAATGATGTTCTTTACAGGTCCGGAGACGAGATGGATCCAGAATCAGCAGTGGAATAGAAATAAGTCCCTTTCTTTCCTCTTTGTTTTAGGAGCTCCGGATTCGAGGTGGGCGTGGCAGAAGACTGGATGCAGGCTGCAGGCACAGTGAGGGTTACGCTGCTGGATGCAGAATAACGCGAAGCGTGTGTTGCTGGTCGGCGTGGTTTAAATAGCCTCAAAGGTAGTCCCAGGTAAGCAGTCCCTAGAACCACACCCCAGTAAAAAATAGTCCCTGTAGAAAAATAGCCCCTTTCAGGCTTCATGTTGGATTGGAGTCATTTGCAGCATGGTCTGCCTGAGGTAAGTAATGACTATAAGCCTGGCGCCTAAGGCGCCAGGACTAAACCCAGATAGATGCATTCCATCTTGAGGAATGCATTCAGACAGCTAATTCCTAAGGTCATCCAGGACACAACCAAAAGGTCGTTGACGTATCAAATGACCAGACTTTTTTATGTGGAGTACAGCCTAATCCCAAGGGTGACAGTCGAGCATGTCAACAACTTACAGTTTAGATGCTTTTCTATCAAGACAGCACTTGTGCCTCTTTCTGCAGGACACTAAAGGGTGACCAAGACTCAAAATCATGTCTTGTCCCGATTCTATTGGTCTGATGTCTACAATCATATTAGGAAGTGTATATATAATTGTTAAATCTGCCAGATGTCCCATCAATCTGCATTACAACTCTTGCCCATTATCAAGGTCTCATTCTCTCAAGTATTGCAACAGATATAGTATGTCCCCTAGAACCATCTAGCCAAGGCAACCACTATGGTTCTGGTCATTTTGGACTAGGCGACTCAGTAACCGAAGCATTCCCGCTGAGGACGAACCCCATGCAATAGACTTTGAAGCATCTACTACCATTCTGCTCATTGGTGGGTTTCCCTGAAGAGATCACCACCGACCGGGGAGTACCTTTATGTCCAAGGACATGGGCTAAGTGAAACAACTGTTGGGCATAATAACAGTGACAACTTAGTGTTAAGCAGAAACCTGTGCAGTTCCTTTAGGGACCACTGCAAAAGATTTAAGACTACAGGTGTTTGGCAGTAAACCCACTTGGTAGCAGTCTGTACCACACAGATTCACTTGGTAGCTGTGGCTGAGCAGTCAGACTTCTCTCAAGAAGAGTTAGGCAGTATGCAGAGTATACACAATAGGTACAGAGACACAGTGATACAAACAAACACTGACCAGAGCTTTGGTGTAAAAGTATATAATTATTTATTTAAAAACACACTTGTAAATCACACTAACAAAAAACAGGTAAGTCATTTCAGCACACAGCCACTATCATATATATACAACCCTATTCACTTATTAGACAAGTCTTAGTGAGAAACACCACTTATTTTCAGACAGAGGTGAGCGCTTAACATAAGATGACACTAATAAGTTGTAAAGAAAGGGAGGGAAAAGGGCAGAGTTAAAGAAGCACACAAGTTTCAATACTTTCTCAAAGAACCACAGTAAGGCAGGATAGGCAGAGTTCTACTGGAGAGCAAGGAAGTCAATTGCAAGGCCCACTCTTGGAGAGAGCAAGCAGAAGGGGTCCAGGTTCACCAGTAGGGTTATGCCCAAAGAGTTTTTGTAGATAGTTCGCACAAAAAGGATGAAAATGAAAGTCAGGAAAAGTTAGCTAGGTTGTCCCAGGCCAGCCCAGGTTAGAAAGTCGAGGCTTTACTGTCACCCCGAACGATCTGTCGCAAGGCGGGACACAGTACCTTAAGTGTGACGGAAGCTCCAGTGGGGGCAGTTGATCCTGGCAGCAGGTGCAAGTCGGTGTTTCGTCCAGAGGAAGAAGAGGTCTCGCCGTGGAGGAAAGATGAAGGTCGTTGCACTGCCAGGGAAGAAACCAGCCGTGGAGTTCTCCGGTTAAAAGGCACTACCCTTCTCTTCGCGGTAGTGGTAACCCGTGGTATTCCGGTTGCCGGGTGCTTGGCATGGGCAAGGCGGCCAAGAGATGCTCCAGGAAGGTGAAAAGAAGGCGAGACTGGTTATCCCCACCAGTCAAAGGAAGAAGACTCTCCGGACTGGAGATCTCCTCTGTCGTCGGGGAAAAGTGGTGAGACGGTTCAGCAGGGCTCCACCGGTGGTGTCGTCGTTGCAGGTCGGCTCAGCTTCTCCCTCCTCGGATTCTTAGGTCCTGTGGCGACTTCTGAAGTTCCAGTCCCCAAAGCCCTGCTTTTATGCAGCAAACCCCCATTCACTCAGCCTAGCTGTCAATCAAACATGCTAAGTGGCGAGCCGGCCGGCTCACCACTTGGGCCAATCACACAAGAGTGCGACTTGAGTTACCAAGGTAACTCAGTCCAGGGTGCCTAAAGCCCCTCCCACACCCCCTGTGGTACCCAGACAGAGTGGTACCACTTTTGGAGGCTTCTGTAGAGAAGCCCGCCAAAAAGTGGAACAAAGGGCTCGACTCGGGTTGGAGTCACAGAAGAGAACACAAACGCCATTTTAGAATCGAGTTCTGGCAAAAAATACCAACCGGTGAATTAATATTAAATTAATAAACCAGCGGTATGTTCAAGGCTATAAGAATTAAATAATTAAAGTTGGTAGCCTCGAACAATGGGAAAATCCCATAGAGAAATATTCGCGGTCGAATATAAAAAGTAGTATCCACTGCCACCAGCCAAAACTCGATCAGGGGGGACGGAGACATGCCCCCTCGAACAACAGACCCCGGGGCAATCGAATTGCCCCGACCAGTACGTCCACAATATGATGGTTTGTACTGGTTTCTGTTCATAATTTGGGACTAGTAAAGCCAATGGTGACTTTACATGCCCTGGGAGACAGTAGTCAGTCCCAGGGTATGGAGTCTATGTTGGGGGGTCGCTACGACACCCCTGAGTTATGGCACGGAGGGTGCTGTGTAACCCACATTAAAAAAAAAACACATGAGACCCTAAGGAGTAAAAGACCCCATAGCCCATAAAACACATGGAAAGTGAAAGCAACACCTCAAATCATGTCTAAGAGTGGGAGCAAAAGAGTGTCACTCTTAACAGGAGAAAAAAATAAACCCCAAAAATCCAGCAAAGCTGCTGGGGGACTCACTAGGTTTGGGAAATTAGCCTTTACAGAGAATTCTCCCTAACACTTAGGTATGCCACCCCCAAGCTGTTGGCCTGGTAGAGTGGTTGAAATAGATGCTTAATGATATCCGTAGAAAGATTATTTAGGCTGATGGGAAGAAAAGGGATGCCCTTACAGCATGGGCGTTCATTTACCATTTGAAAAAAACCATGATATGGATTGGTTTGCCCCCAGAAATTGCGCACACAACCAATTTTAATTGCTTAGTTGTAGATGATTTAATGTGAATCAAACACAGCCGACACGTGTTTCGAGCAAAGCTCTTCTTCCAAGGCTGAGAAAATTACCCAAATTTTGTACAGTTTTGACAAACAATAAACAGCAATTAAGCATCATGCAGATCCAAAGAACATATAGTAAGCATGTGGGTGGCAACGAAAAAGCAAAATAGGTGTCACAATATTAACAAACAGTTTACACCAATTAATATGCATTGCAAGGTATAATTATATGACATGACAAAATAAAAAATGGACATGAAAGGATATATAGACCATAGGTTGTTCGGGTGAGGAGAGCCATCAAGTCAATGTCATATATAAAAGAAAAAAGGAAAAAGATATATGCAAGAGAGTGAGTGATGGGAACGGCCCTGTAAGCACAAGACTCATCATACTTGTATCTGAATAATGGAAGTCGTTAATTAATTAGTTTTTACCTGAGGAGACTTGGCACTAGAACTACTAATTTAGAAACCAAAGACAAAAAACAGAAACCAGAGTATTTATTTGAGAGTGGCCATATCAATAATTAGGCAAGCCACTAGAAATAAAATGACCATGTTTAATTGTATTGAATCTTACCTGATTAAGGTAGTTAAGTATCCGACAATTATAAGTTGCGGCTCCGCTGTAAGCGGAACAAAAATGTAAGTTAGCCGCTTAACATATGGTGGGATTAAATAGCATGTTAAATGGACAATCTATAAAATATGAATAAAATAAAAAATCATACCTATATAGACGCATATGCGCATTCAATTGTGGCTGTCAGCCAAAGCAATAAGGACCTAATGCGGTAGAGTTGAAACAGACACGCGGCACCGTGTAATGGGGGAGACAAAAAGAGGAAAGGACTAATTAGTCAATTAAAAGACACTCACAAAGGCGAGACGGTCACATGCGTGTCCCCCCAGGGTAAAGCATCCTTAGGGGTCGGCGTGAAAGACCTTCACTGAAATGGAGCCTCGCGCATGGTTGTTGAGCTCGTATTTAATACTGTCAAGCCCAGTTGAGCAACTAGAGCTCTGATGTAGGCTCTGGTGGCCATATTGGGTGTAAACCTAAGTTATAGTTTGAAAGGTACAAAGGTCCATACACATTTGAATTGATGATCAAGAGATAATTAGTACTAAATAAGGAGGCCATTTGGCACGAAGTGGCAGATCATTTGTAATTATTTATAAACATTTTTGAAAGTTAATTTACAATGCCGCCTTGCTAATGTTAGTTAGCAAATAGTAATGATAACATAGGCCATAATTGTTATTAATAGGCCTAATCTACCCATAATGATAACATACAGATAAACAAGTAATGTTCACAGGGTGCGCAGTTATTGCAACCTTGTGTATTGGAGGCTAGTTAGCAATGAAGGATGGCATGGGCCATGGTTAAACCACCCAGTGTCCCCCAATTCTCGATGCTGCGTGTTTTGGAGCCAATTAGTTGAAATAATTGTACAGAAAAGTGTCTGATAAATCCAATTTAAAAATGATCTGTCTTGTGTACACCTGACAGTTCCCATCATCAATATCTAAAAACAAGTATGGAGCCCCATACAGGTCTGGTGCAACTCAGCACCCAGACATCAAAGAAACACAGATAGTTCATGGTCGCTGTTGAGGCCATTGGATACGGTTCGGTATTGGCAGATTAACCGTGCTTCCAATTGTCTCAATTTGAGGGTAAGGTTGCCTCCACGTTGTGGTACAGATACTTTAGCCATACCCAAAAATGTAATCTGTGATTTGTCATCAAGCTGATGAAATTTTTGCCAATGTGTAGCAAGTGGATATTTGTTAGTAAGCCACGTGAGCAATTGGTACTCTAGAAAATGTTCACCAATTGGATAGTAGTTGACTCACAGTGTTACGCAGTTTGGGCAATGGGTTAGCAGAAAGTACTTCATAACAACCAGGGGAATGAAGATGTTCTAAGGCCATGTCAATGTAATCTTGTTTATCCATCAAAATCACATTGCCCCCTTTATCTGCTTCTTTGATAATAATCGCATCATTCTCTGTAAGTTTACGTAAAGCAGATTGTTCAGCTAGAGAAAGGCTATGCTTTACAAAGTTACATTTTTTGCCTCTGGAGACATCCTCCAGGCAATGGATGTCATTGATT
This sequence comes from Ambystoma mexicanum, assembly GCF_040938575.1. NCBI lineage: Eukaryota > Metazoa > Chordata > Amphibia > Caudata > Ambystomatidae > Ambystoma > Ambystoma mexicanum. The sequence goes on along the minus strand of NC_090928.1, from coordinate 639,145,751 downwards.
ACCGTCTGGTGAAATGTATCAATTATATTGTCTTTTGGAAAAATTGGTACAAATTTTGATTTGCAAGAAAGTTCTTTAATTTTCAAACTTTGTTGCTGTATATCCAAGTCCTTCATTAAATCACTGATATTCATCATAGGGTTGTGTTCACATTCATCCAAGGACATCAAAACATGGGTATGGTGCATCATTTGCAATGTAATGTCTGATGGGCTGGGTATTGCAGGTTTGGTCTAAAAATATTTTACTTGGGTCGCAAAGTATTTTTTGAGTTTGAGTTTGCGAATGAATTTGAACAGATCAATTTGTATTTGAACATACTCATTGTAGCCCGAAGGGGCAAATGAAAGACCTTTGTTAAGTACTACACATTCACATGGGGAGAGTGAATAGCTGCTCAGATTGCAAATTAAGTTTATTGTATCTGATTTCTCAGGTTCTGCTAATAGGACGACCTGGTTACTCGGCGTGGCGGTGGAGGTACGTTTCCTCCTGTTGGGTTTGCCACCCCTTGTGCCCCTGTATTTTGGCCTGGGGTTCAGGTATTTGGCGTGAGTGGTAATTGAAATCGAACTTTTTTCATAGCTGCCAGTGCAGCTTGCCGGTTGCCATTTTTGAAACGGCGTATCTGTTCCAAAAAACCAGACGGATTTATATTACTAGCATCTCCTAGTGAAGTCTCGGTATCTGTAGGTATCTCTTCATCCATAGGATCCGAGTCATTAACAGGTATGCCTGATCCGGACGCTCGGCTTGTACTGGGTCTTTCGCTTTCGCTATCCGCATCCGAACTTGCAGGAGAGGATACTACACTGCTAGTTCTAGATTTAGATACTTCGTCATATTTAGACTGATAGGTGTATACTCTATTGTCTCTATAATCCCTATCATCGCGTGAACATTTTCTAGATTTACGAAGTTTGACATCATCTTGATGTCTACGTAAGCGACTGTATAAAGTCTTATAATTCTTGTCAACAGTGGCAGCTGGTGCATCAAAGAGGGCTATTTCTTCCTTCAAGGCATCAATTTGTGTGACAATCCTAGCATGCTCTCGTTTTGCGTGCTCAATAAGTAGTTTGAGCATGTTGTTAGAACTAGTAGTTAGATTAGCTTCCCAATCAGTTGCGAGATCACCATCATCAGGATTTTCAAAATCCGGTAGGATAAGAATCCGCAAACCACGGGGAATTTTATTTTCTTGTAAATAATGTTCTAATGTGGTTCTTTCCCAGAATTTTGTTAATTTCTTTTGTGCTGAGACGTTCCACTTTAATGAATTTGGATCTAAGATCCTCAGATTCCGAAGTCCATCTTTTGAACGGGTTCAAAGTTGAACCTTTTGGTGCAAACAAAGCTTTTATGTCATCATCTCTAGTAAGTAAATATTCAGCGGCTTGTGCCATTGTGCAGACAAGATTTAGAAAAAACCCTCAATGTTCCACAGGGTTTTCTCCATTGAAGCTGGTAAAAGGGTGAAAACCACAAGACATACTGCAAACATTCCAGGAAAGTTGGGAGCAGCAGGAAGATCCTGGGTAGAACATACCTCAGTTTACTCAAGCTACCAGGGCTCAGATGGCTTTAATTAGAGATCTTGTTAACATTAATTTATCTTAGGCTCAGAAAAACCAGCAAGTACTATGAAATTGGAAAGCCTGGCTAAGGAAATTTCAGGTGGGTAATTCACTTTTGATTCTCTTACCCCCGTCGGACAACAATCTGATTTGTCAAGAGGCACATGCCTTATGTGGTCATCAAGGTTATTGAGGAACTTAATCATCAGATCCTAAAACCAGATCATTGAGTTAAAGAGCAGGTTTACCATGTGAACCTGTACAAAGAATGGAAAGACCTGAACCAACCATTACAACCAAAGCCACCTTAATATGTACAGGCGATAACTCCATTCTGATACATCTGGTCCTAGATCATCTAGATGCACAACAGCAAAGTGATATGCAAGACCTCTTAAAGACGTTTCCAAATGTGTTTTCTGAGAACTCAGGACTTGTGGAAAGATTCTTCTACACAACACTGAGACAGTTTGTATGCCTCAGACCCTATCGCATCGCAGAGACCCATAGACGAATAATAAGGGATAAGTTACAAAACATATTAAAGTTGGGGGAATTGAGCTGCCTGGGCGTCCATGGTGGTCATATGGGAAGACCATATGTACCCTCTCCAGGTAGTCACCAGAGGGCTGTGAAGGACGGATTACGGGCAACCTGGCCAAGTATCATGCAGCCCAGAACACCTTTAACTGATTGGGCTTCATTGTGGGCAATGGGTTAATTAAACCACAAGAAAATAAGGCAGTCCGGAAATCCCCACTAACCTGCACCAAGAAGGACCTTAATACTTTAGTCGGGTTCTACTGAAGATTTAAACCATTGTTCTCTACCATAGCCGCGCCTTTAACTGAGAAGATGTGAAAAACCCAACCATCATACAATGGCAGGAAGATGACCAAACAGCATTTTGTTTCTCTGTAGAAACGTCTCTGTAACCCCACTTTGTTACAATTGCACAATTTAACAAAACCCTTTCTTCTACAAATGGACAGTTAAAACTTTGGGTTGGGAACTGTCCTTTCAAAAGTCCATAACGGGAAAGAGCATCCCGTCCTCTTTAACAATCAAAAGCTCTTTCCTGTGGAAATGAACTATGTGAACTTCGAATAAGAGGCAATGGCCACAAAATGGGATAACAAATCCATCTGATATTACTTAAAAGGCAAGAGGTTCATCATTGTTACCTATTCAACCTAAGAGAAATGAACTCGCCCCATAGGAACAGAGGACAACAAATTTAAAATGCGATTTCTGTAAAATGGTGCATGTTACTACAAACCCACTTTATGTTTGGCACACTGCTGCCCCCCATAGGCCAGCCATGAACAGTGAAACTTTTATTTGATATTTACTGCAAACTAAGTAAATGTTAAATAAAAGTTTTAAACTTCTCTTGTAAATGCTACTCGCCCTTCATAAAATCTATTCGACTATGCGAGTGGGCGAAAACACTTTGCGAGCAATAGATGAGTCTGTAAAATGTAAAATGTTAGCTGCATGAATGGACACAAATAAATATGTTTAAAAAAGGTGCTGAAACAGTTTGGCCAGTTGCTTCCCACGGGTGGTAATATATAATACAATCAAAAGCATAAAGCAAAGCGAGCTCTGGGGGCTATCTTCAGTATTTGGTATTGCAGTAGATCTGTAGATGTACAGACTGGATGGAACTAATGATCACTACTTTGCGTAAACATCTATTTCGTTTTGTGTAGTGATTATGTAAGAGGCAAGAAAGAGACTAAGCAGAGTAGATTGCATAGCAGGCAGAGAACTGGGCAAACTAGGTGGATTATTGTAGCTTGTGGTCATCTCACTTTCAGGGTACATGGTATAAAGCAACAGGGACATAATATAAAATGTCAAGGAGTATGGGTTTGTTCATGGTTTGAGCACCAGTTGCAAGATGTATGCAACCTGCAGGTAACAGAAAAAGGTTTGTCATCAAAAGCATTTGATCATGTGAGCATGTACATTTTCAAAAGTGTTCACTCCTCAATATGATGCATCTTCCCCAATAAAATATAGTTGACAGTATGACATTTAGATACACTAAGCTAAACATTACTGTAAAGCATAGGGATGATGCAGTGTTTTACAGTATTAATACTGTAATTATGCATCATGTAACAACTTACATTTTAGGAATGGAATTGCAGGACTATTAAAAAATATATAAAGTTGGCACATACATCTTTTTGCCAGACAGCCTATAGAAAGCTTAATAAAACTATGATCTTGATTACTTCTAGATTTCAAATATTTGAAAAAGAAAATAAATCCTGTTTAGCACTCCCACACATGCCTTTGGCACTTGGGAGTGGGGGAGATGATTACTGCTGCACTTTCTCTCATTAGCACTTGAAAAGAACAGAGAAAAGATGGCAAAGAGAGCTCCGAAGGTAAGAGGAAGGCAGGGTGAGCTGTGATTTCATTGAAGAGGGCAACTTACATAGCTAACTTTGCTACATAAGTGTCATTTGATTAGCAAACCTAGAAAATTGCATAGCAAATTGCTATGCGACATCGCTTATTTTATGCCTTGCAATTCCCCTGTCATGAGGCGGTTCTCGACTCTGCAACCAGACAGTTTTGAAGTACAGCATAGGAAGGGGCAGGCGCAAAGTAACATGTACTTTCTTAGTCCTTTCCCTTTAGATAACTCAGAGGGGGGCCTCCAAGTAAGAGAAGGGGAGTGTGATGAGTTCGCTGTACTCTCCATCTTGACTTGCTGGAGCAGCTCAACATTAGGGAAAGGGTTGGTTCAGCAGTTACCCGCAGTTCGACTCCGATTGCAGTTGAGGTGGGAGCCTGCTTGTCCATTGCCCCTCAAGGAACATAGTAAATCCCACAAAGGGGCAGCAAGGTAAGAAGGAAGAAAAGGACTGTTGATCCCATGATGCTCCTGTAGCATGGAAACCGCAAGGGACGCAGGAGACAAATTATCAAACAGCGGCACATCCCAGCCTGCCTATAGTTCAACCCACTGCATGATTTCACAGTTGACAATCAGGACGTGATTGCACGATACCTGCAAGACACACAGACAGATCCGCAAGTGGGTTTTCTATCTCCAAAAGAGCGCCAAAACAAGCGAAGAGAGGATGCAGAATCACATAAAGCGATACAAATCAGTAAGAACCAAGGTGGAGGCAACAGCTACGCTGCCCATTAAACCTTAACTGACCCTAATTAGAGAACCCCCAGGGCCTTTTCATGGTTAACTAATCAGCTTCTCAGGTTTACACTACCAACAGAAACAAACAATGGGGCATCCAGAAAGTGAATCTGTCCCAGAGAGACAAAAAAGCAAAGTAGAGGGAACGATACAAAGGAGCATAAAGGTGTTTGGTTGTGGATCCTTGAGACAAAGATAGGATTGTGGAGAAATACAGATGTTGGAGGATGCTACATGGCAGCATGCTGCATGGAATTAGAAAACCAGAAGACAACGTGGAAGCAGGGACCAATTGTGGCAAGGCCATCTACTAACCTTCTAGGAATTGAAGGTACCAGACATCCATCTGCAACCCGAAGGTGCAAGGCATACCCCTGGCAGAAGGGGAAAATAATAAATTTTGCCTGCCTGACAAGAACCCAGAGAAAGGGAGGGGGGAACATATCTGAATTATGAATATCCAAGGAGATCTAGAGTTGACTTAATCCTGAGACAGAAGCATGAGAAGAAGTGTCTGGGAACTGCAGCTGCGAGTCAACTCCAGTCTGTCTTGATACCAAGGTCAAGTGTAGGGCCTTGAAGTCTCTTATCAAGATGTACAACCAAGACAAAGGGGGTGGCAGCAAGAGACGAGAAGAGAAAATTGGGCCAAAGGTCCAAGGAGGTCCAACAGAAAGTACACCAGCTGTCTTTGAGGACTAAGGGTTTATATTCAGACTTTTAGGTTCATGTTTTTATTAAAGAAAGCAATTGTAAAAGGTTTTATATGGTTTAAGTTACTTACCTGTAACTATTGTTCTCCAGCAAGGGTCTGGCATGGATTCACATGCTCATGAATTTTACCCGTCAGGCTGGGAATCCTTGGTAAAAGAAAATACAGTTTCACTTTCACTTAAAAACTGTATTTCGCCTCTAAACCAATCAGTGTCCTCTGGATCGTACTCCCCCCCCCCATCCAGTGCCAGACCTCTTCCTAAGCCCCTCCTCTGGCAGCCATCTTCAGATTTGGTAAGCAGGTAAAGTGGCAGTATGACCAAGAAGAGCCGCAGAGGGGTCAGAGGGTGGGTTTGCATGTGAATCTATGCCAGACCCATGCTGGAGAACAATAGTTACAGGTACGTAACTTAAACCTTCTACAACATGGGGTCTGGCATGGTTTCACAGGCTCATGAATAACGTATACATAGTAGAACAACATTACACAACCACGGGAGGTGGCAAGGCTCAACAGAAGCAATTAACTCACCTCAAGTAAACAGATTGGTTAGCACTGCTCGGCCGACACTGGACTCCTCCCTGGAATCCCTGTCGACACAGTAGAACTTTGTGAAGGCGTGCGTGGACCTCCACGAGCAGCACTGCAGATGTCCAGCAGGGGCACACCGGACAGGAATGCTGTGGTTGCAGCGATCGCTCTGGTAGAGTGGGCTCTCGGACGGCCAGGCAGCGGTCGGTTCACCAACCGATGACAGTGCGTGATGCAGCCGGACAGCCACCATGAAATGGAATCCTTGGACAAGGCCTTGCCATGGTTCACAGGACCAAAGTTCACAATCAGTTGTGAAGTCTTCCGAAAACTTCAGGGCACAAGCAACGTCCATCGAGTGCAAGGCCCTTTCCGCCAGCGACAAAGGTTTTGGGAAGAAAACAGGTAACACCAAAGGCTCATTGAGGTGGAATTTCCACTGAACATTCGGCACGAAAGAGGGGTACGTGAGCAGCACCACACTTGATTTGTGGAAAGTCAGGTACAGCTGCATGCAGGATAGGGCCTGGATCTCACCTACCCTACTGGCAGAAGTGAAGGCCACAAGAAAAGCCGCTTTCCATGAGAGAAACTTGAGTGGGGCCTGATGCATAGGCTCAAAGGGGGCCCCCATGAGCCTCATCAGAACCACGTTGAGTTCCCATGCTGGGGCAGGATCCTTTACTGGCGGGAAAGATCTGAAAATTCCTTTGAGAAACTACTTGACGAGTCGTGGGACCAAACTGGGAACTGGTGTGGTGGGAGATAACTGCCAGATGTACCTTGATGGAGGCATGCGCCAGTGCAGCCTTGGCCAAGGATAGTAAGTATGGAACGATCTGTTGGGCCGTGACCCTGAGTGGGGTAATCTTCTGTGACTGGCAACACGTAGTGAAATGCTTCCACTTGTGACCGTAGCACTTCAAGGTCGACAACGCCCTGGAATTGGCGATGACCTCCCTGCAATCCTCTGGCAACTCATACCCTCCAAACTATAGGGCTGCAGGAGCCAAGCCCTCAGTTTCAGCGATCCTGGGCCGTGATGAAGGATTGTGCGCCTCCTTCTCTGTTGAGAAGATCCAGAACCACTGGCAGCTTGACCGGAGAAGGCTGAGAAGGTCTGGATACCAAATCTGCCTCGGCCATGCTAGGGCGATGAGTATCATCTTGCATTGACACCGAGTCTGTTGATGACTCGCAGCAGGAGAGGGAACATAGGAAATGCGTACAGAAATCGCCCTTCCCACGGGAAGGAGAACACGTTCCCCAGGCTCCTCGGCTGGTGGAATTTGCTGGCAAACCTCTGGTATATGGAGTTTGCTGCCATCACAAATAGATCGATCTGGAATCTGTCCCCTTTGACGAATAGGTGGTCCACCTGATCCTGATGCAGTTCCCACTCGTGGCAGGATCGCAGCTCCCTGCTGAGGGAGTCTGCAATGGTGTTCTTGACTCCCGACAGGTGGAGAGGTACGAGGAACATCCCCTGTCCAACGGCCCAGCACCACAAGTTCTGCGCTTCCTTGGAGAGCGATAGGGCTCGAGGGCACCCCTGCTTCCTGATGTAAAACATGGTGGTGGTGTTGTCCGTGAAGATCCTCACCACACCTTGCTTTTCAGAGATGGTAGGAACGAACACTGCCCGAAGCTCCAAGATGTTGATATGAAGATCCTTTCCTCCGGCAGCCACAGGCCTCTGGCGTGCAGACGTCCGGTGTGTGTGCTCCCCAACCTTCCAGAGAGCCGTCCGTGGTGACCATCTCCTGGTATGAGTTTTTTTAAAATCCCAGGCGTTGAACTCTTTGTTGAGAGAGATCTTGTCTGTGAAGCTTCCGGACACCTGTATCCAGCAGGCATCCAGGAATTCCTGTAGGGGTTGCATCTGCAACCTGCAGGGATGGACGACTTAGATCCAGGACGACATCATGCCCAATAACGACTTGCTGGCCCCCACCATGGCCATCTTTGTCGACGACAGCCGTTGCACCTTTCCTTGAATGGCTGTAGACTCTCCTCCGAAGATGATGCCAGGCAAGATACTGTATTGAGTCTGGCACCTAGGAACAGCGCGTTCTGCGATGGTGTTAAGTAGGATATTGGATGGTTAACAGAGAATCCCAGATCCGTCAATAGCCGGAATGGTCGTCTCCGTGTGTCCATCGGACAGCTCCCACGAGCGGACGCGTATCAGCCAGTCGCCCAGGTACAGGTATATGTGTTTGCCCTGTAGACACAGATGGGCCACCACTGGTGCCAAGCATTTCGTGAACACTATGGGGGCCGACTTCAAACCGAAAGGTATAGCCTTGAACTGTTAGTGCTGTTCCTGCACAACGAAACGTAGAAACTTCTGATGTTTCTTGTGAATGGGGACGTGGAAATAGGTGTCCTCCAGGTTCAACAACATCAAGAAGTCTCCTTTTTCCAGTTGGCCGTGTTGCAACGTGACCATCCTGAACTTTTGGGACTTTAGGTACTTGTTCAGATGTCTTAGGTCTAGGATGGACCTCCAGCCCCCTGTCATCTTTCAGACTAGAAAGTATCTGGAATAGGCTCCGGAGCCCCGGAGTCATTGGGGAACTAGCTCTACCGCCCCTTTTCGCAGCATGGCTTGTACCTCTTCCAGAAGCTGAAGGATATGCTGCTCCTGACGTAGAACCGGAGGGATCCACGGACATCTGCGTTGAAACTCCAGGGTGTGTCCTTGGGCAAGAGCGTCCAGCATCCATCTGTCTGTGGTGATCTTTCTCCACTCGCTGACTAACCTAGTCAGCCGGCCTCCCAACAGGGTGCACGAGTGGGGGCCCTGACGTCCCTGTCGGTTCAGGCTTGCTTCGGTGCCGGCCTCCTTCCCTGGGGGCGACGCTGTCCTCTGGTACCGTAGGCCTGGGAATGGCCTCTGTAGGCTTTGTGTTTTGAGGATCTGGAAGGCTGTCGGTACGACGTGGAGAACCCTTTTGAAGACCTGCTTGACTTTCCCCTGGAGGAACAAAAAGACGAGGGGTGCTGCTGGAGAGTGCCCAAAAGGCAGTCTCCGTAATTAGTGGCAGTCATCCAACCTTGTCAACGAAGGCAGACAGCATTCCCCATTTGCCAGAACACCGTTTTGGTGACATCCAATGCTACTGTGATGACGTGATCCGACGCCACTTCCCCATCCTGGAAGAGAGCGAGGGCCTCCATCTTATCGTCGGGGGGAATACCAGGATCGACCCCAGCTTGTACCACAATTCCTTGTCGTAGCTGGCCAGGATCGCCAGTGCGTTGGCCGCTTTGATAGTGGACGCCGCAATGTAAATCACCTTTCCCATGGCGTCCATCCTTTTCCCCTCGCTGTCCGGAGGGACCGAAGACAAGGACAGGTAAGCCAACTATTTCCTCGCAGCCACCGACCCCACCAAATCCGGCGATGGCTGCTACCTGAGGCACTTGGGTGCGGAGTCCGGCACCCTATATTTCTTATCCAGCGTATCCCATTTGGCTGGAGCCATGCAAGGTTCTTCATGAGGGCCAGACGCTCTTCCCAAACATAGTCCAGAAAAGGAACTGCCATGATAGTCTTCCTCTTGGCCTTGCGCCTTTGATATAAGAAGCCCTCCTTCTTGGTTTCCTCAGGCACTAACTGGAATAGCTCGGAGCCCCTGGTGATCATGGAGTGGAACGATCTCACCTCATCTGAAGGGAACACCCTATATGGAGCATCCACATGTGGCGATTCACTGTCTGCTTCGCCGATGTCTTCATTATCATCCGTCGTCGTGGCTATATCTGTTCCCGTACCTGTGTCTGGGTCTGCTGGGGGAGAAGGGGCATGACGTGGTAGAGGAGGTTAAAATGGGAACGTCAGATGACCCTTCCTCTTCTTCGCTGGAGGCAGATCGGGGACCTGGGGGACCACAGGTACCAGAACGGAGGCATCCTCATCTGGATCTCTGACACCAAGATGTGTAGAGTCGACAGAATATCCAAGGAAATGTCCCTCGGGTGAGAAGGCAGAACAGGAAAACTAGGCCCTGTGCCGTCGTCTTCAACGTCCTTGTGGACCGTATGTAAGGACTCTTGATCTTCGCCGTCTATGGACGAGATCTCCCTTTTTCCCCCCCCTTGAGGGTCTTGTACCGGGACCTAGGCCAGTTTCACCCCTTCTGAAATGCCTGCAGACTTTGCCAAAGTCACAGCAGTGGTGTCGCGCCTTGGGGGCAGGGACACTTTCTGAGCTGCGGGAGCTACTCTCTTAGGATCAGCGCCTGTAGCTTCCGTGGTAGTAGTAGTCATCGACGGAGCCGCCAACAAGGTCTTTGCCTGTGCAGGTTGAGCCTGCTTGGGCTGCACGGCTTTCTTCTCCTCCATCCGTGGCTTCTTGGATGTCTCACGTAGTTTTGCCAGGGTCGATGACTTCCTCTTTGAAGAGGAGGTTGATGGTAGGCTGGAAATGGAGGCGGAAGGTGATGCTGATTGCTCCCTATACACTTTGGGACCAGCTGCTGTGGCGAACCCGGTAGACTCAGACTTGCGGCTCTTGGCCTGATCTTGAGCCCCCACGGATGAGGTGCCTTCAAAGGACTTAGAAGACCGCTCTTCAGACCGGCCGGTCTTGGGCGAAGGCATGACCCTGCACGGCGCACGGGTTAGAGGTCTTGGCGTTAAGCCATGCCGCCAGCCTACTATGCCTGTCCTTGCAAGTGCTTGTCCTCCACATACACATTCCGTAAACCGCATTTGATGCAGGGCCTGGAGAGGGACCTTCCCTCCTCCTCCTCCGTCATGGTCGGAGGGTACAAAGTAGGCCCAAGAGGCCTTGTAGAATCTTAGATGGCTCTTCGCCCTTGAGGGGTGTGGAACTTCACTGACAACGGGTCCCCACTGTCCGCAGATGAAGAAAAGAGCACACAGGCTTCTTTGAAACAAAAATAGAACTTTTTCTGTCGAAAACATGAAAGAATTTACAAATAGCTCGGAGAGCAAACTCGAGGACTCCCAACACTGAAGTGTGAGGTAAAAATCTGAAGATGGCTGCCAGAGGAGGGGCTGAGGGAGAGGACTATCATTGGATGGGGGCAGTATGACCCAGAGGACAGTGACTGCTTTAGAGGAGAAATACAGTTTTTAAGTGAAAGTAAAACCGTTTTTTCTTTTACCAAGCATTCCCAGCCTGACAATGGGGAATATTCATGAGTGCGTGAATCCATGTAGACCCCATGCTGGAGAATTTAGATTACCTTTTTAAAGAACTGTATACAGAATAGGAAAAATAGAAAAGTATGATAACGAATATACATCCTCATGCACATAAGACACTTGTTTGCAGATGTATCCAGAAAGCAGGTTTTTTGACATTCGCTTCAGTGGAGCACTAGGGTACTGCAGACGATTACTGAATATGTATACCATCTCTCTCTGTACTATTAAAATATTCTGCACTTGAACAATAATGTGATCTCCGACTTCTGAACTATGCCTAAACCAACATTAATGCATTATGCACAGTGTTCCTGTAAGAAGATAACCCATGCCCTCTTAACCAAGAGCCAGCTAGCACATCTCAGATTATCATATAGTTTCTTTCCCATCTGAAAACTGTGCAGTTAGCCCTGCACAGCCTCTAATCGAGAGCATATATGAACCTTAACCGCAGCGGGTGGTGGACGGTTGTTATGACTGAAATATTCAATCCTTTCTCTGGCAGACAGGGGGTTGTGTAATAATTGACCTTTTCACAATTGACGTCGGGAGAATTGACCTAATTTAGGTCAATTAGGATATATGCGGGGGAAACCCCCTGCAACCCCCCACCCAATCCAAAACCCCCTGCAACCCCCACCCAATCCCCTTATATTATCTATAATCCAAAACCAACCCAATACATGTATAAAATAACTAAAATAATATAAAGGTCAATTGTGCAGAAGGTCAATTAGGGCCACTATAATTAGGTAAATTGTGCAAAAGGTCAATTCTAAAAGGTCAATTTGGGTAATACCAGACCATACCTGTCTGTACTGTGTCTACATTCTGCGAAAAAAACAGTATCTTCTGCCACCTTGCTTCCCTGTGAATGTTCTCTTGAATATTCAGATCAAAATGGCTTATTTGCATCTTGCCCTGCCCATTCTGCTGTCCTCTAATGAATGCTTCCAATGCGTCTAACGGCAGAAAGTCTACCCATAGTTAGTCCGTCTCGCTTTTAAGACCACACTATACTTTACAGACCCCATCCAAATTATTCTCATATTTAAACCCATTGCTATGTCCAGTACAGACCCCATCCAAAGTATTCTCATATTTAAATCCCTTGCAATGTTCTCTAACAGTTCAACTTTTTTGGCTCTTTGGCCTAGACTACAGTATTGGCGGCAATGTACTCAAGGTTTTCATGACTCCATTATTTAATTTACATCTGAGATGTTTGTGCTTGAGAACCAAGAAGCATTTTGTACCTATGTCAATGCTGATTACTTCAACACTACAGATATAATTAATTAAACAGGTTGACACATACATAAACCCTCATCGAAATATGTTAAGCAAAAATACTATCATTTTCGCTTCAACCCTGTCCCCCAAAAGAAGGAATGCAAGTACAAAAATGCAAGCCTAAGAAATTGCACTTGTTTGTGGGCGAAGGACACCTGCGGGAGACGGCGCTGCTAAACAAAAAAAAATGGGTGATCGGCACGTGCAGCAAAATAAAATCTAGCAATGCGCTGCCACTTATTTTGACCTCTACAAAAATGAAAAATAACCCGCTACCTGTTGTCTTTCCCCTACCCTCACTAACCCGTGTACCGTCAAGTGCAAAGGACCTGCTTAGTGAGCTTCCTCTCGATTTCTCATGCCACTTAAAGCACCGCCAGCAAGGGGAATAATAGATGAAAGCTCGGGGCTACTTTTTGGACACTGCCGGAGGGGGGAGTGGGGTCTGCCCTTGCTAGCCCAGGCCCACTTAGAGCCCTGTTTGCTCAAGTACTTGTCATAGCCACATAGTACTTGTCATAGTCATAAACATGGGGGATGTTTCACCTTAAAGATGCCAGTGAGTTAAACTATCTGGCCCCTGAAAGATTACTATAACATGGTGGTCTCAACTCCTTGCTATGGTATAAATGTACATTAGAGAGAGTATCATGCCAATCAAGTGGCACAGCGAGTAGAGCGCTCGCTTTGACACCCGTGCAGAGCCTGTTAACGCAGGTTCGAATCCCGGCGGGGCCAAACTCAGCCTTTCATCCTTCCGAGGTCGATAAATGAGCACCACACACCGTGGGTAATAATAAGCAGCGCTCGGATACCTGAGGGTTTGTAGCGCTATATAAAAGCCTAATTATTATTATTATTATTATTATTATTATCATTTTTGCAATATAGTTTTCAATGTCCTTGGATTCAGGAAGATTAGTGAGATGTTTAGGCACCACCAGGTGGCACTGCAGCAGGTCCCGCATGCCCCATTCCATTACTCTGTTCCATGGTATGGAAAGATGGGTGCCCCGTCCACACCCATTTATGGCGGCTTAAACTGTCTAACAGTGATGTTTTGCTTCAGGGTTTGCATTTTACAATGCCATCTAGCATTATAAAACTGAATTATGCATTTACATTTTTTTCTCCATTCTAATATGCATATTTGTGAAACATTCATATTCGGTCTTTACCTCTAGCCTGTTCTCGGTGCAACCTAACAGCACGAAGTTGACTCTGTCCCTGGAAATCGGGGTCCAAGGCCAGGCATCATCATGAATTATAGGCCACCAGCAAATGACCATATCCTGCATGCAATTTATGGCCAGGTGTCGCTCAGTCCTTCGCCTGGCTGGCCCAGGTATGTCAACATAAGAGATCTAAAAGGAAACATCAAACAACAGGTTATATTCATTGTATGCCAAGACTAGCATTATGCTTTCGCTTTTATCTGAAAGTTAACAATTGAAAGTTAACAAAATTCACTGTAGACCATAACAAAAATGTTTCTCATTTTCCCTGGAAATTAGAGTTCAAGGCAAGGCATTATCCTCAATTGTAGGCCACCAACAAATGACCATACCCTGCATGCAAACATTGCAAATGTTTGCAATGCAGCAAGGTAGGGGGCTAGTTAGCAGAATCCCTGCTGCACTACGCCATCCTCTTTACCCACTCCCCTCTTCTCCCTTTTTTCTGTACATCCTGTTATTCCCCACAACCTCCCCAGGCCAGAAATGCTGCCTTACGGTCTTGGCGACAGCTTACTGCTTCAATTCTTGGACTGCAAACGAATACTCTCCTTCCGCCTCCGCAGCAACCATGGCGCCAAATGCTAAAATCTCCCATTGGAGGTGCCCGCATATTAGTGGGGAGGGGCTTCCTCCCAGTTCTTCATTGTGGTGCTGGGGTCCCTGGCCCTGCTACCAGCCTCAGGGACATTTTGCCACCACTACGGACTCCCACCATAGGTCCCTCTCGGTGCAGGTGTCATTACTTTGCATGGACCGAAGGGGCATTCATTACACGCCGTGGATGGGCCTTCCAAGCAAAGGCAGGGTTGCTTTCTGGTACTTAGGGTTGGGTCCTGTCGCCCCATCTCCTCAGTGATGGTCAAGGGTGTGGAAGAATCAGTGCCCCACCAGTGATCACCCAGGCACAATTATGAAGTTAATGGGGACATAGAAAGGGGACAACAACCTTATCTCTCCCGGCGGGGCTTACGGTATTTCCTTCCTCGTGCACAATCTGGAGTGGAACTGCCTTTCTTCCTACTCCATGGACTGTCTGACCTGGAATCCTGTGCTCCTTAACGGTCTTTCTCGCTCAGTACCACGGACGTGAGTTGATTCTTCCTCTCCACTGCACTCCTGAGGAAACACTTTTGGACTGTGAACATTCTAGTCCTACATTGACTTTTGGATTACTGCCAAACTGATTCTGGTTACTTTAGGTTCCACAGTCTTGGATCCTCTCCAATTCTCTATGCTCCTGTGCTTCCTTGATGTTGGTCTCCCCTCCCTTTCCTTTTCTCCTCCGACTGTTGAGCCTATATCTGCTGAACTGTGACGCGAATCCCCTGAAATGTAGCCTTGCCTGCAGTGGTAGGTCAGAGAGAGAATGCAGACGACAGGATATGTCTTGAGCCTTATTAAAGTAAAATACAAGTCCTCACCTTGCCATAGTGCTACGTGTTCCCTAGTCTAAGAAAATAATAAAAAAGATGCTTGTCAGAATGTCCTACAGAACTCAAGCTCGTCCACAGTCCAAACCTATGCTATATTTCAAACTGACCCTACCGCTAACAAAGAAACGCACATTTAGCCCAGAGAGGTTTCCTTACAACGACCCCCACCACTCCCTGCTTGGCCCCTCCATCAAGTTTTAGTTCGTGTTGTTACACACCGTTCTTGGCAACAACAAGTCTTTTGGATTTGTGGATTTTGCAGTTGTTCAACTACTATCTCTCACTCACCCTTTCAGGGTGTCTCAGCTGTATGCCAATAGTAAGTCCTCGTGGCCCTATGGGGACCATTTGCCTCTACTTGAGGGTTGGATATGCTTTAGGTTTCCACCCTGTGATGAATATAGGCTAGTCATCCATTTTCCTCATGAGCCACCCCCTTTGAGGCTAGGGGGGTGAGTCCGCTAAGCAAGACCCTCACTAGGGGTGTGGGAAAGTGGGACCTCACTGGGATTGACTCCCCTCCAATGGAAAAGGACTTGCATTGCTGTAAGGGGCTCCCTATCAAGAATACACTGTCAGCAAATACAGGGGTAGAAAAGACTGATGTTACTTATGTTTTGAATCCAATAAATAGTGACATTGTTTCAACCGCTTTGGCTTCAGGTAATGCTGGATTCCCACTGAACTCAACAGTCAAAGAGGAACAACACACCCTTTTCAAATACGGTGGCAGAAATAAAGAGACTAAGAACCTTGAATGGAAGAGCGAGAATCCTACACAGAGGCAAGCATCTGATGTGAGAAAGTACTGTAGGGGGAAGAGTCGTGCTACACCGCAGAGCCAGCGGTAGCACGGAGAAAGGAAGGACGCCGGAATGCTGGCACTGGGAATGGCAAGTCAGCCATGTCCGAAATAGGAATGGAAGTACCGTCTCTGCTGGTGGTGTGACCACGCTGCAACCATGGTGGGTCTGTGGACCATTCAACAACAATACCAAAACCAGGATCACATGGAGGAACAAGTCCAGAGACCACGCATTGATATATAGGAGAAGCCGAAGAGGAGAATGAACGAAAAATCACCACAATGAGACATTATCCCACTGGAGCAGACCCGGCGTTAATGGAGGTTACCAGAGTTGCCCAGGTAGGGGGAGGCGAGATCGAAGGAAGATAGCAAGAACCCAGAAGGGGAAACGGGAGACCTAGAAACCAGAGTCCTGAACACTGCTCACGGCCAGAGAGATCACCCAAGCTAATGAAGAGCGGTCAGCAGAATCCTATTGAAATAAGAGACATTATAAAGTATCTGAGTCGGAGCAAACCTGGAGGGTTCAAACAAGCAAAACAAAAGTCAAGACAGGAAAAACCAAACTGGTGGAAAAGGGATGACAAAAACATCCCTCTGTTAAAAGGATAAAAGGCTTTGGAGTGATAGCATTACTTACAACTTTTCCTAAGGAAGTAAAAGCGGGAGTTAAAAGGCCTTCGTTGGTGAACTGACATTGAACATTTTATTTGGTACAGAGAATAATATCCCAAGAGATATTACTGAAACCTGGGACGGACAAAGCCTGAGGCAGATGCATAGTGCTCTGCTTTAATTTATACTGTTTTTCCACAGCATTAGGGCCAGATAGCGGTTAGGCTTTGGAATGAGGACTACCTTTTTTATTTTGACAATAGACAAGCCCCCTTAACTTAGTTTTGTGGGCAATGAAAATCCATCTTAGCCATAGGGATAGTTAGGCATTTTCTTATTTAGTGAATACAGTTGGTTTGTCCACCTTGAGTCAGTTTCTTCTGGTTCACCACATATGGTGTCAGGATGTGGGATGCAAGTGACCCGACAGAGTCAGACCCTCGCCCATATTGTATGGCCAAGGTCATTGACCGCCTCCCAGAAATAGGACAGTGGGATACAAAACCATCTTTAGGGGCGCCCCCCCCAAATGTCCAACATTGGAGAAACCAGGGCGTACGGCACTCTCTGCCGAACTCCTAGTTGATTCAGAAGACGAAGACCTCGAGTCACCTCCCTCTGAATTTTTTTCAACACCAGAAATCTCTTGAGTCCGAAGTCGAAATGGCATCACTCCAGGCCCTCCTGAAGAGGATTTCTGAAAACCAGGCCAGGACCGACAACACTACGAGGAGAGTCTGATCGACTAAGGACAGGACAAAGTCTTTGGGTCCTCCCTCATGGGGTCCTACAACCATACCAAGAAGGTGAAGACCTCAGCACCTTTTCGAAAGATTAGCGGCTCCGTTCCATTGGGACGAGCGCCATAAAATGTGTTATCTGGTCCCTCTACTGAGGGAGATTTACAGCTGTTTTATCAGAATACCACCACCCAAGGGCATACCTCCTTCTCAGGTATAAAATGGGCCCCATAAGAGCCAGTTTGACAAACCAAGGAAACCTGTCGGCTGAAATTACGAAACATCCAGTTGCTTCCTAATGAAAGCCCAATGGAATTAACTGGAAGAATCCAAAATCATCTTATTCAATGGTTGGGAAAGAAAACTCTACCCAACATCTTAGAGGCTATTGCACTGAAGCAATTTGTTAGTGCTTTACCTCCATCCCTCCAAAGAACTGTACTCCAATCACTCCAACCTTCCCTAGAGACAACTATTCACGTAGCCCCTGCCCACTCTGAGGCGTTTAAATACTTTAAAACTGCAGGGAAGCAAGTAGAACAAAGAAGGGAATTTAAACCATCCAATAGAGACTCAAAGGAAACCTGAAAAACCCTTGCCTACTAGGCCAAACTCAAAGGAATAGACTAGTCGGAGACCTCTGTCTCTACCTATGCCAAACCAAAAGTAACCCCAGGAGAAGACTTTGGACGGCCGAAATCTCTGGCTCCTACCATGCCCCCGTGTTTCTCCTGTTGCAAAAAGGGTAATTTCGCCTTACTGTCACAGAAACATCATTGAGGTAGCGATGGAGATAGGATGTGTAGGGGCAGAGGAATGGGTAGTAGGAGAAGGAGGAGAGGGAAGAAAGTCCGGAAGAGGCTGATGTTTGCTACTGCACCTCTCAGCCCTTCCAGTGCCAAGAAACCATCTGGGTTAATGGCATCTAGGCTAAAGCCCTAATTGAATCTGGAAGCAATACGCTCCGATACTCACTCTTCTTAATATGCGGCCGTTCACTGCGACGAGTCGGCTGAATCCTGAATGATTCTCACTCTTCTTAATGTTTGGCCATTCACTGGGACGACTAGGCTGACATACTCTTTATTCCTGTCTTCCCTCCCGGATCTCCCGCGGACCCTGTTACCCTGCTTCCCACAGGTTTGTGTAACTGTGCCTGCATGTAGGGTAGCATGATGATTCACAGGATCTCGTCACTTCTCCCGGGGGGAGCCCTTCCCTGTGAGGCTAGGGAGGTGAGGCTGCTACCCAAAAGTTCCCCTAGCGGTGGTGGATAGCGGCTCCTCACAGGGAAAGACTCCATTCATGGGGATAAGAACTCCTCTTCAGTGAAGGAACTGCCTAACCCTTTCCCCTTGGGACCAAGTCCCATCAGAAATCCCTTATAACTGTCTGTTATGGTAATGTCTCTTCCGTCTTTGAACCACAAATTAATATGACCCAGACGAAGAAGAGCCAAAGAAACCTGCAGAGTGATAACATGTTGCCTTACTGCTGAGAAAAACTGGCCCCAAGGAGGCACAAAGATGATCTCAGCAATAGTAAAGAAGGACTTTGACTTTACGATGGGGAGGACTCAGCCACAAGAAATAAAGATCGAGAAAGGACTGTGAAATGAGGAGAGCAGCCGGCGTGAAGCCAGCCCAGCCCGGGAAGTGCAAACCTGGGAACACGAAGCTGCAAGAACGCTCATCAACTGTGGCGGGAAAATCCAATAACGGTCAGCAGAGCGCTCCAGTAGAAGCCAAGCTCCTGACCAGTGGAAGTGTGGGAAAGAAGCCAGCATGACCTTGGGTGGTGCACTGTATGGTCCTACAACTGCACCAGAGCTGTGTGGCCGAAGTCTCTACGCAGCAGCAAGGACGAAGCAGGAAACACTGAAGCAACGCGAGTCAGCCCATCACCCCTGGAAGAACCGGCACGCAGTCCCGACTCGCAACAGGTAACAGATGTAGCGGGAGACCCGGTAAGTGCTTCGGGCAGCTCAAGAGTCAAGACATCCTCTGGAGTAATCAACCTTGTCTCAGTAGTGAAACCCAGAGAACCAAGTGAGCCTCAGGAGTAACCTCCCTCATCAGAACAGTGATACCCAGAGAACCAGTAGTCAAGAGAGCCTCGGGAGAGCCTCAGGAGTAATCTCCCTTGTTTCAGTGGTAATACAGAGAGAACCAAGAGTCAAGAGTGCATTGGGAGGAATCTCCCTTGTCACAGTGGTAACCAAGTAAGAGTAAAAAGGATACTAAACAACAAGAGCTGTCTGGAAGTAATCTTCATAACGTCATTACTAGAACGGTAAAGCAAGCTTTCAAACTATACTAAAACAGCCATTAAGGCTGTGCATAGTGGGTCAGGAGAAGCGAGTCATTCTCCTGACCATACTCTTTGTTGAATTAGAAACTAGTGCAATGGATTGCTGGAACATAGATAAAGACTGAAAGCGTTAATCAGGAGAAGAGAGTCATTCTCCTGGTACTATTTTTGTTTGGATGCTGAGCACCTTTGTACAGTAGTGGTAGGGTTAGCATAGGTTTTTGGACAAAGCACTGACACTTTATATTTCAACAAACATCCTGACGATGAACATCAGAGTTGATATGTGTTTAGGTACGGATAATCCTTTAGCAATGAGGAGAGATAGGTTATTTTCTTTATTTCTTTAAAAAAAACGTTTGCCACCCTTTTGTCCGACTCCTTACTGCACCACAGTAGGGACTTTGCTTTGAGTCAGGATTGCTTCAGCTTTCAGGACTGTCTCGTTCTGCTTCTTGTCCGTGACTCCGCTGGGCCAGCGTTACAGCGGTCTCAGCGTTGTTGCCAGACAGGACAGTCCACCTCTCACGGGTCACGTCACCACTCATAACTAGCACTTTCTCTTGGGGGTTTGTTCCCCTGTTCTCTTTGGTCTTCTGTTCTTCCGGTGCTTCTTGTACACGCCAGCTGGTTGCTTTCTCATGACTGAGGATCTCCCAGTCAGCTTCCACGGCACTGCTGATTTGAAACTCCCAGGTTTCATCTCCCACACAACAGTCCTTTCCTTTTTATGACACATTGCGGAGTCCTTCCCTGCAGAGAATTATAGTTTGTTGAGACTCCAGTGGAAGCGGAGAGCGTGGCGCTCTTTTCGTTTTTCTGATTACCTGGCTGAAGCTATGCTGCAGGAGTCTGCTTACTAGCTTTACTGGTGAAGTTGGAGCTAACCCATCAAAGACCCTGCTACACCGCAGAGCGGCGCAATCTCTTGTTGAGACTCCAGTGGAAGTGGAGTGCGTGGCGCTCTTTTCGTTTTTCTGTTTACCTGGCTGAAGCTGTGCTGCAGGAGTCTGTTTACTGGCTCTACTAGTGGAGGTGGAGCTAACCCATCAAAGACCCTGCTACACCGCGGAGCGGTGCAGAGTCTTGTTAAGTCTTTGTGAGGCTCTACGAGGCTCTGAGGAAAATTATTATTGATTTTCGAGTTTCTGCATTTGCTACGGTCAAGGCTATAGGCCATCCACTCCAAGTAAGGAATGCAGCGCTTCACGTACCAAACCTTTCTTCAACATTTGCTCCTCCTTTTGTTTTTATTTCTGTGTGGCTTTAACATCGCTAGTCACCTGGAGAGAGAATAATTAACTTCACGCAGGTACACTTGACGATAGTCAAACATCCCCACCCGAAAGGGATGTGTTTTGTGGGTTTCAGCTGGGGGGTGGAGAAGAAGGGTTAAGCTGCGCTTTTCATCAAAATCTGGCGATGACTACCAGATATAATTTAAGGAGTGGCATACTTACGGACGACCCAAGGGCCCCAGAATGGGAGGGCTCATTTGTATCCAAATCCAACTCGTCTGTGGGCGGGCTGAGTCTGTAATTACATCAAAACATTCCGGCTGGTCACAAAGTAATTGCATGCGTCCAAGTGCATAACATAGCCATCACTCAAAGGCCAAGGGGGAGTGATGGAAATGGAATGTTAACTTTGGACTCCACATTAAAAGGTGGGAAGGACTTCACCCTTCCAGCCTCGAACATTAAAGGGACAATTAACCAGGACTTTCGTAGGCGGAGACACAGGAGTATGGGAGACTTACATATGGGCCCACCGGAGCACCCATACAAACTTATAAAAAACATGGCGGGCAGCAGTATAATAGGGAATACAATCCATGACCTTGACTTTATACAGGGCCTCAATCTCTCCCTTATTCCACAGAATAGTGCAGCAAACCCCTTGACCATGCTCAATCTTACAGAAGACACCAGGCAAGAGTCAACTGTACCAAATCACAGAGCAAATGATGGCACATTTCATATTTCGCTTCACAGCTCTAATCAAGAGGTGGGTACAAATGATATTATTCTGGTCAGGCTCTTCAAAATAATGAAGGGAAAAGTACAAACCCACTCAGGAATTTTGTTGGAAATGTCAAAAGACATTGAGCAAAGCGACTTCTCATTGGTGGGACTAAGAAATGCCATTAATACTTTAGTTGCTCCACCCCTAACAACGTTGTCAGAAGCAATTGCTGAACAAAATACGGAAATATCCAGACTCAAAGATACTCAAAGTCGTGTGCCTGAACAGAAAACAAACTCAAGCCCTGTTAATTAATCATATATGACTAAAAGACTAAAAGAGATGGGAAAGACTCAGGAGCCAGAGGTCAAAATACTGGTCGAAGAAGTAGAGGATATTCCCATCTTCGATTATACCCCCTCTCAGAGTCAGTGCTGGAGGAATTTCGCCGTTTGGCACACGTGGTGGAAGCAGATCCTGGAGATAAAATAGCCTCCTCAGAGGATGAAACACCTCTCCAAGAACAGGAAGGACTGGAAGGGGATGGGTCCTGGAAAGAAAGCTCTGAGCAAAATTATCGGAGGACGGGCTAAGAGAAAGAAAAGGACTGCTTCAGTAGGCTCACTACCCGCTTTGCGAGAGAAGAAAACCAAAAATATGAAGGCGAAAAAGCTGAAACACACAGGTGTAAATAGGCTTATTAACAGGCTTGGCAAACTAATCAAAAATCCACATACAAAAGTCGGGACAGAACAGAGTGAACCATCACAAAGAGGCCTAAATGGGTGCTCTACTAATCTACAAAATCCAAAAAAGAGGCAAAGAGAGCTAACGGAACCATCAGTGCCTGAGGAGACTAATGTGACAAAAGTCACTATATGTATCCAAACTGATGATATTCAAGGGCCCAAGCAGGGAGTTCCTGCCCCAGGTCTTCCAAATAGTTCCAGTAAACCGGTAAAATGGGCCCTGATTTTCTTGCCAAGGTCAAAGTTAGTCAAAAAGACCGAGCCTCATTCTGGTGAGAATTTGAAACTGGCACCAATCTTCTTAATGGGGAAGAAGAAAGAAAAGTCCAAAATTGTTGGGGCCTCGAACGCTGGAGATTGAAGAAACAGAAAGCCATCGAGTAGACGACTCCGACTCTACCAACACAGACTCTGGCGTCAGCCAAAAAGATTTGGCTCCTTTTGCAGTCTCGAGACTTTGGTTCTCATGTTCAAAACATAATCTTAGTACCAAATATTTTAACAGAGGTGCTATTCTGTTTTTTTTTTTTTTAAAGTACCAGATTTGTATCCTTTTTCATCTAATGATACTGAATATGTCCAGTTCCCTGACCTCGAAGCAGCGCACATGGTACAGGTTGGGTTTGCCTCTAAGATTGCGGCGATTGCCGTTCTCGCAGCCGCAGAATCATTACAGAAACATGGCTTAGTGGTTCACCACCCTGCCCCTTTTTGAGGAACGGGTGACAAGGTAGGCTGCCCTGAGGATGGTGGCCATAAGGAGAAGCCAGTCAAATCAAAGGAGACCGCAATTCATGGTCAGGGGACATATAGTGGTACACAGACAGAAATATGGTCAATGATTCCCGAGATTATAACGCAGGGCTGCCAGAAACTAGGGGTGGGCCAAGCCTCTCTTTATTTGGGAGGTAATTAGGCTTCTGAGTTGGAACACGCGGGGCTCCAGTTCGTTTAAAAATCTAACAATGAGGAGGGAGGTTTTTGATAACAACGACCTGATCTTCCTCCAGGAGACATGGCTAGTCAATTCCCCTCAATAAGAAGGGTTCACAATGTTAACCCAGCCAGCCACTACTAAGGGGAGGAGAAGACCAAAAGGTGGTTTGCTGATAGCATGTAGGACCCTGCTTTTTAAGGAGACAGTACTCCTCCCGTGTAAGCAAGAGGGGATTTTAACAGTAAATGTGGCTGTTCCATCTGATGATGGTATGAAGAAATTAATAGCCATACATCTATACTGGAAACTCACAGATTTTCTGGAATCCCTGTCAGGTAAACTGACCCAGATAAAACTGACTCACTCAGAAGCCCTTATCCTAATTGCAGGAGATGTAAACTCACAATGTGTGACAAGTAATGCAGGGGGTCTATTATCTAAAACCAACACTGTGTCTGCTATTGGAAGAAGGTGGTTGTCTTTCTTCATGGATTGGGACATGAGGATTACAAACGGCTCTATAGAGGGGGATGTTCCCCCAGCAGCAACATTGAATCAAATATCATCTACTTTAGACTACATTTTCCTTAAGTCCAGTTTATTTGGGAATTGTTCACAATTTTCTGTAAGAGATGGTGGAACAAGCGATCATAAAAGTTTGGAAGCTACCATCTCATGGAATTTTAAGTGAAAAACTGATTTGTGGTCAGAAAGAGTTGTGGTCAATAACCAAAGAAAATCGATTGGTTCAGCATAGGAGAGATGGAGTTTATTTAAACAATGGTCTCCATTTGGCCTGCAGTGATTTGCAGGCCAATGATCTCAAATATAAATGTACTACACACGGACGGATTCCATGATTTTATGTGGGCAGCTGAACACCCTCAGACCATGCCATTATGCAGACCTCAGTCTCATATACATACTTTTTTTTTAATTCTCTTTATTGAATTTTCCAAGAACATTAACAATCCCCATAACTCCCCCCTCCCTCCCTTCCCCCATCCCTCCCTCAGGTGCTGTTCCAAAGTCTCCGTAGCTCCTGGTCACCACAAAGTGTCTAGTAGGGGTTATTCCAGGTCCAGAAGTCTTAGACGTTGCAGGCGCCACCCGATCCTGAAATCGTCTCTGAGAAAGGAAAGGACCTCGCCCCACTCGCCTGCAAATTTTCGTATTGTATTGTTCATTGCGTAGGAGGCCCATTCCATCGCTACTATCTCCCAGACTTTACGCAGCCAGTCTTGAAACATTGGTATGATCGAACTCTTCCATCTCTGGGCTATGATTGTCATTGCTGCCAGAGTGAGCATCACCCTCGCTCTTTGCCTGCCCCTCGAACCCGCCAGCCCTTCTGCTGGCCTCAAGCCTAATAGTGACCATTCTGGGGGTATGCCTCCCTCTGCCCCAAACACTTGTTCCATCGACTGCTTGATGTCTCCCCAAAACGGGACTATTTTTGGGCATCGCCACCAAATATGTTCCGCAGTGCCCTCCTGGCCGCATCCCCTCCAGCAAGTTCCCGATGAGTCCGGGTAGATCCTGAGTAGCCGAGCTGGGGTATAGTGCCACCTATATAATATCTTATAGCAGGCCTCCCGGGTTTGTGAGGCTCTCGCTAGTTTGGGGATCTTCCTCCATGGGTCTTCTCTATTTCCCTGCCCAGAATTTTTTCCCACCGTCCCATGTATGCCCAATGCGGCCTCGAGGTAGCCTCATCCAAGATTTTATAAAGCTGCGAGATAAGGCCTTTCGAGCCGTCATTGGTCATCAGGAATTTTTCAAATAGGGTCGGTGATCTAGTGGCCGCCTCCTTATTTATGGGGTGTAGAAGCCAGTGTCGAAGCTGTGAGTATCTCAGTCGTTCACCTTCCCCCAGTGCAAAATCCTTTTTACAATCTACAAAGGAACTGATCTCCCCTCCTATAAACATGTCCCGCATCCAACGGCAACCTCCCTCCCGCCAGTTCCGGAATGCCCCTCTTTCCAACCCCAGGGTAAAGTTTTTATTATTGAAGATGGGGGTGAAAGGAGACGGGAAGGTTGTAATTTCCTTCCGTTGGACCAGTCTATCCCAGTTATCTGCAACTAGTTTGGTGATCGAGCTAAGGTACATATGGCCCGGACGGTGCTGTCTGGGTAGCCACAGAACCTCCCCCAGTTTGTGTCGCGTGACCGCTCTATCCATCTGAACCCAGTGTTTTCCTTCCCCATCCCGCAGCCATTCCCTAATCACCCTTAGTTGGGCTGCTTCGTAGTATTGACGGAAGTTGGGAAGTGCTAGTCCCCCCCCCCTTTTCTCGGGGCCATAAGTTGCAACCTACTCACCCTTGCCCTTTTTCCCTACCATATGAACTCGTTTGTTATTACCTGGAGCTCCTTGAAGAAGCTAGCTGGGACTGCTTGAGGGATAGCTTGGAAGAGGTAGAGCAGCCTCAGCAGGGTAACCATTTTAAGTGCCTCTTGCCTCCCCAACCAGGAGATCCGCAAGTTCCGCCACTTACGGAGATCTTTCATAATTATTTGCAGGAGTGGGGGGTAGTTTGCTGCGTACCATCCGCATAGAGCCGGAGTGATTCTCACCCCCAGGTACGTAATTCCCCCCGGTCGCCAGGCAAAGGGCGTCGTCCCCTTTAGCTCCTCCCTCTCTTCCCTTGCCAATGTCAGGTCCATCAATTCGGACTTGTGCATGTTAATGCGTAGTCCGCATGCTTCCCTGAAGTCTTCTAGTAGTAACCTGGCTTGTGTACTCGACTCTATAGGATTGGTCAGGGCGAGCAACATGTGGTCTGCGAAGGCCGCCACCTTGTGATGCCTGCCCCCAAACGGTATTCCCTGTGTTCCTTCAGATTCCCGAATTGCCTGCAAGAGGGGCTCCAGGTAAATTGCGTACAGCAGGGGTGATAGGGGACATCCCTGTTTTGTACCTCTTTGGAGTAGGAATGGTCTAGTTAAAGACCCATTTACCATATACATACTTTTGACGTGATCACATGGACTGAAAAGCGCGAAATGCGCAACGCCATAAAAGCTATGGAGGAGGGAAATCTCGGAAAAGGTCCAACAGTCCGAACGGTTAAAGAACATTAAAAATGAATACAAAAATTGGTCAAAACAGCGCCAAATGACACGGCTACAGAAAGATGGTGAGACGATGCTCAGAGCTTTAGGCGATAATACATCTCACAGCTTCTGGGCAATAATCAACACAGTTGATAATGACTAAAAAAGTAATCAATCTAACAGGTGTCTGAATCAGACTGGGTGAACCATCTAACCGCGCAATTTCATAAACCAATGGGGGCTCCCATATATAAGATCTTGGATGTACCCTGGGTCCTGGAATTCTCTGAGGAAGATGTTCTTGAGTTGATAAATAAGTCCTCATCCTCGAGGGCAGCAGGTCCTAGTGGTTTAACCTATCAGGTTCAGAAGGGAAATGGGAAATTGTGGGCTCGAATTCTGACCATACTTTTCTGGGAAATAGTAGAAAAGAGAGTGATCCCCTCCTCTTGGAAGTCTGCTATCATCATTCCTATCTTCATGAGGGGGGATTGCATGAATCCACCAAATGATAAACCTAATACGTTGCTGGACGTGGAGAGTAAGCTATTTGCCAGCCTCTTGCTTGGTGAACTTGAAACATGGGCCAAATACAACAAAGAACAAAGTCATGTCCAAGCAACAGACTGGATTTCATAAGGGACATTCACCATCCTTCAATGGTATAATGTTGGCGCCCCTTTGTGCTGGAGAGAACGCTAATAAAACATCAAGGCTCTTTGGTGCCTTTATCGATCTATCCAGTGCATTTGACTTGGTCAATAGAGATCGTTTATGGTCAAGTTAGACAGTTGGGGAGCCCCGAAATCACTTACTAACATACTGGCCTCTCTCCACAAGGGGAATACGGTCAGAATAAGATTGAATATCGAAGGTCAAATTTCTTAACATGTGAAAGTAGAAAGTGGAGTCTGACAAGGCTGTATGGTTGCTGCCTTTCTATTTAACTCTTACTTGGCTGATTTTGGACGAAATAGACTCTGCGGGATTGGCTAGCCCTAAAATCAGATTTAATTCCATCAAATGGCTAATGTACGCTGATGATATCGTCCTCTTAGACAAAACAGCAGTGTGTCTACAAAGGCTTCTATACTCTCTGGATATATATATGAAGGAAAATGACTTAATCATTAATTCAGTCAAAAGTAATCATCTTCGGAGGCAAGGGGACTCAGGCTCATACGTTTTCATGGTCAGTGGGAGGCCAAGTGATTCCAGTCGTACAGGATATTATTTATCTGGGGTACACTTTGTATGCTTCTCCAAGAATAGGCCAAACTCTATCCGATCTCTTTTCCCAAGGAACTCAGTTGACATCTCAGATGCAGAAGATTTTTGGACAATACTGCAAATGTTCCTTTTTGCCAGCGGTCAAGTTCTATATGTCCAAACTTGTCCCGGTGCTTTGTGCGGGCAAGGGGCTAAACCATTGGCTTGTTCAATAAAATGGCAGAAACTTGAGGGAAAGATTTGGAAGAAAGTCTTGGGCTTACCAAATAGTTTACCAACTGCGAGACTGATATAGGAGCTAGGCCTTCGATCTCTTAAATCACAGGCTGATTGGAGTATCCTTTCTCTTTATAAATCAATAATACACCCCCATGGCAATTCACTCAAAGAGGATCTCCTAGTACATCTTAACCTCGACCAGTCAAAGGTTCTGCGAGATTTAAAGACTATGGTGCTGGATATCCACATAAACTGTGACAGTGAGGTGGAAACAATTTCCAATCCCACAAAGACTAAGAAGGCCTTGACAACCTCTGACTGGATGAAGCCTATAGATCAAATGTGAGGATCGTCCGTAGCGGCTTGTTTTTCTCTTTGTGATAAGAAGCTGGGCTTTCTCCCAAAATACCTGTTAAAGTTCCCAGACGTTAAGAAGAGGCAGAACTTTCACATAGTTTGTCTTAACATGGTACACACGGGAGAGGTCCTTAGTCATCGGGGACTTGGGGATAAAATAAAAAAACTCTGCCCAATGTGCACAGATCCTAAAAAACAGACCAGTGAGCATTTGCTAAGAGTGTGTCAGGGGACTCGGGAGGCTAGAGAGAAATACCTTGGCCGATTCACTTGGCCACCTATCCTCAACGATGTTCTGGGAAAGGTTGATAAACGGTCACAAAAAGTCATTGATGATAAATGTCCTCCATGTCCTGCAGTAGACAGAGGTTTTCTCCCCCGAGTTCTGCTGACAATCTGTGTAATCGGGCTATGGGTGTCGGTAGATTGTGTCTTTAGTCATAATTTGTATTGATTTCTTTTTCCCTATTTTTATACTTCTTGTTTCTGTTTAGAGAATTTAAAGGAATGGTTCGCCCAAAAATGTTTATTGCAAAAAAAGATGGGCAATAATAAAAACAAAATCGATGAGCACTTTTTTTTCTTTTAAGTCCCTATGTAAAATTTTGAGAAAATGAAGCTCAAAGGGAAGCACATGAGGGCATCCATTTTGTGAAATGGATGCCCGCCGCTGTCCTTGCTTTGGCTTTTGCGGCACTAATGAAGGAAAAGCCAGCCAGCTGTAGTAAACAAAAGCTACCACTGGGTGGACGGAGACCGGAGACTACAGGCAGAAAAGCTGCAGCTGCATCTCGGTAAGTGCTATTTTTTAAATAAAAATAAACACTAGCTGCGTTTTTTTTTCTACGTTTTCCGGGCTGGAGGAGCCCGGAAAACTTAGAAATAAAACCGCAGCTTTAAAAACATTGTATTTATGTATAGTGTTGGGATAGGGTAGCGGCTGCCTTCCATTGGCCACATGGGAGGAGACTTTAGGCTGGTGTTTAGTGATGACTCTGCAGGATGCACATAGATTGAAGTTTGCGACAGGGCCTACTTTCAGGCTCTGTCAAGAAGGGGGAGGGAGCCTGCTCCACCCCAACACCCTGGCCGGTGCCAGAGTAAGGCAGGCCCCTCTCCCACCCTTCCTTACATGAAGAATGCAGGCTGTGGGGCCAGGAAGGACCCCCACTGCAGCAGAAGCAGCGCCGCCCAAGGGGACGCCGGAGAACGTGCAGCAGTGGTCTCCATCAATGCAAGCAATACCACGAATGCGGCAACACTGAGCGCAGGACGTCGCAATGTTGTATGCAGCACCAGGGAGTACCGCAAAACCAACCACAACACTGGTACGGCAGACTGTCTGCTGGAGCCCGCGCGAATAAGGGCCCCACTATGCTACCAGTTCATTTGTATTTATGGAATAAAGGCCTCCCCATCGCCCACTATGTCACCAGGGACATATTATAAAAAGGCCAACGAAGGCCTGCACCACATCAGGGTCCATGTTGGCAGCAGGGTCATGGAACGGGCAGGGCTTATAACCCCTTATGAAGCTTCCTAAAACCCTGCCCGGTTACACTTCCTGAAGGAAGTAAAGTAATTGGATATGGTAAGTGGCCAATCCTGGGAGGCGGTGGGTTATATGAGTATGTGTGTGTGAATGCTTGAGTGTTGGTTAGATGGTTGAGGACAGGAGGTAGACGCCCGAGAGACCATCGGAGGCGAGAGTGAAGGGAGTGCGGGCGCTATTAGAAGGATGGGGTCTGTGGAGTGTTTTTGTGTGTGAGAGTGGAGAGTGCAAGGTGTAGGTGTGGAGAAGCAGGGTGGTAGTGGTAGCAGAGGTAGTAGTTGGAAGTAGCAATAGTAGGTAGCACGAGTAGTAGAGTAGTGAGTGAACGAAACAGGCAGTAGAGTGGTAGTTGGTAGTAGATGGCGATAGTGTGCACTAATGAGTAGAAAGATAGATTGGGCCTCATTACGACCCTGGCGCTAAGTGAAAAACGATGGCGGTAAATGGTTACCGCCATCGTTTTCCGCCAGGTCCGATCATGATCCGTGACCGTTAACTACGAAGCCAATAGCGGCATCGTAGTTAACGCTGCCGCTAACTGCGCTAAGGGTGCGCGCACGCGACCGCCCACACCGTACTTAGCGCCATGGCGGAAAGGTACGCAAATGCCGACCCAAGCGGACATGCACCTAACGCCATCACCCAGGCCGTTAAGTACCTTACCGCCATTGTGCAAATAACGCCATCGCGAACCAACCGTAAAGGGCCATGTTAAGTGAATGCAGCTGCCACAGGTGCACAGAAACAGCACAGGTGAAGGCAATACAGACTCAGGGGAGTACAAAAAGAGCACACCCCACCCCTTCCCACACCCAGTCACACTCCACAATGATAGCAATACGACTAGCAATGTTGGGGCTGGAGGACCTGATAGCAATGCATGTGCTACAACAGCAACAACAACAACAGGCAGCACAGAGGAGACGCAGGAGGAGAAGGAGGGCAAGGCAGGCCCAGCAAGCCCCACCAGCACAGCCAGTGCCACCACGCAGGCAGCCCCCAATCCCACGCATCAGAGCCAATCCATTCAACCTCACTGCTGAGCAGATCCACACCCTGTACCGTTTGGACCGGGACACCATCACCGCCATCGTAGACATGACACACAACGACATCGTCAGCATGATAGAAAGTCCAACCGCCATCCCCCCCTACTGAAGGTAGTGGCCGTACTCCACTTCCTGGCCACAGGCACCTACCAGCACACAGTGGGGCACCTGCATGGCATCTCACAACCATTATTCTCACAAACACTCATCCAAGTGCTCGATGCCCTCCTCAAGCACACAGACGACCACATCTCATTACCACGGACTGCCCAGGAGATTGCAAACACCAAAGTGGGTTTCCATGCACTAGCCAGCATACCCGGTTGCATTGGTGCCATCGACTGCACCCATGTGGAATTGGTGGTTCCACGTGCCATGGAGGTACCGTACCGCAACCGGAAAAAGTTCCACTCAATCAACGTGCAAATGGTCTGTGACTCCAACAAGATCATCACACATTGTTGTGCCCGATTCCCCGGATCAACCCATGATTCCATGGTCCTGAGGAACTCCACAATACCACGCTACATGGAGCGACATGCAGGGCCAAGATCCTGGCTACTCGGTGAGTGCAATGTCATGGAAGTGGGCAGGTGAATGACGTACCAATGCATACTCCACCTGGCAGAAAGGGGGGGGGATGATGCATACTCCACCTGGCAGAAAGGGGGGGGGATGATGCATACTCCACCTGGCAGAAAGGGGGGGGGAATGATGCATACTCCACCTGGCAGAAAGGGGGGGGGGATGATGCATACTCCACCTGGCAGAAAGGGGGGGGGGATGATGCATACTCCACCTGGCAGAAAGGGGGGGGATGATGCATACTCCACCTGGCAAAAAGGGGGGGGGGTGATGCATACTCCACCTGGCAGAAAGGGGGGGGGGGATGATGCATCTCCACCTGGCAGAAAGGGGGGGGATGATGCATACTCCACCTGGCAGAAAGGGGGGGGATGATGCATACTCCACCTGGCAGAAAGGGGGGGGATGATGCATACTCCACCTGGCAGAAAGGGGGGGGGTGATGCATACTCCACCTGGCTGTGAGTAACACAGGGAACGGAGACAGAGGAAGGGCACTCACAATGCACACAACCCCTCTGCATACATTGGGTGATGGCATGCAAAACAGGCCATGGGAGCCATGAGCACATACTGGTTGCATTGTGTGAATCAATTAGTGCATGTAGAAGTGAGCCAAAGTAACAGTTGGATGCGAGCCATGGTGGAACATCATGTTCCTGATCAGACAACATGACTGACACATACATTCTCGCCTACATACAGGTGATCCAGCCTATCCCCTGAAGAGGTGGCTCCTCACACCAGTCCGGAACCCGCAGAACCAGCACGAGGAGGACTTCAACCGTGCACATACACGTACTCGTGTGGTCATAGAGCAGACATTCGGCCTCTTGAAGGCACGGTTCCGAAGCCTCAGCAGGTCTGGTGGGGCACTCCTGTATGGCCATGAGAAGGTGGCAAAGATCGTCATGGCATGTGTCATGCTACACAATATGTGCGTCAGACGGAATGTGCCCCTGCCCCCTGACGCAGAACTGCAACCACCTGACGATGAGGATGAGGAGGGTGCAGATGGGGCGGCACCCCATGGAGGAGGCGAAGCACAGGAGGGGCGTGCCATGCGCCAAAGTATCATCGACCACTGCTTCTAGCACACACGGCTGGTGTTTATCGCAAGGAGACTGCACTTGGGGCACTGTGTGTCCCTGGGACATGCACACTGTGGACTGTACACCAATAAAGCACACATACGCAATGAAAATGTCCACACATTTCTTTTTTGGAAAGAAAAAAGTGTATTGAAACTATGAACTGTCTTGTCACACCCCCTCCCACCTCCCCCCTGCACACCCCAACACACCCCCTCCCACCTCCCCCCTGCACACCCCAACACACCCTCTCCCACCTCCCCCCTGCACACCCCAACACACCCCCTCCCACCTCCCCCCTGCACACCCCAACACACCCCCTCCCACCTCCCCCCTGCACACCCCAACACACCCCATGCAGGTGTCAACAGATGCCTGTGACAGTGGCCACAGGCCGTCACAAGCCCCCTCTCCCGGCCCCCGAGGCACCCCTGGCTGTGGAGCGCAGGTTACGACCGGAACGTCGCACGGGGCTGCTCTGCGCAGAACTGGCAGTGGAGGATGTCCCTGGCTGCCCCTGTGCATGCACGTCCTGTTGTGTGTGGGTGAGGCCAGTGACCGCACGACGCAAGGCCGCAAGTTCTGCACAGATGTCCATGGACATGGCCTGCATGGCATCCCTCAGGGTGGCAGTGCTCTGCGCCACTTCGGCCCTTAGGGTCTCCGTGGCCTGTTCAATGCTAGACCTAGCCCCCACACATTCCGCGGCATGCTCATCCAGCATTGCGGACAGTTGATGCTGCCGTTGAGTGATGTCCTGGAGGGACTGCTGGCCGTGCTGGCCCATGGCCAGTGCTGGTGGAGTGATGGAGGGGCTGCTCCCCTCCTGTGGAGTGTGGACAGGGCATGGGGTGGATGGCCACTCCTCTACCTCTGTGTGCCCCTGTGAGTGACCCTCATGGGGGCTGGCGTCTGAGAAACAGGGGGAATGTAGCAGGTCAGTGGGGCTTCTGACCTCGTGCTCCATGTCCGAGTCTGAACATGCAGCTGTCTCCCCGATGTTGCTGCTGGCCGCTGACCCCCTGCCTCCTGTGGCAGGCAATGTGAGTGGAGGTGGAGCAGCTGCTGCTGGCCTGCTGCCGACAGGGGTGCTTGCCGGTGGGACCTCTGGTATGCCTGCAGTGGGACCTGCTTGTTGTGGGGTCTGCCTCACTGCAGCTGAGGTTGAGGGTGCAGGGACGTTGTTGATGGCCTTCTTGGCCCTCTTTGGCGCAGGGGTGTCCTGGTCCTCTGGGTGTGAATCTGTGCCTGTGGTGGAGCAAAGGAGGGAGGGCGTTATTGATGGGTCTGCGGACTTTGGAATGAAATGTTTGACATTATTGTGGTCAGTGGATGAGGAAGATTTCAGGAAGTGCCATGCAGGTTGTCTCCTTTTAGTGTGGAATGTGGATGCAGGTATGCGAGTGCCAGCAGTGTATGCAGGGTGGTGCTCGCATGTGGCTATGGGCAGTGTTGATATGTGTTGCATTTACACTCTAGGGCAACCTTGTGCTACACATGATTGGACTGCTGTGACTATGGCATGCCTTGTTTGAGGCACCTACCTTCATCGCCTGATGTCGGAGCTCCCCTTTCCATCCCTCCGACGCCTTCAATGGACTCCATGCCAATCGTGGTTGCACAGATCTCCTCCCACGGTTGGAGTTTCAGGGGGGATTCCGACCCTCCACCGGTACCCAGGGCAAGGTTGCGGTTTGCTGAGGTGACGGCTCTGACCCGTATGCGTAGGTCACCCCAGCGCTTCCTGCACTGCTGTGGGGTGCGGGGTACGGTCCCCACCGTGCTGACGCGCTCAGCCACCAGGGCCCAGATGGCCTTCTTTTTCCCGATCGCTGTCCTGGTCATGTCCGGGGAGAAAACGACACCTGCGTTGTCTTGCAGGGTCTCCGCAAGCATGCAGAGTTCCTCCCGGCTGAATCTCTCCTGGCGCTGGCGGTCACATGCCTTTTTCACACATTTAGGCATTTTCGGGTACTTGGTAGGGTGGGTGATTGGTTGGGACAGGTGTCAGGGTTGGGTCTGGTGTTTGGTAGGATGGCGATGGATTGTGTTTTTCAAGATGGCCGACGGGCTGTTTCCCGTTCCGGCGCGATGACGCTATTTCCGGTTCGACTTTTTACGGCCGCCGCTAATTACGGCCGCCGCTAATTACGGCCGCCGCTACTTACGGTGGCCGCTACTTACGGTGGCCGCTACTTACGGTGGCGTAAGTGCACCTTGCTCGCATAACGATGCCGGTAGGGGCCTTTTCCGCCATGGCGTTAATTGCATTACCGCCATGGCGTAATGCTCGTGCGCGATGGGTCGTAATGTGGCGCTCTTTACGCCATCGTCCCACGGCGTAAACGCTCATTACGCCATGGCGGTAATGACGGGCGATTACCGCCAGGGTCGTAATGAGGCCCATTGACAGTAATAGTAGGAAGCAAAGGAAGTAAAGGTATACTGTTAATAATGGAGTAATAACAGTAGTAGAGGAAGAGTAGTAGGAGCCACAGGTTGTGGGAGAATAGGAGCAGCTAGTGGTAAGAGTAAAGAGAGCTCCTATAACAAGAGGCAAGGAAGCAGAGTGGGAGGAAAGGAACAACGTTAGAAGCAGGAGGTAGCGGCAGTAAGAAGTGAGAGTTGAGAAGTGAGAGGAGAATACCTATCGAAGGGTGAAGGTGGAAAGGTGACGTGAGATTGGCGAGACAGTAGTATGGCGGGAGGAGAACATCTGGAGGGATCAATATAAGTGAAGGGTCAGGTACTAGTGGGCCTGAGAGAAGTAAGAGTGACACTGGGTGAAAGAAGGCACCATCCATAACTTCCTAAGACTACTAAGTAAGTACTCGAGAGTACTAACACCCGTTAAGAATGCCTGGGTTAGGGAGAAGGGTTATAGCTGGGGTAGGTAAGAGAGAGGGATGGCTCTAGCACCTGAACTACCTGAAAGCCCTTGGCCCAAGCTATTGGTAAAGTTCCAATAAACAACTTTGGACTTACTACCAGAGTAGGTGTAGTTATTTGTGGCAGGCGGCCCCATCACAAGTCCCACTTGACAGTCAAGGCATCCCCCAGAGCTCCCAGTCGCGAAACTTCCCTGGAGCAAAACCACCTGCGCTTCCTCTTCACACTGGAAGCAAAGAGGTCCACCTGAGGAGCCCCCCAACAGGAGAATCCCTCTTCCAGAACTTCCAGACAGAGGAATGACTTTGTGGATGCCTTGAGTAGACAGACTTTGGCCACCTCCATCACGTTCTCCCTGCTAGCCAGATGAGCTGCTGTCAGAGACACACTGTTCTCCAGAGCCCAGAGCCCAGAACCAGAGTCACATAGCTTCTCTGCACAGAGGCAAGGAGCCCACACCACCCAATAATGTATTGTAAGTGATTTCAATCCGGCACTTCACCTAAGTCAATGCCTAGCGTGGGATGTACAACTGAAACCCTTAATTATTTATTTGTGTCTATATGTTCTTTTATTATGTTCAAATCAAGTGGCAATGTGATTACTATTTCCCCCTGCAAACCACTCGATTCCCCCCAATATGCAATATGAAGAGATAGAAGGAGAGAGAACAGGTTTTGGGAATGCAGAATTCGAGCAAATATATAAATCCCAATTTCCCCCCAGCTAACACCAGAGCAAAACAGAATTGATTGGCAAACTTGTCAAAAATGGTTTTAAAGTTGGCTTTGAATGGAATGGGTAAAACACTGAAAATGGTTTAATTCACGGATATGGTTGAAATACTAATGGGAGCCACTTTGTATGGTTTCAGACAAACACTAGCAATGATTTGAGAGTAATGAGCAATGAGAAAACTTAATTTTGGGGTCGGGTGCAATGAAAAGGTATTTTACACGTTATAGATTTTAGCCAAACGAAAAATGTGTGGCAAACTTTTCCGCACACGGTAAGCGTGATTGCAGAAAAACTATAGATGCGGTTTTGGGTTCGTTAGAAAGCTTAGGATGTTAGCTACAAGTAGACACTTCTAGCATAAAGTATGAAGAGGTTATGGGCGTTTGTGTGGCGGTCGTTTTTTTCAGATAAAGGCAAAATGTAAAACAAGGATGCGCTTTTAAAATACAGACAAGGTTTCTTTACACTAGGGATGGACTATGAAGAAACAAACTACACAACAGCACAGCCACCAGACCAGGACATCTCCAATCAGGTTTTTGCCCGCCGAGACGCTTGCCTTCTTCAGATGACTATCTGCGCAAAGATGATTTTAACAATATTATTACAGAAGGACTATAGGATAAGACAGAGGGTTCAGGCAAGACAAAAAGGATTTCTAACAATACAGTTCTGGATATAAAATAGATTTGGTTTGGACAGTACATAGGCTAGTGACAATCCTATGCTATGGATACTCACTACCAATGTTTTGAAGGGAACCGTCAAGGATTCTGGTTCTGGTCAGCGATATTTTCTGGGACAGTCTGCTGGGTACATCGGACTGGTCTGGTTCAGCGATCAGCAAGGCGCTCTGGAGACCGCACGGCTGGACTGCACAGCAAGGCGCTCTGGTCTACACTGCACAGCACGACTGGACTGGATCTGCAATGGCTCTCTGGTCTGCACAGCACAGTACGGCACCAGATTGGGATTTAATCTGCCCTTCTGGTTATGAAGATAATTCTTTGACAGGCAAGCAGTTACAGCAGAGCCTGGCTGCTCTTTGGTTTACCCTTTAGGTTGAGGGATGGGTTCTGGAAGTTAGGCCCCACTGAAAGTGGATCAGCTATGCGCTGAGCCTTTCTGCTTGCAAAGATTTTTGGAGTCTGGAAAAAGGAGTATGGATGGATCTCCTTCAAAGTACTTCACCAAATTCGGGATG
This sequence comes from Ambystoma mexicanum, assembly GCF_040938575.1. Lineage (NCBI taxonomy): Eukaryota > Metazoa > Chordata > Amphibia > Caudata > Ambystomatidae > Ambystoma > Ambystoma mexicanum. Next base: position 639,108,507 of record NC_090928.1, on the reverse strand, counting down.
GTAGGTGGATCAGTGTCTGTCTTTCTAGGTCCTAAGCTGTCTCTATTTATGTGTTTCATAAAGGGGTGGGTATGCTGAATTATCCTCGGTGCACCCCCTAGGTAGTCTTCTGGCTAAGGTCTGCTCTCTCCCTTGATTGGAGGAGAAAACAGTGTGTCACCATGATGATGTAGTTTATGAGGCAAAACTTCCTCCCCTTTGCCTTTTGCACATAAAATCTATTTTTGATATAATACATCTTTACATATGTGCAATCTTTATACCAATAGCATACATAGATCACATATTTAGTGAAGCACACCCTCTTCCAAGCCTCGTTGCTGTGAGATCTTGGGTCTGGATTTGACACATTTTCGCACTTTTTGTCCGAGACACAACCTCTGATTTGTCCAGAATTTTGTACATATGTGCGCATGATATCTGGGCATAATCGTATGAAGTTTCATGCTTCTGACCTAAATACAATTGTTACAAAACCAGAATTTTCATTGTGTCTTCTCAGAACATTGCACAGATTTCTGGCACCTCTTAAAATGTGCACAAAGAAAATCACATTAACACTGCTACTAATTCTATAACTTTTACAAATGCACACAGTCCTTTATCAATCTTTTTATAAATAAGCTTTCTGTGCATTGTGAATCAACAAAAATGTCTGGCTCCGCCTCCCATCTCCATCTTGTAGCTCAAGGACAATACACGCCTTCTTCCCCTGGCAGAGGCCACTGTTGACGCTTTACAATCTGCATATCCTTTCAGCCAAGGAAGGTTCATTGTCTCTCCCAGGAGCAGACCCAGTGCCCCTTCCCTCTCAAAGGAATGGTTTGGTCAAAATTTTTTATTGCCCCTACGGGTCGGCCATGTGTTTTTAAGCCTAAGTTGCTCGATTTTAGAAAAATTTCCTATGGACCTTACCCGAGTTTTCGTCCATAAAAGGCACGCGCAAACAGGCACCAGGGAGCTGCCATTTTGTGATAATCCTTCCATTTCCCCCATCGCCCTCGCTGACCTGCTTTTGCAGCACTAAATCATATCCCCCGCCCCTGAGCCTGACATTATCAAAACATTCATATTCCCCGCCTCTCTCCGTGACGTTACTGTGCTACGTAGGCAAACGCGCCCAGTCATCTTCTACGCGACTTCACACAGAACCCAGAAACCAACACAGATCAGCTCACAACACAGCGCGCCACAATTCGGAATATGAAACTGTACTTTAAAATCAAGCAGCAACACAGTAAATTTGGTAAAGTACATTTATTTGACATTAAATGTATATAGAATATTCAGCAATTGACATATCAACTCCGAAAGTCATTTATTTTCTTTTATCTCTATCCGCAAATCCTTAAAATGTTATCGTGAGTCACGCGCTGTTCCTTTATGGTACACAGTGTGTTGGTTTTCGTTCATAGAGGCACTTTTGTCGCACGTTGAACCGCAAGGCTGTTCCATCAAGTAGGCACTAGGCCAGCGTAAAGGTTGATATGTTGCTTCTAGCTGCTAGTACCGCGTAAGGGCATATGGGCCCTTGACGATTGTCCCATAAAATCATCAGAATGGTGCAGTTGTTTACATTAAGCTGCAGTTGGCGGCAGAAGAAACCGTCTGCCGGTGTCTGAAACTGGTGGCAGGGGCAAAACGGGAGTATGTACCTATTTTGAAAACATAAAATTCATAATTAGTCTCGCCAGCCGATCTTTATTAATATTATTCATTTTATTTATTACGGCCGAGCTGAAACTATTTGCTTTCAAGTATAGTGCAAAGGAGTATGTTCGGCTCTAAAATCAATGCGAAAACTAACTAAATAAATCCAGGTTGGTACACAATGAGAAACAACTTTTTGTCTACATGCGTGTGGAATGTGGACCGCATGCCCATGTGCCCGCTAAAAGGACGATCCCACAAACCTTTTCAAAGCTCTTCATTCATTCATTAATTCATGCATCCATTCATTAATTCCTCATTCCGGTATAAAGCGTCTAAAGATTTCCTTACATTATATTTGAAATTTCCATTGTGTCTCTGCGTAATGTAGTCTGTAAATCCCACTGTGCTCTTGACAACGGTTTTTCTTATACTGAACTAACATGAAACTCGGTCTAGTTTAAGAATTTTCTGCCTTATCGTCTCAAACGTTATTGCACCCCCCAACCCCTCCTTCAAATGAAGTTTTTTCAGCATGGTCCCTGTCTCTCAAGGTCAAAAAGCAATACAACCTTATACTGCCAGTGCGAGTTGTGGGCCTCTTCAGGGCGCGAACTGAAAATCAAAGCCGCTGACCTTCATTAGAAATCAGCATACATTATTTCTTTGCAACATCCGTAGTAAAGCCATCTGTCAGAACTTGAAGTTTCGAATCCATCTATGTAGTGCGCCTCAATGTGCAAATGCGAACTGACTTCTCTCTCATCTGCAACGGCTCGCTTGGCGCGTTCTAAGGCCCCAATTTTGTCCTCGTTGTCTGCGAGCTTTGAAGCCCCAAAGAACCATAACTATTTAGACTTTACATTTTTTGGGGAAGGTCAGGTGAAAGTATAAAGTACCCGAGCAGTTGATTTGAAAATGAGATTTGTTTGTTTGTTTTATTATTTGCAATACGCAAGCCTCCCCTCGGTTAACAGTGCCCAGCATTTATAAGAGATTGCGACAATTAGTTACATCAACAAAAATATATACATACACAAATAGACAAGGTCAGCAATATGAGGTGAATAGAGAGAGAATTCAAAGATGACACCCAGGTAGTTCGGCACCCAGGATGGTGAAGGTAGGGGTTAGGGTTAGCGTACTTTGTATGCACACTGTACCATAACATTTATTTACAAAAAGACAATTGTATTACAATTATTTAAACCGGGATTTGTACTTCACAACCAGCTCTCCTTTGGGTGGACATGGCACAGTGGCAATGTTGGGTGGCAATGGATCAGTGCTCTGCACAGAAACGTTCAAAATTCCATATCTGTGCTTCTCTAATACAGCAACAAAAAGGCTTTTGACAAAGTCGAACTCCATTTCCTCATAGATTGGTTTGATCACCCATTGCTTACTTCTTTTTGAAAAGGCCTTAGTGTAGCGAGGCATCCTTACATTACCCTTAGTCTTAGATTGTTCACGGCCGAGATTCTCGTTATGGGCCAAGACGGCAAGTAGAGTCCTATGTCTCATGGCCTGTATGCTGAAATGCAAGCGCTTTGGCCTGTACTTTAGGCACATATTGTGGAACACCTCCAAACCTCCTGTGTGACAGAATTCTGTCAGTCCCCTCAAATCTCTTGATATATCGAAAACAATCTTCTCAATGGCTTTGCGTGTCGGTGAAGATGGATTCAACCACTTCTTCTTCCGTGCCTCCACTGGGGATAAAGGGCCATGTTCACATTGGTGGAAATGTAGGTTTTCTGACCAGCGGTGCACGTTGGTACAGTGGTGCATCATTGACCGCCATTTTTCAAGTAGTATTTCCACTGACCCTTCACAAGTTTTGGAGCTCCACCAAAGATGGTTGCTGATAGATTGGGACCACTCTGAAATAGTTTCCAAACCTTTTTTTTCCCTGCAGCCGAGATTTTCTTATTGATTGATTTAGCAAGATGCCATACGTCAAATTGATGTTTAAAATGTGGGAACTGCTCTCTCATTGTCTTGGCAATTGAAACGTGTCTGTCCGTGGCTATGAGGTCGATGTGCATTCCCCTCGATTGTAGATATTCCACTGATTTTATAAATCCTAGTTTCTCCGTGGCCACTGAGGATGTACATTGTGTTACCTGCACGACCACCGAACTCCCAATTTTCTTACTATCCATGTCCTGAAAGTGGTAGGTGCAGTACTTGGCAGAAAATCCAGGGCTATCGCACTGTCCATCGCTAGCTAGCCTGAATCGTTTGCCTTCGAATGTACTTGCTAGAGACAATTGTTCAATTTTCCAAGCATCACTAATGGCCGGAAACAGATCATCATGTTGGTATTTGTAGTACTGCGTTTTTTAAATGAAATGGAGTACCACAAACTGAAAGAAAGACTCTAACTTTTTAAAACTGGAGCCACTAAAAAGTGATGCAGCTGCACATAGTAGATTGCCTGCTGGCAGTTTCCCCAGCATCGGTTGTGCAGACCATGAGAACGTATGATGTAATCTACAGGCGGCATGTATTGTGACGTTACTGCCTTGTTTTTGACGAGTCACATGAATCAATGGCTTCCCACATTCTTTCCCTCTGACAGAATTCCCACATTTCAGCATACTTATAATATCCATCAAACAACTGTCGAATACTATGTATTTGCCCTCCTTCATTAGACTGTCATGCTGCGTCAAAGTTGATTCGGCCTGTGACGTTGAGGACATATCACCACATTTGAAAGAAATATGGCTGCTATCAAGTTCTGATGCTTCGGTGAATGCTGCTGCTGGTTCATTCTCTGTCATTTCAACATCTGTTACTTCAACATTGATGGGAGAACACAACAATGTCGACAGCTTTTTTGGTGGCAATTTTTTGGCGGGTGTAGATTGTGTGAATTGATCTGCGATTACTTCAGAGCTATTTTCAATACTTCCAGTATCATGTTGTCGCGGCGGTGCGGTCGTACTGTAGCAATGGTCCAATAAAACTTTGCTGGATTCTCCGGACACATTAATTTCATGTTCTGGCCATTGGACATGAGCATCCCGCGTCTCAACACGCCGCGTCTGAATTAATAGTTCCTCCATAGTGTAAATGGTCTGGCAAGCAACATCTCTCATTCGCTTCACTGTCTGTGTATGTATAGTTTGTAGACCCACGGGTAACTGGAGGACAGATTGGAAAAGGGATGTTTAGTTTAAACACAAGATAAAGTATAGTACAATTGACTGGAAAAAAAATAAAATAGTCCCCAGCACAAAAAAATTTCTAAAGTTATGAACTGTTTGTAACTAACCTCATTTTGGTTTCTTTTCTTTACAACTTTTTTGACTCGACCTTCAACATCTGCACGCTGTTGCTCCGATACGTATCCGCATGTCTCCCCTTCCTCTTGCGCTGCAACGACTATATTTTCTGTATCCGCATAGACAGCACGGAATGAGGCTCCATCGACTCCCTGAAACATAGTATTTTCATTACAGTGTATCAAAATATTGTTAGCGTAAAACGCACGTGAGGACGAACACACATGTACATCTCAATAGCAAAGCATGATTTAAACATTGTGTGGAACAATCAAACAACAAGTATTCGATCTCTGATGACCTAGTTCGATGGAGATGTCAGTATGCATACCTCTGGCTCTACATGGACTGCCACAAATGATTGTATTGAAGAGGAGGCATCAGCAACTCCCTGAAACACAGTACTTGCGTTAGGATGGGTTTTAATATCGTAAACATAACACACACTTAGGGTCGACGGCACTGATACATATAAAGAGATAACCACAAATGTTGCATTATCTAAAAGAATCAAGGAATATTTAAAAATGATCAGATTTAATCGACTTATTTCTCCAATGTCTTTACATCTGCATCTTCTAAATGTGATCTTGTGATTGTAGTGGAAGCTCCATCATCTCCCTGAAACACAGTACTTGCGTTAATAGGGAAGAAAGTATAGCAAATGGAATCACGTTATATGATCACGCTCGATGGAGCCGTCAGTATCCATACCTCATGCTGCTGAAGAATATCTAGGGCTGTTGTCAATGTGGTGCGCACTTCCGAAAGCTGTTGTGCCGATTCGTATCCGCATGGTCCCGCTTCCACCGGAATTACTTGAATGTCAGGCTGTGCATCAATGCGTGGGTTGACGATTCAACAACAGCCTGAAACATAGTATTTGCATTAGTAAGGATTACAATATTGAAAACACAACACACGCTTGGGGTCGACCGCACAGGTACATATCAACGGCTAACCACAAATGAAACATGGTGTAGAACAATCAAACGACAAGTGTTCCAGTCCTGATGATCACAGTCAGTTGAGCTGTCAGTATCCATACCTCGGGCTGCTGAAGAACATTAGGGCTGTTGTCAATGTGGTGGATGCTTCAGCATCTCCCTGAAAGACAGTACTTGCATTAGTATGGGTAACACTAATTCTAACTGAAAACAAACACCAGGGGACGACAACTAAGGTGTATATCAATTGGAAAGCACTAACCAAACAATTGGTAAAATAATCACACGATACATACAAACTATTACTTGACATGCATAAAACAAGTTTGTAGCGGAATAGCCAAGTATGATTACCTGATACGCGCTAGAAATGGTTGATAACTGCGAGCACGTGAAGTAGAATGTTCTTGCTTCAGATTCAAGGGATAGTCAAGAAGTTGTAAAGGTAAATTATTGTTTGATAATGAAATGACAATATTTAAAATTGCCATGTAAGGAGACAGAATACTTGAGTAATGCGCAATATAGCACAGTTCCCTGTGCCCATATATAGATTTCGTTTGTGGGTTATGAAATCTAAAAATAATATATTGATAAATGTCATTATTCAAAAAGCTATACACTCATATCAATGTCGAAAGTATTACAAATTGGAAACACCTAAAATATCAATGAACCCATTCGGCTACCTACACACTACTGCAAGGCTTAAAGCTAAAAACGGACACTTGACTCACCAGTGGCCGATTGTGGATGAATAGAGTGGGAATAGCGTTTGCGAGCAATTTTCGTGTCGATCGCCGTTTGTTCTTCTTTGTTACCCAAGATGTGGTGTACATGTCCGAGGGAAAGTGCCGGCTACAGATGTGGTATCGATCACCCCTCTTGTCCTCAAAGACTTGTTGGACTCTACTTTCCAGCTCATCCAGTGGATATCCGCAATGTCTGACCCATTCTCTTATTCGATCAACAGTTTTCGGGAATACATGCATTGTAGTGCCTTCAGATTTAGCATGGGTCTTCGAAGGGCAACCGCTAATCGAACAGGCAGGCATTGTTGAAAATTCTGAAAAGTAAATATCAAGATTATTATAAAACCTTGATGAATAAAAATGTCATAAAAAAGTAAATGAACCATACCATGCTCAATGCAAGGTTTGCTTTGGTCGCCGGAGCTATACCAGTTCATCATGTGCGGCTTAGTATTTGCATAAGTTACAGAAATTTCTGTTTTGTCTTGCACGAAAAGGAACCATGCTTACATTATAGACTAGACCCCCGAAGGATGCAATTCGATGACAATTGACACAGATGAAAATAAATAGATCTATTGATAGCATAACAATTGAAACTCAAGTCAATAGCAATGAGACCAATGACCATAGCTCTATTGGGTACTGTAATAGCAAATAGATTGAAATGTAAAAATGACCGAAATATGACTAGGATACATGGCCTTACCTTGACCAACAAACAGTTGGATTCAGCAGGCCGAGCAGTATGTTGCAGGAGAACAGGTAGATGGCCACAGGTAGCACACTGACGAGTTTGCTCGAAGCGGTCACAGATAGCACGGCGACAAGCAGATTAGCATAGATCTCAGTGCTTCTCGGGTAGAAGGTTCAGGAGTTGACTTGCAAAGCACAAAGATGTTCTCATGAGACATATCAAGTGGTTTATAAAGTATTAGAAACAGGGGTGTGTTTGTGAATGAATCACGTGTGTATGTCGTGGTATTATGTTTATTGCAGGGGGGCGGCCTGCCTCAGGGGAGGCCTGCCTGGAGACTCGGGGTCTGAGGAGGCCATGTGAGCGATGGCCCCTGGGCGTGGGATACCTTTTGAAGTGTACATGCTGTTTGGCACCTTGGCCGTTTGCGCCTGTCACAGACCCCCATGCCAGCGCTCATCCCCGGGTGCAGACCGCCTTTGATAGAGGGGGTGGGATGGATGGGCCTGGGGCGTGCAGATAAGGCACAGGAAGACTGCTGAATGGAGACACACTTATGTGGATTGCAGGGGGGAGGCCTGCCTCAGGGGAGGCCTGCCTGGAGACACGGGGTCTGAGGAGGCCATGTGAGCGATGGCCCCTGGGCGTGGGATACCTTTTGAAGTGTACATGTTGTTTGGCACCTTGGCGGTTTGCGCCCGTCCCTTGCCCTTATGTGATGTTAAAGTACATGGGGCATCCATTTTTGTACCCCCTTTCTACTCCATTTTGGTGACCAGGCCTCACTGCGATAGTACAGCGCGCAGAGCACATGGCCCACAGCCTCGTTCCCACTCTGACTGGAAAACTCTAGAGGTATTTGCAACAGCTAATAAATGTAACACATCACTCTCTGAGATCACGGTCCTGCATGTGAACCGGCTTGAACCATACACATGGCTCGTTCATCTCCACAAACGTGTCCTTGCCCACGCACCCTCGCCAGTGGAAAGTAACTGCCATTCTGACCCTGTGTCCCTGCAAGGTATTCTCTTCATGTGCCAGACCACTGACCACGCCATGATGGCCACCTAGCAGATTCCCAACTAACATTAGACCCCTACTGCAGTACATCGTTGCCTATCAATAACAAATGCCACATATCGGAGATTCTTGTGAGCACAGACCAACACTTCAAACACTGTATTATAGTGGTCAAGACCCTAGACCTAAGGCCTGTATAATCCAATGTTCATTGATAGTATTGATATATCTGTGACTTTTATAGAGACATAACCGACTGAAAGACTTTGAACAAGTGTTATTTAGTGCATGCATTATTGATAATATATTTGGTTAGCTTAGATAGTCACAACCCCGCTTCACAGCGAGCTGAACTTCACCTATTCCGAGCTGACGTCCATCCTTGCATGGAGACACACTTGATTGATTTAAAAAATCGAAACAACCATTGTTAAAATATATGTGGTGTTTTATTTTGTATCTTATTTTGTTGACACAAAAATAAAAAGTTTACACATTGTACAGTTCAGATTGCAGCACAGCGAGAGAAAATCCCCTGTACTGACAGCTGTCACTCAGGAATGTTTCTCTTATGGCACGAACGGCACAGGCGGGTATCACTCTTCGAACGCGGTGTCCAAGTCTCCCGTGAAGCCACCATGTAAAGGAACGATAGGCCACCAGCCTGTACCACCTGTGAAAAGGAATGAAACACACTGTTTTTAAATGACCAAGATAATGTTAATAAACGTTTCTTGTCAATGACAATTCTTGTAACTAATGGCATTCTGCTCGGACAAATGCTATCTAGACACTGCACACTATTGAACGACTTTCATGCGTTACAATGATATGTATATGTAATTTTGGATATAGTAGAAGACCATGAAATAGTAGTGGCATCACAAGCAGAGTATACTTACTCGTTACTCGGATTACGAGGACTAACAGTTGCGCGAAGTTCGTGCATAAGCACCATCATTATCCTCAACATGGACCGTGTGAGGCAGGCTGCCCTGAAGTCTGGCAGCTCAGTGATGCATTGCGGTCGTGGCTCGTCTTCCGAAATGTAGGCCACGCATCCCGAGTTTTCACAGCAGCAGCAGTTCTCCTCCTCGGTCGGCATTAGCTTGCACCGATTGCATGTGCACCAGGTGGAAACACCGTCCATGCGACTAGGTCCAGTGTCTTCATCCGTTGATTCGTCCTGCCAACTGCTGTCCGAAGCCCCATCGTTTTTGCGCGTTTCCCTTTCCAGTAGTTCCTCCTCGGTATACTCGAGCTCGTACATGTAGGGCATTATTGTATCCATTGTGTGTTGCACAAACTAAAATAATTGATAGCGGTGGTACAAAGTAACACAGAGAGAGGAATGGAATCGAAAATCTGCTGCTGTGTGTTGTGAAACGGTGTGTTTATACTTATTGAGGAAAGAGGCGTCCTGCCATTTCCATGGCGACACGTCACTAGCTGAAGCGCAGCGAATGTTGACACGAGATGTGCTTTGGCGTTGTGAAATGGGCGGTACGCGTCTGCTGATGACAGGCTCAGGGGCGGGGGATATGATTTAGTGCCGCAAAAGCAGGTCAGCCAGGGCGATGGGGGAAACGAAAGGATTATCACAAAATGGCAGCTCCCTGGTGCCTGTTTTCGCTTGCGTTTAATGGACGAAAACTCGGGTAAGGTCCACAGGAAATGTTTCTAAAATCGAGCGACTTAGGCTTAAAAACACATGGCCTACCCGTAGGGGCAATAAAAAATGTTGACCGAACCATTCCTTTAACACCTGAATGTGAGTTCCTGGCCCAGAGAGCAGAAGGGAGGTGCCTTGCCCAGTGGGATGAGTTGCTTTGTAGTTTTGGCTTGCATCAGGCTTACTTTAAAAGTCACTTTGTTAAATTTTTCTTTGTTGAATTTAAAACTTGCAATTTTAAAACAGGCAACTAGAACTCGAATTCCAGTCGCTAAACCATGGAGATTAAATAGTTGCAACCTATATTACTTTTGATAACAGGTCACTTAACGTATAGGCATTTGATTTCAATTGCACAAGTTTAAGCTTCTGATGCAACTAATGACAGCTGTCATACAGGCGGCCGCTGGTACTGCGCCCATATTTTGACAGATTTTCACAGGAAAGCACACTTTTTACTGTGGATACACTTTTCCTGACATTGTGTGTTCATATTGATTCCTTAAATGAAGTGGCGGGTAACATCCAGCAAAGATATAGGATGTTTTGTGGTGTTTTGGTCTGGTATTTTATATTTTCAGCAACCGAGAAAAAGGGATTTAAGAGCAATTTCTGGGTTTCTTGCAATAAAGCACTGCCTTTCCTGCAGTGTTCATTTTTACTTGGTGGACAGCCCAGTAACATGTTTCAGCAGTGAGGTCTCCATTTCACCTACTGACAACAGGCAAAGTAGATTTGGCAGCCATCTTTCTGTGTTTCAAAGCGCAATTTTCATAGGTTTTGGCGCGCATAGGGCTTTTGCAGCCATTTTTTATGATTCTTTCACCATTAGCACACAGGGATGTCGCAGGGCAGAACCTGGTGGATTAAAACATCCCACCGTATTGAGGAAGAACCAGGTAGGACCAGCAGAGTCTTGCCCCACAGCAAAAGAGGAAAGCGTCCTGGGACAGCTGGATGCTGTAAATTCCAGCAAATTAATATTTTCCCAGCCTTCCGTCAGAGACCACCGGTCACTCACTGTCGGCTCTTGTAGATGAGTACCCCAGCCTTTCAGGGACGCATCCGTGACTAGGGTCGGTTGGAACCAGAGTTGCCTAACAACAACCAGTTCAGTAGGTTGTTTATCTGGGACCACATTTCAGGTCTCTGGACACTTCTGATGAGACCTCAAGGAAATCTGAGGTGCAGCCCCGAAACTGAGACCACTGACAAGGGAGAAACCACTGCAGCAACCTCATGCATACCCAGGCCTTTGGCACTAAAAGAATACAGGAGGCAATACAACCTGGCAAGCAAAACAGCTGAAGCAGGAAACCTTTCCTGTTATGGAAGACACGCACCATCTTGGATAGGTTTGCTACTCGACCCATGGGCAGGAAAGCCCACAAATCGGAGACGCTGAGATGGTACAGTTTGAGACTTCCTGAAGTTCAGGGAGAAGCCCAAGCTGTGTAAGAGTCAGCACATCAGGTACAAATGTGCTGACACCTGGGCTGGGGAGCAAGTAATTCAGATACAGAAAGTCATGGATTTATTCTGAGGCGAACCGCTACCACTTCCTGCAGTTTGGTGAAGACCCTGGGTGCCGAGGAAAGGCCGAATGGCAGGCCTTTCAGCTGGTAGTGGCAGTTCTCCAGTGTGAATCATGGGAACATCCTGTGCTTCCTGTGGATGGGCACATGGAGGTAGGCATCCTGGAGATCGCGGGAGACCAGCCAATCCTGCATGTATAGGGCCTCAAGAATCTTGTCTGGACAAGGGGGAACATCTTGAACTCGTCTTTAAGCAAGTACAATCTTCAAAAATCTCAGATCTAAAATGGAGCGTAGACCTCCCCGTCCTCTGTGGCACCAGAAAATAAGTTCAATACCAGCCCTTGCCACATTCCAAGTGGGGTATTGGATCCGTGGCCATACATGATGGAAGGTAACAAACCTCCTCCAGCAGGTGGAGGCCCAGGGGCAGGCACTGGTTGGCTGGTGAGTGGTCTAGAGGGTGTTGAGCAAAAGGGAGACAATATCCCTGGTGAACGACCTGTAAGGCACAGGCATCAGGGGGGGTATCCATTTTTTTGCCAAAGCGAGACATTCTGCCTCTCACAGGTGAAGGACGGTGGAAGTCCCATACACAGGGTCTTTGCACCAGGGGTTGATGAGGGTACTATGAATGTAGACAAACCACCCCTAGGGGCACCCCTTCCCAGAACCCTGTTGGGGATGTGCAGCACCTGCTTTCCTGAGGGAGTTTTCTGAACGTTACATAGGCCTTTATACCGAACAGATTGTTTCTGGCAAACAGCATGTCCAGCGGTTTTGCATGGTGGTCAGTTCTGGCCACGCAGTCAGCAGTGTCCAAGCCCGATTGGAGGATCTGGCGGGAAGCCCCCTTGCCATCCTTCACCATGGTCTAAGAAAACATCGCTCATGTCGCCCGCAGAGATGTGTTCTTATGCCTCAGAAAAAACTGACCAAATTCCAAATGAGAATTAGACTAAGGCACAAAAGGATTTGATACATCTCAGGCCAAGGCTTTCTGATCCACAAACCTCCCTTTCCCAGGCATCAAGTCTTTTGCTTTCCCTATCCGGTGATAAGAGGAAATAAGCTGTGCCCAGGCTTGGCATGGCAGCCTGGAGAACCAAGCTTTCAGGTAATATTGTGGCATTGTAACATAGAGAAATGGGACTGGTCTGCAAACGGGTAGGGGTAGGAGTGTAGGGTTGCAGATATTTTTTTCATGCAAGGCCTACTCCCCCCCATCTTTTCCCTAGCTAACTGACCGACCTCTAAGATCTCCTACCACTTACGCTACACACACAAACCTCCCACAGGTGGCCACCAGAGGCTTAATCACTAGCACATCAACACTAAACATCAACACTAAACAAACCACAACTAAGCTCTCCTCTTTAGCACTATCACACTCTCCCACATCAGTGGCTACCCAGTCCCAAACTGCTGTTTTATATCTGTTATTGGGCTCTTCCCTACGTAAAATATACTGCCAGGTTTCACTGCCAAACCCAAAGAAAGCAGATTGGCACACAGGAACCAGGTAATTCCGAACTGCACAAATCAACACCACAGGTTTCGCTTCTTCGGCTCCCAATGTCCCACTAAGGATCACCACTCCACTTTTTTCCTTACCGAGCCATGTGCAGCAAATTCACCAATAGTGGCACAAGGGCGCTATACAAGACACTTACATTACAAATCCGAAATAATCTACACTGAAGGCGCAATCTCTTGTATGCACAGACAGCGTAGAATAGGCAAGGATACAACTACAATGGTGGCGGGAAAAGTCGTTTCAGCACCGGAACTGATAATAGAGGCAGATGTGATCAGAGAGGGATGGGGCGCTAGTTGTGGAGAACGGACTACAGGTGGAAAATGGTCAGCACAGGAGCTGGACGTACACAAATTGTCTAGAGTATGTGACAAGGCCAGTGCACTAGCTGTGTCAAGTAGGGGTGAGAGCCCCTCTCAGCTAATGGGGGTGGGCAGAGTGACGGAGGACTAGGTGGAGGTCCTAGGTCAATCCTAACCCTGAACAGGACAGTAGCAGCAGATAAAAAGCCTCAATTAGTGTTGCCACCATTGGTGCCAAAATGCTTCTGTGCAGACCACATATTGCTTATGCCATGCCTCTGACAAATTCTCGCCAGTCTCTTTACTCTTCACAGGAACTGCATAATCAGAGGAGGACCAGACAACAGCCCAGAAAGAGCAGGAAGTGAGAAAAGCAACAGGAGGAGAGCCTGGTAGGTTATGGAGGTGCAACCAAAATACCAAAATCAATGGCACAAGACCAAGACAACTTCTCCCTACAAGCCATACCACTGCTGACCACGCAGAGCACCACCACTGAAGCGAGCTTGCACAACACCCTATCGGCCCCCTAGAACACTGGGATCTGGAAAAAAAAGGACATCTAGCCATGGCCCTATGATTTACTGAGAGCACCCTAGAAACAGCACCTGACAACACAAGAATGGACATTGGCTCTCACAGACCACCAGACTCGGTATGTGGTAAACTGCACAGATGAAGTGGGTGGGGTTTAGCCACCTTCTTCTAACATTTAGCCACACATATACGTCCTGGGTTGAGAAGACAGCGCTGGATCCAATCCCACAAGAGGGATGGGAGTTTAAGTAGGCAACAGAAAACAATAAGTGTGGGTTATTCAGTTGAGATCACTAGTGGAGATGGATGTGTACCAAGAGACCAGCAGGAGGAAGGAGGAAACAGTGGCTCGTGGAGAAGACTCATGGAGAAGGTGAGGTATTGGTTTAGGATTGAAAGTGGTCTGCAGTTTGCATGATTAGAAGTAGTGCAGTGAGTGAATGTGCAGTGAACGGTAGAGGGAAAGAAGGGAGGCATGCGTAATTTGGAGGGTGGGGTAGGCGCAGCAGGAGAGTAGTAGCGCCAGGAGGAGAATCACAGAGAGGTGGGGAATAATGGTGAGGAAGCGGATTAGTGGAGTGGGAGGAGAAGTAACATCAAAGGGAAGAGGCAAGAACTGGGAGGAGGGAAACATCGGAGGGACAGAGGAGCTGAAGGATCAGAAAAGAGGTGGTTGGGGAGTTGTGTACAGGGTAAAGAATGAAGAAGACCGCAAGAGGTTGAGAGGGGATGGATAGAAGACTGAGAAAACAGGAGAAATCATGAGGAAAAGAAGGAGAATAGCAGAGAGAAGAATGGGGTGGAGGAGTTAACGAGACAAAAAACGGAACAAGGAAAATGAGGAGGTTGTAATAAAGACTCAGACATACCAAAGGAGTAAAAGAAAGTTGGTGGTGGCACAAGGGAGTGAAAGTAGTTGAGGGAAGGAGAGTGAGAAGGAACGGCGGAGTTACTGAAGGCAGTACAGGAGAAGACTCACCCTACATCAATGGGATGTGAGTGAAGGAGTGGCGGTACGAGCAAGTGGTGAAGTGATGAGGAGGCGTACCGGAGAGGGAGAAAAAACAGGAGAGGCTGAGAGGAAAAGCACAGTTCATTTTACACACGAGACCGTTGAGGATGTGGATAAGGACTGTTTGTGGGAAACTAACAGCAATGCTGGGACTGGGAAGCAAAGAGAGGGAAAAGCTCAAGCTTGTAGGCATCTCCTGGTTGCCTAGCCCCTGGCAACAGTTCTGGGGCCTGTTCAGCCACCAACCAGGCACAACCTTTGCCACCAGCAAGCCTAGTGATCAAGCGGTCACTGGGAAAACACCTGGGGAGAGGTCTCCAAAAAGCCAACAGGAAATTATCAGAGGAGGGCATACTACTACATCTCAGAGTCAAGAAAGTAGTGAGGGAACAAAAACCCCCAAGACTGAGTGCTTTATCGATTATTGAACGCTATGCAGGAGGACCCAGAAAGAGGATCAGTTGGGCCAAGATTGACATTTGCTCAATTAATAAAAAGACATCTTGTACTTCGAGTTGCTTTCTTTAACTTCATTTTCTGCTCTTGTATGCAACAGTCCACAAACAAACTCTACTGTATCAAGGAATATCCTGTGTCATTTTTTCATTGATCCCACTCAACCTTGTGACAAGGTGTAATTAGGTTTTAATTGGATTCTGCAAACGAAGAAGTAAGAGTTACTTACCTACGACTGTAGTTCTCCAACATTGCTATCTTGCGTAGGTTCAAATGCTGTTGAATATTCCTCGTCTTCAGGCTGGAAATCCATAGTACGTTATAGCAGTTAAATGTACATAAACAGGAAACTACGCTGACTATAGTGTTATATCAGTCTCGTTTTGAGCTATTAGCCAATAGGCAGGAATACCCATTGTTTCCCCCCCGAGGCCATCTTCAGATTCTGATGATGCACAGTAAGAGTACAAAATTAAGCCTCAAGTGGGGTTGGTGGGTGGCTCGTATGTGAATCTATGAATCATACCATTGCTGGAGACGTGTACTGACAGGTAAGTAACTTTTTTTTCTCCAACATTGCAACTTTCATAGATTGACATGTTGTTGAATATATTACAAAGAAGTTAAGCAATTTGGATGGGAGGAGGTGAAGCCTTAAAAAAAGAAAAGCAGTGCAGGGCCGCCTACCAGACCCTAGATTCCTCAGCCACCTTCTTGTTGATGGAGGAAAACTTAGTGAAGGTGTGGATCACCTTCCATGTTGTAGCCCTGCAGATGTCTTCAAGCGGTACAACCATTAGTAGAACAATAGTAGATGACATTGTTCTCGTAGAGTGAGCCCTGAGCTGTCTAGGAAGCGGCCAAGCGTCTTTCTTGTGGCAAAATCAAATATGGAGTGATAACCACCTGTCAACACCAGCCTTTGATATCATCTAGCCTGCGCCACTGTGTCCAAAGGCAACAAACACCTGAACAGAATGGTGAAATTGTCTGGTATAGGCCACATAGTATTTTATTTTTAAAATATCAACTTTTTTTATTGCAATTTTTAAGGAACAGAAACATAAATGACCGGACAAACAGTCTGGTGTAAAAACATTGACAACTTATCCCCCCGCCCCCATACTCACACCCCATCCTTTTACTACTTTTCACCCTCCCCCGTATTGAACAGGATCTTCTTTTGCATAAAGGAAAATCAATCTGCACAGAATTCGGTAGTGGCGTGTAAGGAGTCATTCCGCTGTTTTGAGCCTCCATCTATGGCTTTGGCTGCCTCTCGGGAGGTTTGCACGAGTTTTCGATAGTAACCAGTGTAAATGGGTCCAATATAGATGGGGTTAAACGCTTTCAAGGCGTGGGAATACATTAATCGAGGTTCCCCTTGGTCAGGCAAACATCCCCGTCCGTTAATCCATATCCACATATTTTGCCATGAGTTCACCCCACATTATTTCATGCGGCATTGCTTTCCCATGGATCCCAGAGGTTATCCTCTCCATTATACATATGTTCATAGCAACATTAATCCACTCCTTCTTACCCAGACCTTTGGAGCCCTTCCAGTTCATAACTAGACGGGCCCTTGCGGCCAGCATTAGGGGGGCTGCGAGCCCCGTCAATCTAATGAATTCACCCATTTCCTCCATCCCAAATAGAATCAAGAAGGGCGACTTAATACGGTGGATCCCATTGAGGTCTATTATCCAGCACAAGACTTCATCCCAGAACACCATGATATGGGGACAGCCCACCACATATGCCAAAAGTCTGCCCGTTCCCCACATAAGCGCCAACACCCTGGGTTGGCCAATTGAAACATCTTCGAGAGCCTGACTGGTCATATTGCCATCTATGAAGCAGCTTAATGGCATGTAGTTTGTACTGACTGGCTATGGAGATCTGCGAGGCCCCTTTACACATTCTCCTCCTAAGTTCAGGTTCTATATCCACCCCGGCGTCTCTTTCCCACCTTTGCCTCAAGATTTCCGTTGACCCCCTTCCCCGCATCCAAAAGTGCACCGTACATTGCCGAGATCAGGCTTTTCGTTCTCCTCCATTTGTTTAGGAGCACTTCAAAAATAGGTGCGAGGTCTCTCTGAATCGTCTCCCTCCAACTCTGAAGGTAGTGGAAGCCTCGAGAGAGGCCCTATACCCATTATCTCCTCCAAGTCACCAATTGAAATAAACGTGCTCTCTCTCTCCGTAGTTGACATACCCTCTCCAGCCTTGCTTCAAACCAAGCTTGGTACCTGTCTGGGTTCGGAATAAACTCTCTGAACCCGGGTGCACATATATGACTCAGGTGGGACGCCATCTGGTCAGCCCGTTCCTGCCACACCTCCCATATAGTGCCCAAATTCGGGTGGTCCCTGACCCTATATAGGAGCTTCCCTCTCGGGACCCACAGCCTTTCTGCAAGTGTGGCAGGGGTTAAGTTATGCCACGTAGTATTTTAATGCCCTTATTATGTCCAGCGAGTGAAGGGGCCTTTCTGCTGGTGTTAATAGTTCACTGAAGAAGGCTAGTAACACCCGCGTTTGGTTCAAGTGGAATGAAAGTCGTGAAAATACCCTTCAAGAGAGAGGTATAAGAATCAGTGCCCTGGGATTATCGGCAGAGAGAGAGGAGGGTGGCATAGGCAAACCTGTCCCTCAATTGGATAGAGGAGACCTCTCCCAGGCAGCCTAGATGAGGAAACCTGCAGGCAAACAATTCACACTTGAGGTTGTCTGGGTGTCAAATCGATCTACCCTAGTTTCCCACAAGTTTGGAAGATGGCCTATCCCTGATACTGTATCAATTCCCAATCAATTGTGATGAATCCTGTGGATACCTCCCTGAACCCTGCCTAAAGTCTACTCCCACGTGTCATGGGGTAAGCAGACGCTTCCTGATTGCAACCCTGGGGGTGGTGTACTGCAGGAGGTTCACCTGGGCGGACACAGGGCCCAGGGTAGTGAGGAGATTCCGTGGGATGAGACACAGTATTTTTCCTCTGACAGGGAGATTTTTACCACTATGTCAGAGGTTAAGACTTATTGTCATTTTAATGTATCCCAACCTCCTATTAAATCTAAGGTGGTGTAGCCCAAGCCTGTAACACTAAATGCATTATACCAAAAGACAGAATACTTTTGGTCCCTAAAATCAAATGCCCTCGTCAATACCAAGAGTACTCTACAAGGAATAGCGGAAATGTTGTCTTCTCTAAATCATCTACACTAACCAATTAAAACCCTGCAGCCCCTCTGTTAAAATTATTAAGGGAATAAATCTACCCTTACAAGTAAACAAGAAGTAGAAAAACGTAATTTTGATAAATACATGTCCCAGAATCCTATAGGGACTGAGACGAAGTAGCATGTAGGTGAAGAAGTCCGGCAATAAAACCAAACATCCTTTGCAAGGGTCAGGCAATTGACATTAATGGCTTACACCAGAAACCAATTGCCCGTCTTAGAAGGCATAAAAGGCTGCAGCAGTACGGGGAAGCAGGAAAGAAGCAGGAGCTGGAAGGCTGGCAGTGGTAGCAGTAGTAGAAGAGCACGAGGCTGGCAATTTATGAGGAAGTGTGATCACAGAAAGGACGCTGGAGCGTGGAGAAAGCAGATTTCACTTGAAAGTTCTGAGAGGGTCCTATGCTCTCAAATCCTGCTTTGCCATGGCTGCAATGAGAAAGATGTGCTGAGAGTGGACATTTTCCCAGGTGCGCCTAGTGCCTATAATTGCAGAGCCGTGACCCTGCTGGAGCCCGAGGCCTGTAGCCGAAAGCAAGCAGAGGGACAGAGGAATGAAGGAGACCCCCAATTGGGGTGGCCGGACCCGAGACACCCATGTTGCAGAAGGGTGTGGGTCCCAAGTGTGTCCAAAGCCATAGTAGAAGTCAGGAAGGTCAAGCAGCCAGCAACCGCAGTGTTCCTGGAAACGGTGAATGAAGCACTGCATTCAGGTTCACTCAGAAAACCTTGCTGGTAACTCTTAACAGCTCTAAACTAACCCCTGTAAGAATAGAAGCAATTATTAACTGTTTGTCATTGTAATAAATATTGCTAACAATGGAAATGTATCACATGCACTAAAAATGAAAGCGGTAGTGTTTGTATAAGAAGAAAAGATCTCCCTTTCCATTGTTGAACTTTTACTGTTGCCGGAGTGGTCGAGTGTCCCCAATTAAATCACATTCAGAAAACCCCAACGTTGAATTTCACAATTGTTAAAAGTACATACAGCATCAAAGGAAGATTATGTGTGGCCAACTGTGATTCCTGATAGGAGTCAGAAAGCATCTCTGCGATATTACGTGGGAATACAATCACTTGCAGTCCTGTAAGGTTAAAGATCTACCTTAAAGAGTGGTCTTGTGTGCCTAAATCTGTTTTTCCTTTGAAGACTGAACTTTGTAGTATTAAGAACAATGATTCTTTAAACACAGAAGTAGTTGTATTGATGAGAAGAACAGCATTACCCAAGCCAAGCGGCAAACCCTTTCTATAGTGAAGCAAGTCCTGTTTAGATCTATCCATCTGATCTGCGAAGTTGCTAAAGGTCCAGTGTCCTCTGATACAAGTGTGACATTGTTACCTGAAGTTGGAAGTGTGGCAATACAGCTTTAGGGTAGCTACTGGAACCAAGAAGGTGCAAATAAATCTGGGGAAGGAGACTCAGTGCTTGTAAAGAAGATGCAGCAAATAATCCAGAAAAGGGAGTGCTCAATAAATACAATAATAATAATCTGTAATGCTGAGACAGCTGAAGTTGAGAGAAAGTCGGTCTTGAAGCAGTGACAGATTATACTTGTGGCAATAAGGTAGACAGGAGAGGCTGCCCTTTTTTAGAGCATAAGAAAGAAGAGTGCCTTGCCTACCTGTAGAGGTCGAAGAGTCTTGTCTTTATATGCCTAATAATCCCAAAGTATAACATTGAAGCAGAAATGACTGAAATGTGGTTGTGTATAACACTGTCAGCGAATGTTACATTGACATTGGTTGAAGTAGTGGCATACTGTGGAACAAAGGTGTCTGTTCCCGTGGTCACAGTAGTAGAAGGGTGGTTGTCAAGAGGAAGGCAACAACCAAAGAAGATGCATCCTGAAAATTATACAAAATACACTGCAGAGTTCATAGCTGCTTGCAAAGTTGTAGAAGGAAAAGCTGTTAATCTATTCTTTGAACTGTGACAAAACTATCTTAGAAAGCGGATATCCAGGATTACCATTGTTACTATTGTCTTAGCTGGAATTGGAAGGGGATCTTTTCAACTGAAAGCTGAAGAACTTTCAGCAGCGGATCTTTATTTGATCAACTATTGTTTTTACTTGGAATTTAAAAGAACTGGATTTAGACTTTCCATTGCTTTTGAACCTGTTGAAGTGATAGGAACTGGTTCAAGATTTTCCTTTTTCTTTTGAACATTTGGGAAGTTGACTTTGAACAACCATGGGGAAGGGATTTACCCAGCATAGGTGAAGGTCATCCAAAGGTCTTCTCACCTCCTCCATCCTTTCTGACTGCCTATCTGCGATCCAGTACTGGTGTACTTCCAATGATCTCTGCCTCAACGCCAGCAAGATTGAGATCCTTTGTATTGGGACTCCTGTTCGATCTTTCTGTCCCTCACTCTCACATCTTCTATGGGCTCTCCCTCATCTGAAGCCAGAAACCTTGGAGTCATCTTCGACTACTCCATTTCCATCCTCCATCACATTCAGGACCTTGCCAAGAAGTCCCACTTTCAACTCCACCTCCTCAAAGGAATTCTTCCTTTCCTCACTTTCCCCTAGAGGCTCAACATCTCTAGAGCTCTAGTTCTCTCTAGGCAAGATTACTGCAATAGCTTTTTCCTTAATCCACCCTCTTCTTCTTGAACTGTGGTGTCCGACTCAGCCCTTTAAGACAAGGCAGCAATACTTGGAGACAGATGGAGATGCAGAATATTACTCAAACATCAATAACCAAAACTGACTCAGGACATTGGCAAGGTGCATCTGTTTTAATATCAATTATCTAAAACAGGGAGTTACAACGAACATCAACGTGTTCGCTCGATCCTCACACTCAAAGCAACACATAAAAAAAGCAGGTTAAGTACTAAAAACTCATCATTATTGGCGTCAGTCTGCGTTGCAAACTTCAAAAACCTACTTGGGATGGTGATATGCTTACAGGGAACATCTAGTTATACGTTCCATACTTGTCAGGGAAGGTGATTGGGTGTCTAACATCAGGTGTGGCAACTAAGCCCTCCTCTAGTGCAGGTTTCTACGAACATCAAATACACAACGTCCCATTGGTTATACAAACTATAGGGCTCTGTATTACGTGTCTCTCTATAATCGGTTGGCACCCTTGTACCCCTCTGCAATATTCCACCTACGCAAGCAGCACGCAGGCTGGCACACAGGTGGTGGTGGGCTAGTCATATCCATAGCTTCCCACCAATTTAGCCCTGGCATCCATCATCACACTTGCAGTCTACTAGTCAATTAAGGCTTTGAACTTGGCCTTGGAAATGTTCTCTGTACTGGTGAATACAAGGGAGTATAGCATACTCTGCCTTCTTGGTTTCGATACAGCTCATTATAGGGTCTATTTCTATCTGACCACGTGATTGTACGTGGTTGTATTGATGTGATGTTTTCGAGTCTTACTGCATTTAAAATACTATTATTTGATGAACCTCTGATGTCTTCAACATTCTCGCCCCTCACTTAAAACAGAAGGTTTGTTCTTTTCACACGTTCTCCAATTGTTTGTGCGCACAACCAGGCCCACGGTGGCATTGACTTCTTGGTGTTGATCCAACCAAGCCTTTCTTTGATTTACATCCATGGTTAAGTTTTCAATTTCTAACTGCGACATACTGAAAAAGTCTTTCTGCTCATGGGATCCAGCTCTGCTAAAGTGCGTTGTGGAATCATCCATAGTCCTTATATTTCCTATGTATATACGTTGGTGCATCGTCGCAATCTATTCATTACATAGCTAGCCTCTACGAATACTTTGTCTACTTGCGTTACTGCATCTGTACAGTTATAAAATGACTTGATAACTTAATTTATTCTGTAGCATGATTATCTTCATTTCGAGCCCAAAACGTTGCTCATCTTTAACACCTCCTCCTTGGACGTGTAGAATGTCTACGTTTCTCGTCTCTGCATCTCTTCTGCGTGCATCAGCACTATTCTTCATGACATCACCAATCTTTTGCTCAGTTTTCATACTTCTTCCGGGATTTCATTTTAATGGCCATCATATTGTTTTGTACGCATGTATGGCTTTCTCAATGGCAATCTTACTTCCAGCATTCTCTTTGGTATAGGTTTTCTCACTGGTAATACACGTGTCTCACACTCCGGCTCCCAACATATAGGCAGCATGGGGGAGGAGCTTTGGATGGGGTACTTGGCTCCACCTCTACACTCCCCCCCCCCCTCTGGGCGATTCATCGACGGCTCTCTCATCAGTCTTCACACCTAGACATCCTTGTCTGAAGAAATGCTTCTTTGGGACCCATATCTTGATGACTCCTTTCAGGCATCCTGCTGATTTCACATGCTCATCCTTACTCCAAGACATGAGCATGCATTGTCCACTTGGACTGCAGTAAATCAATTTTCCCACATACTTATTGTGGTTCTTTGGGTATAGGAATTTCATTGGTTTTCATATAATCTCTGATCTCTTCATCTGTTCGCTTTTTAGTCTTCAATCCTGATTCAACATCAGTCATGATCTTCATTCCCACAGCTTTATTTGCAGTCTTCTTGCATTGTGAGATTATTATCCTAATCACACTGAATCCAAGCATTAACATCACTATCAGGGCTCCAAGGAGCTTGACTATATCTGCCATCCATTGTGAAACACATGAAAAGTGTGATCCAAACCAACTATCATCAGCAATGTCTTCCACTTCATATATCATTTGGACGTGTAACTTTGTCAGCATTTCTATGCCTCTGTCAAGGTGCCATTCGCGTTGTCATGAGTAGGTATGAACGTGCAACATGATTCTCCAACTTTGGCGCAAACACCTACATCCATGGCTGTGATCATGTCCAAAACATATCTATTCTGAAGAGTCATCAGTCGAATGGCTCTCAGCTCCTCCTTGATCGCATTGAATCCCTTTATAGTCGTGTTGATTGTCTGCAAAAGCTCCCATCTGGTTATCTGTAACCACTTAGTGTTTGCATCTGTCTGGATCCAGGGCATGAAGATTATTGTGAATATCTATGAAGTCTTACTAAACATTCTGTGTTCATATGGAATAGAATCAAAGGTTTCTATCGACATTGGCTGAGAAACAGTTCTGTCTCTTCATTCGATTCAGGATTTCAGCAGATCACTTCTTCCTTAGGTAAGCATCTGCTTTTGGAAACTCCCCAATGTCCAGGTCACTTTTTGGAATCCCCAACACTGGAACATGAACATTCACTATATAACAGTCCTCCCCAATCCTTGGGCAGCTTCATGTAAGCTCTGGATCCACAAGCCCAGTAGTGATCCATTATTACCGCTGTTCCAATGTTCATTCCTGGCACATCAAAGATTCAACCACAATTCAGGTTTTCTCCAATCTTTCTTGTCCCATTATTTCTGAAGCATAGCTTTGCACTTTCCAGAGGCACTATCTGCAAGGCCCCTCCTTTGTCTTCGACCCATGTCAGTAGTTTAGCAAGTCTCGGGCATATCGGTTTGCATCCATTCTCTACAAGGTCAATAGTCGGTTTGTAGCATCCAATCACTACCCATGCTCTGCAGATAACTACTCCTTTTTCCCATCCATCTGGAGAAAGTACTGATCCCCAAATCTGCATCTGGCCTCTGTTCTTCCATCTTCGAATGTCTTCTGCTGATTTTCCTGGACTTTCAATTCTTCTGTTTACTTCCCATCTGATTCCAGCCCCTTTCACTCCAGGCTGTTCATATATTATCGTATGATATTTAGTGTGGGCTCTTGCTCTTGTCTTTGTGTCTTGCACATAGTCATCTTCATCTTGATCTGTCCATTCAGTTGCCCATTTTAAATAAGCTGTTCGGCCCATGAACTGACCTCTTGCTCGGCAGATTGCAATGTGAGATAGGCAGTATGCTGTCTGAACTTCTAGTTCAATAGCTATGAATATCTTAGACTTCCCCATGCTATAGGGCAGGCGTGCACATACATAGCATTCCACCCCCAAGGTTCTTTTGCCTACCTCTTTCATTTGCTGATACCACATAATTCCCAAATGAGCTGTGCTGTTTAGATAATCATTCAAGTCATGATCATCTTCCCCTGCACTTCTCTTAGGTCTCCTTTTCGCCTCATCAGCTTTTATAATCATTTCATGAAGTATAGCTGCATAATTCCTTCCCACTGGGGGAATCATAGGGACATTTGTCATTACAATCTGTGTCTTTACATGTGTTACTGGTGTAGGGACATTCACAAAAGATCTCTTCCTTTGCCTTTCCCTGAGAATCTATCTGGCGCTCGCCAACAATATCTAAAGGACTATTTCCTGCATAAGGATGTCTAGAGACAATTGCCACAGAATCAGGCATTTTCACATAAACTACTGGAGTAGGAACAATCACATAAGGTCTTGATTGCCTTATAATTGCCACATCTGTACCCTCCTGCTGTATAGGAAGATACAAAGGAACTACTGCCTTGTTTGGATCTACATAATAGACAGTACGTAGTGTGAGAGAAATTAGAATGATAATGAACATAATGCATGTGTAGATGATGTACCGATAAGTCCAACGTATACAACAATAGCCTATTGCACGTCGTGGCAGTCTCTCGTCGTTTGCCACATTTTTGTTGCTATCAATGTTGCCCATTTTCTACTTTTACTTTTAAGGAAGGAAAAACCAAACTTTAATCGGGTAATCTCATAAAATATTCAGGCAATTGGTGTATCTGCTCCACAAGCAACTGGGTAATTGCAGGACGGTTGATAGGGTTCCTGATGAATACAAACGCATTGTCTTTTCGCCAAACCAAATGAGGATGTGCTTCCAGCAGATAATAAAACACCAAAGTGAGCAGATTATGGATGTCCTCACTCGATAAGCTCACCAGGATGCTCACTGTGTTGTCTCAGACAATAGACAAACTTGCTCAATTATATCACATAGCAACTGATTGATCGCCGGTTGATTCTTAGGGTCTCTCAGAAATACACAAGTGTTGGTTTGACGTTCAACAAGGTGCGGGCATTCCTCTATCAAGAAATAAAACACCATTCCAACTAGTCTATGAGCGTCTTCGTCAGACAGAGGCATCTGTGTTTTCCATACAGTACTCAGGCAGGTGTAGGATTTGCTCTATTACGGCTGCGAGCAATCTCCTCACGACTGGACCATTTTAAAGGTCTTGCAAAAATACATAAACGTCAGCAGTGCTCCCAACCAAATTAGGATACACACGAAGAATGAAGAGGAAAACAGTCAGAATGATCCAATGAACACTGCCATTAGGCACCACCGTGGGTACTTCCAAAGAGAAACTCAGTGAGAAAGGAATCGGGGAAATGCTCCCTCTTCCAGCTGTCAAAGATGAACTCTAGGCCTGGCATTTATTTTCCCTTCAAGACTTCAATATGTCTCAGTTCAATGATAGCAAGCTCCTGTGGCTCAAGGACAATAGCTTTTTCTTTCACTCCTTGTTTAGCAGCTACAAAGAGTGTCTCGAACGAACCACAGTCCAATGAACTCTTTATCTGTCTACTGGACAGTCTCTGCGTCCTTCTTACTCGTCATCGATCTAGTCTGAACATGCTGAACTATTTCTCCGTTGCTTGCTTCCGGATGAGGTGGGGGCGCGGTGGTCTCGCCGGTGTAGATCTTCATGTCTCCCAGGAATATCCAAGCACGTCTTCCTAACATCTTGACTGCTGATGGAGTAATGTCCTCGACAATGAAGGGACTGTTAAACCTGGGTTGAAGCCCTTTGTGGACAAAGTTCTGGATCAGAACCTGATCGCCGGGAAAAAGATTTGGCAGTAGAAGTTTGCTTGATCCGGTTGCTGTATGGTCTTCATCTGTGTTCTGAGACCGACACCCCTTCCGCTTGACTTGGTCTGAAACGACAGAGATACTTGTAGTCCTACATGTTAAATAGGAACGTAGCTCATCTCCTAACAATTCTGCTGTTGTATGGGCATCACTTCTATCCCTTGATGGAGGAGTGAGAAGCGTTCTCATTCACCTCCCTGTTACTAATTCATGGGGCGCACAATGATGGTCAGAGCCCGGTTGATTCCTCAACATATATAATGCAAAAGGCAGGCAATGCAGCCATCCTTTTTTCAACATTAACTTAAGCTTGGCTATCCTCTCTTTAAGCAGTCCGTCGAGTCTCTCACAGAACCCGTTGGCTTGCAGGTGATAAACCGAAGAAAGCGTATGCTTTATACTGAGCAATAAGCTGATCTGCCCGAATACTTCATTCACAAAATGTGGGCCATTATCTGATCTTAAAACTTCACATATTCCCCATGTAGGGAATACTTCTCGAACTAGGAACTTCGCAGCGCAAGTGGCATCTTGATGTGTGCATGGGCCAGCTTCAACCCACCTCGAGAAGGGGCACACCACCACTATCATATCTATAGCCATTACAGACTTTCAGCATGTCAACATAATCAATATGTAAATGCTGAAAAGGACCATTAGGTCGAGGTATGACTCCTCTGACTGTTCATAGCGTGTGCCCAGCAGTAAACTTTTGACATACGATGCAATTTACTACATAAAATGCAATGTGTTCTAACAAATTTGGTACAAGCCATTCCTCCGCAATAGTTGCTGCAAGACTTTCCCTTGTGACATGTGCAGGGTAGTGTAGCTGTTCCAATGCCACCCTTAATAAGGTTACAGGCATCACCAGTTTATCAGTGCTTGCCTGTCACCGCAATGACTCGGAAGGGGATAAATAAGACCCCCTCCATGCCCACAGATCGCTCTCATCCTGTGGTGCTTCACCTTGAACTTCCATTAATTGTGTCTTCGACAAGTTATTGAAACTTTTATTTACAATTATCATCACCACCATTCTTTCATTCACATCGGGTGTATCAAAGCTCATAATATTATTTGAACATGCAACTTGTTTTGCTTCTTCGTCAGTAGCTTGGTTTCCACGTGAAATAAAGTCTGCTCTCAGTGTGAGCTGTGCATTTAATGATTGTGATGGCTACTGGGAGCTGTAGTGCTTTAATAAGTCATAAGGTGGCATGTTCCACTGGAGTGCCATCTGCTAAGAGGTAGCCCCTCCTTTTCCAACGTGCTTACCCTGTGTGTACTGTCGACATCACATAGGTGGAGTCACTGTACATGGATACTTCCTGGTCTGTGTGGTTCTCAAGCACGACAATCAGCGCCACTCATTCTGCAGCTTGTGCTGAAAAGTGAGACGGTAGTCGTGCACTTATCATTACTTTGAATTCCCCATTAGCCATGTGCCTTACCACTGCAGCACCTGAATATCTTTGCCCATCAGTTTGATCGATCTGCGACGGCCCATCAATAAAAAGGATCTCCTCAGCTGCCAGAGCATTTTCTTTCACTTTTGGAATCTCGTCATAGAATTCCTCATAATTCGAGCAATCATGTGCATGCTCGTCTTCTACCAGTGGTTCAGCTACAAACGTGGCAAAATTCACCGTTTTACATCAAACATCAGAGTTTTTTTTTTATCAACGGATTCAATATGACCACCTCATAAGCAGAAGCTCTTTGGGACGTCAGTGTACCATTAGGTTTCTCCAAAACCACAAATAGTGCATGTTCAACAAACATCGTCATGGAACACCCCATTACTATGCTGCAGACTTTTCAATAGCGAATGCAGCGGCTGCCAAAGATTGTTCACAGGGGAAGTGACCCCTCATTACTTGGTCCAAAATCCCACTGTAATATGCTAAAGGCTTGACCCCAAGGTAGTTCTCTGCATGAGTACTGCCGTCATAACTGTTCCATTTGTGTGCGAGAATAAAAAGAAATCCTCTGAATAATTTGGGATCCCTAAAACTGGAGCTGTGCAAATGGCCTTTTTCAACTCGTCAAACCCATCCTCCATTTCCTCGGTCCATAGAATCTTTTCCTGACTTACTTGAGCCTTTTCAGGGCCTGCAAAAATGGCTTTGTGTGAATTATAATCAAATACCCATTCCCTCACATAATTACATAGTCCCGAAAATTGCTTCATATGCTTTACCGTGTGTGGTTTCGCTGTCTTCAAAATGGCCTCAGCCCTTTTAGGTGTAACTTTCTTTCCTTCATGCAAAATAACTGTCCTATGTATAACACTTCTTCTTGGCAATACTGCAATTTTTCTTTGTCCACTTTATATCCTTTCTCAGCTAAAATAACAGCTGAACTGAATCACATCTGCACTCGTCTTCTGACATGCTGCAGACCAAAATGTCATCTATGTATTGCAGCACGGAACTTGGCGAATCAATATTGCTTAAGTTTATCTGCAGGACTCCACTGAAAATCGATGGGACTCACAGTAACCCTGAGGTAATCTTGTGCTTGTTAACTTAGTCTGTCTGAAAGTAAATGACGTCAGATCTTGAGAATATTTATGCAATGGAATTGAGAAAAATGCATTTTTCAAGTCAATCACAGTGAAATATCGCACCTCAACAGGGATACTACATAAGATTGTTGCTGGATTAGGAGTTAATAGATTTGACTGAGCAGGACCACAAATTCATCTGAATTATTTTCATTTTTTTTCAGCCCTAACACACCCACCGAGCAAGTAATAAACTGAACACAAACTTTATGGTGCAGTCTGATTTGCTTTGCATGTTTGAAGGAGGATCCTTAACTGCAGTGGGCAGCTTCGAAAACAGTTTATTAGCTTGGGAAGAGAACTTATCTGTCCTCACAGCCTGCATGCTGGGGTTGGGGATGTCCTTGTGAGTTGAAAGGATTCCCATATGTCAGAATTCAGTGCTGGCTCCTTTTAAAGTTGGTTTCTGTCACAATTGCAGCATGTTCCCTCATTTTAACAAATGTTGCAGGTTATTTTCTGGTACTTGAAATTTTCATTTCAGGCCTTGGCTCTATATTCTGGTTTTAGGGGACTTAAAAATATGACACCTTTTGCTTGCATGTGTATTTAATCCAAACTGATGTGCGCAGGCCACAGCCCACATGTCTTCTCAGTTCACACTTTTATTCAATGGAGATATCCTTAAACTGTAGGCTGCTTGACAGCTAAATCGAGGGACTCTGTAGTGCCGTGGAGACTATGAATTCCTCCAGGGACTCATCGGCTTTGGGCCCAAATAGATTCCTGTCATCAAACTGCATCTTAAGGAGTTTTTTTCTTTACATCAGGGGTGAACCTGGATGTCTACATACAGGAGTTTTGATGCAGGAGTTATCTTGTACACTGGTACAAGCAACAGTCTGCTGTGTACAGGCCAGACTGCAGTATCTGATATGCTGCCACCCACTACCGGAGAGAGGTAAAACCCTCCTTTAGTTCCTGCATTGACAAATTGTCTGGAGCTTTCGGAAACTACACCCCCAGAGGGTGGGTGTAATTAATCACGACACAGGTGGCATTCACAGCCCTCTGACCCAACTTAGACCATGAGTGATGGCCTGCACTAATAGGTTCTCTGATGCAGTTTGCGTAGACAGGTTTTGGGAGTAGGGCAATGATTCTTGGCAGGGCCATTGTCCACAGCTGGAGTGGCTAGAGGTTTAATCCAAGCTACCCTGATAGGGAAGCAAAATCAGTGTTAAAAGGAAGAAGAGTTACCCTTGTAGGGGCCTGGTCAGGGATGTCAATGCGGTCAAAATGGATCACATGCTTTGCGGGCACAGACAACACAAGGGTATCCACAGACTTTGCAATGGTCTTTTGAAAAGGCATACGGTGCATACTATTGGCAGATGCTAGCATTAAATAGAAGCCCTGGTGAGGTATCCAACCCACTGACATCTTGTAAGTAGGAAACTCGATCAGGGACTTTCAACTTTTTTTATAGATGAAATGGTCCCCAAGCATAAGGTGGGAGCCTTATGCAGCTGCCCCCATGTTCGTAGTCTTACTACAGAACACCTTTTTTAAATTCTTGACATTAAATGTGCACTTTGCAACACGCAAGTGAGAGGCTGACTTTGCTGGCATCCAGTAGAGTAGTTACCACCTCATTGCCTTTTACTCCAGTTTCAACTGCCTTAGCGCTTTGCTGACAAAGAGCAATTACTATCTTTTAAGTGGACATTTAGTGTGTCAGCTACACAATGGCTGCCTGCCCCATGATAATATGCAGCGAACATCCTCTGTATCCATTATTATTTAAGCACCACAAGGGTGCCTCAGACTGTTTTGCCGATCTGTAGGCAAGGAAGGCCCCAAACATCAAATTGAAATGGACCCCCATGAGCCCAGACATATTTTCAGCCGGCCCATAAGCCAATGCAGTCATCTTGGCTGTAGAACTATTCAGGGAAGTACTTTAACTCTCCAGAGTCCAACGGCTCCAAAAGATGTACAAGAGAGTCACTCTCTTCATCAAAGATTCGACCCCTCTTTCAAACAAATTGACTCGTGCAAATCAGAGCAAAGTACAGTGAGGTGTCAGGGTCCAAAGGTTGAACCAAGTGGCACTGGAGGGGAGCGATTGAACACAGGCGCTGCTGGAACGAAGCCACCAAGCATGCAGTTGCGGCCCAAAGAACTGCCTCTGCTGGCATTAAGAAGCACAGTGGGCACTGGTTCCAGCACGGAAGCCAAAGTCGCTGGGTACTTGGTGAATATGCTGAGCTTCTGGTGCATGAAATTATCACATTGCTCCGGGATGGAGGAGCTAGAGATGAAAGGTGGCTGAAGTGTAGCTGGTGAGCTATGCAAACAGAAATCAGCATCTGTGGAGTGGGAGTGACGGCCCCACTTTCTGAAGCAGGACAAAAAGAATTGCTTCGAGGTGTTATGGAGTGGCACCTCTTGCAGTGTTCCTTCTTTTTCTTGTCCTTATGTCCCTCATTATGAACATAATTCTCCTCCAGTTGTTCCTCTAGTCCTTGGGTCTTCTCGGCCAAAGTCTCTGACACTGGTGACTTTGGCGGCATCCGTTTTCCTGCTTTTTGGAGTAAAGAGTGAAGATCAGTTGCACCTCGTGGAGGTCCTTGGAGTGTATGGACTAACAGCAACAACAGTCTTTCGTGTTCAGTTCCTTCAAAGGCATCAAGGATACACGTTGTGGGGGTCGACAATGTATATCTGCTGCCTTCAAACCGTCCATGACTTGAAGCCCAAGGCCTTCAGGGTACTAGGCATAGTGTAGTTCCAAATGGAGCTAGTGGCATACCGAGTATGTGGAAAAAAGGAGCTGAGGACATGGCGTGCTGTGGATCTACATATACTGGCTTTGACAACAAATCTAGCATCAGGGGTGCCCAACGGAGACAAGCAGCGCCCAACGGTGCTCCATTGGTAGTTGAAAAAGTTTCCAAAGACAGCTGGAGCTGGAGACAACATATCTAACATGAGTCTGTAGGAGGGAGAAATTCATTTGAACATGGCTTCCGAGACCCCTTTCCTGTTTCCCTATATATGGAGCAACAAGTGTTTTTCACGACTACCAAAATCGCTGCCATTTTCGGGTCCGGATGCATTACAAGAAAATGAAGGCATGCGCCTCGGCCGCTGCCAGCAGCAGGCCCCATTTCCCCGCCCAAAGGCAGCAAATGTTCCTCCTTTACTAAGGGAGTTGCTCCACAAATGTCCCTTCCTTAGAGCCGCAGTCATCTTATATGGCAGCACTGTAAAGAATACGTTTGACCATTAACTCAATGATACCCATTTGAACGACCTTGGGAGGATAAACGCTGACCACAACGGGCAGCTCAGACAATGTAAATATGGGTACGCACACATAGACACATACATCAAATGCGACTGATAGGCACTTAAAACAAACATAACATTTTTGAGTTAGAGGCCAGATTCATTCAAAAGAAAAGGTTTTCCGTAACTATCCGAAGCATACAAGCCTGGTGAATTACGGCGAGCGAAAGGGAACAAGATTCTGTTAAAGGAAGACTTCGCAGCAATTACTATCAAAATGTGCAGTCATGCTTGCATGACAGCACTGACCTATGCACAGGGTTTAAGCCAATCCCCATGAAATGTCAAGCATCAAGCTTGTAGAATAACCACACCGCTTTAAAGAACGCACTAGTTATTAAAGGACATTTCAAAGCGTTTACAGAAAGCGCTACCCAATGGGTTTATGTTGCTTGCATGCACAAGTACCCAGAGCGGAAATATCTACTTTGTAGCCGAATAGCCTTGGCTTTTGCATAATGTGGATGAGCCACCGCCCCATGCGCCCGAGTTTATGCAGCTCTTGAGAATTGCGCCTCTATTCCGTGGGAAGGATTTGCAGAATGTATTATTCAGAGTAGGTGTTTTTGGAGCATGGTTATTTGAAAACATGAGCGGTGTACCATCTGGGTGACACATGCCAAGGAAATATAGATTGCACCGCATTTCTGCCAAGGGAATTAAAGAAAGGTTGATAGCCAGAGAGAGGGAACACAATTCTATATATACACACACCATGCCATTGCTGGTCAGCAATAATCGAAGCACTTTCTGGGGATTAGGCGCATGGCTAAGCCTACTGGACCAGACACTAGCAAAGGGCAGGGGGTCTTCTTATCAGAGAAATGCTTCTGGAGCCAGTCTCACTGCAGGACAGATTGCTTTCATATTCCTGGCTGCAAGGCAACAAAGGACGGCGGTAATGCGATAATGCCAGAGAGCAATGGGTGTTAAACCCCCCTTGCATTTAGAAAATAATAGGGCTCATCCAAATTGTGATCTCTCCACTACGACGAAGCCATTAAAATCAAGGTTAATGCTCGAATAATCCTTGATGTTGCATATGCATCCAAAAAGATCGTTTTTTCTATTTGCATTGCCTACTACGTCCTCTGCATGTACACTCAAAACAACCAAACATTGCCCTGATGGGCTCCTACGCAAAACGGTTAACTCGCCGCGCCCCCTTACACCGCTCTGGTAAAGGAAATTGATTAAAATGCTTGCGAAAAGGTCAGCGCATTCGACCTGTTTGCCGCGTCTCTTTTGCCAAATTAGTCTCAGTAAAAGCGCCTGCGTCAGGGGCAATTTTTAACTGAGTTAGTGCAGCTTAAATACTTACCAGGGTTTTAAAATTATGATCCCAGAAAGACAAAGAAGGAACACCTAGATAGTCGTGCAAGGAAACGCATGGCAGTAATTATTAAGTTGTAATTATACAACGACGGCGCTCACTTTCTTGGCGTCAAAACACTCAACAATTACCATTTTCACGGTAACTCGATTTAAAAGAGTAAGCAGACCGAATAACTTCGACACGAAAAGTGTCAGAAAATGTTTTAATGAATTTATGGACCCATCTTGATGGCATAATTTTCAGTTGCAATTTGAGATGATCCTTTGAAAACAGCGACGCCTGTTGAGAGACCCAGGGTGCGCCATCTGCAGGCATCATTATGTCTGCCACTCACCGAGGCTGTTCACTGTCCAGGGCTCATATGGCCCCCATTGTCAGGAACTAATTTTTTAACGAAGGGGGCGGCGCCTCTACTGCTCCCCCTCTATGCCCTCCCAGTGAGGGACATCTGGTGTCCCTATGCACGGAAGACTGCAGCTCCAGGGCCGCCTGTGACCCAGGCCTCTTGTTATTCATGCACCCCTGGCCTAGGTAATAATTCAGTAGGGTTACACAACTACACTGCCAAACAGTCAAACAAGCAAAGGTGGTCTCGAGTTACTCAAACGAAAGTGCACACAGCATGAATGTAATGTTAAGTGGATGCTACCATGGCTTATTTTAGAAACAGATTTAAAACACAATTTCAGCCACTCCATAGCTTGAAAGAAGAGTGGAAGGAAACACAAATTATCTTCAACTTTGGTTATAGTACAGAGGAATTTCTCTGCGATTTGTAACTAATAAACGTGTTCCGTGTAGAGTCAACACATTTTGTATCTTAATAAAAGCAGCCCCTGGATGAAGGAAAGTGGTCACCTTCGCTTGCTCAAACACCAGAACATGAGGCGGCAAACTCATATGATATGATATATGATATGCTAAGATAGCACAGTGGAGGCAGCAGAAGGGTGCGCACCATTTCTACCTAGAAGCCGCGGTGTGCGGCTTGGGGGCTCTCGGCCCCTCTTCTTAAGACCCATGGGACACGGAGGGCCGGTCAAGGCTCAACGGGTCGGGGTCTCCGCTATCCTTTAAGCCGGGCCCTGCAGTGACCACAAAGAAATATGAAAGGCACATTGCCGTCTGTTTGCAAAACTCACCGTTTTCTATGATATAAGTCATTGATACCACGCCTGTACATAAGTGTTTCTAGGTGCGACAAGACAAGGAGGGGGAAACAGAAGGAGGACAAACTGCGATCTTACTAGGCCTTGTGTTATTCAGATCGCGCACGTGCGGAGAAGAGGAAAGAAGTGCCAAAGTTGACTGGGGGGTGAGGAGAAGTGCAGGTGACTCAAAAAGTGCTGCCAGAGGGTGGCTCTTAAGTGCAAAGAGGAAGGGACTGTAGGGTTACAGATACAGACCCTTAAGTGCTGAGAGATTCCGGAGGCAGTGCAAGGGCAACTGGACTTTAGGAGCCTGGGCCGGACTTCAGGGGTGGCCAGGTGACCAGTGCGCAGCGCTACCAGGGGCATTAGCAGGGGAGAGGAAGCGGAAGCGAAAAGGAAGGTCTTGAGTTGCTTCCAGAACCGGAGGTGGTTCTGCTCAGGTTTGAGAGAGGCTGGGAGGCTGTTCCAGAGGGAGGCCCCAGCCGAGGAAAGAGATCTGGCTCCCATTCTCTGCTTGGAAAAGCGTCCAACCCTCAGAGAATTGGAGGTGGATGACCGGAAAGCTCGAGTAGGAAGATGTTTAGGAAGAGAAAGTTGGAGGTAGTGAGGTCATAGGCCCCAGAAAGCCTTGTGGGCGAAGCAAAGCATCTTGAATTTGATCCTTGCAGCCACAGGTAGCCAGTGCAGAGATTTCAGAGCTGGAGAGATACGATCCCTGGGCTTGAGACCAAGGACAAGTCTCGCAGTCCTGTTCTGGATGAGTTGTAAAGGTCAAAGAGTAGAGACATGCAGATATAGAAGGAGGCTGTTGCAATAGTCCATCCTGGAGAGGACCAGGGCCCTAGAGACAGTGAGGTTCTGGGGGAAAGTGAGAAAAGGCAGAATACCTTTTAGGAGGTGCAACTGAAAGTGCGACTTCTTAGAGACACAGAGATGTGAGGAGAGAGGGTGGAGTCGAAGATGACACGAAGGTTCTTAGCCTTAAAGGAAGGACTAGGAAGAGGGAGTAGGAAGAGGGCCCAAGGTGGGCAGCCAGAGAGAGCGAGGAAATGAGGGAGCAGGTGTCTGGATTAGGAGGATGTCAGTCTTATTGGCATTAAGGCAGAGATCATTGGCAGCACGCCATTCCTGAATTGTGGCCAGACAGTCTGGTATGAGAGAAAGAGCAGAGGTGGCTTAGGGGAGCCTGAAGGAGAGCTGGGTGTCATCCGCATAACACTGAAAGTTAGAACAGAATGTAGCGATGTGGTGGGCCAGAGGTGACAGGTAGTGGTTGACTAGTCAGGGAGAAAGGTTACCCCCCTTGGGAACACCACAGGTAGAGAGAGAGATAGAAGAGAGGAAAGACCCCAGTAGGACCTGGGAGGGTCGGTCAGTGAGAAAGAAGGTCAACCAGGACAGAGCCTGTCCAGCGATTCCCAGGTTGTCACGGAGGCGATTGAGCAGGATGGCATGGTGGACCATGTCAAAAGCAGAGGATAGATCGAGGAGAATGAGAACAGAAGGAAGATTAGAGTCAAGATTAGAGAGCAGGTCTTCACAGGTGTTCAGGAGAGCAGTTTCTGTGCTTCTGGCAGCTCTAAAGCCAGACTGGTGGTCGTGGAAACAACAAATGGATTCAGTGTGCAGATTAAGCTGGGAGATGGCCAGCTTTTCCAAGAGTTTGCCCAGGAAAGGAGTGATGGAGAATGTGCGATAGTTAGCCGGAGGGGAAGGATCGGCAGGGGGCTTCTTAAGAAGGGGGTGCACAAGGGAGTGCTTAAGGGGGTAGGGGAATGTTCCAGTGGCAAAGGAGTGATTGCAGAAATCAGCCAAGTCTGGAGCAAGGGTGTCAATGTGGTCCTTCATGGTTCTGGATGAGCAGGGGAGAACCTGCTCTGATGAGACTTTCATAGATCGGACTTGTCTAGAAACATCGTCAGGCGTGAACAGGGGAAAGGAGGTGAAAGGAGGAGGGGAAGCGGCCGAAGACAGGCCAGGGTTGGCAGAGGAGGAGGTAGAGAGAGCGTGGACAGGATGTCCTGAGTTTAAGTGGTGAAATGAGAAGACTGGGCCGTGCACAGGACCTGGGAGGGAGCAGGAGAGGTAGAGACTGCAGCAAGATTGGCCAGCTCTTTGCAGATTTTGAAAAGTTCGGCCGGGTTGTTAGATGCCGCAGAGATGCAGGCTTGGATGTAGGCTCTCTTCTTAGAGAGGACAGAGAGTCTGTACTGCTTTTGGAGCAGTGGGCAGGCCAGAGTTTCAGAGGGTGCGCCTGATGCCCTCCACTTCCTGTCAGCTGCCCTACACCTGCATTTAAGGGTGGTGAGGTTGGAATCATACCAATGGTTGCACTTGGAAGTGGGCTTGAAGCAGATCCTCATAACAGGGGAAATAAGTCAAAAGTCTTAGAGATAGAGAGATGAAGGTTAGAGAGGGCTGTGTCAGAGTGTGAGTCAGCCAAAGGTGGAGGAGGAGGAGAGAAAGTAGAGGTGAAAGGCTCCACTGACACACAAGTCATGGGTTGGATGACCGAGAAGGTAGATGGCAGTGCTGGGGACAGCTTAACCACAATAGGTATGGATAACTTTATCTCAACCCACTGTTACAAACAAAAAGTATTGCTATTTGTCTTGTAGTCCCGCACTATTTTATTTCGATGTTTGGTATTAAGGATTTAGCTAGTAGAAATACTCTAGTCTTTGGCTTTTAAACGTTTTTAGAGGTATGCACACATCACTAGAATGCTCAATCTCCTAAGCCCCTGCCGTCAATTGGGGGATTGCATTGGGGGTATGACCGTTCTCCCATATGCAGGTGGGTTGAGATAATAGCGAAAGGTACAGTCCCCCCCGTGCTGTCCATTTTCCCACCTACCAGAGCTAAAGATGCAGCTAAACCAAATCAAAATGCAATGGGGCTGGGCAAGCCACAAGCATGCGTGGAAGAGCAAACGTCTTGGTGATTGGTGTAGGCCTGTGTGATAGTCAGCAGCTCATGGAGTGGTGAAGGAGCAGAGGGCAGTCTTGGCCACCGCATGATAAAAAGCATGGGGCCATGCCAATGGCCAGCTGTGGAGCGAGACCTAATCCTGCTAGTTGGGATTGACACAGACTGCCCATCACATCAGTATTAAAAACACAAGTAGACTTCTTTTGAGAAGGAACATTGAAAATCCCCCTTACTGGGGATCTGAAAAATAACATACAACTTATACCATTTATCATGTGGTACATTAAGTTGGATCCGTCTGCCCGTGCATTTGACTTCGTTTTTGGATGTCGGGGGCTGGTCATTCCTGGAGTGTGGCGAGGGGGCGCTACTGTGTGCGGATGGTGTGGTGTTTCTTCTGTTATATGCTGGTGGTACAGGGCTGTGGTCAGTAGGGTCCTGTTGGCTCACCTAGAGGTGCACAAGATTAGGGTTTCAGGAACAAGGACTGCTTACCAGGCTGATTGGTAGTGGTTGAGGTTTGTCTTTGAGACTTAGGGTGCTATTGGCAGTAGAAGCAGTGGGAAATGTGTGGCGCAAAATGGTGGACTCAGACTCCAGGGGCTTTGCATAGCTTTGGGGGGCAAGGTAGAGATTATACATGGGTCAGGATGGTCCTTAGTATGGATTGGGTTGACGGGGAGAGTTTTGTAAGCTTGTCGGGGTAAGTCTTGTGTTCTCTGCATGATTCACACCAGTGGGCTGGACATAGCGCTGACAGCACCTGGGGTGCACAGGCGCTTTCCTTGTTTGACACATTGTTGGGGATCACTCTGGTGGGGCAAGAGGCTGGTGTGAATCAGGGGGGCCTCTGTGGTTTGGCAGGGTAAGATGATCCCCTGCAGAGTGGTGGGCTACCGTGTGTGCTGTGGTGGGTGAGACTTCAAAGGTTGTATGAATGTTCAGCATGGGTTTGGGGTCACAGCCTTGCCATGAGACGGTGTGCTGGGGCAGATTGGCCTCTGCCGAGCAGAAGACTGAGCAGCTGTGGAGAGCAATTGCAGTGATCACAGTGCATGGAATCTGGAGGTTGTGCCCAGGTTCAATTTTGAACAGATCTTTGTGAGGGAACAGATGGTGGAACAAAGGACCACAGAATGATGAAGTAGCTAGATGCCCAGTTTACACTCATGTTATTCTAAAGTTTGTTGGCCTTTTAGTCATGTACATTACTTTATTTGGCATCACGCTTTCCACTATGTATATGTTCGTTTGGATTTCAGAACACATGATCTGCTTCGCCCAAATCTTTCATGCCCGTCTTCCTGTGGCTTCTGCTACTTCCTTCTGTGGGTGTTGCCTATCTGTCGCCATTTGGCTCAGTTTTGGGGCACGCTGAGATAACATATCCAACTCCTTGTGGTGATGCACCCTGGTTCTACCAGAATGTGCTTTAGGAGATACTGTAAAACAGCACATTTATGGCCTACGCCGACTGACTGCATTAACATAATTTCATACGGTTTCGTGGGCACTATAAAATGAAAAGCAACATAATTTGGCAGGATCTGTTTTTTACCCAACACCTCATCACCCTTACTTTCATGCTGGGATACCTACTGGCCACTCCCCCACCATGCCCGCCTTCCCAGAGTGTACTCATAACATTCACATCCTGATCAGGGCCTAGTCTCGCCTTACTCAATAATCCACCCTAACATCAATGTTCGCCCACTCCCTAGACCTTCTTGAAGTTATCGAGCCAGTAGGAAACGGCCGCAGTTAGGCACAAAAAGATTGTCTGCTAACCATTGAACTCCTGGAACTGGCGGATCATCACCCCAGAGCCCTTAGACACATAGCCTTTGGCCAACTGACATTATGGCTGAGCACCTATGACGGTTCTGGGGACCACTAATCCACCTTATCACGCATAGCCGAGCTTGATGCACAATCTCTTCCGGCCCGTCTGTGTCAATCACCCATTTGTCTTAACTTCACTATCTACATAAGCCAAACTCATGGACTCCAACTTAATATGGCTATGCATCTAACTTGCAACTGCACTACAATGCCCCATAACTGGTTTTTGAGCTACAGTAATTCACAAATTGCAAATAATACAAACATAACGCTCTCTGTTCGGCACTAAACATTCCCAAACGAGATCACATCACCACTGCCAGAAGAAATGCCCACTGGTTACCGATACATGAAAGAATTATTTTCAAAACCTTGTCAATCACCCACAGGTGCCTCTGCAAGACTGCTGCCCCTTATCTCGTGCAGAAATTCACGAGAGTCCCGTCTACAAGCCAGGCCAGAACAGCCTATGCAAATAGGCTCATTCAGCCCAGGTTCAGACTAT
Organism: Ambystoma mexicanum; assembly: GCF_040938575.1. Classification (NCBI taxonomy): domain Eukaryota; kingdom Metazoa; phylum Chordata; class Amphibia; order Caudata; family Ambystomatidae; genus Ambystoma; species Ambystoma mexicanum. Next base: position 639,068,454 of record NC_090928.1, on the reverse strand, counting down.
CAGGAGCAGGAGGATCGAGCTTCCCAGTTATTGCAGCTAAACTGTGGAACTCAATACCCACAACTCTCAGAGCAGAACAATCATACCGGATGTTCACGTAATGTACTTTGGCCCACCATTATTAGACAATCTACCTTGTTCTCTGAAACACTGTCTAGCCACGCCCACACAACTGTCCGTCATTTCCTCTGTAACCTGCTCCTGCCAACTTTTGCAAAACTATCTGTTACTTCTTTCTATGCAAGCTGTGCCTTGATGCCCACGGGTTTAGTGCAGAATATATGTACAAATAAATAACTTACAGTTTTATGCCATATTGTCTGACTATTAACTGTACTCTAAACAGTCCCTCCCCCCTCTATTGCCTTCACAACCAGCTTACATTCAGTCCGAAGATACATTAAGAATTCAATTGAAGACGTTTCAACTGGATCATCACAGATATTACAGAGGCCTAATTCTCCTAGTCCAGTATAGTTACTTGCAGTTCCAATCGGCCTGATATGAAAACTCGCTGTTAACGCTTCAGCTTTGATGCTCTCCCAATAATAAACGAAACATTTGTTCTTCCGCTTCTATATTTCCACTCCTTGACTTTACCAATTCTGGATCGAGACTCAACCCAAATCCTCCAAAATATACCAATAGCTTGAAATGAACAAGCTACAAATGGCGCATCAGTGACCATACTGAACCGGCACTCTCAGACACCATCTATACCCTCCAAACCGCCCGCTCATCCTGCTATTCAAGAGGTGCCAACCACTAGCTCCATCTACCCCCATTAACCACAACTCTTTATTTATTAAATATTTTTTTATTTATTTTGATATTTATAAAGCGCACCGAACCCAGGGGCATCTGGGCGCTGGTTTACATGAAGGTAGTGGTTACAAACATAGGTGGTACGTACATGGTGCACAGAACTGTGTTTCTGGTCTATGTGGAAGTGACCATTGCCTAGTGTTTGTAGAGCATGCATGCAACCATCCCATCTCTCACGACCCCTTTAGCCAATACCCATAATTTATAGCCCGACTAGCAGTTGTACTCGTGCTTTGCACACTAATTCCTACAAAAAAAACATTTAGACAAAGGTATATTCAAATTTTATAGTTGTTACATTGTCCACACCATGGAGCGTACCCACATGCCAAATTTCAGGTTTATAGCATGTTGGGAAGTATAATGAACATTTCGAAAAGACACATATCCACAAATGTGTCTCTCTCTCTCTCTCTCTCTCTCACACACACACACACACACACACGCACACGCACACGCACACGCACACGCACACGCACACATCCCCTACCATTCATCTTCGTTAAACACCTAACTTCCATCATCAAATACTCCTTTAACCTTCAATGGACATCAACACGCACTCCCCTTCACCAAACCTATTCATACCCACCTCATTAAAACAAGCCCTTCACCCATCCAAAAATAAGAATCCTACCGCAAATACCAAATACAATCGGACCTCACCTATTCCCCACCAATAATACCACACACCCTGCCACACACGCCCCACTACCCCCCCACATAGCCCAGCAGCCCCCTTCTCGTCCAGACCCCTTGACCCACCTCACAGAAACAGAATATCCCGGTCTTTGACTAGCATCACCCCCTTGGGTGTATCTCTGCCATTCCAACCCAATCTTCTCCACACTTCACTTGCCACCTTATGAGCAATTTCAGCCTCCACCTCACCTGCAAAAACACACACAATATCTCTCCTCTCTCAGAACCCTATCTCTGTTGAACTCCACTGCCTCGCACTAAAAAGAAGAAAAACACATCTACACCCACTCACACCCCTCAATTCATTGAAAACCATCCTCAGTCTGCTAAACGGCCCCCCTAGTCACAACCCAACAACATCTCCACCGTAAGCAAGAGGAATGCTTCTCCGAGCCCCACGTCCAATGGGACTTCCAGGGCTAAAGTTAACTACCTGCTTTCCCATCTCATTATCACCTCAGTTTCTCCCTCTTGGGCCCGATCTCCCTGCAACCAGAGCACTAACACATGTCCACCTTTGTCTACTAGTTCAACTCTTCAACCCACCAGACCAATAATTGGCAGAGTTCCCCAGCCAGCCCTGCTCTCACCATGAAACCATCTGAACCATGTGCTCCATCACCCTCGTCCCATTTCACTGAGCCAACCCCGATCCATCATAGAGAACCTTCCCACACGCCACACTCCACCCAGCACTTTGAGCCACCAGCTTTAAACAAAAATAAAAAGGCTCTCAAATTCATACGCATCAATGCCAGACCTCTCTAAAAATCGGCATAATATATATAAATGAACTAATCATCACAGTGTGTCTGGACAGCCTACTCATCACTGCAATCTGGTTTTCAAAAGACTTCCTGCCAATTGCATGAGGCTTTCCCCCAGCATACAAAATCATCTAGAACTGCGCCAGCAGGGCTGGTGGCATTGCCACTGTCCGCAAAGATTGTTTCTCCGGCTCCCCTAAAGACACTGCTCCCCAAATCTCAGATTGTGAACTCACTGTAGTAAAATTCCTGCTCGTGGCCACATCATCTCACTCCTTCCTGCTTATATATAGACCGCTTGGATACAATCTAACTTTTGCTGAATCTCTAAACGACTCCATAACGCCATCATGATCTCCCACCTAAAACCAACAGTTTCAATGGACAATGTTTGGTTTGCTATGTCCCTAAGGTGTAGCGAGAGAATATAGGCAACATTTTTCTAATAAAAGTTTGACATGAAGCCATCTAGCCCAGCAGACTTGTTTTGCGTGTGAGAGTTCAATGACTCTGAGTTCACAGGTGAATCCAGAAAAGGTTTATTTGGAGTTGCTAATTGTTTCCCCAAAAGGCAGATTGAGGTTCCATATAAGTACATTTATATTCCTCAAAAATAGACATAATGTAGTTTTAATTGACATAATAGTCACCTTCCCTCTATATTTTGGTATTGTCTTGGTCTATTCATTCAACTTCTCAGTAGTAAGAGAAGAGAGTTAATACTTCCTTTTTTCGATTGGCCTCAGAGCATATCACTGATTTGATCTTGCTACGGTTACTTGGCTTATTGGATAACGGATTACTGAAGGAGGACTGTTAAATTTTAATCTGTGGCAACAGTTGTTCCGTTTAATTGGGTGATTAAGCCTTTTGAACTTTGTGCAAGAATTTGTAATTCATGGCTATTCATCATGAGGTAAGGCATTTGGAGTAGCCTTGCACTAGTTGCGTCAAAGGGATGTAGGGTTTGTATGAACACCTTGAAACTAAATGGGATGTTTAAAACAAGCCTCTATAGTGTTGAGTGGAATTCTGGCAGAAGTGTGGAAGAGTGTTCTGTCATATAGTTACCGTTTCCTGCAGTGGATTTGGTCCAGGCTTTCAACACTTTCTACTGAGGATCACAAGTCTGCTTTCAAAAGCTCCTGGGAAGCGGAGCGTGGAAGAGAGTTCTGTGTTCTCGTGGTCTCAGGGGATCAGGACCAGCAACGACAGAACACAGCTGTGATCCAAGGTACAAGTACATCTATCCGATAAAACGAAGGCTTATAACTTTTACTTCTACTGAATCAAAAGATGTCAAGGGGCGTATAACGCCAGAGCCATGCTAATGCCACACGCAGAGTAGGCTTGGGATTACAGCATTTACCAATACGCCTTCGCTCTGCCGTGGTGCTTACCAACTCACGGCAGGGTGCCAATTGCCTTTTATTAGCCCCAAATCAATTCTGACAGGTCTCTTCCCGTCTTTCTGGAAATGGCAGTGGCGCTATGTAGTAAGCAGAGAGTGAAGGGGCCAAGGGCCTCCCGCCTCTAGCAAACCGCTCCCTGCTGATTCTTTAGACACAAATAACTGCAAGTTACTGGATTTGTCAAATGAAGCAGCTTTAATTCTGAAAGTGACCAAAAAATAAAAATCACAACATTTTGCCATACGGTTGAAGCAATGCATAAGGCAAGATGTTCGTCATCTAGTTCTCTGCTTAAAGTGAACACCATTGTTACAACAAATGCTCAAGTGCTCTGTTCTAACGATGCTGTGACTGGCTTATTGGATCCTTGCCGTGAGGCCCAAGGTTTGAACACCAAGGCAGTAGTAGATCATAACGTTACTTCTACAGAGCGAGAGGCAGTGATAGTTAGAAGCCCTTCCCAGACCATTGACAATTCTACTATATTGGATAAATAATTTGTAAGACTGTGCAGAGTTATGGGGGACCAAGCTAGTACTAACGACCGACCTCTGCTCTTGGAAAATCTGGCCAGTGGGACTATTACTACTGATCTACAGTAAGATAGAGGGCATGCCATTGATGGCAGTTATATTGAAGATCATGCCAATGTGGACTTTTTCACCCCAAAGAATATACAGTGTATTGGTTCTTCAGAGGAGGAACTCAATCGTCCCGGCTCTGTTAAAACCAAACTGTTCAGGTATGATTTGTTGCTAACATTAGAGAAAATGAACACCTATAACACATACAGGGACTATGCTAAGTTCCCCCATAAAAGGGATAACTTCAGTGGTCGAAGTGGGCGGGAGCGGTTGGGAGCGGTGCTCCTCTACTTTTAAAAAACAAAGTTTTACTGTTCCTATACTTATATGTTAAAAAGAAGCAGTTCCAGAATGATTTAGTTTTAAAATAAAAGTTTAGGAAGAAGTTGAAACGTACACTTCAGTCTACTGCACTGAACATCCCCTTCAATCGTCGGTGTGTTTTTTTGGGGGATTGGATTGCACGTGGAAGGGGGCATGGTGATGGGGTTTGTGGGGAGCGGGGCAGGACAACAGGGAACATAGTTCCACTACTTCTTATTGTACGCTTCGACCAATGAATAACTTGCTATTGTATCTACATCATGTTTCCTGTATCAAGGCTTGTGCACTGTACTTGCTGTACAACTAAAGCAGTTACCCAGAAGGGAACGAACTAGGCTCTGGTAATCTTCCCTGGTGCAAGATAATGATTGTCTTTTTTTTCAGAAGTGTCCAGACACGATGGAAACTTTGAGACATTGGGTCACCTTTTGTCCAACTTAACATTCCATTAGAACTCAGCATTTCAAGGGTCTGATCTTGAGTCCTCTAGGGATCTATTTTGGGAACAATTGAAGCGGAGTGAAAATGTTTCATTGATATTAGCCCGTTATTTTCTTTGTGAGGTTAATGAGCTTCTTGATAAAAGAGAAACTACATTGAAATCATTTATCAAATTAATGTTTTATCGATTCATTAGATTCTTTTCATAAAAAATGTTGTTGGCAGATGTTTTTATAGTTGCAATTGTAGTTTGTAAATCTCCGATATATGTTTTATTAAATTGTGAAAGGTTTTATGCAAACCATACCACAATAAAAAAATGTTTTATAAGAATTTTGGGTTAGGCTCATAATAATCTCACTTTGAGATTATAATCGCCAAATGTTATACCCAAATAATAGGGAACTTCCATTGATGTGTGATCCATATACAGGGGAAGAGGAACAGGGGAAGAGGAGTGTCAGTAAGTATAAAGTGTAGTATGCGTAAGCACTATTAGGGAACATACATTTAGATAAACAAGCCAATGAGACATGGGAGTGGGGATTAAGGGTGGATGGACGCAAACAGATTTAAAGTTAAAATGATGTACTTCGAATACTGTAAGAATGATCATACGTTTTAACAATGGCCTCTATGAGGAACATGCACATGGGGTTGCACGTTTGGGCACCACAAGTTTTAACGTTGTTTTCCAACAAGGTATACTCCTCTCAGAGAGAGCATGCTCACAAAAGATTCTATACGAATAAAATATTACAAGTCATTGTATTCATTACAAAAGACTCAATTCTGCCACTAGACCCAAAACAAAAAAAATACTGTGCATCTGATGATTAATGTTCTCTATATAGCCTGGTTTTGGGTACATTTCTGCAACAATTCAAAACTCGAAGTGTAAATAAGAGCCCTTTAGATCAACATGATTAGTGGTAGCGCCAGGAAGATCCAATTCAAGACAAAGCAGTATAGCATCAGTGTAATTTTACTGAGTCACCACACAGGCCCCACCTGTCACCACTGTGTGTATACGATAAAGTGAGTAAATAAGGTAAGGGTCATTGGTAAATAGTTTTGAATACTAGTACCAAATTCAGTGAAAGTACATAATATGAGCAAAGGTATTGCAATAGTAGGCTATTGGTTAAATTAAGGAGATATATAGGCAGCCTGGAGGTCACATGGGGGACGGGTAATCATTCAGTGAGCCAATGTCAACAGGGCATGTCCAAATAAAGTTTGCAAAGTTGAACAGATGAACATCATGTGATTGTAAAACTAGCAGTTCCATATTCAGTGAAGGTGCACTTGATTAACTGTTGTCTCCACAACACTGAAGCTATTAGCAAAGACATACCTGTGGCACAGTGAGTTAATTAAAACTTCCCATGGTGTGTAGGAAGAGTCTAAGGAGTGTACGAGGATTAATTTGCTGAGTTTCAATCTGGTATATGTCAAGTAATTGCAAAAGTTATTTAAAAATAACAAGGTTGATGGCAGAATATTTCTGGACTGCATATTCTCACAGGAGAGAGCATAACCATGTGATTCTCAATTTATGAAAAAATTAATGTGTGATTGAGTACATGAAAATTTTCGGCATGAAGGACTGAACATATATCTGTTTATGTGATCGGTATGTTTAGTTAATAATAGTGAAAATAGTATGAGTATGTTGCGTGTCTGTGCCATGATCATTGAACTTTGTGTTGAGAAACGGTGCTTGTTGTCTAAAGGGCAGTCTGGTTTTCATTGTGTGTATATTCTATTGTACCTATTTTCTTCTAGGTGTTGAATGGGAATCTTCTGTTTCTCCCGGAGCACCTTCTTCCTTATACATACCGTCATCATGGTTTTTCCACTTCAGTTTTTCCCAAGGTATTTAGTTAAGCATAGTATAAACAGATTGAGCATAGGTTCAGCACAGGGTGTAGTTGGTGAGTGAAATGTAATCTACATTTCTGTTTCTATTTCTTTCCTCTTACTAAATCACATTTTTATGCCGTATTGCACCAATTTTCCCCAACAATTAATGTTTATTCTCTGGAGGTTGACATCATGCCGTGCTTTGTTGAAGGTCATACAAGGAGTGAAATAGTGAGCATGGTTTAAGTTGAAGTGTATTAGTTCAGCTCATCTGTGTTCCACAAGTACGCAATTGGAGGTATGGGGAACAGAATCTGGCCCATTCTGGTGAGCATCTGCATGACATGTAGGCGATGAGGTAGAATAAGTGGAGCTCTGTTGCGCTGCACTCTTGAGTTTCAAATGGCTCAGATGGCTTTAGTGCAAATTCCTTGATCACTGTAGCCAGAGATGGAAGTACCTCAGTGATCAGGGACATCCAAGGCAACAGGGCTGATGAAAGTGGATTTGGGGCCAATCTCAGTAAAGTATGGTCGATCCTATGACAATTGGATTGGGAGAAGAGGGCAATTATGAGATGCACGTTTTTATTTTTTAAGTTTACCTCTGCTTTTAGATTACATTGTGAGCATTGTCTGCTTCAGAGCAATCAAATTGCAGATCTGATTGCTTAAAGAATTGATTACGCCAGAGCGGATTTATTTGTCTGCACACTGCTATGTTACATTTCTTCCATTTGCATGTATCGAATTCAGCCTTCTTTGTGCCCAACACCTGGTCTCTGTTTTCTTTTCCATGTCTGCTTCTCGGCAGGTTCAAAGGGTAATTCTGCCACACTTCACATTTACTTTTAAATGAACTGTGAACTTCAGTCCGATAGGCTACTGTATGGAAGACCATGTAGTCTTATTGCCTGTACTACACGTGTAACCAATTCCTTGATTGAGAGAAGTTTAGCCATTTTGATAAAATGAGCCAGCTTGACGAGTGTGTTTGCTACTACCAAGAATCCCCTAAATGCTGTTAAATGTACTATATCTGACAGACAGGAACAGCATCAGGGGAGGGACTCCTGAACTAACATTTCTGTGACCTAAAATAAAAAATATATATTTTATTGAACTTAAGTTAAAACATATACATATTCACACAGTAATTGATCACAATGAAACAATTCAAAACATGGCAGAAGATGTGATATACATTTGTGGGTGATAGACATGTGAACACAATTTGCGACCTCGAGTGTTAAAAAAATATACTATTTGCGACCTCAATAATACTTGATGATTGATGTTCTGCTAATAGATACATGGAATAAGAACTAATCATTTAATGTACCAACAATATGAATAATTTTGTCAGCCAACATGTTTCTGTCCACAATACTGTAATTGTCAGACTTCTGTCATTCAATTCATATGTACTCAACAGACCAATATTGCAGTCCAATCAATCCACCAGACAATTCGCTAGGTGTCTGACTCCACCAAGACTGTGTAAGGAATTACGAACACAAATAAAACACCAAATAAGAACCCCTCCTCGTAGGTATTCAAAGATAATACCAGCATGGTTTCAACTGGGATCCAATTTGCCCACCTCTATAAATAGTCTCAATACCTCAAATCATGAATTCCTGGTCTTGGAAAATCCAAATGTATTGGCACACACTTCAATCACATTGGCTTCTTAGGACTTCTGAAAGCAGAGTCTGTATGCAAAATGCAACACATAGGCTCTCATATATCACCTAATAGGAGTTAACTCTTAGACCCATCACCAAGACGTATCGCAGACACCTCCAGTGGTGGACTGGACAATGTACATTTCTTATCCAAATGTCTAACTAAAGCTCACATTATTCGTCACCCAGGTACAAAATGTAGGGTCACCAATATGAATGCAGATTACTTGCCCAAACAAGACACTTAATCTCTCATTATTTATCATACAGGAGCAAACTGTCAATCCATTACCACTATGAAGACAGACACCAGCTGTGGTTTACTACAAAAAAAAGAATATTTCTTGCCCCCCAACCGGAGTGGACCGTGGGTCAGTAACCATAAAATAAAACTCTTAATCTCGAGTCTACATTCTGGAAAAGCTAATTTCTCTGTTGGAACGATAGTTGCTACGAGTGAAAAAAAAAAGGTATTGTCAATACCAAAAACCTCACTTTAGCGCATATCTGTGCTTACAACAAAAATGTTCCTACCTTTCAGCATAAATCCAGTAAGACTTGCCTATCGTGGTCCTGGTGGCAACTTGATAAAACAACCCCAAAGGACGTCCGGGACCAGAAAGCTTAAGGCAGTAACACATGAACACGTTATCTCAACGTGTAGATCATCCTACTCCTGCAACGAAGTTACAAAGCGTTCGTAAACTAGACCGCTGACAATCTAACCCTTCTGTAGTGTTCATATTAATACAATGCCTTATGATAGCTGTAAAACAGACGCACAAGTTTTTTCCCATACTCTCGATTCGCGCAAACATAAATGACTGCTCTTATGCCTGGAACATTGTGTAGCTTCTACCAAACCTTCCAATGATTGGTATTCACTTAAAATCTGAAACATCAAAGGCTTGGGTGTAACAATTCATAGTAGGAAAGTGCAAGCATACATTGAGAAGCAACATTATGACATATCATTACAGATTGAGGTACTCATTGCACAAAGTTTCAATAAGAACTATAAGGGTACAGAGGTACAAGTCTGATACAGTGGTGGTAGGTTTGTTGGCAAAGATTTTTAATTCAGTAATAAAATAAAGAAAAAGAAAAAACCTATCTTGCTCTATTTCTATGAGGGGTTGCCCTACCTCAACAAAAATACTAAGGTCTGTCAGGATGTCTAGTAAAGTAAAATGTCCACAATCCTGTGTCCAAACCTATTTCCGTCCCTTACACTCTACTAGGGGTCTCCAACCTTTACATTGGCAAGAGCTACTTGCAGTTAATGGCCAATTCGCAGGAGCTACTGGAGTGGTTATGTCCATGGAATATGAGAATTTGTACAAAGATTCTTTTGGGTTATTTGCTCTTTATAAGGAATACCATATGCATTTAAGATATTAAAAAACATCTTTATTTCATTATTTTGTATTAGTAGCTGTCTCCTAGAAATTTATCAAACCTATCAGAATGTAGGAAACGAATCAGGACATTCGGTGTGAAGGATGACAATGCATGCTAATCACCAGTGCATAGTAAGTTTGAAACATCAACAGCACTCGGATGCTTTCAGGCGGGATTTCAGTTTGTCTGAAAAAGCAGACTCACAAAGATAGGCAATCATATTGGCTGATAGTGCAGATACCCTCCATGCCATAGTGTTTGCACCTAACTGCACACCTGACATGCCATACATAATGTCAGGACAGTTTTTAAAATCTCTTACAACAGCCTCAGCCATTGGAATCACTGTGCCCTTCACAATTGCACCATCTGTACATTTGTTTTTCATCAAATAATGAGCAACTATGAAAGATGCCTCTGTAACAGAATTTACTTTGCAGTGTTTGGTTTACCTACTTTTTAGGATCACAAACAGCTTTGTTTAGGAAAATGATTGTTATATTGTGTGTGCATCATTGCAAAATGCCTATCAACATTACTCCTTTCCCCACTATAACGTTGGCACCATAGATTAAAGATCTACATTTTCTTATTCCGCTGAAAGAAAAAAATAGTTTCCCCACTCTGGATGGAAATGGCACATCATCTGCCTTTTGTTAGATGGCGTGTCTGCCTCTAGAAATTTAACAAGGATAGCAAAGAGCAACTGGAAAGCCTCAGACGAGCTACCAGTAGCTCGCAATCTACTGGTTGGAGACCCTGGAGTCTAGACTAAGGAAAAACTGTGTGTCTTCTTGATCCAGAAGGAGGCTCTTCGCGTTCTGGAAATAGGCCCAATTGTTCAGTTCTTGATACAAAAAAACACAGGTGATAATTTCACTATATGATCTTGATCTTAAATGTTCTTTCCAAACGTATACCAAAACACAAACATAGTATCAAGTCTGGTGCACTATCCTGCCAGAATTGACTGTAGGTCTCCTCATCACAAAACACAGTTTCCAAGTATGCAGGAGGGTGGTGGTGGGGGGGCTGGGGACTCTCTTCCCCTGTTCTTTCTCCAGCTCACAAATGTAATATCAAGTCTGGTTCACTATCCTGCCAGACTTTACTGTAGATCTTAGAATTTCAGAAAAGGTAGCATGGGTCCTCGGCCCCTTGTTTTAGCTTCTTGCAACTCTTTCTTTCTTGCATGGGTCCTAGACCCCTGTGGGTTGTCCCAGGATCTCCCTGACTGGTTCTGTAGCTTGCTTCTCTTAAGGGGGGGGGGTCCAAGTGCCCCTTATATTATCTCAAGATCTCCCTGACTTGGTCTGGGGCTCTAGCCCCTTTGACTGTGTGCTCCTTCGGACTTATGTGGGTCCCTGGACCCCGTCTGTTGCTTTTGCAGGGCTTCCCAGAGTTCATATGGGTTCCAGACCCTGGTGTGCTGCTTTTGCAGGCCTTCTATGCCTGCTTCACTCAAAGTCAAATTGAACAGACCGGGTGTACTCTCCTGACAGGTGCTGTTCCACATAGGATACATTTCTAAGTTTGTTAAAGTACTCTCGCTATCCCTTTCTGCCATTCAGGATTTTGGTAGTTGCCTTTTTTATCCATTTGGCCCCCTCTGTGTCCCACCAGCTGGCCAGACACTTTCCCTATCTTCTGGAAATGTTGTCATGGTCTACGGTCTTCCATGTGAGTAGAGCGGGGCTGCTTTGGCGTTCGGTGTCCTGGTCTCAGCGGCTCTGTAGAGGAAGGCTCTCTTTTGTGTCCTCTGCTGAGCGCCTTCTTCTGGCTTTGACCTTGGCCAACCGGGTTTCCTCTTTTCCCCATCACCGGACAGGTGCCTGCTCCACGCAGCTACTCGAGACATGCATCCCTCCTCATCAGCATCTCATTCTCTTCTCCTTGCGTCTCTCGTCACAGAACCGGAGTGTGGTTCCTCGTTCCAGCAGGGCTGGCTTGGTAAGATCGACAGTCCTTCATTGCTTTTTATTGCAGGGAATGCTTTTTATCACTGGGAATGCTTCTAAAAGACTAACGCGTATATTGGTTTCGCAGTGGACTTTTGCCTCCTTGCCTGATGAACTTTGTGTCAGTCACTATTTGTATTTAACCCAGGTAAGCCTCTCTCTTCGTCAGTATGCTCTGTATGAATGAAGTCCTCTACACTACAGAGACACAGATGTGTAGGGGATTACAGGGGACTGCGTGGGGTGAGAGGAAAGAGGGGACAGAAATGGGGGGGGGTGAATACCGTGTTCTCCCAAGGTTATCGCCACTGGTCCCATGGAGGGCTTCCCTCCCCATGAGATCCACCCGCTAAGTACCACCCACAGGAGGATTATCGGGAAGTGGCCTCACCACCCTGACCTCATGGGAAGGGGTTTCACCATCTAAAGCAGTGACAATAGCCCAGGATTCATCACACTTCCTAATCATCTGATTCCACTATAAAGTATGATGCATATGTTTGTGCACTGCCAGATGCATTTAATGCTGCCTAAGGAACAAGTTACTTACCTGTAACTGTTGTTCTCCAGCATGGGTCTGGCATGGATTCACATGCTCATGAATATTCCCCGTCGTCAGGCTGGGAATCCTCGGTAAAGAAAAATCAGTATCAGTTTCGTTTCTGATCTGTCTTTCGTAGTAGTAACCAATCACTGATCTCTGCGTCATACTGACCACAGCCAATGACTGCCCTCTCCCTAAGCCCCGCCTCTGGCAGCCATCTTCAGATTTGGTAGCATGTGAAGTGGCAGTATGACCAAGTGAAGAGCCGCAGAGGGGCAGGCGGGAGGGTTCGCATGTGAATCCATGCCAGACCCATGCTGGAGAACAACAGTTACAGGTAAGTAACTTGTTCCTTCTCCAGCATGGGGTCTGGCATGGATGCACATGCTCATGAATAAAAGAATACATAGCAGTACACACATGCACAACCACGGGAGGTGGCAAAGGCTCAACATTAAGCATTATATCCAAAACTCAACATTAAGCAATTCTTACCTCCTCACCAGGCTCACCCCAGGCAGAAAGGTTGCGCAGCACTGCTTGGCCGACCCTGGACTCCTCCCTGGAATCACGCAGTAGAATTTCGTGAAGGTGTGCGTCGACCTCCACGTAGCAGCCCTGCAGATGTCCAGCAAGGGCACGCCAGATAGGAACGCCGTGGTAGCTGCGATCGCTCTGGTGGAATGGGCTCTCGGACGGCCAGGCAGCGGTCGGTTTGCCAACAGATGACAGTACATGATACAGCCGGAGAGCCATCTGGAAATGGAGGCCTTCGAGAGATCCTTCCCCTTATTGACAGGTCCAAAGTTCACAAAAAGTTGTGACGTCTTCCGAAAACACTTTGTGCGGTCAACGTAGAACTTCAGCGCTCTAGCCACATCCAGCGAGTGCAAAGTCCTTTCAGCCGGCGACGAAGGCGACGGGAAGAAAACAGGCAACACCAAGGGTTCGTTGAGGTGGAAGTCCGACGGCACCTTGGGCATGAAGGAGGGGTGCGTCCTACCCTCGTGTCGTGAAAAGTCAAGTACGGGGGCTTGCAGGAAAGGGCCTGGATCTCTCCCACCCGTCGTGCGGAGGTGATGGCCACAAGAAACGCTGTTTTCCACAACAAGAACTTCATCGGAGCCGAGTGCACAGGCTCGAACGGAGGTCCCATGAGCTTGATCAGCACCACGTTGAGCTCCCACGCCGGGGCCAGAGCCTTCACCGGCGGGAACGATCTGAACAGTCCCTTCATGAATTCTTTCACCAGAAGATGAGACCACAAAGACGTCCGTCCCGTGGTTCTGGTGTATCGGGAGATCGCAGCAAGATGAATCTTGATGGACGCGTGCGCCAGTCCAGCCTTGGCCAGCGTCAGTAGGTATGGCAGTACTTGGGGAGCCGTAATCCGTAGAGGGTTAATCTTCTGTGCGTGGCACCAGACAGAGAACCTCCTCAATTTGTGTCCATAGCATTTAAGAGTTGAGGACGCCGTGGCCTTTGCAAGAACCTCTCTGCAGTCGGCCGATATGTCGTAGCCTCCAAACTCTAACGCTGCAGGAGCCAGGCCTTCAAGTTCAGCGACTTCGGGTCGTGATTGAGGATGGCGCCTCCTTCCCTGGAGAGAAGATCCGCGTCCACTGGCAGCTTGATTGACGGGGACGCTGACAAGTCCAGAAGGTCCGGGAACCATATCTGCCTCGGCCATGCAGGTGCGATGAGGATCATCCTGCACCGTGACCTCTTGAGCTGGTTGATGAGCCGGATCAGCAACGGCAATGGAGGGAATGCGTATAGAAACAGGCCCTCCCAGGGGAACGAGAAAGCATTGCCCATGCTCCTCGGCTGGCGAAACCTGCTGGCGAACCTCCGGCACTTGGAGTTCGTCGCCGTCGTGAACAGATCGATCTGGGGTGTGCCCCACCGTCGGAAGAGGCGGTCCACTAGATCCTGTCGTAGTTCCCACTCGTGGCACGAGCGCAGCTCTCTACTGAGCGAGTCGGCGATGGTGTTTTTTATTCCTGCCAGATGAAACAGCACCAGAAACATCCCTTGGGCGACGGCCCAATGCCACAGATCCTGCGCCTCCTTGGACAGGGCTGGGGATCTGGTACCGCCCTGCTTCCTGATGTAGAACATGGTGGTGGTGTTGTCTGTGAAGATCCTCACCACCTTGCCCTTGAGGGACGGAAGAAAGGACCTGAGGGCCCAAAACACTGCACGGAGCTCCAGGACGTTGATATGGAGAGACTTCTCCGTCGGAAGCCAAAGGCCTCTCGCGTGCAGATTGTCGGTGTGCGCTCCCCACCCTTCCAGGGAGGCATCCGTGGTCACTGTCTTCTGGTGGCCGGGGGTCTGGAAGCCCATGCCCGCCGTCAGATGCGCGCGGGTGCCCCACCACCGGATCGCTCGTCGGAAACTCTCGTCGAGTGTGATCCTCTCCTCGAAGCTGCCCGTCGTCTGGATCCAGCGCGCGTCCAGGAACTCCTGCAACGGGCACATCCAGAGCCTGCACAGGCGGATGAGATAAATGCAAGAAGACATCATTCCGAGGAGGGACTTGATGGACCTCACCCTGGCCGCGTCCGCAACCAGCATCCGCTGCACCTTGCCCAAGATGGCCCTCATCCTTTCCTCTGACGGAGAGGCCAGAAGCGACACTGTGTCGAGCTTCGCTCCCAGAAACAGTGCGTCTTGCGCGGGCACCAGGTGGGACTTGGCGTAGTTCATGGAGAATCCCAGGTCCGTGAGTAGTTGGACGGTCCTTGCCGTGTGCTCCACGGAGCTCGGATGAGCCAGTCGTCCAGGTAGGGGTAGACGTGGATCCCCTCTAGGTGCAGCCGCGCCGCCACCGGTGCGAGGCACTTGGTAAACACCCTGGGTGCCGACCTCAATCCGAAGGGAAGGGCTCTGAACTGGTAGTGACGCCCTTGGACCACGAATCAGAGTAACGTTCGGTGTCCCTTTAGGATGGGGATATGGAAGTAGGCATCCTCCAAATCCAACGACAGGAAATCGCCCTCCTCCAGTTGACCCAGGACGTGTTGGAGGGTGACCATCCTGAACTTCTGTGCCTTGATGAATTTGTTCAGTCGTCGTAGGTCCAGGATGGGACGCCATCCTCCAGTCTTCTTCACGAGGAAGTATCTTGAGTAAACTCCGGAGCCCCGAAGCCTCTTTGGGACGAGCTCAATGGCGCCCTTCCTGAACATCGCCCTTACCTCCAAGAGAAGTTGAGGGACGTGATGTTCCTTCCTGGCCACAGGGAGCAGGCGGGGGCACCTCTTTAGAAACTCGAGCGCGTGACCCTGAGCCAGGGCGTCCAGCACCCAACGGTCGGTGGAGATGGACTCCCACACTCTGACGAAGCTCGCCAGCCGGCCTCCCACCGAGGTGCTTCGGTGGGGGCCCGACCCCACGGCCGGTTCAGTCCTGCTTCGACGAGACTTTGCTGCCTTGTCCTCCTTGGCGACGACGGCGGGGTCCGCCCGACTTGCCTCGTCCCCTGTAGGCTTCCTGTGACGACGAACGGGCCGCTTGACGATAGGTGGAAAATCCGCCGCTGGAACCTTTGGAGGCACCCTGTTTGCCTCTGCCGCTCCGCAAGGGCGGCCTTCGTTGCTGGAGAACACCAAGAGCCCGGGCCGTCTCCGTGTCTGCCTTGATGGCTTGTAGGGAATCGTCCACTGTTTTCCCAAACAGGTTGCTCCCGTCGAACGGCATGTCCAAGACTCTGGTCTGCACGTCCTGACGGAAGTCAGTAGCCTTGAGCCATCCACGCCGCCTAAGGCGCACGCCGTTGCCCAACTGGCGAAATCCAGTGTCCGCGATGTCCGTCGCTATCGTAATGGCGTGGTCCGACGCCACTTCTCCTTCCTGCAAGATCTCTAGGGCCTCCGCCCTCTTGTCGTCTGGTAGGAAGTCCAGCAGGGGGGCGAGTTTGTACCACAACTCCCTGTCGTAGCGGGCTACGATAGCCAAGGCGTTGGCAGCCTTAATCGTCGTCGCTGCCGATGAGATGACTCTGCGTCCCATCGTGTCCAATTTCTTTCCCTCGCCGTCCGGCGGGGAGGTTGACGTAGAGGCCGCGCCCCCCCGCTTTCTTCCTGGCCGCCGCGGAGACGACCGAGTCCGGGGTCGGCTGTGCCCGAAGGCACAAGGGGGCCGCGTCCGGGACCCGGTACTTCTTCTCGTACCGATCCCTTCTAGCCGGCGTTGTGGATGGGTTCTTGAGGAGGGCGAGACCCTCATCCCAGATATCGTCCAGTAGAGGTACAGCGAGGACCGTCTTCCTCTTGGTCTCGCGCCGTTGATAAAGGAAACCTTCCTTCTTCTCTTCCGGGCAGAGCTGGAAAAGCTTGGATGCCCTGGCGATCATGGCGTGAAACGATCCAATCTCGTCGGGCGGGGAAGCCCGGGTGGGAGGAGACGACGGGAGATCCTCGTCGTAAACCTCATCGTCAGTACCCGTCGCGGCCGTGTCAGTCCCCGTATCATCCCCACATGTCGTGGACGGGGAGGAGGGCTGAGCAGGGCGCGAAGGTTGAAAAGGAGGTGGAGGATGAATCCTTCTTCTCTTAAGAAGAGGGCTCCCAGAAGGGCCTGGTTCCGGGTCCCCCGTCGGGAGCGGTTCCTCCGTTGGTGGAAATGGCAGTCTCGTCCTTCTCTCCGAGCATAAGGACTGTATAGCCAACAAAATGGCCGGCGAGTTGTCTTGCGGCACTGGTTGAGGGGGTTCCGACGGGCGATCAGGAGCCCCGTCGGCACCCTCGACGTTCTCGTCGTCTCCCACGTCGGGGTCCCTCCCGACAGGATGGTCTTCTTCCACGCCAGCGCCATGGTCTAAGACTTCGATCAGCTCCTCCTCAGAGGTTGAGGCCGAATCCACGACGACCTCCTGCCCCCCCTTTTTCTTCTCCGTCGGAGGTTTCACGGGGGTCCTGTCGATGGGCATGAAAGAGGACTCCCTCCGCGGTGGCAGGGAGACTCTGGGCCCCGAGGTCGCCACCACTGGTGTAGCCTCCACAGGCTGAGCCAGGGCCGCCGCGACTGTCTCGATAGAGGCCTTGGCCAGATGGATCAAGGCTTTCACCACCTTAGGTGCGCTCACCGCCTTCTCCTTGGGGGGAGGGTCACCACCTCGCTTCCCATCCAATGGGGCCTTCGAGCACGACCGTGGTCTCTCCAGGAGCTTCGCGTTGGCTCGTGGTTGATGGCGCCGGGGAGGGTGCGCCCTGCCTGGCGCCCGTAGAGCCCAACCGTTCGGCGCTCCCGGTGCCAGCGGACTCGCGGTGCTTGGCCTTCTGTTGGACCCCTGTCGCCAGGGCGCCCTCAAAGGTCTTAGAAGACCGCTCGGACTTCTTCTTCTTCCTCTCGCCTGACGGGCTCTTTCATTCCAGCCAGTTGGCGAGACGCTGATGGCGGTCCTTCATGGTCCGCTCCGACATATTGCCGCAAAACGCACAGTCCTTCTCCACGTGCGTCTTGTCTTCATGCAGTCAGTAAAGGATAAGGGAGTGTTCGTCCTCCTTAAAGACATTCTGAAGCTGGCATCCAGGGCAGACCCTGAACAGCTTTCCGGGCGCCGAGCTTCCCTTTTCCTGGGCCATGCTCGGGAAGGGCCTGAGAAACTTCTGGAGTCCTCCAAAAGCGTGGCTCGACGAAATCTTCACCCTTGAGGGGCGTAGAAGAATCCGACACGGGTCCCCGTTGATCGGTTAAAGAAACGGTGGAGCTTGAGGCTCTTTTAACCGAAAAAGAGACAATTTTCCTAAGAAAAAGCGCGAAAAAAGCACTAACGCTCGAGAGCAATAGCACGAGGATCCCAACACTTGAACGTGCGGTAAAAATCTGAAGATGGCTGCCAGAGGCGGGGCTTAGGGAGAGGGCAGTCATTGGCTGTGGTCAGTATGACGCAGAGATCAGTGATTGGTTACTACTACGAAAGACAGATCAGAAACGAAACTGATACTGATTTTTCTTTACCGAGGATTCCCAGCCTGACGACGGGGAATATTCATGAGCATGTGAATCCATGCCAGACCCCATGCTGGAGAAGCAAATAGACTATTAAGTGTGATGAACATCAACCTTTAGATAGCATGGTGAATTGCAGCAAGAACATTGCAAGATTCTACTGCAAAGTAGGCGGTTTTTGCCAAGTCCCAGGCTGAATTCATGATACGCATTAATAAGGCACATGAGCTCCCTCCTTTTAAGACTCTCTCTCGAGAAGATGGCACAGACACAGGAAGCAGTCTCTCAATAGAGAAAAACGTTTTGATACGTATGCCTCTTGCAGGAGGACTCTGTGGAGAGATGAACTGGGACGCTTATACAGATATTGTTGCCCCATTTGTTCAGACTGTATAATGATAAGCCTAGATGGGCAAAGGAGGAATGATTTCAACCTTGAATAAACATTGGCTTGCCTGAGAGTGTAAAGCCATGGACCAGGACTGTTGTAGGCGGTGTACAATTTGCCCCCAGAATAATGCGGGGAAAGCAGTGTCAACTACACAATTGGCACATCCATTCCCCTATGGTCCATTCATCAACCTTCAGGTAGATTTCTCTCAGTTGCCCTGTGCAGTAATCTGCAATATGTACTTGTGCTTCTCAATATATTTTCTGGCTCAGTAGAAGCTTAGCCATGTCGGAGAGCATATACGGTTTCAGTGAAAAAAGCGTTGCACCGGGACTTTGTACCAAGATTCGGCATTACCCCCCATCCCCAGCATAAACAATGATAGGGGGCACCCATTCCACCAGTCGGATACTAAAGGAGCTATCTGCTGCCCTCAACACTGAGGACAATCTCCAATGCCCGCATCATACCGAGTAAGCAGATTCAGTGGATAGCAAAATGAGATCAAGAACACATTTGCAAAGCTTTGTTACAAGACTGGCTTCAAGTGGTCTTTGGGCCATCGTTTTATTTTTTAGTATTCAGAGTACTCTGAACTTAGCTACACGGCGAACCCCCATGAGGTCCTATGTGGAGGACCTATGCAATTGCCGTATTCTCCAACTTTAAAGAATGCTACGCTGAATTTGCACCTTACAAACGAAAACCTTTTTGAATATGTCAGAAGACTCATATCCAATATCAGTTCTCTTCGTGTACAGGTTGAGGAGGCCTCACCTAAGGACCAGACCGAAGCTTGACAGTCTCTGCAACCTGGAGATTTTGTGTTCATCAGAGGCTTTCAGCGGAACTCACCTCTGGCTCCCAGGTGGCATGGGCCATACCAGGTAATATATATCAATAATTCTGCACTGAAGGTAAGGGATCTTTCTACTTGGTATGATGCTTCACGGCACAAGTGCAGTGTGCCGCCAAACAAATTATCAACTGAAAAATTGAGGGCCAGCTAGCTCTGGGAGTCTGCTTGCTCATCACTCTGAAGGAGTTACTTCTCTCCCATACAAGCCGGTACCTAATAGATAATGGCCTCAAAAGGAAACAATCTTTGGTACAAGCGCCACTATATAGCAGCCTGGCAAGGAGGGACGTGCAGGTTGATCAGAAACTGGGATTGTGGAGATGACCAACTCCTGGGATTCCCATCTATACTAGCCAATTGTCAACCAGTTCAGATTCCCTATCCATGTGAAACCCATCTTAACTGGCTCTCTGACATTGATTGCTTCTGAGCTCTTGCCGCAGAGAAGCTAGTATTAACCCAGCCTCTGAGAGTCTAAGCTAAGGCTAAGTGTACACCAGCTCCAGTAGTTTGCATTGATTTAGCCTGGTCTGAATTGATGCATGTATCCGACTTGCCTTTTTACTGTTTTTCAGTCCTGTATTTTGTAGATGGTGGTTATGATATGGAGAGATCGATTGTCTGGATGAAGGATAACTCTGTAAATACCAGGGTGGTAAATGAAACAGGTCAACAATCTGTTAACAAGGCAAGTTACCGGAGGGTAAATATACCACAGGGAGTGCACACAATTGCGGTTAGGGGAAGCTGTGCTGTAGGTGAGCAGGAGAGGGAACCCAAAACGGGAATCAGACTCATGAGCTATTCTCTATTCTCATAACATTTCTAAACTCACGAATGTTATAGTGACTAATAGGGTGTGCTCCAACAAATCACATGGAATTAGTCAGCATACCGGTAATCCAACAAGCGGTATGGAATCATTTTAAGTCTCTGGGTTTCAGAAAGTCACTAAAGTGATTCATCAATCTTTGTGATCTGATACAGGGAGATAGATAGGTCTGGGTATAGAGATGTCATTATGAATGCATCTCTGGGCACTGTTACCTTCTCAATCGCTCCATCTACCTTTTATGTTACTACTCAATTCCTACATTTTTTGGAGGGAGTAGCAACTAGGCTGGATCAGTGGAAGGAAATGGTTTTTCCTAGAAAGGATTAAAAGGAATTATTGAATAGGGTGTGGTGCTAATACAGTCTTTGCAACATGGAGTGTTTATCAGGGGAAATCTCTTAACAATTGCTTGTCTAGAAAGAGCAAAGGGCTTAGCACTAAGGCAGAGGTGACCAACACAGGTGCCAATGTGGAAAAGCTCCACTCCACATCATTGGAACTCTCTGTACAATTACTAGAGAAGTGTTAACCCAGTTGATTCATGGACTGGTAGCTGTTGGAACAGCTCTGGAACTGGATATTGCCTGTACCGAGGTGCAAGATTTTCTGGACAGTCAATAAATAAGCATCAGAGAAGATGTATTTCATCACAATTGGCCAAGAATCCACAGAAATGATTCTGGAGCACCAGAAGATCTGTGGCACTTGAGACCTGTGAAAGTACAGTGGATGGAGATGCAGAAGATGAGTGTGCTCCTTCCAAGAGAAAGGTCCATTAGATGGCATACAGGCTTTACAAACAGCACTACTGGATTGATTGAAAGTGGCCACTTGAGGGGTTTTGAATGAAGCCATATACGAGCGATGGAATAACAATACAAATATTATTTTACATAATTACAATTTAAATAAAGTATTCCAGGTGGCTGAGAGCAAGAGACCTTTAGTGTGGTCAGTTTGGAAAAGAAGGTGGGATGGTAAGGAGGAGTTCTTCAATCACTAGCAGATAGAATCTGTGCCTCAATTTGAAGAGATCCACTAAATAAATGGCTTTGAAGGCTGTGGGAAAGAGTATTTCAGTGGAGTGGGAGAAGTAGAGGGAAGGGGGGAAAGCTGGAGGAAGCAAAGGATGCGTGAGGGACTGATAGGTTGTAAGGCGGTGAGGAGCAGAGAGTCTGAGGGGGGAATACAGTGAGATGCACTTGGGAGGGAAGGAGGAGTCAAGACCATGTATGGATTTAAAGAACAGCAGCAGGAACATAAACAGTGTGTTTTTGCATGGAGAGACATCCACCATGGTGACGGTAACTAGAGCTAGTGGAGGATCTGGGTAGGTTGAAAAGGGTGCATGTCACAAAGATATAGGTCGATTTTCCTGATGTTTAGGAGGTTGAATCTGGCTGCAGTGGCAATGATGAACTGGAAGGGAGGGCAGGTTGGCATAGGTAGCCAGTAGAAAGAGAACTTCTGTTTTTGTGGAGTAAGCGTGAGGTAGCATAAGGCCCAACCAGGGGCAGGGAGTGGTTAGACAGTAGATTATGCAGGAGTGAATGAGGGGAAGGAGAAGAAGATCCAAGTGCTGTCAGCAAAGATATGGTAGATGAATCCAAAAGAGGGAGGTATAAAGGGAGACTATGCATGGGCCTAGAACCAAACCTTGGTGGATTCCCATGATGAAGTGTGTCTTGGAGGAGGCATGAAATAAAGAGGGAGCGGTTAGAGAGAAAGGACGACACCCTATAAGTGTACTCTTTGAATCCAGGAAGGGAAACCGTTTAAAAAAGGGAGGCATGATCCAGTGTCAGAGGCTTTGGACAGGTCTAGAAAAATTAGGATAGACGAGAGGTGAGGGTGGGGGGCAGTGGTTAAGAAGTTGGAGAGGGGGGGGTGCAAGCACTCCCAATGGAGCGTCTGGATTCAAATGCAGATTTTAGGGGGTTATTGAGTGAGAGATACTTGAGATAGCTAACTATGAAGACAACCCTCTTGAGGATTTTAGAGTGGTGGGGTAATGGAGAGATAGGTCAGTAGAAGGAGGGGTTGCTGGGATCAGCACTATTTCTTTAGAAGAGGTAAGAACATGGCTGATTTGTAGCAGGCAGGGAAGATGCCAGTTCAGAGAGAGGCTGAACATGGCTGAGAGGTGAACAGAGATGACAGCTGGAAGTTACTTTATGGTCTGTGGTGCTAAGGGGTCTACTTGCGTGCAAGAAAAGTTTGCAGAGTGAAGAAGAAGGGTAGACGTTCCATTGGGGAGGTTAGCAAGAAATGGAATAGAAAGAGGAGTGGGGGATGGTAGATGGAGAGTAAACAGAAAGCAGCAGGAGTGATGAAAGGGCGGACAAGTGATCTGTATAAGGGGATACAGGGGGGCCCCTGGTCCGGGTTTCTCCAAGATTCTGACCTTTTTGCCAGCTCTGGGAAACAGCGAAGCTGACGGCTCCTCCTGGAGCTGGCCTCTTCCCGCCATCCTCTCACGCCGACACGTGGGATCTCTGCATGCTGTGCGGTCTTCACCTGGAGCTGGACCCCTCTTCTCTGGACCATGTCGCGTTATCTTGCTGGTTCTCTCCCTGTTTTCACCGGACGCGAGTTGCAGGGCCTCTAACAGCGGCTCTCTCCAACCCGCCATCACTGCTCACAGGGAGCGGGGCCTCTGCACTCTGCCCCTGCGTCCATCAGACAAGGCGCAGGGCCACTAACAGCGACTCTCTCCAGCCTGCCATCACTGCTCACAGGGAGCGGGGCCTCTACCCCAGTCATCGGCGTCCATCGGATGAGGCGCGGGGCCTCTGGCTTTGCCACTCACGGGGAGCAGGGCCTCTACATTCTACCCCAGTGTGCATCAGACGACGCGCAGGGCCACGGACGGCAACTCTCTCCAGCCCGCCATTGGTGCTCACGGGGAGCGGGGCCTTTGCATTCTGCCCCTGCGTCCATCAGATGAGGCGCGGGGCCTCTGGCAGAAACTCTCCCCAGCCTGTCATTGTTGCTCACGGGGTGCGGAGCCTCTGCCTACTGCTCCTGCATCCTTCAGGTGAGGCGCGGGGCCTCTGACTGCAGCTCTCCCCAGCCCACCTTCGCTGCTCACGGGGAGCGGGGCCAATGCATTAGACTCCGGCTTCCCTCGTATGTGAGACACAGTGCCTCTGCCAACGGCTCTGGGCCTCAGGCTCTGACCTTACGGACCCTTCAACTGCAGGTAAGCGGGCCTCTGCCTCCTGATCTATTCTACACTCTGCTCTTCCACCTGTGAGCGACTGCAGCACCCTGCTGGCCCTGTAAACAGAGCCTCTGCCAGCATCTCCCAGGCGCCCCTTTCACTGTGTATGGTCCAACGCTGCTTCTGCTTGACAGCTCTCCGCTGCCTTCCTGGATGCACACTCTCTCTCGTACCCACTTCCTCTCCTACTCTCCATCTCCATATTCATCTTCCTCATGTCCATCCCCCTCCTCAATCCCCTTCCCCACTCCTCCCACTCCACACCTAACCCCCCTCACCGTCCTAATCTTATCTACCCCCCATTGTTCATACCTCCAGCCTCATCAATATTGCTCTCTGGAACGCCAGGTCCCTTTGCAACAAGACCGCTGCTGTTCTGGACATGTTCTTTCATCTCAATCTTCATTTCCTATGTCTAACCGAAACCTGGATTCTCCTTCACAACTCTACTGTCCCTGCTTCCCTCACCACCTCCTCTTCATCCTTCTCTCACATCTCTCGCCCTTCTGGTCGTGGCGGTGGCATTGGCCTTTTCTTCCACCCAAAATAGCTTTCCTCTGCCTCCTCACCCCCCCTTCCTATTTTC
Organism: Ambystoma mexicanum; assembly: GCF_040938575.1. Taxonomy (NCBI): domain Eukaryota; kingdom Metazoa; phylum Chordata; class Amphibia; order Caudata; family Ambystomatidae; genus Ambystoma; species Ambystoma mexicanum. Next base: position 639,044,091 of record NC_090928.1, on the reverse strand, counting down.
CCTTCCTTTGAATATCTATACAAATCCTTTTCTTCCCCTCACCCCATCTCCTTTTTAATCATCTATCAACCTCCTGGCCCCCTTTCCTCCTTCGACGACCTTGATCACCTCCTCTCTCATTTCCCCCCTCATCCTCTCCTCTAACTGTACTAGGCGACTTTAATCTGCACCTCCCTATTCCCTCTCAATCCTCCCCCCTTTTCTCTATCCTTGATTCCCATCTCCTTTCCCCTCTCCTTTCCTCTCCTACTCACTCTTCTGGCTCCACTCTTGACCTTATCTTCAACTCAACCTACCCCTCTTCTACCGTCTCTACACTACCTATCTTCTCTGACCATGCTTTACTCTCCTTCTCCCTTACTTCCTGTCCGCTTTCACCTTCTCCTTTACCCTCCTCTACTATCTTTTCTCGACGGGACCTTTGCGACTTTAATCCCTCTCTCTTTTTCGACACTTGTTCTTCCTCTCTTCCGCCACTCCCTGACTTCTCTTCCCTTCCACCCAGTGAAGCACTATCCACTCTCACCTCCTCTATCTCTTCCACTCGTGATTTACTCTACCCCCTCTCCTCTTTCCGTCCTACCCGTAAACCCTCTCAACCTTGGCTCTCTCCTCAACTTCTCTCCATGCGTTGTCTCCTTCGACGTCTTGAGACACTCTGGCTCAAATTTCCCTCACCATCCAACCAAACCTCATAGTTCTCCTACCATTCTCTTTATGACTCATGCCTTGCCTCTGCTAAACGTTAATACTACTCTAACCTTCTCCACACTCAAGCCCCTCAACCTCGCCGTATTTTCCAAACCCTCTCTCGTCTTCTCTCCCCACCTACTCCCGACCCTTCAGCCTCTTCTACCCTTTCTCCTTCTGACTTTGCAAACTAATTCTCCTCCAAGATTCTTTCTCTTCGTCAAAAAATGAACTGCTCCTCCTACTCCCCACCTTTCCCCCTGCCTATTCCCCTTCAACATGCATGTCTGACTTCTCACCTGTCTCCCATTCTGACGTCTCCCTCTTCCTGTCCAAAGCCCATCCTACGTCTGCCCCTACTGATCCTCTCCCCTCCCTTCTTATCTTCAAGATCTACCCTCTTCTTATTCCTTACTTAATTTCTTTCTTCAACTCCTGCCTTTTCTCAGCCACCTTCCCCTCTGCATTTAAGCATGCCACCATCATCCCTATTCTGAAGAAACCTTCTGCTGATCTCCTTCTTACCTCTAACTTCCGTCCAATCTCTCTTCTCCCATTCCTATCTAAACTACTTGAACGCCTTGCTTATTCCCAGCTCTCAGCCTTTGTCACTAATCTTTCTCTCCTACCCCCTTTCAATCTGGTTTCAGACCTAAACACTCTCCCAAAACTGCCCTCACTTATATCCTTCACTCCCTTCTTTCCACTCGATATTATAAGCAATCCTCTGTCCTTATTCGCCTTGACCCATCTGCTGCTTTTGATACTGTTGATCACCCCCTACGTCTCAACACTCTTTCTTCCTTCGGTTTCAAAGACACTGTTCTTAACTGGCTCTCCTCTTACCTCTCCTCCCGCTCATTCGATGTCTCCTGGGGTGGCTGATCCTCGCCTACCCTCCCTTTGGAATATGGTGTACCCTAAGGTTCGGTTCTAGGCCCTTTCCTATTCTCTCTCTACACCTCTCTCCATGCCCCGTTATCTCTTCATTCGGTATCTCTCACCATTTCCATGCTGATGACACCCAACTCTTCCTCTCTTTCTCTTCCTTCTCCTCTGACCTCCACCTTAAACTCTCTTCCGGTCTTACTGGCATTAAAAACTAGATGTCATCCCGCTTTCTTTCCCTCAATACTGATAAGACTGAAGTCTTGTTCTTTCCCTCCAATACTCTTCCCCCTCCCTCTCCTCCACCTCTCATTCACTTTCCCCCCTCCATTCTTCCTATCTCTGCCCACGCTCGCAATCTAGGCATTCACTTTGACTCTTCCCTCTCCTTTACCCCCCATATTTCTCTTGCCTCTCGCGCCTGTCGCTACCACCTCTTCAATATTCGCAAGGTCCGCTCCTCTCTTACCTTCCATGCAACAAAACTATTAATCCCCTCCCTTATCTTCTCTCGCCTCTTCTACTGCTCCTCCCTACTCTTTGGACTACCTGCCTCTCATCTTGCTCCCCTTAAATCTATCTACCACTCAGCTATCCATACCCTCTGTCTCCTTGCCCCACTTGACTCAATTTCTTCTTCGCTCTCCTCCCTTGGCTGGCTTCCCTTTCACTCCCAACTTAAATTTCATCTCCTCTGTCTAGTCTTTAAATCTCTCCATGACCTGCCCCCCCTTATCTCTCCTCTCTTTGTATAATCCCTCCCACTCCCTCCATTCAGCTGACCACTCCCTTCTCACCATTCCCTCTCCCCCATGTGCCTCCTCCCGTTTCCGCTGCTTTCAGCTCCTAGCCCCCCTCCACTGGAACTCCTTACCTCTCTCAATCCGCTCTATACCTACCTTTTCCTCCTTTCACACTTCCCTGAAATCTCTCCTTCTCCATTCCCTGCCTTGAAACCTTCCTCACCTCTCATCCTCTCCCCCTCCCTCGAATCTTCCCTATGATTCTCTCCTCCCTCCCTGCTCCCCTTATCCTCCCTTCTGTTTCTCCCCTCTTCCTTCCCTTTCTCTCCCCCTCACAGATTAATTGCTCTACTTACTGTTTTTATTGGTTCGATTCATTGTAAATGGCTTCTTCTGTTATAATGTTATAATGTTCTATGTATTCCGTTGTTATAATGTAAAGCGCTTTGGATGAAAGCGCTATATAAACATGATAAATACAAATAAGTAGGATGCAAAGTTATCAGATGAGGAGATGAAGGAGCAGTTGTTTAGAAGGGGTGGGAAGATGATGATGTTCTAGGAGTTCAGGGATAGTTTGTGTGGGTGGGAGCCATGGTAGGAAATGCATTAAGAGTGATAGTGAAGGTCAGTAGAGGTTTCTTTGTAGGCTGTGAAGAGAGTGGGGGATTGATCTACATACCAGCAGCATAAACAGTGATGCATGGTTGTCCTCAGGAGTCGGGTTGCTGAGGATTTCTGCCTGTGCTCGCAACCCTGGGACTGGGCAGGCTAGTGATCATTACAGGGGTTGAACAGTGCAGAGATGAATTGTGACTTGGTTGAGGTAGCGGACCATGAAGTCAGGATTAAATTTGCTTTTGGTGATCGATGAGTGAGAGGGGAGTGAGCGTACTGGGTATGAGATAGTGAAGTAAAAAAAACAAGTGATCGTAGGAGGAGAGGTCAAATATGAGAGGAGAGGTGCGGTGGAACATAGGAATATGAGATTAAGTGAGTTGCCTTGGGAGTGGTTGGGAAAAGTTGGAGCAGATGAGCCTTGGTCATACTGGCGAAGATAAGATCAACGATTATGGCAAGGACATCCTCTGGGAGCATTTACAATAGGAGGTCAATATCAGAGAAGAAGAGGTCTAGGGAATCAGGTGGGCATTACATGACAAGGATAGTAAGAAGGGGTGTTGCAAGGAGTTGGACAAAAAGATGAGTTCAAAGGAGGAGAGAGTGAAATCAGAATCAGGAGTGTTGGCTGATGGTATGTCTCTGCGGATTGTGCAACCAACACATTTTTTGTTGCAGCAACAGGAGTGAGAGAAAGAAGCAAAGCTAGTGTAATGGGCAGCCAGGTTAGAAGCATTGTGGAGGTGGCGTCCAGGTTTTGATGAAAGCCATCAAGGAAAGCTTGGGGGGGATAGGAATCAAAGTGATAAGTCAGGAAGGAAGATAGTTTTGCAGAGGGATTGGGCTCTTCTCCTTCATCTCTCTGCAGCGTTTCATCTCATGGATCACAAGATCCTCTGCAGACATCTACCCAAGTCAGAACATTTCATGCCTCAAGCCACCAACTGGGTCACTTCACTCCTTCTCAGACCAGGCCTGTGCTACACCAACAACCATCCACTGCAGTGTCCCCCAAGGCTCATGCACATCGCCCACCCTGTACAATATTTTCACCAAACCGCTTTTCGACAAACGACGCGCGCAGCATAGCTTACACAAACTATGCTGACAACACTCAGGTCCTCCTTCATCTCTCCGGCTCATATGATCAAGATGCCAAGAAACTACACAAAGTTTACTCCACCATCCAAACATCGATGGCAGTCAACGGGCTCTGCCTCAATGGGGATAAAACAGAAATCCTCATAGTTGGCCCTAGGGAAACTCTCAGCAAACTAGATAATTAATACAGCACATTTACGATAGACAACTCAATAATCACTGTCTCGTCGTCAGTAAAGACTCTGGGGGTTTACCTCGACTCCACAATCTCCATTACACGCCAAGTTAGCGCCATTGCCTACTCGGTGTCCTTTACAACTAAACTGATCAATTCAGTCAAGCCATTCCTGTCCAAACAAAACTGCCTCTCAATAGCTAGAGCCACCATTGGCGCAAAACTCGATTACTGCAATGTTCGCTTTGCTGGCACATACTCCAAAAACCTGCATAGACTCCAAGTTGTTCAAAATAATGCGCTTAGGGCTGCTCTAAACATCCCCAAAAGAGTGCACATCTCACAGGCCAGACGTGATGCCCACTGGCTCCCCGTCAAAGAGCGTATCATATTCAAACGCTAGCCACAACGCACCAATGTCTTGCGCTCAAGCCCCTCCCTACCTTTCAGAAAAAAATTGCCACAACTAACTCCTCGAGACCTAGAAAAGGGAACTACGCCAACCAGTTGAACATCCCCTCCGTTAAAAGGGCCAAAGCTCTTAAACAATGGCATGCCCTCCCAAACACCCTCACGAACCAGACCTTCCACATTGCCTTCTGAAAAGCCCTCAAAACCACGCTCTTTAACTAGCGCGGCTCTCACAATACGGTTAAAGTTTGCCAGTCGTCCCAAAACCCTCTGGGCCCTATCAAGTGTTGACTCATAACCACTAAACACCCTTCCTCAAGGTACATCTCATGTGCCACTGTCTGTTGCGTCTCTCCCTCCTTAATGCTGCCCATCCTGTATTGGTTCACTGTAACCACGAACCTCTTAAAGGGTGTCATATGTCTTTTCTTTTTGTTTTTCCCCATTATTTCTTGTCATGTAACTAAGTAAGTCCATCTTGTAACAGCGCCACGATGCCTAAGGGCTGCTTTCTGCACTTTATAAATGCAAAAAATTAAATAAAATGTAGTGCCCCAGGGTAAGGACAGTAGGGGACAGAAGTAGAAGAGACAGCTGAGAGAGTAAATTGGTAGGGTAGATGAGGTTGGAGTGAGTGGGATGTGGGAAAGGGGAGCAGGCAGAGTGGTGTTTGCAAGGAGACTGAAGAAATGGGAAGACAAGGAGGTGACCATGGAGACTACAGGGAAGCCAGGTGGAGTGGGAGGAAACTATTTTAGAGTAAGAGTGGGGGTGAGCGACAAGGAACAGCAAGGAAGAGGAGAGGAAAGGGTAGAAGCATGGCAGGCAATGGGAAGAGGGGGGTAGGCTGTAGGAGAGGAGACTTGAGGGGGTACAGATGAAGGAAGGCATAAACGCAGCACAAGGCGATTCACAAAGACCATGCAGTTAAATCACAGGGCCATAAGAAGACAACATACAATAGAGTGCAGGGCCATAAACAAAATGCAATTGAGATTTCAGTGTCAAATGGCAACCAAAATGCAATTGCAATATTTATTAAGGCCACCATTATAACTCTTGTTGTTATATTTCAGGAAAAGAAGAGAGAAGATATGGGCTTCATCTCGATTAATGTATGAGATTCTAACTAGCAAATGCAATTCAGTTGGAGGGATATGCTAGAGGTGTTGGAATACCCATCCACTTCTATGAGTTTAACATGTAACATAAAAATCCACAGTGGAGGGCCTTGGGCGCCACAGACAGAAACATGCTGAACTTAAGTCTTGGTCATAATCAAAGAACAAGTTACTTACCAACTGGTAAAGTTCTTTCGACTGGATGTTCCTCCAACGCATTCCACATCTTTGACATGTAATGTCCACAGCTGTGCACTTTGGAAACTTTTTCGGCAGAGGGCGTCCTGCGTCAATGGCGTCAGGTCCATATCCCTTGAGGGCCTCCATCGAGGACGACGTCACAGGATGTTATAAATAGGACGCACAGCGCCCATAGCCTCAGTTTAAGTTTTTTCCCCCAGAACGTGTCACACCATTCTGATACCTGCTGGTCTGCACTTAGCCTTGCGGAAACTGAAGCTGCAATCGCATAGGAAATTCTCCCGAGGGGCAGGCTAGGAGGGGGATGTGGAATGTGTTGGAGGAACATCCAGTGGAAAGAATGTTACCAGATGGTAAGTAACTTATTCTTCGAATGGATTGTGTCCCCCAATGCATTCCACATCTTTGACAGACTCCCAAAGCAGTACCAGTAAATGGTCGAGAGAAAATAATTTAGAATACCCAATTAGATTGCGGAATAAAGAACCACCTTCCCAAAGGCCACATCCTGACCATGGATTGTATCCAGGGAATAATGTTTTACAAATGTATGGATTGAAGCCCAAGTAGCGGCATCACAAATATTCCTAATAGGAACACCCTGCTGGAGGGCGGTGGAAGTAGCCACGCCTCTAGTGGAATGAGATCTCAACCCTTCAGGAGGATCTTTACCCGGCAACCGGTAACACTCCGCAATGGTAAGGATAATCCACCTGGACAAGGTCTGTTTGGTAACAGCCTGGCCCAATCGGTGTCCAGCATATCCTACAATGAGTTGATCGTCCACTCTGACACTGGACATCCTAGAAATGTAAAAGCTAAGAGCTCTCCTAGGATCTAACTGATGGCAACGCTCCTGTTCCTTACCAGGATGAGGAAGAGGGTAGAAAGATGGAAGAACCACCTTTTGACTCAAATGCTATTCAGAGACTAACTTAGGTAGAAAAGAAGGACGTACTCGCAGTACAACCCTATCCTTGTGAAACACAGTAAAGGGGGCTTAGCTGAAAGTGCCTGCAATTCACTCACTCTGCGAGCGGAAGTAACCGCAACCAAGAACACAGTCTTGAAGGCCAGTAATCTCAAAGGACAAGAGTGCAAAGGTTCAAACAGAGCACCCATGAGAAATCTCAAAACCAAATTCAAATCCCAAACCGGCACCAGGAAAGGGGACGGTGGGAATACATTAGTCAGTCCTTTAAGAAACTGAGAAATCAAAGGAATCTTAAAGTACGAACATTCTTCAGACGAGCGCTTAAAGATAAGACAGCGCCGCCAGGTATCCTTTAATAGTACACACTTAAGGGCAAAAGAAAGCAAGAAAGACAAAACCATGGGAATGGGGCACTGAAAAGGATCAACATTGTGATCCCTGCACCAGTCGCAGAATTTACGCCAACAGCAACGGTACAGGGATTTTGTTGCAGGCTGCCTGGCCGAAAGCAACACCTCCATCACGTCATCCGGGAGGTCCCAATCCTTATACCTCAACCTTTCAGATACCAAGCGTGAAGGTTGAGAGTCTTGACCTCTGGATGGAGAACCTGACCCCCGCACGCGTAGCACGAGAGCCGATCCTCTCGGTGGAGAAGACGGCGTGGAGGGCAGATGGACATTTCCAGAAGTTCCGGGTATTACGCTCTCCTGGTCCAATCCAGAGCAATGAGGATCATGTGGGAACCGAACCTCCGTAACCTGCGCAACAGTTGAGGAATGACGGGGACTGGAGGAAACGTGTACAGCAGTGGGAATGACCAGTCCACCACGAACGTGTCTCCTAAGGCTCCTCTTAGAGGAAATTCCCTTGAACAGAATCTCTCGCACTTCCGGTTGACAATGGTGGCGGAGATATCCACTTGCGGGGTTGAAGATCTCCTGAAGGACTTCCTGAGCCAACTCCCACTCGTGAGAGACTGTGCTCTGCCTGCTCAGAGCATCCGCCGGCGCATTTTTGTCGCTGGCCAGATGAACTGCTGAGATCGAAATCTCCTGCTGGATGGCCCAGAACCAGAGCTGCATTGCCTCTCTGTGCAACGGGAGTGACCCTGCCCCCCGCCCTTTTTTGTTGAGGTAATGCATGGCCACTGTGTTGTCCGTCATGACCAGGATACTCTTCCCCCGTACCGAGGGCAGAAAAGCCTTCAGGGCTAGCCTGATGGCTCTCAGCACAGATTGATGTGGAGTCTGGACTCCGACGGAGACCGTCGACCGCTGGCGGTCAAGTTGTTGGCATGAGTGCCCCATCCAGTGAGGGAAGCGTCCGTCACTAGTCACTTCCGGCCACGGTTACCAAAACAGTTCCCCCTTCATCAGGTCCCCTTCGTTCACCCACCACAGAAGGTCCTGGGAGACCGAGCGTGGGATATGAACAGGATCTGTCATCTTGCCGGAGAACTGCGACCACTGCATCTTGAGGGCCCATTGCAGCGATCTCATCTGCAGCCTGGCCTCTGGCACCAGAAAAATGCAGGAAGCCATGAGGCCGAGCAACCTTAAGAATTCAAAAGCCAGGAGACTCTGGGCATGTTGAAACTTGTCCACCATCTGCACAATGTGATGAGCCCTTACCTTGGGAGGCAAACACTTCCCCCAAAGACGTATCCAACACAGCCCAGATGTACTGGAGCTGCTGGGAAAGTGTCAGATGCGACTTCTTGAAATTCAGGGAGAAGCCCAGCCTGTGGAGGGTGTGGCAGGTGACACCGAGATGGTCCAAAGCTAGCTCGGGAGAGCGCACTCAGATCAGCCAGTCGTCCATGTAGGGTTAGACATGAATCCCCCCCTCGCCTGAGGTACGCTGCCACCACCACCATGAGCTTGGTGAAAACCATCGGGCAGAGGTCATTATGAATTGCAGGACCTGAAACTGAAGGTGCGAGTTGCCAGCCGCAAACCTCAGGTACTTCCTGTGCGCAGGATGGATAGGCACATGGAAGTAAGCATCCTTGAGGTCCAGAGACACCAACCAATCCTGAAGTTGAAGGGCCTGGAGGACTTGAGAAAGAGTGACCATCTTGAACTTGTCCTTCCAGAGGAGTTTGTTCAACCAACGCAAGTCCATGATGGGTCTCAAACCCCCGTCTTTCTTTGGGATCAAAACTTAAGGGGAATATCATCGCTTGTTCCTCTCTGCTACAGGCACCAGTTCTATAGTGCCTTTCTCCAGCAGGGACAAGTTTTTGTGTGCAAGGAGCGGATCCGAAGGTTCAAAGAGAGTTCCCCCGGTGGATTGTCGTGAGGCCGCTGAAGGAAGGGAAGACAGTAGCCGTGGGCTATGGTATCCAACACCCACGCATCTGAAGTAATGGCCCGCCGTTCTTCGGGATGCTCAGACAGTCTGCCCCCAACCGGCGAACCATGGGCCACGGCCTCATGACTGTTCGGAAGCGGCTGCGGCAGTGCCTGAAGGCAAAGAGGCAGCTGCCGGAGTGGCTCTGGCACCACGATTTCCCCATCCACCACTGGAACCTTTCCGCTTGTCCCTTTGACTGGCGGCCCCTCTCGTACTACCAAAGGAGGAGTAGTACCGAAAGGAACCTCCCCTCCACTGCTGTCCGCTAGGACAAAAAGGTGGAGGTTGACACACTGCGGTGCTCAAAGACTTTGCCGCAGCTTTTGAGGTCTGCAATCTCTCAAGACTCTCGTCAGTCTTGCTGCCAAATAAATACGCGCCATCAAAGGGCATGTTCAGAAGACGGGCTTGCACATCCGGAGCAACCACGCAAATCTGTGTAACACGGTGCTCGCAGCCATGGATCGGCTAACACTGTCGGCCGTATCCAAACCCGACTGAGGGGATTTGCACATGGCATCCTTGCAGTCTTGCACGAGAGCAAGGACACCCTCCCTTTCTTCCCCCTTGGGAATATGCTCAGCCGCCCAGGAAACACAATTCCACAGAGTGTGTTAAAACCTTGCCAAGGCACACGTGGAGTTGGGCGACTTCAAGGCCATGCTCCCAGCAGAAAATACCTTCCGGGCCCAACCGTCGAAGCGCTCGTCGTCCCTATCCGGAGGGATGGTAGGGTACGCTGCCTGCTTCGAGGTGGCTAAAGCCGCCTGAACCACCAAACTCTCAGGAGTGGGGTGAGTAGATAAAAAGCTGGGGTCGCTAATGGAAGGACGGTATTTCTTAGTTAGATTTTTATTCACAGCCGGAGGAGATTCTGGGGACTGCCAAGCAGCTGCCACCCTTTTCTGCAAGGTAGAATGAAATGGCAAAACTGGGTCAGAGGACGTACCGTGATCCAAGATGTCCGTAAGATCATCCTGCACAAAGTCTTCCGGAGGACTAGACCAGCCCAGATACTCCGAGACTCACGCCATGAGTCTCCTATAAGAAGACTCTGCATGAACCCCAGACTTAGGTCTACCAAATTCCACTTCCGGGGAAGTGTCCAGTCCACTTGCATCATGAAGGGTCTGCCTCAACTCCTCCAACTGACTGTCACCAGAAAAGATTGGATCATCATCAAGGTCACCAGGCTCCTCAACCTCAGACCTTTCCTCCTCTTCAAAAATATCATCCAGAGAGGGTTGAAACCCAGGTCTGGGGGCAGAAGAGGGTCTGGAGGCCAAAACCAGCCTCACCGACTTCGATGTAGCCTTCCTTGGAGGATCCACGATGTCCGAGTACTCCAAATTTCGAGAAAGAATTCCCGAAAGCGCCGATAGCGCCAAAGGCTTCGACGTCAAGAGTGTCGACAACCTCGACGTCAGGATCGCTGAAGGCTTTGACGTCAACAGAGGTGCCGACGGCGCCGTGGGCTGATACGAGGGCAAAGTGTCGATGTCCTAATTGGATGGACACGGCGCCGAACGAATCAACGCCGGCCCCGAGCCCTCAATAGGTAGCTGCAGTCTCTTGCGATCTTTCGATTACTTGTCCGTACAGGACCGCGACGGTTCTCGATGAGTGTCCATCGCGAACCCGAGCCCGAAGGCGTTCAAGCCATGGAACGAGACGGATTCTGGCCTGCTTCGTCAGAAGGCGCGACCGGACCCCATGTCCTGCGATTGAAAAATCGCCATCATGGATTTTCGAAACGCTGCCCATTCCTCCAGAGTCGAGGACTTTGTAGGGCACGAAACCTTCATCGAGGCACCATCCTCTGAGGTGGACGGGGAAGGCAACCGGTGACGGTGCTTCCTTGAGTGCCGGGAGGAGGAAGACGAGTGGCAGGAACCACTCCGGCACCGAGATCCCTGGGAATCCTTCCGACACGGAGAGTCGCCCCCTTGAGTCATCGGTGGAAACCCCCTTGGACTTGGAAGTCCGGAACGTAACAGGCTTAGAGCCCCTACCTACCTGGAACTTCCCCTTCCGCTCCCGCAAGGCCTTGGCAGTCAGCGACTGGCATTTCGAGCAGTCGTCGGTGTCGTGCGACTCGGCCAGGCACCACAAACAATTGCGGTGGGGGGTCGGTGAGCGACATCTTAGACTTGCAGTCCCGGCAGGTCTTGAAGCCAGACCCTGGAGTCCAATGGGTCGATGAGAAAAACATCTTCAATGAAGAAAACAAACGAGGCGCGCCGAGTCTCACGAAGTTAACACGTTCGCGGAAAAAACAGAACTGAGGCTACGGGCGCCGTGTGTCCTATTTATAACATCCTGTGACGTCGTCCTCGACGGAGGCTCTCTAGGGACATGGACCCGATGACATCGACACAGGATGGCCTCTGCCGAAAAAGTTTCCGAAGTGCACAGCTGTGGACATTACATGTCAAAGATGTGCAATGCGTTGAAGGGCACAATCCATTCGAACTAGTTTTACTGCACTGGAAATTGAGACCTGCAAGGTACGTTAACTATTCTGAGTGTTAATTTGCATAATCCAGCTTGTCTGCTTTTCTCGAGCTGTGCTGCAGTTACCTTGCCCTGTTAATAGATGACAGCACATAGTTCTTAGTTTCAACCAGGGTGTGGAGTCTTCTTACCAACTTAATTTGCAGGTCTACTGTTGGAATTATGGCACTTTTCATGAACTGAGTGCCTCTTCCATGCATCCTTCTACGTATGTAAATATTTTTTTTTTGGAGTCATACCTATCGCCTTCTGGCTTCTTCATGCACTTGTCAGTCCTTGTATAGAGCAACATGAAATGAATGTGCAATTATATGAACGAACATGACAGAATGAAACACAAGCATACACTAATCTTTGAGAGGAAGTGATTAAACAAAATGCAGCAAGAGGATTGCTTAGGTCTTTAATGAATATAGAGTTTTTTTTTTTAGAGGAGTTGGCGGAATTATCCTGTTCCTCAAATACTCTATCAGCTTTTAAAAGTGAGGCCCTGTGTTGCTGGAATTACCACCTATGATGAGCCCTGAAATTTGGGGCATAAGAGCTCCCCCATTTCTATTCAATCTTTCTCATTGTGCGAAGCATGAGGTGGAACACAGGAGTGAAATATTTTTGCTTCATTTGGAATTAAAAAAGCTTCTAACTTCGAGTGAAGGACATTTGACTCTGAAAGCTGAAATCTAATCAGTGAGGCAGTACAGATCTTGCATTTTACTGTCTTTTATCCTGAAGGATTTCCATTAACGAGCATCGATTAGTGGTTTTGTTTAACAAGTTCAGAATTTTCTAAGTGATTAGTAAAACAGGATCTCAAAATAGATCATTGGACCGTAAAGGTGGGCGGTATAATCTTTAGGATTCATAACCAGAGTTGTGACAAATCTGGAGTATTCATCTCTTCTCCGCAGAGGATAGCCACCTCCTTTGAGGCTATCAAGGTGAGCCCACTAGGCAAGACCCTCCCTATGGGTCTGGGAAAGTGGGACCTCACTGGGAGTGACTTTCCTCTTGGGGACAAGGACTCCCATTCCTGTAAGCAACTCCCTGTCCAGAGTACATTATCTGCCTACACGGGAATCAGAAAGATTGTTACTTCTGTTTTGGACTCTTCAATCACTTGGGCTTCAGGTAATGCTTGATCTCGCCTGAACACCACAATCAAAGAGCAGTGGCACACCCCTTCTGTTTGTGATGACTAACATAAAACAACGAGGAACTTGGAATGAAGGAGAGAATCCTACGCAGATGTGAGCCTCTGACGGGAGGATAATCTCGAGGGGCAGCGCCATGCTAGACCCGGCAGTAGCGTGAGTAGCCAGTTGATCATTAGCAAGACGCCGGAAGGCTGGCATCCTGGACAGCAACCAAGCCGAAGATGAGAGAGAGAAGGAGATGGTTTAGAGACCATCTTGCCCAATGGCGCAACCACACGGAAGCCATGGTGGGCCTGGGGCCCCTTCACAGACGCTGAGTCTAGACCGCAGCAGAGAGATCAGATCCTCAATCTTCACAAGAGATGTGCACCAGCTGCCAAGCAGAGGCGAGCAAGGAAAGCAAATGCTCCTGAAGAGGTAACACGGCTGAGAACCTTAACGGGCAAATGCCCAACCGAGGCCCTGCTTAAGTAAGCCGACCGCAGGGCCAAAGATCTTTGGGGAGTCCTGAAAAGAGAGATATTGATATCCAAGGCTGGAGAAGCTGGAAAAGATTACGAGAGCTAGGAAAACCCGAATAGGCAAATGCTCAACTGCTGCCCCGCTAAAACAGGTCTAATTTAGTACCAAAGGACTTTGGAGAGCCCTAGAAAGATGGAGCATATTAAGCAAGACTAGGAACAGAGAGGACCAGGAGGGTTCACGTGCCCAAACCAAAGACAGGAACATTTTCCAACACCAAGAAAGAATTGGTGGCATTGCATTAACGAGACCCTTTTTCACATGCAAAGGAAGGAATGTGGTGGAACTGTATAAAGATTTAAGACTGGCCATTCAAAGGGTTTATAGTGATTTGGTCGAAAACAAAAATGTCGAAAAAAAAATATCGAAAAAAAGTCACATTTCTTTTTCAATACGTTATTTTTCTCGAAATGGGGCGGTTCCCCCAACCCCCTTTTTTATTATTTCTTATTTTACCCCTTTTTTTTACTTACCAAACCCAAAAAAACAAATAAAAAAATAATACATTCGACTTTTTTTTTCTTTTCGATATTTTGTTTTCGACTTTTTTTTTCTCGACATTTTGACTGACCACCCATTCAAAGTCTACAGAAAGGCATTTAAAATCCTCTCTTGGAAAGAGATCCCAGTAGTTCGGCTGCGCAAAGCCCAAGGACAGAGGCTATTGGTCCGGTCCATATTTTTGTTCTTTTTTGTAAGTGGTAGATCTAGAGTCTAGACACTATATAGGATTTGGACTAAAGACCATTTCCTTTGGACATTTTGACCAGCACCATTAGTTTTAGTTTATTAGGTAGGGAATTTTCTTCATAGCGGAAGAGCTAGATAAGCGTTTTTCTTATTTAAATAAGCACCCTTGAACATGTTATATCTTAGACTGACTGGTTCACCACAGAGTCCAACGTCGTGGAGTTATTCTAAAATGTCAGCTGTCGAGGGGACATTGGCATTTTCGCACTAGAAATGTAAGTCCCCAGAGGACTATATGCTGAGAATTCACATTTCTGCTGTCACTTCTACTAGATGATCCACAACAGCCTTTTTTAAATAAGGGGTCATACAGACAAGGAGTATGTAAAGACTATAAAATATTGCATGTTCTGGATAAACCAAGCAGGGAAAAATTCCACAGTGAGTGTTCTATGCATTGCATGTGTCCATGTACTACCACATGCAGTAAGCAGTCTGCAGCTGAAGTCTGCGGAGTGTGTTTGGCCGATCTGTGCCTTGCACAGTGCCCAGGCATAGGCAGCACAAGCAGTAAAGGCATGCCAGAATCATTCTCAGGGCCATGTTTGTGGTATACACGGTTTAAACAATGCACATGTATTAAACCTGCTCTGCCTCCAACGACTGCTGTTTTCTTCCCTAGTGCTGTGTAATCTGGTTTTTGTTCTTGTACATCTACACAAAACCAATAAAATGCACTGAAAATGTTCTACTTGAGTGGACGATCAGCCTGTTACAAAAAGAAGAATTAAATAAGTCCGTTAGATCTCATGGAATGTAGATGTGATGCTCCATCGAGTACTGCAGTGCCCAGTGATCAATGTATGCACATCCTCCAGGATTACACATTTGAGTGCAAATTATAGTCCGAAAGATTTGATGAAAGGATGACTAATGTGCTGTTTGGGTGACACAGCTCTAAACTGACATTGCTTTTAAAGGCCAGCTGGCTGCCGTCATATCAGATCTTCTGGGAAGAAAACTGTACTTCTTATATTTTTAAATAGGCTTCTCTTAAAAAAAATAATTAAAAAGTGCTTTCCACAAGGACTGTTCCTTTGATGCCTCTTCATAGCTGCGATTGCTGCCAGAATATTAATACAATACATTTACCTTCAGCTGCACAGGTCATTTTCTACCTTCGTAAAAGAGAGACAGACTATATCTGGGAGTACTTCCTGTTTCAACCTTGCACAGTTAAGGTGCCACTCCTGGTAAGGGGTGATAAAAGGGTAAGTAAATCGAAACTGCCTTTGAAATGTGTGTGCAAAAACAGTATATCATTTAAAAGAAAACTTAGGATAACCTCTAGGGAGGGCAGAGTAGACAGAGCTGTGGACAAAGTAAGATGTACATTGTTAAAGGGCACCTGCAAATGGTAAGAACTGATTGCTGTTGTGATCCTTAGATCAACCATTTCTTTGTATCTGTAAGACCTTTAGAAAGCTCTTAACAACTGATACGTGTGTGGGTGTTATTTTCTGCCTGTGCTTAACCTGCTACAGCTCGCATGAAAGAAAGGCCAAATAAAGAAACGCATGGTTCTACAATCAAATGAGTGCAGGTGTTAGTTCTTTATCCACTGCCGCCGCCAGTGGAATCACTAGTTGCTAATCTCGCCTCTTACCCTTTTAGAGAAACTGAGGATGCAGCAGCTTATTGTGGTCTTTCTTCTGTCTCTCAGAATCTGGGAAGAGTGGATACACGTATTGCTCTGTATAAATTAACCAGAAAACTCAAACTGTATAAATATTTCTTGAATAATCCTGAAAGCAGTTGCTTCTCTCAATCTCTGCCTGCTGCTGCTGGAAACCCCCTCCTCCGTATTGGAGCTTATGTTGGCAGAGTACTCTGGTCAATGCGGTGTACTGTGTTGTTTTCGTGTGGGGTGGGGAGGCTGCCAAATCACTTAGCCTGCATTTGTATTGGGGTGAATATTTCGCCCCTATGTTCCAATGAGGGTAGGGGGCTGCAGTGATCTCTTTCGCCATTGTGTTGGCAGATGCAAAGTAGTCGCGAGCTATCCCCTTCCCAGGCCTCCCCTTAGTCTGATGAATAAGGGGAGCTTTCCCTAGATATCCTGCTGTAAAGGGGAGGGCTTGTGTTTTCCTTTGGCCCTACTGGTTATTAAGTGGTAGTGTGACCTGGGTTCCCCATGGTTGTCCTCTTTTGGGGTTGTAAAGTACTTCTGGGGGGTACTTCTGTCTTTCCCACAGTCATCCTACTCCCAAATTAATACGTCCGTTCTTTCACTCCAGTCCAGGTTTTCCTTCATTATGAATGAGGTATTTTTTGAGATTCATTGCTTCTCTTTCAGATCTGTCATGTGAGTTCAGGTAGCTAAGGAAGGAGCTGTGTTATCTTGCATCCTGTTGGGTTTCAAGGTCTTGCTCTTCCAGAATCCATACTTGATTTAGGATTCGGTCCATGTTTTCCCCCTGACCTAGTAGGGAATTCTAGGACTTTCCTCACTGGGCACGGTGACTTGTCCTATGGAAACGACTGCTCTTGAGGGCCTGGGGATAGCCCCTTTATGTCCATATGACGATGAACATGAAGTCAGAGAATAGAGTGCCAGTTTGTTTGAGATGAGCATAGGGCCAATGCCATTGAAGGCATGGTGCATTGTGCATTAGGTCTTAACTTAATTTTCACTGTTACAGAAAGTCTGTAGTTCTCGAAGAATGGTTACTTAATTCCTCTTTCTGCCTCCCACGACTGACCGAGTTGCCACATTTTGAAGTCGCATGAATCACTGAAGATAAGTAGATATTCCCAGATAGAGGAAGTTGGCGTAATACAATTTAGATTAAGTACAAAATTAGTGGCGTCTTGTCCTAAAAATTGAAAAATTGACTTTAAAGTGTTCAGCAGCCAAAATAATTTACCTTAAAAAATGAGCCTGACAGGTATTACTTGGTTACTGACGTTGGACAATTAACTAGCGATACAGGTGAAGATGGAAGATAACCAAATCTCAAGATGTCCCATAAGGAAGGATTCCAATATGGTAGGTTTCAATTTTGGGACATTCATTCTTATCCATTTTTTGATAGTCACAAGGTAGGGAAGCAAGAGAGAAAGGTGTTTCAGATGAATGAGCAAGCCTCCCAATGGGTGTTGTCGGCATAATTGTACAATGATTATTGCTGAGCGGTGGAATGCTGAGGTATCATTTGAGCATGAGCATTCCTGCAGAGGTCAGTCTGGTGAGTATCTGGCACTGTAGTTATTGGATGTGCACTGGGGTTGCCTCTTCAAGTATCTCATGCGGTACTTACTGTACATTTCTACAACTAATAGAGCATATATCCCTTTGATACTTGCGGCTAAAGAGTACTGCTTAGACTGGAACAACATGATGTAATTTTTTTTTCCCTGAATGAGAATAACCGAGTACTATTTACTTTGGTTATACCAATTATTTAAGCATCTAGAAACATATATGTTTGTGGTTAGTGCTATAGAAGAACAAATGACTTGCCTTCAGTAATATTCTTTTTGATGGATAAGTTCATTCCTTCTGCAGACTGATCTTATAAAACACACTCCAGACTGTCGGCTTTGGAAAGTTTTTAACAGCCACCAGGTGCTACTGTGCGGCTTGGATATTTCATCACTACTCTGAGTCACCGTCTCATGCTGGATCTGAGATCACTGACACACATGCTCAAAGCCGCTGATGCAATCTTCCTCAATTGCACCTTTTGACCTCCAGCATAGCAAGGAACAACTAAACTGTCACATGTAAAAAAATGTCTATAAAATTGCAAAAGATCGAATTTAGCGGGGAAGGTAGACCATGAGGAAAGTGTACAGGATCATTGTGTCCATTAGAAAGGATGTTGGCCAAAAAAGTAATTTGTTCTTCTAGTAGATACATTTCTCCCTCAGATTGCTCATATGGAAGGCCCCTAAAACCGTGCGAAAGACTGTATGGAACAGCAAGATAGATGAGATGTTAATTATAACAGGACACTTTGTAGGACAGACCTACCCAATATCACCAGGTAGGAAATCCACTAATGGGCTTTCTCCGCACACCTTTGCCAAGCACTAGGTGACTGCTTCTAAGATGTCCAACAAGGGACGTCTCACCTGAAGAGCAGTACTTGCTGCTTGAGTATGGAGTACAAGGATGACTAAGTTCAAAAGGAGTCGCTTTGAGATATGCAAGATTCAGATTAAGTGCAGGCAAGGCAAAGTAAGAGCCCTGTTCAGGTGCTCCCCTAAGAATAGATAGGAGGGACAAGTAACCTTTCATCATGTGTGACAGGATTAGCTCTGTGGCCCTGTCAACGAGGGGCGGGGGGCACCCAAGACCATCAGTGCCTGGGCCACAGCAGAGGACTTGAGGCACTGCAGTAGCCCCAGCTGCAACGCCAGAGAACATGTGGCGTTGGCGGCATCCCTGCCGAGGGGAGCAGCCAAGCAGCACAATACAGGCAAAGGACGCCGGAAGGGGCGCGCAGCACCAAAAGGGTGTTGTGCTAATCCCAAACAGCCGGCAGCAAAGGAGCGCCATGCCAGCTGACAGCTAGAGCCCGTGAAGAAAACCACCACTAAACCTCCTGGAAGATATTGTATTAATAAAGGCCCCACAGAAGCCTTTTACCCCTACACCACCAGGGATATACAGGCCTTAGAGAAATCCAGCGTTCCAGCACCCCAGCAGGGTCTATGTTGTGAAAGAGGCAGGGCATATCAGCCCTCTTAAGCTCTCCCATGGTCTTCCCCTGTCAAACCCTTGGAGACAGGTAAGTGATTGGACAGGGTAAGTAGCCAATCCTGGGAGGGGTTGGGATATTTAATGAGGTGTGTGTGTGAGTATATAGGGGTGGGTTAGTTGGGTGAGGACAGGAGATGGTGGAGGACATCCGAGAGACCAGAGAAGGCGAGAGCGAAAGGAGTGTGGAGGCCATTGTTAAGGAGGGGGGTCTGTAGAGAGAGAGGGTGTGTGTGTGTGTGTGGGTGAGAGAGAGAGAGAGAGAGGTAGTAGAGGCTGAGTAGTAGTGGAGTAAGGTGGTAGTGAGCGAAGGACATTAGTGGTAGAGGGGGAGTTAGTAGAAGGGTGAGCAGGGCACCAAATACCTGGAGGTCCCCGATGGTTGAATAGGGGCTAGTAGTGGGTGTGCAGGGCACCATATCCCTGAGTAACTTGGAAGGTAGGAGAGTGAGGTAGTTTTAGTAGCAGAGTGGGAGCATTAGTCGTGTTAGTAGCAGGAGAAACAACAGTGAATGGGAGAATCGAAGTAGATATTGGTATAGGGTAAAATAGGAGTTGGTTTTATGGGAACAGAAGGGAGGTCGAACTAGAGTGGAAGAAGAGCAGAAGGAACTGAGGTAGAGGAATAGTTGGAAATATAAGTGGTAGTAAGAACAGGAGTTGGAAAAGGAAAGAAGATCGATGGGTGAAGGTGGAAAGGCAGTGTGAGATTGGCGGGACAGTGACGTGGTGGGAGGAGAACAGTTAAAAGTTTCAGTATAGTGAAGGGTCAGGAGTGAGAGGCTGTGAAAGGTGAGAGCGTGACGCTGGGGGGAAAGAAGGCACCCATCCCTATTCCCAGAGAGATTAACCAATGATAGGAGCAGGAAAGTCAGAGGTTCCCTAGGGAGACAGGTGGCCAGCGTTTTAGGGAAAGTGTCTATAGTCATTGTCAGAAGACAGATAGGTGTTACCGATCTATAGTGACTTAGCCCGGTAGGGACGTCTGGGGCTAAGAGGTGGAACCCAGGCCTGGGGAAGTAAAGAGAGGGAAAGGGCAGCCCTAGCACCAATCATCCCCAGTCCCTTAGACCCCAAAGAATCAAGAACAGAAGCAGCCACTCTGACTATTACCTTTTTAAGTAAACATCTTTGGAATGTTCCTAAGTCAGCGTTATTTGTGGTGGGCCGCCCTGTCACACATGACAACATTCAAACCAGATTTGCCAAATGATGAACTCCAGGACTGTGCGGTGGAGCACAATAACGGGTCAAGCACACTGTCCTGTCATCAACTTGAGCCAGCTACAACCATAGATGAATTAGTGGAAGGGCATCTTGCAGAGGGCATTACACCATGAACATCCTCAAATGGATTTGAGTGCTCGTACGTCAACCTCTTAATAGCAAGGCAAGAATGTTTGGCATCCTGACACTGGAATAAAGCACTCTGCCACAGGGCTGCATTAGAAGATTGTCCCTCCAGGGAATCCTACAAGGAGGTCAAAGCAACAGTCAAAGCAACATTTCCAGCATGACTGAGCACCATGTCTCTGTGCCAAGTCTGGAGAGATCAGGATAATGGCCGTTCAGTTCTTCTGTACATTCCTCAACACCATGGGGAATCCACATGCAAACACCCAGTGAAATTCCCAGGGAAAAACAATGTATCATCCAAATACCCCTCAAGTCCCCACACAAATAACATCCTGGAGCAGAAGGTCGCACCCCTCTTGTTCAAGCTGGAATTGAACAGGTTAATCAGGAGAAACCCCAGTGTGGAGAAATTGCACCTGCTCCACAATCTCCCCATACAGCTAATTTTTGGGAGACACCAGAGAGCTGGCTCAGTGTGCCTGCCCGGGTTTTCAAACTACCAGCCAGATGAGAAGCAGTCACATTCAACTTGGTTCCGGCTGTCCAAAATCAAAGGGGGCGTGTTCTCCTTGAACATCTTGAGTGAGCCCACATCGTCCTTTCTGGAGTGCAAGATTCAGCATTCCATATCGATTACTTCTTGTTACATGTTGAAATAATTTAACAGAATGTAAACGGTCTCCTCAATTAATTGGCCATCCCAATGAAATCATGAATCCTTTAATAATGTTTTATATTTGTGCAGGTAAACAACCGACAAGTGTTTCAAGCAACATGCTGCAGATCGCAGCACCCTGTAAATTCAGGTAGCTGTGCCACACCTGCAACCATTTGCCTGCAGATATAGGTAATTTGTATCTGGAACAATCATCAGAATCCAGATTCTACTTCAACCCCCAAACCTTGAAAAAGCACAACCTCTATGAAACACGCGACAGCCGCTAAATAAAAAAAAAGGATTCATTCAACCTAACCAGGTCTGGTCAGGGTGTTCTAATGAATGTAGGAAGTGGTGGCTGGCTTCTGAACCCCACTCAAATGGCTCTCTTATAAATTCTTCCAAGCCACTTGCCCAGGGATCCAGTTAAAAAAAAATATATATTTTTTTAAACCTGTTTTATTGGTTGTATTAAATTTAACAACAGCCTACACTTACAGTTTTGCATCCAACAATCACTTTTGGCATACATCTGTCCAACATTGCATGTGCTAGTCCCTTCCCCCCAACCCCACGCAACAACTTCCCCCAACTGGTGCACAGCCTCATTTGTAAAGTCCGTATACAGTCTAGTCACAACCACTGAAGCGCAGGCAGTCTCATTTCAAAAGTGGAATGGGCAGTTCGACAATGGGGGACCGGGTCCCAGCATCTTCGCCTGGAGGCACAAACACCTTGTGTATCAACATCACCCAAGCCTCCAGATCCTCCCCTCCCTCTCCTTGGCCCCGGTAAGCTGCAGCCTGCTACACTGCGGTCTCAGCCATAGTCCATTGTTACAGATCTAGCCACCATCTGGCCACTGCCGGGCCCATCTTGGACCTCCACCCCATTGCTATGTTTTTTTTGGCCAGCGCATAGGCTAGGTCTTTCAATTTACAGATGTGCCATGAACGTTTGGGTCTCGGGAACCTGCCAAGCAAGCAGGCAGCAGGGGATTGTACATTCATGGAAATACCCTTGTTCGACAGATTGAGCGCTATCTCTTCCCAGTACTGCTGTATCGTCAGGCAAGATCAAAACATGTGTGCATACCCACATTCTCCAGGTTACATTTGGGGCAGCGTTGTACTTGTGCATTTTTAAATTTGGACACTTTTTGGGGTGTTAGGTACGCTCTATGTGTGACATATAATTGAATGAGTTGCCATTGGGAGTTCCTAGACACCCGTTTGTGATAGGAGAAAACCTGCAGCCATGCCCCATCCATGAAAGGTGTTTCCAGGTCATTTTCCCATATTTGGCGTAAATCTGGTACAGTGCTTGTGTATTGTGAGAGGAGCAGCTCGTACAACCCGACACTGTATGACCCCCCTTCTGAAATGTCATACATTGTCTCTATGAATATGCGTGCGTCTGGCTGCTTGGTTTAAGTCGGCTATTTCAGTTAGCACAGTTTGAGCAACTTGTTATGCGTTATATATTGCCCTTTATGCAAGCCGGTCAGTCCAGCGATGGCCTGGAAAGTCAACAACTCCTCCCCTTGGAACAGGTCTCCCACTGTCGTGACCCCGCTGAGCTCCCAATATTTCCCAAAACTGGTCCTACTCTGTGGGCTATCTGACATCAGCGCCATAAATGGGGATTGCGCAGTGTAGGGTGTGCCAGTCTGTAGTTTGGTACATGCTCTGCGCCAGAGTTGTATCCACAGGGTCAGGAGATACGGAGGCAGTCTCAAGTGGGCAACCTGCACCCACAGCACCTCTTTCATGAAGAATGGTTTTACGGCGGGCTGTAGCAGTGGGGTGACCTGGGATGACTCGCCGGATAGCCACCCTGCTACGAATTGTAATTGTGCTGCCAAGAAGTAGAGTACAAAGTCAGGCACCCTGATTCCTCCACCCTTCTATGGTCTCTGGGGTTTTGTCAGAGCAAGTCTGCTTCTCCCGCCCTGCCACAAGAATGACCTACACAGCGAGTCTAATCGTGTAAAAAATAGGTTGGGAATGTTGAGAAGGACGTTAGTGAAGTGATGTAGCAGTGTCTGCATTTTTTTTATTTTTATTTCTTCAACAGTGCTGCCCAGGCCATAAGTGACAGGGGCAATTTGCCTCAAAATTCCATTGAGCTTGCTAGCCCTTGCATCGCCAGTTGTGTGTTATTTGTGTGTTACATCCGTGGGTCATGATATATGGCTACCCCGAGGTACTCAATCAAGTCTACATTCCACCCTATGTCCAAGACGGGTAGTGTCTCGGCCCTCCTCCCTCTTAGCCCTGCCAGTGGGAACAGGCAAGACTTCTGGCGGTTGATCGTAATTACAGAGAGTTCAGTAAACCTTTCCAGGATTTCAAGTATATATTGCAAGTTGGTTTCTAGCTGCTGGATGTATAACAGCATGTCGTCTGCATACATGGATAGCAGGCGCCACACTCCGTGTAGTCGTATACGTGCCTCTTCTTATTCCTTACGAAGGTATACTGCTATGGGTTCAAAAGCCATGATAAAAAGCATTGGGGATAGTGGGCAGCCCTGTCTGGTGCCCTTACGGAGGACCCACTGGTC
Source organism: Ambystoma mexicanum (assembly GCF_040938575.1). Classification (NCBI taxonomy): domain Eukaryota; kingdom Metazoa; phylum Chordata; class Amphibia; order Caudata; family Ambystomatidae; genus Ambystoma; species Ambystoma mexicanum. Next base: position 639,020,624 of record NC_090928.1, on the reverse strand, counting down.
CGATATCTGGTTGCCAGTCTTGACTCTGGCTACAGGGGAGCTGTACAGCACCTGTATCTATTTAAGGAACCTTGGCCCTATGTCAAATGTTTGTAAAGTGGCCAGTAGCTATGGCCATCTGATAGAGTCGAACGCGTTGACGGCATCCAGCGAAGCTCCCGCGTAGTGCCCTTCATGAGTGTTGGTTCAATGTATAATGTGGTGAAGTCTGGGCAGGTTCCAGGTTGTGTTCCTTCCTGGCACGTATCTGGTCTGATCGGGGTGTATTAACTTGGTGATCACTTTTTAAGTCTATTAGCTAACAGGGCCGTGAAGATCTTACTGTCTTGGTTCAATATCGACAGTGGTCTATAGGAGCCACACTCTGTAGCTGATTTATTGGGTTTCAAAGGGGGTATGACAGACTCCCTTAATGATAGTGGCAGTGTGCCTCCGTCGTACGCCTTGTGTAGCATCTTTAGCCGGGGGGGGGCAATATCATGTACTCTTTATAGAACTCGACAGGCAAGCCGTCCGTACCTGGGGTCTTTCTCGTCGGCAGTTCCTTTATTACAGCGAGTAATTCTTGTACCATGATGGGGGCTTCTAGTGACTCCCTTCCTGCTGTGTCTAGTCCCGAGAGCTCTATCTCAGCCAGGGCTTCTACTAACTCTGAGGGGGAAAGGGGAACTGTTGATGCATCTTTATATAAATCGGTATATTACTCTAGGAAGGTGTCATTTACAGCCGCCTGTGTAATATGTAGGGCTCCGCAACCATCCGTAACTGAGTGTATCATGTCCCGCTTGGTGTCTGATTTGTACAGCCAAGCTACTAATCGTCCTGGTTTGTCCCCCTCTGCATGCTGCGTCTCTATATATTTGGAGTAGCTCAGGTTCCCAAGTCTATCCCATTGTTTTAGGCATTCCTGCTTGAATTTGGTCCATTCTGTGGGGGTGTAATCAGGGTCTCCAGATCTAGATTCTAGGTTTTCTAGCTGTGCCTGGCCCCCGCATAGTTCCTTAGTAATTTCTGCCTGCAATCCACCTGACTTGGCTATGGCTTCCCCCCTGACCATTACCTTAAATGCCTCCCACAGTGTGCCAGCAGAAGCCACACTGCCAGTATTGCAGTCAAAGTAATCAATAATGCTTTCTCGAAGAGGTCTGCTGAATGCCTCATCGCAAAGGGCTTCCCCTCTCAGCTTCCAGGTCAGGATCTTCGCCCTGGGGGTGGGGGGGGGGGGTGGAGGGGGCCTATCCGCCAGTTGGCCTGACGCAGTGCATGGTCCGACAGGACCCTAGCTTTGTAGTAAGCTGTGTCAAATTCACCTGCTTGCTCAGCGCCCGTGAAAAGGCAGTCTATTCTGGTATGGAGGCCATGGGGGGGCAAAATAATGGGATACCCTCTTGTGTCCGGGTGCAGCCTGCGCCATGTCAACTAAATCAAATGCCTTCAGCAGGGCGTTCAACGCTTTAGCTGGGGGGCCGGATGTGTAAACTTGCTGTTGGATCTATCCCACTGTGGATTGCGGGTGCAATTAAAATCTCCACCCAAAATAATCATACAGCTCCTAAAAAGCCCTACTTTGCCATACAGTGAGCAGAAAAAGGTTGCAGCATCGTGATTTAGGGCGTAGGTGTTAATTATGCTTAGCACTCTATTCTCGAGGATGCCGTGTCGCATGATAATCCTGCCTTCTGTGTCGACTATGGTCTCTGCCTTTTGGAAAGGCACTGTAGGTGCAACCCAATCATGACCACCCCCCCCGGCGTATGCGGAGAAGGGGGTGCCCTCCGCGTAACACTGTCATTTTTTAAACAGTGTGGTCTTTCTTGCCCGGGTGAGATACGTTTCCTGTAGTAACGCTATGTCTATTCTCTGCCTGCGTATATATTGCATTACCCTGTTCCTTTTGATATAATTGAGGCCCCGGACATTCCAGGTCACTACTCGAAGGCCTGCATGCATTGTGGTATTCAGTGTGGGGCCCTGGTTTCTCATCCCCGGGTTGTGTGCGAGCCCTCTCCGCCCATTAACATGGGCAGGTAGCATATGTAGAGGCATTAATACAGTGTATGTTGGTCTCTTGCAGTCAGGCTTATACTAACCATGAATCGACAATTAGCGGCTGTGCTAACTAATATGGAATTTAACCCCCCTAACTTTACCCCAACTTAGAACTTTTGCCCAGCTATACTTTCCATGCTCAGGCATTCCAGCTTCTCACCTCTGCGCCGACCAGTCCAATTCTGCGGCGCCAGTGGTGCAGCAGGTACACACTTCCAAACTAGTGTCCGAAGGAGATATACCACCGAGTGTAGAAGACGCTCAGCTCCACTGTGCGCCAACAAGTGAGCCTGACGATTACTGAAAATATTCCTGCTTGTAGTGTCATCACTGTTTGTTGGCCGGGGTTGTGGGACCCCAGCACTGTAGCATTATTATCCTGGTAGGATCCTCACGGGTGTCTGTCTGTATGGCTCATCCTTTGTCTCTGTAGGTTACCTTGGTATTGTGGTACCCAGTCTATGGTGAAAGGCAGTTGTTGATATTATGTTAGCGAGTAAGCTTTATTCCGCCATTGGCAACAGCTGTTCAGTATCTAGCCACTTGCAAGTGTCTTCTGGGTTGTCAAAGAAAATAGCCTGGCCTTTATATATCACCTTCAATGGCGGGGGGTACATTAGCATATATTTAAGGTTCGTCTTTCGCAGCCTCGCCTTGGCCGAGGTAAAGTGCACCCTACGCTTCTGCACCAGTAGAGTGTAGTCCGGGTATGCCGTAATTTTCAAGGATGCTCTACTAATGGTTCCCACAGCCCTGAAGAACACCCCCTCCTCCCCTTCCGGAAGTCCAATTATCTGCACATTGTTTCTCTGGGCCCTTCCTCCTGCATCTTTGACTCTGTCCTCCAAGTTCTGTAGCCATTGTTTCATGATGTTGGAATCCGTTAGGATAGTCTGATGCAGGAGATTGACATCTATACTGATAGCATCCATTTTGGACTCCATTGAGGTTTTCAAGGCAGCTATTGCTGGCAGGATCATTTGGTCTCCATCTTTTTGTACATCTGTAGAGGTCTGCGTCTGCAGGGTGATGGCTGTGACAGGGGCAGCCATTGCTGGCATTGCGAATGTGTTCAAAGTGGGCTGCTTGGATTTGCCCTTAGAGGCCTTAGAAGATATATGTGCCGTAGGTGTACTGCTCTGGGGATGAATTGCAATGCAAGGTCCAAATCCACTTTCTCAATCCTGGTGCCCACTCCTGCTGGCTCTTGCTCTCACTCATGCGGGTTAGGGATGTGCCTCAATTCAGTTCACCATTGGGTGCATTACCCATGCAAATCTATGGTGTGGTATTGCGCCTGGATATGAATAGATAGAATGAGTGGTTGCATTATCCCGGAATTACTTGGAATTGTAAAATGATAGCATGTGCCACTCTTAGATGGCATTGTAAATGATAGCATGTGCCTCATCTAGATAGAATTATGATTGTAGCATATCCCTCATTTCGTTGGAATTGTGAATGATATCATGTCTCACACTTATTGTTGAACTTAGAAATTGTACCTAATGTAAACCCCCTGTCCTGCTCTCGTGCTTGATCGCAGGTGATTTACTGATAACCACCATATCACACTACTATGCTTACTCTCCCTCATACACCATCATTTTACTAGACCACAGCTGTACAACGACACATTTGGTCTAGCTGTTCTCATAATGACATGACCACACGAACTCCACATCATCCTAATAAAACACAGCTAGCTGAGCACTTTACAGCTAGCTTAAGCGTCTCCTCAGGCCTAACACAGCCAGAACTCAGTCTGGGTGTCCACCCTCCAGACTGAACACATCCAACTGATTACCTCAGCACCACACCTACCGGTAAGAAGCAGCTATCATGCAACAACCACACCAGCTGCACACATATCCGGTGCACCCACGCACCATACCACACTCTCTCTCTCTACTGACTGAACTGCGGTTCCCGAGGGCGTTCAACTGACCAGCGCTTTCAGATCATATCAATGATACATAAGGCGCTATATAAATGCCAAATAGCAGAACATAAGTGCCCAGTCTGGTGCGCACGTTGTCCCCACTCCATGGGGCTTGCTGTCAGCCCCTCACCCAGGTTTTGTTGCACGCGGTGGGCTCAGCAGGATTCCTGTCTCTAGGGGGTTCCCAGCCCTCAACGCTTCATGCAGACCTGCCCTGCACCCAATGCCAGGCTTGCCCTGTGGACAAGGAGTCGCCGCGCTCTCCCTCATCTCGTGTCACAGGGGGGATGAGGGACTCAGGCTTCGGTCCCCCCGCCTGCCATGCTGTGCGCACAGGTGGGCCACAGGTGAATTGTTCCCCAGGGGCAGCGCTAGGCAACTCACCCAGAATGCACCTGGTGACGAGTCCGCTTTCCTCGCGGTCGCACTGATCTGCCACTTGCCAGCTCTCAATGTATGCAGTGCAGTGCAAACAGCACTGCCTTGTTGTGTCTCCTCAATCCCGACACCGGACACACAACGGAGGCCTCCACCAGGGGACAAGGCATGGGGATGTCTTCTGGCAAGTTCACCACCGCTCCTAGAGCCCCCGGTCAGGTCGCCCACTCGGCCGAGGGAGGTTGCATCAGTACAGCGCTATCTTGAGTGCCCTCACGGCTTGTTTGCATCAGCACCAGAATCGCTCTCAATGGCAGAATGGTCACTGAAAAAGGACACTGCTTGCGCCGTAGCTCTACTCTATTTGATGTAGCAGTCCAAGATTCGCAGATCGCTCGCTGTTTGCAGTGTTATCACGGATCAGGACAGATCTTGCAGGAGCTTCGGAAACAGCGGCTTCTTCACATGGCAGTTAGCCACGCCCCCACAATTAAAAGTTCAGGTTTGTCCAATGTAATTTATGACTTTGTTAACAGTATCTGCCCTTTTGGGTGGGCTAGTAATAACTCAGTACTGAAGAAGATGTCTCTCACCCTGTCTTGGGGTATTTCTGTCTTATCCCCACCAGGGAAACGTGTTGCTCACACCTCGCCTTGAGGTCCTGCTTCGCTTCTCACACACCGTCTTGGAATCCCTGTCTCTCAACCAACCTACGGGTCTCCCATGTCTCTCTCCCAGCCTTGGGCTGTCTGGCCTTTCACCCTGCCTCGGGCTAACCGCTCTCTCACCCCTTCTTGGGGGTATTTGCTTTCTCGCCCTGTCTTGGTCTAAGGTGGCTGTCTCATCCTGGTTCACTGGATGCACTACGTCATTGGTTCTCTTCGGCAGCGTTCCTCAGGGGAGGTGGCCTATTTAGCCGGAGCCGAATCTCAATTTTAGCTTCCTTCCGGTCTGCATTGATTCACTTGAATCGGTTCTTCCTATTGGGGCTCAGCAGGACTTTGGTTCCAGCAGGCGCCAATTTACCATGTTTCGAGAGGTTGAGTCTCTTCATTTGGCAGGTTCGAGATTCTCTGGCTCTCGACCTTTAATAAGGCAGCAACTCTCTGCAGGCTTTGAAGGTGCTCTGCTTGCCACACTGTCTAAGTGGTGGTGCTTCCTGTCTCTGCCGCAAAGTGTGGGATGTTCCTTTCCCTGCATTACTCTGCAGACTTGCACCTCTCTCCCTCTCTCTTGTGTTGGTCTCACAGGACCTTTAGGTTCCACCCTGAAATAAGATGGGGCAATGCAGTGGTGCTGCGCTTCATGGATGGCAACAATAAAGAGTCCAAAGCCACACAAAATATCACACCAGCCACTTCTCTGGGGATATTCAAACAGTTGTCTCTTGCAATCCCCATATAGACAACAACAATATTAGTTTCATTAGATAAGGGAGGGTAACACATAGCGCTGTTGACGGAATGCCTGTCCTTTGCGGGGGAGAAGTGCAATAGAATGGGCATACGTATGGAGAGTACAATGTGCTGCCATGTTTTCTGGCACTATCACAAATGGCCACGAGAATCCACAGACTACAAAAATGTGATTCAAGATTTTATTAAAAATTAATTAAGAGGTGAGTTGGGATGGTAAGGTTAATTGGACTTTTGTAGTCCCTATGGCTTCCTTAATGCCCATGGGACTCCCATCACCCTAGCCCAGGCATCTCTAACCTCACAATATTCCAGATGAAAATTAATGCCAGTGGTGGGGATTCCGTGTCACAGTTTTCAAATAGTCTGGTAAGCCCAGCCCTCTCTGTGGTCTCCAGCATTTGTCCCTGCATGACCTTAGGACACCACTTTGCCTTCTCCTACTGGCTTCCCACAATCAGCAAACCTGGTCCCTGACCCCTGACCCCTTCACCCTCTATCAGTGTCTGCACTCACGGGAGAGGAAGACGGGCATGATGAGCAGGCTGGCGCCCTCCCTCACGGATGTGGCAGCGTGGCGTTGCCAGGGTTAACAGGCCCAATAACGCTTCCTGAAACTACGTCATTGTGTAGTACATGATGTTATCATTCACACTCCCACGCTGCCTGGAAGCCAATGTTGATATCGAGAACCAGCTGCATACACCGTAGAGGAAGGGCTCGCTGATTCTCAACTTCTCGCAGTCCTGTTTCCAGTTGGTAACTAGCTACTTTCTTCTTGAAGTTCTGTAGGTATTTTGACTAACTGGCTTTTCCTTCTTGGACGCCTTTTGGTTTTTCACCTTTGGCTTGGTGATTGGATATAGTGGATATTTTTACCTTTTGGATAACTGGAACTGCTCTCTGGATTTCCTTATTTTTGGCTTTGATACTCTGTGAATTTATGGACCTCTTGGCTGTTTGTGCTCTTGGATCTGGAAACTTTTCCCTTCTTGGATTTGGCAACTGGTGTTACAACTTGGATGCTGGGTTTTTGGATTATCTTCTTGAGGATTTCTACTCCCTTAGTTTTGCGCTCTTGTGCCACCCGGGTCAGGTCCCTTGGGAACTTGTTCTTTGGACTCTGTGTCTTGGCAACCAACAGTTATCGGTATTCTGGCCTATGGACACTTGGCGGTAGGAGAAAACATTGAGGTTCTTCCCTTTTGCTCATCTTACTGCAGGTAGGATCTAAGATCTGGGGGAACAGAGAGGGGTGGTGGCACAGGTATGAGTTTCTAATAAACGGTCTGTTGCCTCTTCGCATCTCTGCAGCCTGGACAGACCAGGCAGCATCTTCTCCACCTTTCTGTCTGAGTTTCCTGCCCCTGTGCATACTATGAAAGTACAGGGACAATTATCTCAGGAGGCAAGTCACACTCTTGTGAGGAAACCATAGTCATATCAGAGTGCCACAGGCACCCTTTCAGGTGCTCCACTGTGTCTCTGTAGGCCAGAGCTCAGACACACTGCAGCTCCTATATCTGGTATTGGGTCTTCTGCATCGGTCTCTCTGCTTCAGTGGCTTTGCTTCAGGTCTTCCTCTTTGCAGCTGGATGGCCTCTGTGTATGGTGGTTCTGCAAGGAAAAGAAAAGTCAACTGGCAAGAACAAACCCAGGAGGGCATTGCGCTGGGGACAGTGGTACTATGAGTCTTGCATGCACTGTAACACACCAGGGAGTCAGGGCCTGGGGATCCTCTCAACACCCTTGCACCACGTCTGGGCAGGACAGGCTCTGGAAATGCTCTGGTAGGCCACCAACCCCAGATTGAAAGTGGTCCCTTCTTACTTCTGACACCCATGCCCCTGACCCAGTCACAGCACATGAACGTGATCAAGGAACATGTTGGCACTGAGACGGAACAAAACCCATGATGCACTGTGTTTAGAAGCAGGGTTCCATAAGGCACTGCATGATTAAATATGGAGGGATTGAGCACATGAGTAAACAGAGAGAAGGGGATTTGTCTTGAGGTGAAGATGCTCAGCCGAAGAGAAACAAGCCATACTATGCCAGGCAGAGAAGTGCAAAGAGTAGACCATTCGAACGCTGATAACTGGTCTTTAAGCAAGGTCATATAAATGAGGTAAAGAATGTTCTTGGTTATTAAGTGCACATGAATTGTAAAAAGGTGACCTGCATTTCTGGCTCAGGGGGGTTCAGTTGGTTAGACAGGAATACTCTGTTGGTGTACTTTCTTGCATTGTAATAAATAATAACTGCCTCTGACCTGTTTCTAGCAGAAATTTAAGTCTGAAGTGTGTTTCCACAAACGTAAATGATAATTGAACCTGCTTTGCAAAGCCAGGCAGATAGCAGAGCTTAGACCCTTTGTTGACACCAAAGGGAAAAGAAAAGGGCATGGCACATTAAGCTCCCATCTGATAGTATGCGTTGTGTGCCAAGTGTGGCCAAATTAACTCAGACTTGTCTGCTGTGTCAGGCTACACCACAATCTTACTAAAATATTTCTAAATGTACATGTAGTTGCTGTTTATATAGAGATTAAGTGAATGGAGAATGTGATTTACAAATGAGACTGTTTGTGCCAGAAGTGCAAACAAAATATTGCTTTCAACGCTTAACTAAATGATTTGGGGCCTGCGGAATGATCTTAAGGGACAGTAGACCAATTGTGTGCCATATTTCCTAAAGTGTGGACTCTATAGCAACAGAATTACAGATGCTGCGCATCAGAAAATGAAAACCTATTTACTGCTTGCCTATTGGTCAGATGTTACACAGAGTGATTGTCCTGGCCAGGTTTAAACTCAATTTGAATAATGTCCAGATTTTTAATAAAAAAAGACATTCAGGGCATAGTGTAAACAACGAATCTGTGAAGTCCTATTTAGCCATTGTGCCCACAGTGTTCTATTTAAAAGAGAACCAACTTGTTTTGCATTATTTGACATTTAACAATTTTGATTTGCGGCTTGTTCCCTGGAAGTAACTGTCTGAGTGCAACGTAACGTAACGTTGAGCCATCAACATGCGTTTGTAATGGTAGCCAACTCAAAGACAAAGACAAGTAATTTACTACAATTAGGACTGTAGCAAAGTTTCGGCTTGGAGTAAGTGTTCTGCTGAATTCCTTCTGAAAAAAAGCTACTCTTCTGCGGCCGTTTAATTTCTTGTTATTCTGCTTCTGCTGAATACTTTTCTTCTTATTTTAATGGAATGTAACTACTCAGGCAATGTCTCCTTATTTCAATGCAATGTAACTACTCAGTCAAATATGTAGTGAGGATTGTAAAAGGAAATTAAATTACAAATTGTTTGAACACAAAATCCTTATTATAGATATGACTAGGGTGCATATGGTTTAAGTTAATTCACCATTGTCAGGCTGGGAATACTCAGTAAAAGAAAAAACAGTTTCACTTTCACTTTAAAACTGTATTTCTTCTTTAAACCAATCACTGTCATCTGGGTCATACTGCCCCCTTCCAATGATAGTCCTCTCCCTAAGCCCCGCCTCTGGCAGCCATCTTAAGATTTGGTAAGCGCATAAATTGGCAGTATGACCAAGAAGAGCCATAGAGGGGCCGGAGCAAGGGTTTGCATGTTTAACCATGCCAGACCCATGCTGGAGTACAATAGTTACAGGTAAGTAATTTAAACCTTCTCCAGCATGGGGTCTGGCATGGATTCACATGCTCATGAATAACGAATACACAGTACACATTACACAACCACAGGAGGTGGCAAGGCTCAACAGAAGTAATCAGCACTTACCCCTAGAACAGACTCACCACAGGTGAACAGGTTTCGTAGCACTGCCTGGCCAACTCTGGACTCTTCCCTGGCGTCCCTGTCGATGCAGTAGAACTTTGTGAAGGTATGCATGGACTGCCACGTTGCAGCCCTGCAGATGTCGAGCAGGAGTACACCAGAAAGTAACGCCGTCGTCGCAGTGATCGCTCTGGTGGAGTGGGCTCTGAGGGGCCCAGCAGAGGCTGGTTAGCAAGCCGATAACAGTGCCTGATGCAGCCGGAGAGCCATCTTGAGATGGAAGCCTTCCACAAGGCCTTCCCAATATTCACAGGTCGAAAGTTCACAAAAAATTGAGAAGTCTTCCGAAAACTCTTTGTGCGTGCCACGTAGAACTTCAAGGCACAGCAAACATCCAACGAGTGCAAAGTTCTCTCTGCCGGCGACAAAGGTTTCGGGAAGAAAACAAGTAACACCAAAGGCTTGTTGAGGGGGAATTCTGACGGAACCTTCGGCATGAAAGAGGGGTGCATACGCGGCACCACCCTCGATTTGTGGAATGTCAGGTGCAGCTGCTTGCAGGACACAGCCTGGATCTCATTCACTCAGCTAGCTGAGGTGATGGCCACGAAAAATGCAGTCTTCCACAAGAGAAACTTGAGTGGGGCTTGATGCATAGTTTCAAAGGGTGACCCCTTAAGTCTTGTCAGGACTATGTTGAGTTCCCATGCAGGTGCAGGCACCGTCACCGACAGGAAAGATCGAAAAAGCCCCTTGAGAAACTCCTTTACGAGTCTGCGTGACCACAACGAGGATCTTCCCGGGGATCTGGTGCAGCGTAAAATGGCCGGCAGGTGTACCTTGATGGACGCGTGAGCCAGACCAGCTTTTGCCAATGAAAGCAAGCATGGAAGAATCTGCAGGGCCGTGACCTTCAGAGGGGTAATCTTCTGCGACCAGCATCATGTAGAAAAGACGCGTTCATTTATGGCCATAGCACTTTAGTGTCGACGATGCCCTGGCTTTGGCAAGGACCCCCCTGCAGTCCACTGGCAGCTCATAACCCCCAAACTCTAAAGTGGTAGGAGCTATGCCTTCAGGTTCAGGGATACTGGGTCGGGGTGAAGGATTGCGCATCCCTCTTTGGTGAGCAGATTCGGAAGTACTGGCAACTTGGCTGGTGGCGCTGACAGGTTGAGTAGGCACGGATACCAAATCTGCCTCGGCCACGCTGGGTCCATGAGTATCATCCTGCACTGACACTGAATGTGTTGATCACACCTAGCAGGAGAGCAAAGGCATACAGAAATAGACCCTCCCACAGGAAGGAGAATGCGTCCCACAAGCACCTCGGTTAGTGGATTCTGCTGCCAAACTTCTGGCATTTGAAGTTTGCCGCTGTGGCAAAAAGATCGATCGGGGGTCTGCCCCATTTGACGAACAGGGGGTCCACCTGATCCTGCTGAAGCTTGCACTCGTGGCAGGCACGCAGTTCCCTGCTGAGGGAGTCTACAATGGTGTTCTCGACGCCTGCCAGGTGGAACAGGACGAGGAACATCCCCTGTCTGATGGACCTATGTCACAATCCCTGAGCTTCCTTGCAGAGCGCTGGGGATCGAGTGACCCCTCGCTTCTGGATCTAACCACCTTGCCCTTCAGAGACGGTAGGAAAGACTTGAGGGCCCAGTACACTGCCCATTAGATTAAGGGTTACATTAGGGTTAGGGCTGGGGCCAGGGTTGGGGTTAGGGTTACATTAGGGTTAGGGCTAGGGTTAGATTAAGGGCTACATTAGGGTTAGGGTTGGGCTAGGGTTGGGGTTAGGGCTTGGGTTAGATTAAGGGTTAAATTAGGGTTAGGGTAGGGGCTAGGGTTAGTGTGGGGGACACCCCCAATATACATTATTTTTTTTTAAACGTTATAAGGGGCTGGCCAGTGCTGAAAATTCACGTTTTAAAGTTAGGAATAAAGCATGGAAATGCTACTTTTTACATGTAAAAGTGCATGTCCGGTGTGAGCCCCACAACCTTCCACAGAGGTGTCCGTGCTGACCATCTCCAGGTATAGCAGAGTTTGAAATCCCATCCCCTGGGCGATGTGGGAACGCACCCCCACCACTTTATCGCCCGCCGGAACTCCTCGTTGAGGGGTATCTTGTCTGCAAAACTCCTGGACACTTGTTTCCAACGTGCATTCAAGAATTCCTGTAACCTGGAGGGACGGACGAGGTAGATGCAGGACGACATCATGGCCAGCAATGACTTGATGGCGCTGAGGAACTGCGCGTTCTCAAATGGTGTTGAGCAGGACTTTGGATAGTCTCCTTTGTGTGCTTGTCTGCATGTTCCTGGGAGCAGGTGCGTATCAGCCACTCGTCCAGGTACGGGTATACGCGTATGCCCTGCAGACGCAGGTGGGCCGCCACCAGGGCCAGGCATTTTCTGAACACTCTTGGGGCCGACTTTAAGCCGAATGGTAGGGCCTTGAACTGGTAGTGTTGGTCTACCATGAACAGTAGTAACGTTTGCTATTTCCTATGGATGGGGATGTGGAAGTACGCATCCTCTAGATCCAACGACGTCAAGAATTACCCTTCCTCCAGTTGTCCGAGCATTTGCTACAACATGGCCATTCTGAATTTTTGGGACTTCAGGTACTGGTTTACGGCGTAGATCTAGACTGGGTCTCCAACCCTCCCACCACCATCTTCTTTCTGACCAGAAAGTATCTGGAATAGACTCCAGAGCCCTGTAACCGCTGGGGAACGAGCTCTATCGCCCCTTTCCGTAACATGGCTTGCACCTCTTCCAGGAGCTGAGGGATGTGCTGCTCCTGACGTGGATCCAGTGGAATACAAGGTCACTGCGTTGGAACTCAGAGAGCGTCCAGCACCCATCTGTCAGTGGTGATCTTCTACATGCAGACAAACCTAGTCAGCTGGCCTCCCACAAGGGTGCACAAGTGGGGGCCCAACATTTTGGCCGGTTCAGGCTTGTTTGGGCGACAGCAACGCTGTCCTCCGCTACTGTAGGCCCTGTAGGCTTCCTGCATGGAGGATCGGGGAGGTTGTCCGTACGACGTGGCGTATCCCTTGGATGATCTGCTCGATTTTCTCCTGGAGCAGCAAAAAGACGATAAGCGATGCTGCTGCAGAGTTCCAAGGGAATGCGACCCTCTTTATGGCTTGAAGGGATTCGTCGACCGCCTTCCCAAACAGATTTTTGCTGTCAACGGTATGTCCAGCACCTTTGCATGAATGTCTTGGCAAAGGTTAGGGCCTTCTACCATCCCTGCCGAAAAAAGGCAAACACTGTTTCCCATCTGCCTTAAGCCAGAGTCGGTAATGTCTAGTGCCACTGTAGTGGCATGGTCAGATGCCACCTTTCCTTCCTGGAATAGGGCGAAAGCCTCTGCGTTTTCTTGTCATCAGGAAGGAATTCCAGGATAGGACCCGGCTTGTACCAGAGCTCCCGGTCGTATCGGGACAAGATAGCCAGAGCATTAGCCACTTTGATTGTGGATGCCGCTGTGTAGATGACTCTCTTCTCCATTGCGTTCATTTTCTTGCAATTGTGGTCCGGAGGGACTGATGATGCGGATGCCGGGTTGGCTGAACATTTTCTTGCGGTGGCAAACACTACTGAGTCCGGTGACAGTTGTGACCTCAAACACTTGGGGGCAGAGTCAGGTACCCCATATTTCTTCTCCAACGTGTCTCGTTTGGTTGGAGCGTGCAGGCCATGAGGGCCAGGCCTTCCTCTTAAATGTCATCCAAAAAGGGTACAGCCATGATCGTTTTCCTCTTGGACTCCTGTCGTTAATATAGGAAGTCCTCCTTTTTGGTTTCCTCGGGCACCAGCTGGAACAGCTCAGAGGCCTTGGCGATACCACCTCGTCTGGTGGAGAGCCTCCCTGAGGGGGATCCAGGTGCAGCGATTCGCCGCCTGCCAGGATGAAGTCCACAGCAGGCAGCGATTTCCGTGGCCATTTCCGTACCAATGTCTGCGTGTGTATTTGGGTCCACTGGTAGTGTTGGGTCCCGACGTGGTGGAGGAGACTGATGCAACGTTGGGTGACGCTTCCTCTTCTTGCTTGGAAGCTTGTCAGGGGCCTGAAGAACAGGTCCGGTGCTGGAGACAACCTCTGCTGGATCTCCGCCACCAGGGTGTAGAAAGTCGACAGGTTGTCCATGGATATGTCCCTCGGCTGAAGAGGGAATAATGGAGTGCTAGGATGCGCGCCGTCGTCCTCCTCGTGAACTGTATGGACGGACGCTTGGTCATCATTGTCCGTGGAGGAGATGTCCATCGGCTGAATGTAAACTTTGGAGGGCTGTTTTGGGCTTCCTCGCCCCCCCTTTTTTCCCTCCTGTGGGCCGTGCACCAGGACCAGAACCAGTGCCCCTGAACCCAAGGTGTGCCTGCAGCCTTTGCTGCTGCCTCAGCGGCCGTGTCACTCCTGGGAGGCAGGGACACTCTGCGTTGTAGGGACCACCCTCGCCGGGTTGGTACCACTTGCCGTAGCGGTCTCCCCAGAGGCTGTGCACCTGATGAGCCTGTGAGGCCTTCTTCTCTTCTTCCGGCCTTTGTTTCTCCGATTTCTCTCGTAACTTGGTCGGGGTGGAGGATTTCCTCTTTGAGCACGAACCCGATTGCAGGCTGGCTAAGAAAGCGGACTGCGACAGTGATTGCGGTCCATCTGACCAAGGACCTGCATCAGCGGCGAACCCGGCGAAATCGGTCTTGCGGTTCTTGGCTTTGTCTTGGACCCCACGGATGGGGCATCTTCAAAGGACTTCAATCTCCCCCAAGACCACTCCTTAGACCGACTGGTCCTGCGTGAGGCCTTGCTCGACTGCAACCATGCCGCCAGCCTGCTATACATGTCTTTCTTCATCTTCTTCGAGAAGCCCAGGCATATCTTGCACCCATCCTCGTTGTGGTCCGGGGGCAGGCAGTATGGACACTTTAGATGTTTGTCCCCCACAAAGACGTTCCTTAGCCTACATTGGGTGCAGGGCCTGAAGAGGGTCCTTCCCTCCTTTTTCTCCTCCGTCATGGTCGGAGGACGAGAAGTAGACCCAAGGCAGCCTTCCAGAAACTTCGACAAACTATCGCGCTTGAGGGGCGCGCAACTTCACAGACAACTGATCCCTGTTGCCGGCCGATGAAGATGGGAGCACATGGCCGCCGATGGAACAAATATAGAACTTTTCAGCAAAAACTTGAAAAAAAAAGTAGAAAATAGCTTGGAGAACAACTCGAGCACTCCCAACACTGAAGCGTGCGGTAAAAATCTGAGGATACTTGCCGGAGGTGGGGCTTAGGGAGGGGATTGTCATTGGATGGGGGCAGTATGACCCTGAGGACAGTGATTTGTTTAGAGGAGAAATACGGTTTTAAAAGTGAAACCGTTTTTCCTTTTACCGAGGATTCCCAGCCTGATGATGGGAATATTCATGAGCATGTGAATCTATGCCTGACCCCATTCTGGAGAAGTTTGTGTTGTGGTAAGGCTAGTGTGTTCTTATGAGAAATGCCTATGGAGAAACTTGAAGAATTCACAACAGGTAGTGGAGACCAGTCGAGCTGAGGTAGTCAGTTATGCCAAGCAGAAGTAGTTCATGCTGGCAAAGCTTTTACCTAGTCTGCCAGCGAGAGCATAGAGATACAGGCTTGAGATCAGAGTTATGATCTGTTGGTGAAATTGGTAGGAGCAGAGGATATTTGGAAATCAGAAGCCTTTCCAACTGGTAGACTGCCTCTTCCCAATCAATAGGTCTGGTGAAGAATCAGTTACATGTCAGGCAGCACAAGATGTAGATATTTCCGAAAGCCATTAAGCCTCTTGGGAGAACTTGCTTATTGGCAAGTCCCTTGAATAACATATGCTGGCCTTCTCCAACAGTAAAATCGTGAGATGAGAGCACATTTATGTGTGAAGAGGGATCACTGTGTCAGCCGCAGAAAATGTCAAAGCCTTTCATCACGTAATGTTGTGGGAAGGAGCTGGGGTAAGCGGACGTGAATTGAGATTTGGTGTATTTGAGCGACTGCCCAACAGGCAAGTGCCTTCTTATATCTTGTAGGTTTGGGCAGATCCAGTCACATGGCAGGCTTTCCTATGTGTGGATACCCCACCTGCATCCAATTGGCCTCTCGGGAAGAGTTCAATCCCATGTTTGCTGGTTGAGGGAGGGAGTCCACTCTATAAAAGCTTGCAGTGCTTGGGCACTTTCTCATCCTTGGAGGAGTGGGGCACCAGCTCAGGTCACGCAATACAGTATCGCATTTCACTTCATAGAACCCAATCCTGGTGATTGACATAAAAGTAAAGAGCATTATGGGAACATAAGAATGTCTTCAATATTAAATTTGAAACATGTTTTATAGTGATTCATTAAGGAAACCCTTTGAGTGAATAATGGAAGTTGGGCTCTGCAGTTCTGATTGGTCACTACTCACCCCAAGAAAAGAGATTCTGTACATTGCAGAACATATATATCAGTTTGGACAGCTGCAACAAGTATGCGACACTTGGTTACTTTGGCTGTTTCAGTATTCAGTTTCCTGTGCCGAGTCTGCTGAAAGTGTCTGCTTGTTAAACATGCTTTACTTGTGCATGTGATAACTGCTTCAGGACAAATCTTGCAGAGAGTATCCTATTCTTGAGCTGGGTTATCACATGCACAAACAACTCGCGCTTTAACAAGCAGACAGCTTTCAGAAGCTATGGCAGCGTTGCAGTCTTCTGAAAGCCGGCTGCTCGTTGAAGTGCGGGTTGCACATCCGTTTTGATAACACAGCTTCAGAGCAGATCTGTGAGTTTGGTGGGTAAGCCTCTGGGTCTGGGGACAAGTCTTGCTGGAGAACCGCTCTTTCCTGTTCCGGACAATTTCCTGCGCTGGCGGAGCGAGTATACTCACCTTGCACGTACCCTCAAAGTTGTGTCCTGCTTGAGTGAACAGAAACTATTTACACATTCATGTGTGAGCTTCAAGGAAGGTTCGAAACTCCTTTTCCACCTTTCCTACCAGACACCTGAAGGCACGCCCCTGCACGCACACACCAGAAAGAATAGAGCCCTCCAGGGAAAAAGGCCCAAGACATGCTTGCAAGGATAACAAGTATTTATTTCTCCAAAATATAAATGCATCAACAATGAACTCTGCTGCCCCCGAATGCTCTGGGCTCCGTAGGGACGTGCACCACATTATAAGCACAAATAACGTCAATAATGATGTAATCATATATGGTACATACAATCCTAACAAGATGAGCTCTACACCTATAGAGCCTGCTCCATATGGGATGCCAAGCCATTGGCTTATCTTCCATCTGTTAATCTCTGTCCACGTGGGTGCTGCTGGGCTCATCATCCGAGGTGAAGTTGGCCTAACAATGAATTGGTTACTAACACAAACAATGTTATTTTATCGTTGTAACAAGCACTTGGCTGATACAGGGATGGGCTCGGGGGGAGAGCCGAGGTCACACTAACTCACACCGGACACTAATGATGCTAACACTCTAATTAACATCTACAATGAGACCATGACTAAAGCCATTGATGCTATTGCCCCGCTTAAACTACGAAACAGAAAACCCAAAGCCCATCTTAACTCGTGGTTCACTCCAGAGCTAAAAACACTTCGTACTGAAAAAAGAAAATGGGAATCACACTGGAAATCATCCCCTACACCTGAAAACAAAACCAACCATGCCATTATCACTGCCACCTACAAAAATAAGATAATCCAGGCTAAAAAAGAAACCTATAACAACAGAATAGCCCAAGCCAGCTCCAGTACTAAAGAATTATTTAACATTCTAAGAGAACTAGAGAACCCCAACCCACCGCCAGAGGCATTCACTAAGGACAAAGCCGGGTGCACGAGCATTCAAAATGCCCTTTCCAATAAAATTGAAGGACTGCAGACAAAAATAGCTGACAAAAGATCCCAAATAACAGTCATCACACCAGCACCAACCCCTACCCTTCACATTAACTCAGGTTTCACATTCAAAAAAGTCACCATTCCTGAAGTCCACAAAATGATTGCATCTCTTAAACCATCTAACTGTAAGGGCGATAGCTGCCCAGCCCAGATTATATAAAAGGCAGCTAGGGACCTTGCCCCATTCATTACTAAACTTGTAACCTCCTCCTTCTCCAACAACTCCGTCCCTAGTAACCTCAAACAGTCCTGGGTTCTACCACTATTAAAAAAACAGACCCTTGATCCGGCCATACCCGCTAACTACCGACCAATTACGACAGTCCCTTTTCTACTGAAAATTTTGGACAGAATAGCCTACTTGCAAATACAAGATTATCTTGAAGCTCACAAATTACTCGGTACCCGTCAATCCGGCTTCAGACGCCTGCATGGAACAGAAACCGCACTTGTCGACCTCAAAAGCCAGATCGATGAATTAAAAGAAAGGAAAGATGGCCATCCTACTTCCACTCGACCTCTCGGCGGCTTTTGATCTGGTGGATTACTCCATACTTTACAACCACCTATCCTCAGCGGCCCATTTCTCCAGTTCTGCAGTTGCCTGGATCCAATCTTTCCTCGCTAACAGAACTATGCGCATGTTCTCACCTTTAGCAGCTGCTGACTCCATCCCCATCACCTGCGGAGTCCCTCAAGGATCCTGCGTGTCGCCCACTTTGTACAACATTTTTACGAAGCCACCATTTGACAAACTGGACCGTCTGGGTGTCACCTATACAAACTATGCGGATGACACCCAGATACTCCTACCCCTCTCAGGAACCTATGACATAGACGTCATGCGGATTAACAAAGTCTTCATCATCATTCAGGCTTGGATGGCCACACATGGCCTCTGCCTGAATGATAAGACAGAATTACTCCTAGTCGGATCATCCAATAACCTTCTCAAACTAAGTCCTCATTATACAAATATCCTCATCGATGGGAACAGTATACCCATTGCCAAACATGTAAAAACTTTAGGTTTCTACCTCGATGCCCAGTCCAACCTAACTAAGCAGATTAACATGACCTCATCGGCCACAGCCTACACAGGAAAATTGATCAGAGCCTGTAGACCTTTTCTATCCCCCCACCAGTTGCCTTACGCTGGCAAGAGCACTTATACAATCTAAACTGGATTATTGCAACAGCCTTTATCTAGGAGCGAACAAAACCATCCTAAATAAACTCCAGATCATGCTAAATAATGACTCAGAGCAGCGTTGAATATTCCCAAAAGAGAGCACATATCAGAAACTAGAAAACACCACAGGAGGCTCTCTATACATGACAAAATTGTCCTAAAAACTATCTGTCTCACTCACAAAGCGCTTAACTACCAATCCTCCCCCCCCCATCTAACAGACAAGTTCACATGGAAGGTATCCAACAGAATCGCTATATCATCCAACATACCATGTCTGGCGGTGCCCAGATATAATCTAAAAAGAGCCGGAGGCTCTAGCTTCCCGGTATTAGCCGCCCAGCTCTGGAACACACTCCCTCAGAATATTCAGATTATTCAAACCTTTAACAAAACATAAAACAACAGTTCTTGATATCACTAACCATGAGATGATCTGTACAACTTGTATATGTCATCCATCCTATACTACTGCTATGACCTATGTATAATATGTACAATGCCTAATATGTATTTATGTACCATTGTAATTTCTTTCTGTGAATGCTATACTATGCCATGTAACCATTACTATCCTCTAGCGCCCAATTACCTCCGGGTCAGGTGCGCAATATAAATAAAATAAACAAACAAACTCGCTCCCAGACAGATCAGAAACTCCCATGGTTCTCTCACCTTAGTTTTAAGCTATAATTTTGATGCTACCGTACACATCGCTGCACAAATCACGTGACCCATTTCTGAAGGCGTGATAGCCTTGCCTTTTGAACTTCGTGATCGATCGAGGGGTGTAAAAGTTTTAGGGTTGGTGGTCTGGATTCGACAGTGCCATGGCATGTGGGTGTTATTGGATGAAAGCAAGGCAGAGCTGTATTTCTCTTGTGGGTATTGTCGGGGGCAGGAGGGCTTCGCCATCTGTCCCGTGGGATGGTATTGCAAAGAGGCGCTCTGCTCACTTCTCATGACCTGACAGAGCAAATTCTTTCCTGGCGCGAGGGCCTGTAACTTCCTTAGAACAATGGAGGATTTTGTGGACTCTGAGACACCTGGCCATGGTGTGGGTGGTGTTCGCGCTCATTCAAGGGGATCTAATACTAACACAAATGATGCTCCCTGTGCTTGGGCCTACTTCTAAGATGGCTGCCACTTGCCAAGATGGCATCTAGCATATAACTTGTAATGCATGCACTAAGGTGATCGTGCACCCTCCGTTATGTGCACCACCCTCACCGCTGCTCTCTGGATGTGCTCTCATAGCGTTTATTTCTCATTCAGTATCTCCTAGTGGGGTGTGAAGACCCTCTCTTCTTCCCAACACAACTCACATGAGGTTACAATGTGCGTGAATTGCAATATCAAATTGTTGTATCCGTTTTGTTCTTTGCAGCCCAGACCTTTGAATTTGGGAAGGCTGCCACTTTCAGTAGCACTGGCTTCGCAAATGTAACATCCTTCTGTACATATGGACCTTGTGTTTTTGTTAATCTGTCCTTTTCTAGCTTGTGTGCTTAAATGAAGAGCAACAAATGACAACAGGAAAACATTTCAAATTATGCTTTCTTTCATTTTTTTCAAATGTATTTTTCATGTTTATAACAAGATTAATTACATACAACAGTTTGGCTTAATAGTTGGCTACTTCACGAACTTTTTGAAAAGTTCACGAAAACGAATGTGCTATTCGGTGCACCCCTAAATACATTATTTAAAAATCCTACCTTAAAATCCAAGGATGAGAGTTTTTCAAGTCTTTTATTTACATCAGGGGAACTTGTCTTCGTTGTCAATTGTATAAAACAGAGTTGGTTTTGCTCCAGAAAGGATAAGATGATGAAACTGTCTGTGACCACAGCTGAAAAACAAACAATGAAAGCCCCGTCACTTCTGTAATATCTACCATTGCTCCACCAAATTCCGAATTACTTGAACCATTGTTCTAGTGTGGGGCTGCTATCTCTGGTAACGACTAGTGAAGCAGTGGTTTACCAATCGCATTTCTGTGCAACTTGGTTTAGCAGGGCCCATTTCAACATGGTGGTTGGTGGCCACCTTGCTTACAGCGAAAACCGTCTGAGTTACCCCAGAGATAAAGATAAAGTTAATACTCTGATTATCACTGAATGCCCACTGAAAAGCTATATACCCTCCTTTGTCAGCAAGGCGCTGATGTAGAGGAACCAGTATTAAAAGGCAACAAGGTGATAACACTTCTGTCTACCCATAGGGGAGTAACTGTGGAAGGGCTTTAGCAAACCCAGCTTGTAAGGCGAGTGCTGCAAAGTGCACATTTTAAGCCCCAGAAAGAAATCTAGAAAAATAATATATTGCTGTGTTATAAGACTGCTAACTGGTAACACAGGGGCAGTTGCTGGCGACCATGTGAGGCTCGAGCCCCTTTCAACTGAAAAAGTGAAAAGGCCCTGGAACCGCCCTTGCACATTCTTCAAACACAATTATACCAATAGGGTCAACCCTTCATTTCCTGCAGTGCACCTATCAATCAATCGATCAAACCAGTCTGCCAACTCTAGTAAAAAGTTCCGGGAAAACCAACTTTTTGTGCATTTTGAAATTCGAGGCCCACAATGTAAAAGACCTGGCAAAACAGTGATTCCGTCAGATCTGTCTGTCGTTTGCCTGCCGCCACTCGATTTTATCATTGGTCCTCCAAGCAGATCATTTGTACCACGAGGAGACGGCAAAGGTCTGAAGTGTATACAAGCTGCACACTTGATATGATATGATAGTTTATTTATATAGCGCCTATACACAATGTGTTTCAAAGCGCTTCAAGGCAAAGGAAGGGAACAAGGAAAAAACAATTACATTCTTACAGGCCATGAACAGGAAGGATGTGAAATTAACTATTCAGCCTGACGACATTTCAGATAGTGCAAGAGCCAAAACATAGATGAGGAAGGGAAGGGGAGAGTGGGAAGGTAATGGAAACAGACAGGTGACTACCATACTAAGCCTGACGACATTTCTGGTAGAGCCGGAGGAAAAAAGAAAGTGAGGGAGAGGGGTGCAGAAAGGGAGGGGAGGAACAAACAAGCAACTATCCTACTAGGCCTGACAACATTTCAGATAGTGCTGGATGGGGGGATGGTCTTGGGTTTCCTCCAAGCCAAGAGACTGAAAAACACACACATGGAAAAAAAACGCATTTAACTGACTGCCATTATTTCAGTCATTGTCCTCCACATCTCATAAAGGGACAAGCCAAGGACTACAGCCACACCCACCGCTCCCATTACCCCTACAGTCAGCTATGCCTGCAGCAATTCATGCTTAAAAAGAAGGCAAACGAAGATCACTGCCTCGGGGCTTTGTGACAGCTCAGGGATGGGCGTTATGCCCGAAGCAGTTTATTACAATAAACAAAAGCAATCGAGCTTGCAAGGTAGCTCAGTAAGATGTGACACTGAAGTGTTACCAGCAAGGCTCAGATTAGCATACCCAGTAGGGGAGTAATAAACAAATACACAACCTTTCCCCGCTGTCCTGGAACGGTTCTCCGGGTGACACAGTAAGGGAAGGATGGTGAATTCCACCGAAAAGTAGGGGTACTCTGTACACTCAGGGCCATCTTAAGCACTTTTGGGGCCCTGGGCATGCACATCTTTGGGGCCCCCTCCACCAAACCAAAGGAATTAAGGGATGAAGAATACTGGTCACGCCCCCCGCACCCCACCTATCGCGCTCCCAACCTATAGGTTGATATGATGTCTCACAGCATAATGAGCATGTTTACACTCCATTTAAGTCCCTTACCCTTTTCATTCTTGCTCTAATCAGAATGATAAACAAGTAGCATTTGAAGACCAACATTAGCAGTCTACAAAGGGGTTACTGTTCTAGTATATACAGGATACTTTTTAGCATCCAGCAAGTTATGCAGCCTGTAGTATTAATGCAGGACCGTATGTAAAAGATACATGTAAACTATAATAGAGAACTCACATTAGCTGCCTCACAGAATGCAAAAGTGCTCATGCATGGATAGAGGAGACCAATTGGAAGGAAGGAGAAAGCAACACACATACAGTAGCATGGATAGTGGATGCAGATTAGAAGCTACCAGGAAGGTGTCTTTTTATCGAGACAGACAGATTAGAAGTGGGATATGGTTTTCAAATAGTGTTGCCATTAGATATCAAAGGACGAAATGCCTGTGGTGTGCGATATAAATATGCTCACTATTATAGTGGAAGCAACCCTATAGCCAGTGAAACCATGAACAAGGCTTTTATGAAGATCATACCCTGAGAAGGAAATCACTCTGAAGGGCTGACCATTTTGAAAGGTTTAGGGACTGGCAATATTGAGAGGTTACGCAATACAAGATTAAATGAGATGCCCAGGATCACACATTGGTTAAAGGGTGAATGGGTGAAGCTGTGATTCATGTGAACACTTACTTTTCCAGTTCTTACCATGAACTAAAACAATCTCTTTTTATGAAAACAGACTTAGAAAATACACAAATCACATTACCAAACATGACCATTGTTAAACACAATATTATAGAAGGGTGTTATGCAAAATTGAAATGATTCTAGCTTCATTCTCTCCATCATCAAGGGAGTATATAAGTACCAGAATATCAATCGATGTGATTTAACAAATTTAATCTGGGTTTGTCTTTTGTATTTTAAAGCTTTAAATACTTCCAAAACTATGGCTTGTAATATTTTCATTTCTAAATGCATAAAAACCTTTCACTTTTACCAAAAAGCAAACCGTTTTTGTGTGTCAAACAAGCAGACCTTAAAATATGCTTGCCTGAAGCCTGCAACATTTGGTCTGGTATCTTCTGTCTACCAACCCTTCCACCAAAATGGCCTACATAAGAAGAAAGATCAAGTAATGGGCTAAACGATACCAGCACTTAAGCGCCTAGATGCCCCTGGGCTGTGTGTGCTATATAAATAAACAAATCAAATCAGCAGCTTGCAAGAAGGCACACCTCACAGAAGACAGCACAGTAATGTAAGCTAGATTAGTTGATTTGACCAGGATCACTGTATTGTCTGCTGGCAAATCCAGGATAAAAGCATGGACGCTTTTGTTCCATAGTCTTCAATTTGGATACTTATTCATCTCTTGGACTAACCGTTTATGCCATTGTTGGAGGCGATTGCCTAGGTTTTACAACACCCCATCCGAACAAACCAATTTCTAGACCTTCACCATACGGATGATGTGTTAGTTTTTATAGCAACCCCTATCTGGTGCAGGTACATTGCTGATAATAGCAGATGTTGTTCTGCAAAACCAAGTACATATGCAGGCAGGTTTATAAACTTCAGACATAGGAAAGGCTCAGCCAGCTTTGCTGGAATGTGATATTCTAATTTGCATATGAACACATCTCTGCAATGGGTGCTTCAAACACTGAGCTACCTTCTGAACCATTGTGGCACTCAATTTATCAATATGCATTTCACCGTTGCCTATTGCACATGATCAACAAAATTCCCACAGCAAGGAAAGAATGCTACAGAGTTGTGCCGTAAGGAACAAACAAACTATGTATACCACAGTGAACACAGAAAGCAATACATAATGAATTGATCAAGGCAAAATGTACTTGTCAAAACAGAAATGCAATGGGTTTAGAGCCCGAGCAGCACCCCATAAATTATCCTGACGTGTGCTATTTAAGACTGGTGAACAATGGAATCTTACTTCTTTAAATCAGGCAGCCCTGTTGGGCCCCCTCCAAGGTGGGGGCCCTGGGCAAGTGCCCCTTTTGCCCTCCCATCAAAACGTCTCTGTTTACACTGTTGTCCCTGCCCACTTCGATCTCTGGATGGCAGCTGAAAAAAAATAGGCAGCTTCTGGGTGGCAGAGGCAGCCCTTTTCCCACCCTCCTCCTAGACAGCACAAACGGAAAAGGCGGTAAGCAGCACAAACCCATAGGTTCGGCACCCGGGGCACAACCAGCTTGCAACACCCTCCAGCATTTGCTAATCGACAGGCAGACCCCACCAATTGTTTTAGCAAAAGCAGCAAAGAGGCGGAGATGGGGCAGAGGGTGGGCGAAAAAGGCAAAAGCCATTTCCCAACACCCCTAAAAAGCCTGAGAATGGGCCACAAAGAATCAAGCTTTTGTAAAAAAAAAAAGTGAACAGGATGCACCTTTTTCCAGATAATAGACAATGTGCATGTGATCTTCACATAGGTGACCTGTTCACAGTGCAGGAGAAAAAATGCATTGGGGGAACTGTCAAACTCTTTGGAGTGGCGGGATTGTGGGAAGGAGGAGGCGGGGCCAAGGGCGTGGCACCCAGACAGGTTGCGCAACACAGTATCTCTTCATAGAACCCAATCCTAGCGATTTTCATAAAAGCAAAGAGCATTAAGGGAACATCATAATGGCCACAATTTTAAATGTTAAACAGGTCTTATAGTGATTCAGTAAGAAGCCCTTTTAAGTAAATAATGTACTCTTCCCCTTTGATTGGTCACAATATCCCTAATAAAGAGATGTCTGTAAATTGCAGGACATATATACTAGTTTGGACAGCTGTAACACAGTATGTAAGGCTTTGGCAGTTTCTGCCTGCAGGAGTCTTCTGAAAAACGGGTTGTGCGTGCAATGTAACGAGCAGAGACTGGTTTGGTGTACTCGAAAAGCGGTCTGATTGTGGACCTGAGAGAGCAGACTGCTCGCTGGTCCCTGGGTATGGTGCAGGAAGCAGCGCTCCTGCAAGACATTCTTTCCCGGAGCGCCATTCCGTCTTGTTCCGGGCCATTCCCTGCACTGCCTGTGCACTAATGTATTCATTCGGTCCTAGCACCTGTGTGTTTGCTTGGAATGCATTTCACCGTGACTAGCCTTAAAATCCCATTCATGCTTAAAGGAAAACATTAGCATGACCATAAGAGAGGGGGGGTGGGCCTGAAATGAAAACAGGTTAGCAATTATAGTTTTCAAGACAAGCAACAGAAACAGAGTAGCTCAATCAAGTGCTGCGATTGACTCTTAGGAGGGATCTGGTACAACTCATCTTGGCCGTTTTCCCGCATTTTGTTTTGAAAGGGTGCAAGTACCCCATGCCCCCCTTCTGCAATCACCAAAATTAAAATGTGATATATATATATATATATTTATTTATTATAGGGCAACGAGTTAAGGTGAGTCGGACTCCCATAGGAACCTGGAAAAATTCTACTGTTAATGACTTGATTTGTGCAACAGATTCGGATGAAATTGCGAGATTGGTTTGGGATGCGTGGACCGCTCCAGACTAGGGTGGCCAACTCTTTGATAGTATTTTGCAGGACACTTGCACACAAGGCGGTGATGACGTCACAACGCCATTCACGTTTGGGCCGCCCCTTTTTTTAATTAGCATTTTTTTAATGGCTCCTTTAGAGCCTGCAGGTCGAGCTGTAACGCTCTGACACCAGGTTTAATTGAAATGCAAATAGGTTGTCCTTGGGAGGTGATGGTCACGTTTTTTTAACTGCAAACATGACCATCACGACCCAGGAACAAACCATTAGCATTTGAATAAAGCCAGGTGTCGAGCGTAACAGCTCGACCTGCATGCAGGCTCTAAAGGAGCCGGGGCTGCAGAGCCGCCTTGGAAAGAAAGCAGCAGGCGGCAGCGCCTGCTGTTTAAATGTCCACTTCAATTCGCAGAGTGGCTGTGATGGATGCAGGTTGTCCTGACTAAAGTCGGGACAACCTGCGTCCCGCATAGCCACTCTGCAAACAGCAGGACAGAGTCCCTAATTGCGGGACAATACCGCGAAAAGCGGGACAGTTGGCCACCCTACTCCAGACGGCAAAGTTTTGTAAAGATTCTTTAAAAAATAAATAAGTTATTAAGAAGATAATAATTTTTTTTCCACTAAAGTTACAGCCAACTTCCCCTTTCGTTTTCCCATAGATAAACAAGGTAAATTTTTGTTGGATACGCAGAGCCAACCGGCTGGACACATTTTGACCAGGTCCGAAACAACTTGGGCACAAAGTGTTTAAAAGAGGCCTTTTTGTGGTTTGGGATTATTCCGTGCATTAGTTTAAAAAAAATATTTGATCGTGAAGAAATAGATGGCTATATCTCGAGTAAATTACCAAAACCAGGTTTTTAGAAATGGAACGGCCGCCATCTTTTTTTCTCAATGTAAGAAATAGCCGTGGCTATAGCCAAGGATATCTAAAAATGAAAAGCAGGGGAAAAGGCGTTTGCAGGTTTTTAATTACAAATTTCATTAGTCTAGTGGTGTGGGAATGGCTAGAGGTCACCAAGTGAAGTTTGGGAGTTGGAGGGGGTCTAGAGTTGGAGGGGGTCTAGGGACTGAGTTTGCCACAAAGCTTTTCTGTAACCTCGGCTAGAACCTCGAATATCCGACATCTCAAAACAAATTGCGTAACAGAAACCGCGTGTGTTGCGGGGAAAAGGAGAGGGCAGGGGAGGTGAGGAGGCCATCTGGGGAGTGGTGGGAGCTGGTACAGATGACGGGGGCACTTGGTGAGGGCCTGGGGGGGGCAAGAAAGATTTTT
The DNA here is from genome assembly GCF_040938575.1 of Ambystoma mexicanum. Lineage (NCBI taxonomy): Eukaryota > Metazoa > Chordata > Amphibia > Caudata > Ambystomatidae > Ambystoma > Ambystoma mexicanum. Next base: position 638,993,414 of record NC_090928.1, on the reverse strand, counting down.
CCCCTGCAGTTTTTCTGATATTCGCGGCTATAATAAACTAAAGATACCCATGGCTATCTGTAATTCATATATAAAATGACTACAGATAGCCAAGGTTATCGCTAGTTCTGTACCCGCAGCTATAGAAAAAAGTTGACAAAAATAAAAAAAAATATGTTGATAGGTACAGTGAGGTCGGCGTTGAAAAATCACTGGCCATGGCCAGTGACAGTAGGCATCCGGGACTACCACTGAGGCAGTAATTGGGACTGACCCTGCTTAGCTTCAAAGCAAGGTAGTAGCTGGCACCCTCAGGCCATGTTGCCTAACAAATGAGCACAAGTTAAAAGACCACTTAGAGCAACATGGCCTGAGGGGACGGTGGTCAGTCAAAATTTCGAGAAAATAAATTCAAAAGACAATGTCGAAACAATAATATAAAAAAAAATCAATTTATTATATATTATGTATTTATTTTGTGGTCCGGGAATAAAAAAAATGGGTAAAACAACAAAAACATTTAAAAGAGGGGGGGTAAAACACTAAGAAAACATATGGCATCCGCATTATTTTTTGTTAAAATGTGCTAATGTCAGTCCTTGAAAGTATTGCACTTAGAGATAATTATTTTGCCTATTGCTGAATTGCATGCTGGTCTTTGTAATTTCACGATCAAGACAGGGGAATAATGCCACAATTGTACACTTTTTGCCTAACATTGTTCGATAATGATTTATATATTTCAGTGACAATATGATGTGTACTTTTCAATTCATCTCTATAAAGCAGAGTGTTGTTGAAAGCCAGACATGTGGGTGAGGAGGGGAAATGAGAGGGCAAGTTTGCCCACGATGTGGAAAGAGTTTGTAATCTTGGACAGTGGTGCAGTTATTTGCCCCCGATTATGGCTGATTTTCATAAGTAAAGGACACATGTCGGTGGACAGCGTAACATTTTTTCCAGAAGGCAGATGCAGTCCCTTTGGCAGGTTGGCAAGCTTGCTCAAGTATTTGGCTACCGGGACTATACTCGGGCTGTCATGTTCCGAGTGCAGAAGCTTACCCACAAGACCACAAGCACTTGTTTCATATAGGGATTTTGTTTTCCAGGGAAAATCCCACGCCAGATTGCTGGGTTTAAAAGTTGAACACCTTTAAAAATTTGCAAGCATATTTATTGGAACATTGCCTCGCGCAGGTTATTTTTCTGGTGTTCATTACTTTTTTGAAAAAAACAATGCTCTTTTGTCTTGTGCATTTTCTTTGAAGGGGAAGGTAAAATGAACGACATTTGTATATTTCACTTTAAGATATATGTTCACTTACTGTGCGTACATTCATGGGTGCCAGCTTTTGATTTTCGCTATGGAGAAAAAGTACCTGGGCATATCTTATTTTTGCAGCTGGACATTTTTTTCCCGTTTCCGTGCTGCTTAAATGCTTTTAGTTGGGGTTGTGCAATTTACCATGACAGTCAGCAAGACACTGGTCATAAAACAAGGGGCTTGTAGCACGCTGCTTAACCAAAGTTTGTGGTCAATGGCAATTAATTTCATTGCACTGCGCATTGCCTAAAAACATTGCAAGTTCTCGAAGCCTGCACTCTTTTATACATAACAACCACTGTCAAAACAGGTCAAAATCAGTTTGTGATTAACATCTTTGTGTGATGAGTTGCAAATTCAGGGTGGCCAAACAAAACCCTTGAAATTCAAGGAATCAACTTTAGTTGCAGGTACCTTAAATTGAGAATTTAACACAACAAAACCCCTGAATTTCAGCTAAAGTCACCTTAGCTTCGTGCCCCCTGTTGCACAGCTTATGACCACAATGATGACATCACATATGACATCACTGGAACATCTATGACAGCACGGATGGCATCACCGTTTACATGACTGGTGACAATGCTAATAGCATCTTCAATGATTATTTAACTAATGGGATCAGACATAAGATCACTCTACGTAGTTGCCCATATTTAGACCACACTTACGTTTCTACAAATGTGATATTAGCATATTGGAATAATTCATAACAATGAGTACATTTTTTAGAACAGTAAACAGCTAAACATGCATCATATCACTACTTGTGAAGCTTTGCTCTGTAGCACGTTGTAAAAGATATCTGAATTAATAGAATGCTGCTTAGAATGTCCGTCTGTGCAAAATATATATAAGACATGTTCACTATAATATAATCTGTATATACATTTACAAAAAATGCAGTAGAAATAGAAAGCGACATGTTGAACCCTAATTATTTACAACATTTTAAAATACATAAACGTAAATACTCTATTTATTTTAAGAAAAATGTGTACATTTATGATTTTCTAAATGACATGTGAAATGCTTTAAAACAGGGAAGAACTAAGTATTAGGATATGTTTGAAGAATGTTCATACATGCGTATTGAAAAAAAGGATTACTGTAAATGTATATACATATAGAAAAGAAATGAAGTTTTAAAATTCAACATTTGCATGAAAACATGTACAAAGATGTATCTTTCTTTGTGTCTTTTGTAAGTGATTAACAGGTTAAAATTGAAATAAAACACATACTGTACAAAGTAAAAGTAATCTGTAAATAGTATCCACATTTCATATACAATGATTTGTGTGTATGACAGATGTCACCAGTGATGTCATAGGTTGCTGTTTTGCGTCTGTTTGGCCATATGGGGGAAGCACTAACACTTGGTGTCTCCCCGGCCCCCTTAGCAAAAACAAATGATTGGACGCGCAAAAATAAAACACAAACAATATAATATAAAACAAATGGTTCGTTATAGGCCCTTTATTCACAAAATATATATATATGTATAGATACAAATAAACAAACATATATATAAGAATTTGAATATAGGGAACATCACTTAAGCATGGGGCTGAAGAAAACTTAATCTTGGCCACCACAACACTGCTTAGTCCCTCAGCAGGTAGGCAAAGAGATCACTGCGTCCAACGGGGTCTGAAGCGGAGCGTCCTCCCCTTCAGCGAGACTACATCACTCGGGGGTCTAGATTCTAACTAACTTTTGCCATACAACGCGCTCTCCTTTATGTGGGCATTTCCCCACCCTTCTCGGTTGTGTTTTGCCCTCAGCCGAAGAGCAGATCACAAGTCGAAGGAAAAGAGGGTGGAAAAATCCAGTGCCCCTCTCTCTCGCATTCATTCCCAGACCTCTTATCATGTACCTGCAGTATGCTCCGACTCGTCCTTCAATGGACAATACAATAACTATTCTCTGCAGATATTTATGTGACCTTGCTCTGTTTTCGCTGCTACTTGCTTATTCTGTGAGGCCCGCGGAAACGCAGACTATTACTGCGATGGGAGAGGAGTGTTCAAAAATGGCTGCGCATCGACGCCATGTTATTCTGGCTCGCATTTTCGCACAAGCATTACAGTTGCACAACAGGGGGCGTGAAGGTAAGGTGACCTTAGATGAATTTCAGGGCTATTGTTAAATTCTCACCTAAAGGTCCCTACAACTAAAGATTGTTCCTTGAGTTGGCCGGGTATTGTTCCGACTGAGGTATAACAACATTTATATCCATCAGAAGGTGGACAAAAATAAATTAAACTTTATTTTCTTTACAGTAGGGCGACTTGTCTGTCAGATATGGGTACAATGATAACGCAACGTGATGAAGTGTATCCGACAGTGTGGAAGGATCAAGTTCCTTACCTGTAACTGTTGTTCTCCAGCATGGGTCTGGCATGGATTCACATGCTCATGAATATTCCCCGTCGTCAGGCTGGGAATCCTCGGTAAAGAAAAAAATCAGTTTCAGTTTTGTTTCCGAACTGTCTTTCTTCTAGTAACCAATCACTGGTCTCTGGGTCATACTGTCCCCAGCCAATGACTGTCTTCTACGTAAGCCCCTCCTCTGGCAGCCATCTTCAGATTTGGTAGCACGTAAAGTGGCAGTAGGAGGGAGGGTTTGCATGTGAATCCATGCCAGACCCATGCTGGAGAACAACAGTTACAGGTTAGTAACTTGTTCCTTCTCCAGCATGGGGTATGGCATGGATTCACATGCTTATGAATATAAGAAAACATAGCAGTACACACATGCACAACCACGGGAGGTGGCACGGCTCAACATTAAGCATCTCTTACCTCTTCACCAGGCCCACCTTCAGGCAAACAGGTTGTGCAGCACTGCCTGGTCGACCCTGCACTCCTCCCTGGAATCCCGGTCGAAACAGTAGAATCTCGTGAAGGTGTGCGTCGACCTCCACATAGCAGCCCTGCAGATGTCCAGCAGGGGTACACCAGACAAGAACGCCATGGTAGCAGCGACCGCTCTGGTCGAATGGGCTCTCGTATGGCCGGGCAACGGTCGGTTTGCCAACCGGTGACAGTGCATGATGCAGCCGCAGAGCCATCTGGAAATGGAAGCCTTCGAGAGGGCCTTCCCATGGTTCACAGGTTCAAAGTTAAACAGTTGTGATGTCCTCCGAAGGCTCTTTGTGCGGGTCCACGTAGAACTTCAGCGCTCTAGCTACATCCAGCGAGTGCAAAGTACTCTCAGCCGGCGACAAAGGCGACGGGAAGAAAACAGGTAACACCAAGGGCTCGTTGAGATGGAAGTCCGACAGCACCTTGGGCATGAAGGAGGGGTGCGTCCTCAGCACCACCCTCGTCTCGTGGAAAGTCAGGAATGGAGGTTTACAGGAGAGGGCCTGGATCACTCCCACTCCTCGTGCGGAGGTGATGGCCACAAGAAACGCTGTCTTCCACGACAGGAACTTCAATGGTGCCGAATGCAGCGGCTCGAATGGTGGCCCCATGAGCCTGGTCAGCACCAGGTTGAGCTCCCACGCCGGGGCCAGCGCCTTCACCGGCGGGAACTATCGGAACACTCCTTTCATGAACTCCTTCACCAGGCGATGGGACCATAGCAACGAGCGTCCCAGAGTTCTGGTGTAGCGGGAGATAGCCGCCAGATGGATCTTGATGGAGGCATGCGCAAGCCCCGCCTTGGCCAGCGACAATAGGTACGACAGCACTTGAGGGGCCGTAATCCGCAGAGGGTTAATCTTCTGTGCACGGCACCAGACGGAGAACCTCTTCCATTTGTGTCCATAGCACTTGAGAGTGGAGGACGCCATGGCCTTTGCAAGCACCTCCTTGCAGTCCACCGGGCTATCGTACCCTCCTAACTCTAGTGCTGCAGGAGCCAGGCCTTCAGGTTCAGCGACCATGGGTCGTGGTGGATGATGGTGCCTCCTTCTCTGGTGAGAAGGTCCGCGTCCGTCAGCAGTTTGACTGGGGGGAGACGCTGACATGTCCAGGAGGTTCGGGAACTAGATCTGCCTCGGCCACGCCGGTGTGATGAGGATCATCCTGCACCAGAAACGTCTGAGTTGATTGATGAGTCGCAGCAGCAATAGCAATGGTGGGAATGCATACAGGAACAGGCCGTCCCAGGGGAATGAGAAGCCATCGTCCATGCTCCCCGGCTGGCGAAACCTGCTGGCGAACCTCCGGGACTTGGCGTTTGTCGCCGTTGCAAATAGGTCGATCTGGGGATTGCCCCATTGTTGGAATAGGAGATCCACTTGATCCTGCCACAGTTCCCACTCGTGGCATGAGCGCAGCTCCCTGCCGAGTGAGTCAGCAATGGTGTTCTTTATTTCTGCCAGATGGAAGGGTATCAGAAACATCCCTTGGGCGACGGCCCAGTGCCACAGATCCTGGGCTTCCTTGGATAGGGCTGGGGATCTGGTGCCTCCCTGCTTCCGGAAGTAGAACATTGTGGTGGTGTTGTCGGTGAAGATCCTTACCACCTTGCCCTTGAGGGACGGAAGGAACGACCTGAGGGCCCAGAACACGGCTCGGAGCTCCAGGACATTGATGTGAAGTGACCTCTCCTCAGGGAGCCAAAGGCCTCTTGCGTGGAGATCGCCGGTGTGCGCTCCCCATCCCTCCAGGGAGGCGACCGTCATCATCGTCTCCTGATGTGCCGGGGTCTGGAAGTCCATGCCCGCCGCCAGATGCACACGGGAGCCCCACCACCGGATCGCTTGGCGGAAGGTCTTGTTGAGTGAGATCCTGTCTTCGAAGCTGCACAGGCGCACAAGGTAGATGCACGAGGACATGATGCCTCAGCTTGGCCGCGTCCATGGTTGAGAGCCGTTGCACCTTGCCCAGGATGGCCTTCGTCCTTTCCTTCGACGGAGAAGCCAATCGCGCCATTGTGTAGAGCGACTTGCGACAGTACCAAGTGAGATTTTGCGAAATTGATCGAGAATCCCAGATCTGTGAGTAGTTGCACTGTCTTCGCTGTGTGCATGACGGCGAGTTCTCTTGTCTTTGCTCGGATGAGCCAATCGTCCAGGTAGGGGTAGACATGGATCCACTGCAGGCGCAGCCACGCCGCCACTGGTGCTAGGCACTTGGTGAACACCCTGGGAGCCGACTTCAATCCGAAGGGAAGGGCTTTGAACTGATAGTGTCGCCCTTGGAACACGAATCGCAGGAACTTTCGATGTCCTTTTAGAATGGGGATGTGAAAGTAGGCATCCTCCAAGTCCAGCGACCATAGGAAGTCGCCTTCCTCCAGGTGTCCCAGCACGTGCTGGAGGGCGATCATCCGGAACTTCTGGGACTTGATGTATTTGTTTAGCCGACGAAGGATAGGCCGCCATCCGCCTGTCTTCTTCCTTACGAGGAAGTATCGCGAGTACACTCCGGAGCCCCGGAGCCTCTTTGGGACGAGTTTGATGGCTCCCTTTTTTAACATCGCTCGTACCTCCAGTAGAAGTTGAGGGATGTAGTTTTCCTTCCTGGCCACAGGTGGAATACGGGGACACTTCCTTAGAAATTCCAGAGTGTGCCTGCGGGCCAGGGCATCCAGCACCCAACGGTCGGTGGAGATGGACTTCCACACGCTGATGAACTTCGCCAGCCGGCCTCCCAATGGGGTGCTTAGGTGGGGGCCCGACGCTACGGCCGGTTCAGTCCTGCCTGGCCGCGGCATTGCCGCCTTGGCCACCTTGGTGACGACGACGAGATCCTCCTGTGTTGCCGCATCCTCTGTAGGCCTCTTGGGACGAGGAGCGGCCCGCCTGGGGGTACGAGGAGCCGGCGCCGAATCTTTTGAAAGCACCTTGCTTGCCTCCGGTGCTCTGAAAGGACGGCCGTCGCTGTTGAAGAGCGCCCAAGGCCCGAGCCGTCTGTCTGCCTTGATGCCCTGCAGTGACTTGTCCACTGTCTTGCCGAACAGGTTGTTCTCGTCAAAGGGCATGTCCAGATCCCTGCTCTGGACGTCCTGGTGGAAATCGGTCGCCTTAAGCCAGTCGCGCCGATGAAGGCAAACGCTGTTGCCCATCTGGCGAAAACCAGTGTCAGCAAAGTCCGTGGCCACCGTGATGGCGTGGTCCGAGGCCACCTCGCCTTTCGGTAGGATCTCCCGGGCCTCAGCCCTCTTGTCGTCCGGGAGGAAGTCCAGTAGAGGAGCAATCTTAAACCACAGCTCCCTGTCATAGCGCGCCACAATCACGAGGGCGTTGGCCGCTTTAATCGTCGTCACCGCCGACAAGATGACGCCATGGGATGGCGGGTCCAGTTTCTTCCCCCTCGCCGTCCGGCGGGGAAGTCGAAGTTGAAGCCGTCGCCCCTGCCGCTTTCTTCTTGGCCACCGCAGAGACAACCAAATCCGGGGATGGCTGAGCCCTAAGGCACATGGGGGTGGATTCTGGGACCCGGTACTACTTCTCATATTGGTCTCTCTTAGCAGGAGCCATGGATGGGTTCTTCAGGAGCGTCAGCCCCTCGTCCCAGATGTCGTCCAGTAATGGAACTGAGAGGACCGTCTTCCTCTTCGCCTCACGTCGTTGGTAGAGGAACCTTTCCTTCTTCTGCTCTTCGGGGCAGAGCTGGAAAAGCTTGGCTGCCCTGGCGATCATGACGTGGAAAGAGCCAATTTCATCGGGTGGGGAGGACCGAGGGGATGGTGAAAGAAGGTCCATTCCGTCGTCACCACCGTAGTCGTCAACTGTCCCCGTTGTCGCTGTCTCCGTTCCAGTCTCCTCCCTCCGACCAAGGGAAGGAGATGAAGGCTGAGAAGGCCGTGAGGGCTGGAAGGGGGGGGGGGTGAGTTCTCCTCCGCTTGCTTGGTGGACTTTCCGACAGTCCAGGCTCCGCTGGATCATCCGTCGGGGTTAAGGGTAACCGTGTCCTTATCATCTCCGTACACAAGGCCTGAACTGCCATCAAGATCGCCCCAGGAGTTGTCTTGTGGCACAGGCACTGGCTGCGACGGGAGCGACGGTTGGGGAGTAGGCTCCGTCCCCTCCACGGCTCTCGGTTCCTCGTCGGCACCGCCGTCGCTTTCTTCATCCGCCTTATCAGGATCCCTCCTGTATGACCGGGCCTCATCGAACTTCTTGTTCAGGATCTTTGCAACACCTGCCAGTTCCTCTTCAGAGGCTGAATCTGTGTCCGTAATGGCCACCGGGCCCACCCCTCTCTTTCCGCCTGTGGTTTCACAAGGGTCTTATCGATGGGCTGAAAAGAGGATTCCCTCCGCGGTGGCAGGGAAACTCTAGGCCCGAGCTCGCTTTCACTGGGGTAGCCTCTGCAGGCTCCGCCAGGGCCACCACGACTCCCTCGATTAAGGACTTAACCGGGTGAATCAGGACCTTCATGACCTTGGGCGCGCCTGCGGCCTTCACCTTGGGGGGAGGGTCACCACCTCGGTTGTCTCCATCGGGATCGACGGTGACTTCTCCCGAAGCTTACCCGGGTTCTCCGACTTTCTCATCCCCCGAGCCAGAGCGTTGGCTCGTGGTTGATGGCGTCAGTGATAATACGCCCTGCCTGGCAGCCGAGGAGCCAGACTGATCAGCGCTCCCGGTGCCCGCTGACTCGCAGTGCTTTGCCTTCTGTTGGGCCCCCGTCGCCGGGGTGCCCTCAAAGGTCTAAGAAGACCGCTCAGACGACTTCTTCTCACCAGCTGCTGGGCTCTTTCCTTCCAGCCAGTTGGTGAGGCGGATACGACGATCCTTCATAGTCCGTTCGGACATGTTCTTGCAAAACGCACAGTCCTTTTCCACATGTGTTTTGTCTTGGTGAAGGCAGTAGAGGCATCGAGAATGCTCATCCTCCTTGAAAACATTCTGCAATCCGCATCCAGGGCAGCTCCTGAACAGCTTGGATCCGGGCGTCGTGTTTCCTTTATCCTGGGCCATGTCCACGCGGGGTAGGCCTCAAAGATCTTCCGGAATCCTCCAAAAATTGAAACTCCACGAACATTTCGCCCTTGAGGGGCGTAGAAAAATCCGAAACGTGTCCCCGTTGATCGGAAGTAGAAATGGTGGAGCTTGAGCCTCGATTGACTGAAAAATTAGGCTAAACTCTTTGAAAATTTGCAAAATGCAGTAAAAGCTCGAGAGCTATAGCACGAGGACTCCCAACACTTGAACGTGCAGTAAAAATCTGGAGATGGCTGCCAGAGGAGGGGCTTAGGTAGAGGGCAGTCATTGGCTGGGGGCAGTATGACCCAGAGACCATTGATTGGTTATTAGGAGAAAGACAGTTCAGAAACGAAACTGAAATGGATTTTTTTCTTTACAGAGGATTCCCAGCATGACGACGGATAATATTCACGAGCATGTGAATCCATGCCAGACCCCATGCTGGAGCACCTAATATTTTAGAGTAACACATTCAAAGTTATTAGAATATAAACATATGTAGGGGATTTGCCACATTATGCAATATAAAGAGGTGGCTTTCATTCATAAATAATGTATACTTTGTATAAAAATAGATAATTTCCAAATGATTAACTTTTTTGGTATGGTTTATTGTAAACCTCTACACAATTAATGCACAAAAATGAATAACAGTGAACAATATGGCATGTATGAAACAGTCATAAAAAGTGCAACACGACAATGAAAACAAAACTGAGGCATCAAATAACTATATTAACTATGAAGGTAATTTAAATATTGTCTGCCAAAGGTTATAAGGCAGCACATACTCGTTGTATTTACTTTAAGTGTCCAAGAGCCACATTATTAAAACCTGCTGCTAAGGAATTTCAAAATTTAGTGAAGGGCACCTGAACTTCCCCCCTCTCGCAGACATACACTGACTCAGGTTCTGGGCTGCTTTGCGCTATTGCTAGAGATGGAAATGCCAGGTGGGGTTCTGATCGGACCGGCCCAAGTGGCTAGCTCTAGTTACACATCCCTGGCAGCCTAAACATGGAAGAACTGCCTGCACACACTGCAAAATGGATACATGAAAACATACATCTGCCTCAGGGTGCGCGGCATTTGCTCAACACACTATCATGCCCACAACCGCTTCACCCCTCCCCACGGAATCCTGATTCCCGCACCCCTGGCAGAATGAAGCAGGACCGGCCCTGGCATTGGGGTGAAAAATACAGGCTTACCACATCCAGGGATTGAAATAATGATTTGTTAAGCAGGTGCAAAAGCACCACATTGTTATCTGGCATCACCGAGTAAGCAGGAGTTACCACTGGTGAACAAAGACAGCACTTGGCAAACAGCAAATCTAATTTCCACATGAGAGTCAATATATTAGCTTTTGTCCATTATCTACAATCCATTATGGTATAAGTGTCTTCCAAATATGTCCAAAGTCTCTGTTGTGCAAAATTCCAAACAGCCAGGGTTAATGTCAGATAAGTACTTTTCTCTGGCACCAATTGGCATCAATTGGCATGGGAAGTCGAAAGTAGCTCGTGGTGGCTGTTGGGTGTCAAGCTAATTTGGCTCTTCTAGATTACAAGCAGGAGCTAAATAGCTCCCTGAACCTAGCAATTTCGAACCTTGCCATTCTTGTCAGCTGTGCATCTGAACGTTAAACTCTGTGTGGCAGGCAGACATCAAGTATTCATTTTAGTTAATAAGAATTGGATTAGTGAATTTGTACCTGAAGCCCACCTACCACAGCTCGAGTTAACTAAAAAACGATGTGCTTTCTTTCAAGACAATTACACTGGATTACAAAGTACTCCCTCTCTTGAAACGATCTAGTTTCCATAATACTTACTGGTGTGACAGACAAAAAAAGGATGTCAATTTCTGCAGAAAATTACAGTTTCTTAACATCATGCCCAACACCAAGCGACATGCACGTGCCAAATAATGACTAGAAGCAAGAAACCCTGCCACACAGCTTTGTTTTTTGTTGCTGTGTGTCCAGATTGTGAAAGTACTACTGCAAAATGCAGGGGAGAATTTTCGCTGATATTACTTTGCATTTCTTGCAGTTTTTAATTCGGGATAGGTAAACAAAGGTACAACCAATCATGTGTATTATATATGTATAGTTTGGACTGGATTACATTCCCGGTTTCCCCTCTTGATTAACATGTGTCTGATTCCAGTCTAGGCAATGCCGTTTCATCTCATAATGTTATGTAATATCTGCAAAACCAGAGGAAACCAAGGTATGCGTTTGGTTTTGTCGGCAGTGGAGTGGCCGGTCGCCAGGTATCTGTCGTTAGCCAGCTCGGCTCGTGTTTGGCCGTTAGATCACATCTAGCCCCTTAGCTCCGTTCTAACGAGGAATTCTCTGCCCCCCCCCCCATCTATTGTGCTGACCCCCTGTGTGAGGAGAAACTCAATGTCCACCACTAACAGGATGCAGAAGATTTTGTTTGCTTTTATTAGGGTAGTTTGGAACACTTTTTACAGTGCAAGGACTTCTCCAAGTAAGGCCATTACATACACCATGGACCACTGAGGTGTAATTCCACAAACGCATGTGCAAACTGTCCAGCAATTACCCTGCAGAAGGCTTCAGCAGGAGAAACATCATCAAGCATCTCTCACCAGCCATCCGTTACTGTGAGGTCTACTGGGAAATCCCACTTACTGTAACAAATTCAGAAATACAGGAAACAGGTCAGTGATTCTGCAGTGTGAACACAACTGCCTGGGTCCATCTATTTACTCTCCAGCCAGCGCAGAAGGCTGGTGGGAACCAAGCACTAGCTGTGCGCTGGTTTCGCACTACAGAGTAGATTTAACAAGCCCTTGAATTGATGTGCGCACGGCAAGAGATAATTTCTTGGACAAGTTACCATTGTTTTAATGGTTTTAGAAGTTGCAATATGAAGCAACGTGAGAAAAACGGAAGCTGATTTACGCAGTGTGTCGGTTGCCATTATCAAGATGTGCCTAGTTATTATAAACAAACATTTGATTTCTTTAGACCATTGGACTGCACTCATCAGCATTTATTTTAAGCTGCTTCTTCTCACCCCTGGAATATTCCTCTGCTGGAGGCTTGCAAAGAACCCTGTAGAATCATAGTAATAGCCCCATGGGGTGGTGTATGGTGAAGAATCGTGGTTGCAGAGGGGCAGTGCAAAACTCCTGATATACCAGGCAGAACGAGCTAAGAGGCTCAGTAGGGCGAGCAAAGTGCTAGTCTTCCTGTGCACCACATAATGTAATCCGCATCCAAGATGGTCAAGGGGCAATCTCCTGTAGGGGTTAGAGAATTTGTGCAACATTATTGATAAGGTACACACTCTTGGAGAGCTGAGATCAAGGGCTCACACAAAATGAGGTAGATTAAAAAAAGTAAAGATAGAAGCTCTTTTCAAGCTCTCTGGCCAGTGGCTAGGGCTAGTGGCTAGGGCTTGCCTGTCTTGAGAATCACACACACAAGGTGCTTCACCGTGTAATGAAGTAAATTGCCTCACCCTGTAAAGAGGCATGCAGGGGAATCTGCACCCCAGAAAAGCCAGCCTGTTGGGTCTTACAGGCAGAACTGTGAGCTACCTTAAGGTGGCACAGGGTGGGATATGGTGGATCCTCCTAGTTCTTGCCCAACTTCCCACCTGGTGACCTAGATTCTGAAGATAAATGACTGTAACAAAGTATATATGCTGTGCTCCCTAAGACCTATGTTCCAGCAGTATATGCATTTAGAGGAATGGTATACAAATCCCAATAAGAGAAGTTAATGGTACAACATTTAGACACCTGGGCTAGAAAAGAGAACCTAGCTTATGAGCAATTCTCTCCACAGCATCCCACATATCAATGGGGACCCTCATGGAAACCTAAACACAGATCTGGAGGTAAGAGCAAGAATCCCTGTCCAGATGCTGTAGTGCTGTATGGTCCCATATACCAGAAGGAACCCTCATTCAGAAATGCAGGCACGACCTCCGCACTGGTAAAATGTAGAGACCAGCCCTCAGGATCCAGTCTGTTAGCAGGGATTCCCACGGACACTCACCAGTCAGAGAGAAAGATTTACAGCACAGAGGACAGCAGCATTACAGGAGGCAAGAATGCTGCTGAGGAGTAGAGCAGACAGGGCAGGACTTCAGTTGACACTAAAGATGTGCAGGTTTATGAAGCTTCGTGGAAGTCACAGCCCTTCAACAGCAAAGGTAAATTATAGACTGAAGGCACCAAGCCTATCCGGAGGCTCCACACACAGGAAACTACAGAGTAACTAATGTGGGACCACAGGTACTTAAGATAAGAGGCCCATATAAGTCCAGAGGCAGATAGAAGCGTCAACAGAAGCAAAAAAGATAGGAGGACAGCAGAAACAGCAGCCGGACCCAAAAGAGGCTGAGATGAAGCATGGGCAGATTTCAACTATCCCGGCTTGCAGAGATGCAGGAGCGGAGGGTCCTGAAAAAGCTTGGAAGTCTGACAACTCTTTTTGTTCTTGGAGGTAAGCCAGAGACACCATATCTGTGAATCAAACGCAAATATAAAGTGGCAGTCAAGTCTTTAGTCAAGAGTTCCAACAGCTCAACGGTCGCCTTACAAAGGTCACAAGATCTTAGGGTGTCCTCCTGTCACTCAGTCTTTTGGGATTTCTCTCAGACAATTCTTCCAATTGCTCTCATAGGGTTGACGTGGTATGACCATCTCCTCTCCTCCTTGCTCCTCCTCACTTTACCCCACCAGGAGATGCAGATACAGTTGGAATTTATATTCAGCTTTTTAGAGAGACCCCACTGGGCACAGTTTCCGAAAATCCAAGAAGTCTGGACCGCATTCTTTTCCTAAGATCCTGTTCCTTCCCTCTTAACTGCCTCAACTGATCCACACCTTGACTTCGCAGCAAGTGCTTGTTCCTCCTCCCAAAGTGGGTTTAACCTCTTCTGATGGGGATTCTCACCCTTAAACCTCACCATGGGCTAAGCGTGCCCTCTCATCCTTTCCTTTTCTGACAGGATTCCTCTGGCCACCCCCTGATGTCTTCCCCTCATCACCGCCTGATGTCTCCCCCTCCTGCCAGTCTACTCCCTACCACAGAGCTTTCTCCGTACACCACCTCCTGATGTCTCATCCGACAACATTCTGATCCGACCCTACAACCACCTCCTGCAGCATCTTCTCCCACTCTTGTATCCAGACCCCCTTTCTCCTGTGTGTTGCTACCACCTCTATTCTTCGATCTACAAAATAGGCCTCAAGGTGTAACACAACTATTTTTTGCTAGTCTGAGTAAGAGAAATAATTGTGGCATGCAGCAACCAATTACTGGGTGCCACCATGTTGCATACTTTAAGTATGCATAAACAGCCAGTGTCAGTATTTAGGGCATGCACTATTCACGGCACGCTTATGATGGAACATAATCGAGGCACAGACTTGCTGTGGCACAGAGGGGTATAACTTCACTTGGGCTTTGCAGATAATCGTGTCTGAAGTCAGATGCTGCCCCGTATCATTTGCTCTTGCTTACCTCTATTGGTTAGTTCTGCCTTATCTCTACACTCCCTCTGCCAGCTTCCTGATCTAGTTCCATGCCTCCTATTTTCAGTTCCATTATTCCGACCTGCAGTATCCTTCCCAGTTCTGTGTGTCTGGCTCCTTTACCATCTCTTTACCTGCCTGGCACCTGCTTGTCAGCGGTTCTGCCCCCTAGCCTTTTAGTCCTTGCCGCTGTTACTGCAAACAGCCGGCCACATGGGTCCACACTAGTATCCAGACATCAATTTAGCCAGCCACCTGTCACTTTGTCCATGCTGTCCCTGTAAGTAAGTGGTGGGTGGCTGTTAAACATGGTAGAGGGAGTGACTCCCACTCAAGCCCTTATGTTTAACCTCATAAGGCCCCTGAAGAATCGCTATATGTTGCAGGAAAACCACCACATGGATGCCGGAGAAGAATCAATCTCCTGTTACACCCGGTGACAAAAAGGCATGCAGCCCAGCTAGATGCGTACCTTCCTACTTTTCACCACCCTCCTCTTACAGCCACCTTCCAGAGCCAACTCACTCCACATATCCACCACAACCTTCTCCAAATGCCCACATCATCCCTTCCTGGGATGTCTCTTTCATACTTTGGTGACACCTTCCCTGGGACTGGGCTGGATGAAAGGGTCTGTACTTCCCTACCATTATGGTTGCTGCGGGGGGATTGGCTATTGTGTCATTGATTTTCACCCTCAACTGCAACCATTGCCCCAGAACAAATATGTCACAGAAGTTGGACCACAGCATTAAGAAGTAGGCCCGCGAATTTTGATTCCTGGTTTGTGTGCGTTCGCACATGCAGCTCCTCAGCGATGTCTACGTTCACAGACCTCAGCAGAGCTTCATCGGCAGCGGGTTCGACGCTGTGCAGCATAAACGCTTCAGGGTTGTTGTAAGTTTGTCAACGGTTGGTATCCATTTTACTTTGAGCCTGCCTTGTGTAGTGGGTGCACTGCCCGTGATAGTTTGCAGATCTTTTGAAAAAGCCCTTAAAGGGCCAGAAGAATGTTCATCTGGCAGCTGATAGTCAACTGCCCCATGGTGGGGCAAAGTGAGGGCGACTAGGGGATCCTCCCCATATCACCCCCAGGCCATCACCCACTAGCTTAGGGAGGTTCTTGAACCCCTTGCACTCTGCACTAGATATCTCCTGAATAAGGCTGTGGCCTTCATCACACACTGAACAGTGAATTAGGCACTGTATCCCTGAAGAGGAGCAAGGCATCATATTCTTTTGAGGAGAGAAAAGTGAGCCAGAAACGATCACCCTGTTCGGGCAACAAATCCCCCAACCTTGTGTGCCTGCGACTTCTGCTCCTTCCCCCACCCTTGCACCCTGCAACAGGAAATCCCGACCCTGGAAGTCAAAAATATAGTCTCTCTTCCTCCCATCCGGACTGTTACCAAAGCACACCAATACAGGAAAGGGATCTCAGAGCTGCAGTGGAATTCTCTCCCCACTAGTGTTCACTTGCCTCCCATATTGCACTCCAGTGCAGATGATCTACACACTGTAAATATATTTAATTATAATGTACAAAAAATATGCATGGGTATATTCCACTGCCACCACCTGGTCACAACCTGCTCAATTATCGCTCACTATTTTTTCCTCGTGCACACCGTTTCTGCTAGAAGTTCTTGCACTCTTGTTTGATGAATGCTATATAAATATGCCCGATGTTACTATAAACGCAAAGCTAAACTTAGATCACCCTGCCAACTCATGGCCATCACTTGTCAGACCGTTCATATTTTCTTTTTTTTCGGGAAAATTTATTTTAGTTTTCAGCACTTACAAATAAATCCATCAACTTCAATAGTATGTTAAAACACAAACTTAACAAACCATCGTATGTACAATAAGGAAAGACCGTAACCCACCCACCCCAAGATTCACATCATATACAATTGATCAGTACAATATAAGGAATCTCCCCCAGATCTTTTCAAATAAAGCAAGTTTTTTACCTTTCCAAAATATAACTCTTTCCATCTCAGCCAAATCATGCATTTCATCAATCCAGACATCTATGGTAACAGGATTCACCGTTTTCCAACCTGTAAGTATTATCTTCTTTCCCATCATCGCACCACTAAAGATCCATTTTTTTTTTTACATATAGACATATCTTCTAGCAGTACATTGCTTCCTAGTATTATGGTTTTAAAATCAAAGGGAATTCACATTTTTACAAATTCTGCCAAATTCAAACCAAAATCCCTTCACTCTGGTATTTCACTCTGGTACAGTTCCATAGCATATGGTCAAATGTGGCAGCATCATGGACGCAAGCCCATCAATCAGAGCTGTCCGCCATTCCTCTTTTTTATAACCTTTCCAGTGTCCAAAAGACCCTGTTTAAAACCTTAATTTGGCATGACCTCTCAGTCAAACTCAGAGAACATAGTCTTACATTAGCACATATACGTGACCAATGATCCTCATCAAATTCACACCCAATCCTCCGACTCTATTCCTCGATCAACATAGCATTGTTTTTATATTTTCCCACAATCAGGCCATATATACCACTCACCAATCCACACTCTCCTACTTTTGGTTTTTGCCACAGTAATTCCTCATTGAGTCTCAGATGCAAGTCCATCTCACCAACTGTTTTCTTGATTTTTTCGATAATCAGCCTTACAGAAATGTGCAATATTAAATTTTGACTGTAACTCGTTGGCATTCATCCACCTTCCATTCACAAAAAGGTCATCCAGCCATTGTACACCACTCAGAAACCACTCCGGCCAAAACAAAGTCTTCCCCTCCAACTTAATATGGATTTGGCCATATGGAGGCACTAGAGTCCCTTAATGCATCAAACCCCCAAATAACTATTCAAACCTTTCCAGTATTCATGCAGACTTTTTGTCAAAGGATCAACTATCCCACCCTTTCTTGGTACAGTTGTCAACAGGACCCTTGGTAGTAGTGGACCATTGTGACTAGATTCAGCACTAACCCATTCATTCGGATTCGGCTTTGCAAGCTCAATCAAAGTGTGTGTCATAAGGGCTAAATTATATGCTTTATAATTAAGCACCCCTAGACCTCCCTTTTCTAAGGGCAGCTGTAATTTGTTCAATTTCAGTCTCAGTGGTTTTTGATCCCATAAAAAGTTTTGAGTCAGTCTATTCAGTTCCAGCCAATACCTTTTTTTAATGTCTAACAGAATCATACTTAGCACGTAGTTTATTCTCGATGTGGACACCATTTTCAACGCATTTACCTTTCCCCACAGGGATAAGTTCAGCATGTTCCATCTTCCTAAATCCATTTTGTATGTATTGCAGACCATATTCATATTTTCTGTAACAAAATCACTGATACTCGGTGAAATCCATAATCCCAGGTACAGCAATTTCTCTGCACACACAATTCCCACTGCGTCACAAAATTCTTATCACAGAATGGTACTATGGGCAGGACTTCGGATTTGGCCCAGTTTATCTTATACCCTGAGTATAGATTAAATGTTGCCAAAGTATGCATAAGTAACAGTAATGACTGTTTCAAATATTTAAGAACCAATAACAAATTGTCAGCATATAACCAGACCTTTTGTTTCAAGCCCCAACAGCTGATACCTTGAAGGCCCTCCTCCATCCTTAACGCTACAGCTAATGGGTCTATTCCTATCACGAATAGTAAAGGGGACAAGGGGCATCCCTGTCTTGTTCCCCTCTCCAATTCAAAAGATTCTGATCTTTGCCCATTGGTGTTCACATCTGTCATTGGTCTGGAATAGAGCAACTTGACCCAAGATAAAAATTGATCGCCAAACCCCATTTTCTCCACTACCTTGAACATAAATTGCCAATTCACTCTGTCAAAGGATTTTTCTGCGTCTAATGACAGGACCGCCAAATCTTCTGTTGATTCACTTGCCACAGATATAGTAAGTAACAACTTTCTAATATTACTAGAGGTTCTTCCTTTTACAAAACCAGATTGGTCTTGATGTATCAATTTTGGCAGCAGATCCTCCATTCTCATCGCCAGTAGTTTAGCCAAAATGTTGTTATCCACATTGATAAGACTAATTGGTCTCTAGCTTGAAGCCAATGTCTCATCTTTGCCTTTTTTTAAAACACTGAGATCATAGCATGTCTTGTGGCTGGTGAGAATAAACCCCCAGAGTGAGAAGATGTTAATATATTCAATAAGAGTGAATGCTGAATTTGGCAACCATTTATAGAATTCAACTGGCAGTCCATCTGGTCCAGGTGACTTGCCAGACTTAAGGTTCCCAATTGCTTTCTTTACCTCATCTAATGTTATGTTTTCTTCCAATTTTCTTCACTCTTCCCAAGAGATTTAAGGAAGATGTAATCCATCCAAGAATCCACTATCATTTGCATTAACATGAGATTCATTTTTGTATAGATCTGTGCAAAATGCCTTGAAGACTTCATTAATTTCTGAAGGCTTGAAAGTGATCTGTCCATCCACTTTCCTGATAGAAGTAATTGTACGTTCAGACTCTTTTTTCCTCAGTCTAAAAGCCAACCATCGATCGCATTTTTCTCCTTTTTCAAAATAGGTGCACTTCTGATTAAAGTAATTCTTGTTCACTCAATCTGCAATTAGATTTCTTAGTTCCATTTTCAGTTTTTTTAGATTTTGGATTAAAACTGAATTTGCTGGATTAACCACTAAACTCTTAGTGATATCTTTAATTTCCAATTCCAATTCCAAATGTCTCCCATTAGGTTTCTTCTTCAAACCACTTGCCAAACTGATAAGCATACCACGTACTGTGCACTTGAAAGTTACCCATACTATATCCTGTCCAACTTCTCCTGTGCAATTTTCCTTCACAAAGTAATCAATTTCCATGGAAAGTTTATCCATTTCATCCTCCTTATCCAAAACCCAGGTATTTAATTTCCATGTATATTGTTTGTTTAACGTGAAATCCAATTTCAAATCCATTCCAACATGGGCATGATCAGTCAATACGATGTTTCCAATTCTGGTTGTCAAATAGTTCTCAGAAACTTTCCCAGATGTCAAAAGCATATCTAACCTTGAATGGGTCGGAGTAGAAGGTAAATTCCTTTGAAGTTGGATTTTCCAACCTCCATCCATCTTTTAGATTATGTTCCTCCAGTAGGTTTTCCAATGCCCTAGTATGCATGTCATTATTCCTAGTTTGTCTCGAACTGATCCTATCCATGTTTAAGTCCAGAACTGTATTGAAATCTCCACCCAAAATTATGTTTCAAGATCCCAAGATCCCAAATTCTGTAGGATTTGTGCTACTTTCCTGAAAAAAGTACCATCGTCAACTGTTGGTGCATATACATTACAGAAAATTATTTGTGCCTTGGATATTTGTCAGAATTGCAACAATTCTACCTTCCCCCTCATTCACTTCTTTCAACACTTTAATTGGGGCGTTTTTCCTGATCAATATTGCCACCCCTCTAGATCTTGAGTTAAAAGTGGACCCATACACCCTTCCAACCTATCCTTTCTTCAGAACTTCCATTTCTTTCTCCATAAGATGTGTTTCTTGAATAAGACACACATCGCCTCTTAGATCATTTAAATATGTCATGACCTTTTTCCTCTTTTGCACATTGTGTAAGCCATTAACATTCCATGTCACCACCCTCAAATGATCATTTTCAAATTCATCCTCAACACATATACCAGCTCTAAAAAACAGTTAACAGGAGACCCCTGATCTATGATAGAATATGTAGATGTGAACCCCACCCCAACCACCCCAAAACAGATGCAAAACACAAAAAACAGCAACAGGTATAAAGACGTATACCACATTCCAAGATGCCCAACGTACTGGACACCTCTCCTAATATAACTGAACACAAACAAATCTGAAGCCATCAATGGTAACTTCCAACCTAATGCTCCATACACACCCATTTAAGAACCAATGCCATACCCACCTAAACCATCTACTACCAATAAAACACCAACAATATTAATACAATTCCTGCAAATTTATAATGTTTGGACCACCATCACAAGATGCTCAATTTACATGAGATTTGTTCCCCTGAGTCCGAGTAATAAGAATACCCACCACATCCAACTTTAACAGTAACCATTTGAATTTGATGTGTTCCTTTAACTCACATCTAGACGCCAATATCCCAATGTTTATTATATGAACCAATAGTTGATTAGTCCAGCCCATAACCCCCAAATTCCTATATAGCAGTGCATTACATTCATATAAAACAGAATCCAAAATTATCATATTGTCTTGATGCCTACCCCCGGGCATCCGGACCAAGCCCATCAGCCCCGGGAGCAGACATCCAGGTGCTTACTAAAAACCCAGCAGCCCCAGCTAGGGGCTGTCTGGGTACAGTCCTTGCGCCATAGGCGCCAGGCTCATGTACATTACTTACCTCATTCAGACCATGCTGCAATGAAGTCAAGCCAACGTGAGGCCTGAAAGGGACTACTTTACTTCAGGGACTATTTTTTACTCGGGTGTGGTTCTGGGGCAACTTCTTACCTGGGACTACTTTGAAGGCTATTTAAACCACGCCCGAACAGCAGCACATGCTTCACGTTATTCTGCATCCAGCAGCGTAACGCTCACAGTGCCTGCAGTCAGCATCCAGTCTTCTGCCACGCCCGCCTCGAATTCAGAGCTCCTAGAAAAAGAGGAAAGAAGGAGGAAAGGATAGAACACGGACTTTATTTTAAATCCTTACCCGATTCCGGATCCATCACGTCTTCGAATTTGGAAAGGACATTATTTCTGCACGCATCGCATCGCCAGCTGCAGTGCCGCGCCATACTCACCAGTCCTCACAGCATTTTTCGATTCGCCGCTGCCTCCATCATTTTCCTCGCCGAACTCCAGCATCTAGGGGACAAAAGAAATATAAGGTGAGCCGAGAGAGCCAACAAATACAATCTCTTATTACCACCATAGACTTACCTGATTTACCGCCGGAGGCATTATTCTTTAACATCCCGCAACTTCTTACGCCACACCTTTAAGGAGAGAGATAACAACAAATTAAATACACGCATCTTTTACCGGACAGTGTTGGGTAATACAGACTCTTACATGAACGCCATCAGCTGCCACAAGACAATCTTCTCTTGGACCCGGCTGCAACACAAGAAGGGAATGGGACAAGAGTGAACATCGGACATATTGAACTCTTTGGACTTTATACTTACGGGTTCTCGCCAGGAACCTCAGAGTCAATATTCATCCGGAACTCTTCCAACACCTTCGAACCAGTGAAGTAACTGGTATCTACACGCCCCTGCATTCCACGCAGGATGGAGAGCTCATCCTTCAAAAACATAAGGTGAGATTACTGAAAGGGAATATCGGAGGTGATAAGTAGGGAGAACAGTGAGGTGCCATTACTAGAATCCACGGGTGGCTAAATCCCTTTCTCCAGTTGTAGGAGAATACTACTACGGGTCAAGCAGACGAGATTAGGCGGGCCAGTCCAGTCTGTCATCTCTGAACTACGCTTCACGTTGGAGGAGACCACAGCTGTCCGGGTCCGATCGACGCCCATGTGGGAGCCAGGTGAGCGTAACACATTATATAATGTCAACTACTCATTTTGTAAATGTTATCATAAACCTGTAAACTGATGTTTATTATTTAGTATACGAAATCTGCTGCTGACCCACCCTGTTTGGTTGCAGACTTGCTTCCAATCACTGTTCACACTGGACATCTGTTCCATTAGACATGCTGCCCATGATGAAGGGGTTGTTTTGATTCAAGTAACCAATAAATCAGTCCTTTACTAAATCAAGTTAATCTGGACTCCAGTGAGCTGAGCAACCATCAACCCGTTGATGGGCTACCTGTCCTTAGCATAATACTAGAACATCTAGTTCACAGTAACTGTGGACCAACCTGGACATACAAAGAGTATGAAACTGCAACAACAATATCTAACACCTTTGACATAATATGTTGGAGGCAACACATGAGGGTCACTTGAGACTACTGGACCTTTCTGTGGCTTTTTATATCATTTGTCTAGACATACTGAGCTACAGTCTGTATGAAATGATGGGTGCCGGGGAGATGGCCCCGGAATTAGTTTTCCTCAGACAACAGTCATGCGATAAAGGTCTGTGCCAACCCCAACAACATTGCAGTGCAGCGTTCAACAGGGGCCCCCGTCCACTCATTCCAAATCAATATTTACAGTTGACCTCTCTAAAATCTGCAAGGAGTTATGTCATCAGTTCTACCATGAAGACGGAGAGATCGTAGTGTGGGTGACTGAAGCATCTGATCAAAATACCAACTTGACCAAATAACTGGCTAATATTAAAATATCTATTGAGAGCAGTTGCTTACAATGAAATTAACCGAAAAGATAAATTATGTGGTTCAGCAGCAGGGTTGGCAAAGGGAACCCCTGACAGAGCAATCCTCAGATTTAACGAAAAAGTAACACTGACTTAGAAATAACAGGGTTATTGATTAATCCAGATCATTTGGTCCTTAAGTGAATCAAGGGGTGAATATCATCTTGTTTCAGTCTTCTTGGGTGATAGCTGTGTAGATACAGGCCATCCTCATCGTCTGTGACCAACTCCAGATTCGACTAGGCCAGTACCTTATACTAAGGAATAGCAATAGCAGGGTTATTATTGATTAATCCAGATCATTTGGTCCTTAAGTGAACCAAGGGGTGAATATCATCTTGTTTCAGTCTTCTTGAGTGATAGCTGTGTAGATACAGGCCATCCTCATCGTCTGTGACCAACTCCAGATTCGACTAGGCCAGTACCTTATACTAAGGAATAGCAAAGAAAGAAGGGCCCAAAACGCTGGTGCACAACTAGGCTTGTACAGCAAACTCACCATTTTATCCAACAATTGGCAAAGCAATTCCCCAAACACAAATTTCATATATGTGTGAATGTTCACTTAATACACGAAAGTTATAAAGATACAAAAAGTACATACATAAATTACAAAGGCAAGATGCTGACCTTATCGGATTAGAAAGGTTACACAGTAAATTACACAAACATGTAGCATATGAATACTTGAATCCTAAAGATATATAATCAAGAATTTGTATGGACTCAAACAACTGAAATGATTTTAAGGTAGTGATTCCACATCATAGATTGAACAGTAAGTTTCACAATCAAACCATCAGTCTACTAGCATAGATAACGCAAACATGTTTGTCTTCTGTAACAAGCTCTTTTGGGATCCTTTCTAGATCAACCATATACTAGTTTCAGCCATGACCCCTTAGTCTGGCTGGTTTTCATAAGGACTGAATCAATTATATTCTTGTTTTGCAAGAAATCCTTTTCTTATTCAGTTTCAGGGGGCTCACTGTTATCCAATACATGCAGTTACTATATAACATGGGGTGCCCTAACAGACCAATTTCTGTTGTACAAAGGTATGCATTCATTTTCTAAACACTGACAATGAATGTCCTATGGCTCAACATTTCCAGCAACAACTCATTTTAAAAACAACTTGCATGATTCCAATTCTTAGTTTGTGATTGAAAAACACGTCTCCTAACCCATCATTGGTTGACAACACTATTAGCAAAAACGTGGGTAAGACTCAATTATGATCCTGTCCCGTTTCGGCAGGTGTTCATGTAGTCTGCCTTCTTCTGGACCTTGACTGTGGGACCCCTAGTGTGGGAACACCAAACAGTTCAATTACTTGGCGGCAAGGTTGCTGGTTGTATAATAGACCGATATACATACATACAAATGTCTAAAAACAAGGGCTTGTAAAAAGCCTATAAATTACTGACCTTATAATGAAATGACCCCTACACTTGTGGTCTACTTGGGGTGTGTGAAGTGTATTATGTTCCACACGTAGAAGTCACCAATCTTCAACGTTGAAGTCTACAATACAAATTTAAAAAGTGTGTTCACTGATATGTTTCATCTGATTTGTATAAGTGCGATGTTCATCCGGAGTGATACACCAACATGAAAAGTTGTGATTAGTCTAGGCGGCATGGGGATTTTTCTGTGGCATAGTCTCCTTTGTAAATTAAAGAAACAAGGAGACAGTGTCTTAATGTAATTGCTAATCACCATGGGCAAAGGAACAAGGAAAAACTGGGTAAAATTAAGTGGCATTACCTGGATAAAGTCCCTGGTATGCATTCACCAGCATGTTCAGTTTTGAGAGAGTCCCACGGCTGCAGCATTAAAAATGTGATTGTCCAACCACTATAAAGAAAAAGCACAGAAACACAAAATGACTGTGTGCTGGGCTGGGGGCCAGTGTGCTACTGTAACCTGGAGCAGGGAGAAATGAGCTTGCCTCCGCTTGTGTCACCTGCAGGAGGGTGGCCGAGGAGTTGGCACATGGCTTGGTGCAGCCCGTTACTGAGAGTTGCTAAGTAGAGACCTAACAGACCGAAAGTGAAGCCAATGTTATGGTAGCAACCCGGCCGTTCGGTCGGCTCATGCGCGGTCTGGCTGCAGGAAGAGTCTGCTGTTTTATATGCCCTGCTCAACTTAGCATTTTTTGTGTGTTATGATATATGAACTCTCAAGTACAGGATTACTTAGAGGAGCAAGAGACATTTGGTGCTCTTTTGATGATGTTTTGTTCTTGTTTTTGTCACTGTATGTTTAAACATTTGAGGAAAAATAATTATCCTCCAGCTTAAAAAGACAGAAAAAGAAAACAAAAGAGGTTGGGGACATGTAGACCCACAGTAAAAAATGTAAAAAGTCGAAAGAATCTTCTAAGTTGTTTTTGCAATTTGTTGTTGCTGGAAATGTTGGGAGCCATGTTTTATAGTATCTTTATCCGAGGTCCTAATATAGAGGGACCTCCCTTCTGTTACAATAATAGTCTAGGAATTTAGAACACACGAAAATTAATCAGCGGGTTTGGGGGATTACTATTAATAGTGTGTAGTGACAAAACGAAAAGACAAAATCATTTCAGAATACTCACTATTACAAGGCTGTTCTGTGAAAATCGTGCCTTGAGTTAGAAGCATGAAGACGCCTATAAAAACCTTGTAAAAATGTATAAATATCGTTGTTCCAAAATGTGTCCACTTGAAAACAAGTGATCTAAAATGAGGTCATAAAAACCTCTAGCATCTCTGTCACTAAGCAGCCAAGCATGAAGGTTGAGACTGCTGGGAGAGCAGGTTCACACTCCTTGGAGGCACCAGGGAGGGCAGATGCACATGCCTACCACCACGTTCTACAAGCCCAGTCCAGAGCGATCAATATTAACATGGTCTCCTGAGAACCAGCAGAATGACAGGGATCGCGAGGAACATGCAGTGGAAGTTGAACATCCAAATGACCATCAATGTGTCCCCAGATCTCCCGGACGAGGGAATTCCCTATAGCATAACAACTTGCACTTCCTATTCACACTGGAAGACAAGAGGTGCAATTGAGGATTTTCCCAACAGAAGAAAATCTCCCCCAGAACGTCTGGTAAAGCTCCCAATAATTGGAGGTTGAAGTCTATCCGTTCAATGGACCTGCTGTGACATTCTCCTTTCCGGCAAGGTGAGCCGCTGCCTGAGACCCCATAGTTCTCCAGAGCCTAGCAGCACAGCCGCATTGCATCTCTGTAGAGCTGCAAGGACAGCTGCAAGGACCCTAACACCACCTGGTTTGTTGAGCTAGTGTATGGTGTAGGGGAGGAGTGGTCCAAAAGACCCCCCCTCCTTGCCTACATCTCCACCCCGGGTGAGGGCCATGGCTCATCGGGCGTTCCCTCCTACCACCAGGGCCCAGGTGGTGGATGGCTCACCTGCTGAAGACATTGCCCGCACGTATTAAATTTAGCT
This sequence comes from Ambystoma mexicanum, assembly GCF_040938575.1. Classification (NCBI taxonomy): domain Eukaryota; kingdom Metazoa; phylum Chordata; class Amphibia; order Caudata; family Ambystomatidae; genus Ambystoma; species Ambystoma mexicanum. The sequence continues at coordinate 638,966,877 of NC_090928.1, read as the reverse complement.
AGGCCTCAGAAACCATTTTCTGTCTGCTAAAGATGGTGTGAGCTCAGCGCGCTGCAGCGCGGCCCCCTCCTTCAGATAGTTTCAGTCCTCCCTGTCTCCGCAGCACCATGGTAGATCCGCTGCAAGCCCGTTCCCACGAACAAGACGGGCATGATCTAGCGTAATACATTAACATTGTAACAGTTCACCTTCCGCAGTGTATCACTGCTCCCACAATGACCCGGTCAGCAAGGCCTGGGCGATGGGAAGATCTGTAGGATGGTCATCTGCTGGAAGCAGACAGGTACCCAAATATGAATGTAAGAAACCACTTTTAACATATGTATCCTCTCCATACAACCACTCTTACTAAAGAAATTTGTGAAATTGTGCAATTATCGTACATGACACCAGCCGTGAAGGACCCACACCGCTGCAGGGGTGTGCAAATGTTAGAAGCATTCCCGGGGGATTATTCTTCATAAGTATCACTGAAAGCCACACGCCCCGCGGTCCCACGCCACAAATGAACTGATGCTGCTAGGGTACACAAGAAAACGAATGTAACCATGCCACGGGCACATGTGAAGAGTGTGCGAGAATGCACTCGTCACACGTGTATGTCTAAGCCCCTCACGTGCCACCTCCGCCACGTAGTGGCGAGTTACTTTCTATGTACTCCACCAACCCCCAATACTACCTCACTTACTGCAAATGTATATGCATATAACTAAATACTGTAGTTGTTAAAACATAGTTTACGGATAAGGTGCTCAGACTGAGTATAATCGAAACACATCCAGCAAAGTTTAAATGCATGTTTCAAAATGATTTTGAATAAGTATTATAGAGTGTTCAAATGTTTGTGATGTTTTTACCTAAAATCGTTAACACACGAGGGAGACACCTTTGTGAAATGAATGCAAGTCCGTTCCCCTCCCACCCTGTGAAGGCTGCCAAGACATGAGAGCAGAGGCCTGCGCTGCGCTACTCTGCCTCCCCCAACCAGACTGGAGCCGCTTCAAAGATTTGGAGCCCCCTCTGCGGCACCCAAGGCCACGGCCCGCCACCTGCATTATTTACAGCACGGCAGTAAACCTCTGCCTGAACACACACTTCTAAAGGCACCCCCTCATAAACCCCATAGCCCACCGGATCATCTTAGACTTATGGCCCTGTGCAATCAGGACACCCAACACTTTGACAACACACAGCGGAACATCCATAACAACTTCTAACAAGGCAGAAAGACCTGTACCGCCCGTCCCAGGCCCTGGAGCTTAGCCCCTCGACCTATAGCCCCGGTCAACAGGACACTGGTAACCATGTCCTGACGTATTACCTCCAGACCCCTCACGAGGTACATTCCTCCTGTGTTGCATTAACCTGTAGAATAACCTATTGGAAGATTTACTAAAGAAGATAATATTGAAATGACCGAATGACTGCGGTGTGCATGGCCTAGGGCAAATAAGTCAGGAAAAGACATTCATCTCTGACACTGGCCGCGATGGCACAACAACACCGCCCGGATGAACTCTGCCAACCTGCCAGGCCCTGCCCAACCCACGAGGCCGCCCAGTGACGTTCTCCAGACACGGCCAACCACATCGCAGCAGCACCTATAGTTAGTCGTCGCCACCCAATCCCATTGAACTTGTGCCCCCTATAGTGTGTAGGTTTTTATGACGTTTTTTGTAAATATATACGCCTGTCTTTGCTATTGTCAGACAGAACGCTCTCGGAGTTTGCAGAGTTCTTTGCATGCCGTATTCTCATTGCTAAACTCCCATTTAAGCTCACCCACACTCTGTCGTGGCCTTATTCCCGATTTGGGAGAGTCCTTCATTGTCTCTCATTGCGGGGGAGGATCGTGCTGGCTGGGGACGCGTGCCATCAATGGCTACAGTGTTGTCTGTCAGGACCAACACAGATTTGCCCTGTACAGAGGAGAGGAAAGCAACCAGGGCCAGCCTGATAGCCTTCAAGTTCAGCAAACTGATGTGTTCCTTAGACTCTGAGGGAGACTATAGTCCACTCACGGTTAGATCCGACAGGTGAGCACCTCAACCTTTCAGGGACGCATCAATGATCACCGTTTTCTGATATCACAGTTGCTGAAACAACATACCCTTCAACAGGTTGTCTTCTAGGCATCACTGCGTGTGGCCTCTAGAAAACTGAGTCGACACCTTCACAATCTTTTACATGTGACCTGAAACTGAGAAGACTGGCAACTGAGGAGCCACTGAAGCGACCTCATGCACAATCGGACCTGCCAGACCACCAGAATGCAGAAGGCCATGAGACACAGGAAGCGTAGAAAGTCGGAGGCCGGAACTTGATCTTGGGATTACAGGATTTTAACCATCCGAGAGATGTTCGTCACTCGGCCCTTGGGTCTAAATGCGCTGCCCAGGTGTGTGTCCAAGACCACCGCGATAAATTGGAGGGGCCAGGACAGTGAAACCAGAGACATTTTGAAGTTCGGGGAAAAGCCCAAGTTGTGTGAGACTGGATGTGCGGAACAAATGTTCCTATGTCTGGTCTAGGGAACAAGCTCGGCTGAGTCAGTTGGCCAAGCAGGGCAAGACATGAAAGCCCTCACCCCTGAGATGAGCCACCACCACCGCCAGTAGATTGGTATAAAACCTGGGTGCCGAAGCAAGACTAAATGGCAGGACCTTGAACTGGTAATGATTGGCCAACAGTGAATCTCGGGTATCTCCTGTGCGTCATATGGATAGGCACAGGTGGCATGAAGGTCAAGTGACAACAACCAATCCTGTAGATCGAGGGCTTGGAGGATCTGAACTAAAGGAACCATCTTTAATTTGTCCTTGTGTAAGAAAAACTTCAGCAGTCTTAGATCCAGGTTAAGACACAAGCCCCCGTCCTTCTCTGGAACCAGAAAATATGTTGAATACCACCCCTTTCCTCGCTCCAAACATGTTACTAGTTTGACCACACCCTTGGTCAGGAGCTGACCGACTTCCTCCAGGAGAAAGGTGTACGGAGGCAGAATGGTATTTATAGGAGGGAGGTCCATGAAAGGGAGGCAATATCCCTGTGGGATGAAAGCCAGAAAAAAGCCGGAATCTGCGTTGTCGAGGGCGACTGATCACGTGGTCGCCTCACCTTCCTGGAACAGAGCCTTAGACTTAATTATCCGGCAGGAAGTCGACGATGGGCCCCAATTTATACCACAAATCCCTGTCGTACCTTGAAAGAATGGAGAGGGCGTTGGCGGCCTTGATCGTGGCTACTGCTGTATTGATGATGCACTTCCTTGCTTCATCCAACTTTTTACCCTCCTGGTCCAGCGGGACCACAGATGAGGAAGATTGGTTGGAGGACCTTTTGCTAGGATGCACCCTAAGTCAGCGAACGGAAGGAGAAGACAGAAGGACACGAAGAATGCCAGAGCTATTCAGTAAGCCAGTTAGAGCAAGTGGGTTACCAGAGCGCTTGAGAGTGAGTGAGGTTTATCATTAACAGCGCGAGAAAGCCCAAATTAAAGTAATTGTTCATATTTGTATCAGTTCTTCCAATGTTAAGAAAGGGTTGGTGACCCAATGCTTGAAAAGAGAGATTGAATCAAATGCAGTACGACGAAAGGGTTGGTGACCGAATATTTAAAAAGAGGAGTTGATACTAATAAGAACTTTGCTGAGAAATGTATGGTGATCCAATACTGGAAAAACCTCCTTTCTTGGATGAAAAAAGAGTGAGCAGAGAACAGAAAAGCCCTGGCCGGATAGTGAACCAGGCAAACAGTGGGTCTAGGATTCACACCCATAAAAGGATATAAAGAACTGGCAGGAGAATAAACCAGGCACTGTGCAAGTCTGGGACGCGCACCCAAGAAACAGAACTGTGATATACTGGCAGGAGAGTAAACTAGGAATGAGAAGGGAAGTAAATCTGAAACCGTCAAACAGTAACAACGAATACAAAAGGTAAGACTTTTTAAGGATCAGTGATAAAGTCGCAATACCCTGGCGGGAGACTACAACAGGGCTAAAAAAAAGGAACAGTCAAATGAAAAGGGAAGCCCCATGCACCTTTAAGGTTAATTGAGATAAAGTGAAGATTCAAGAAAACTGTGCATTTAAAGGAGACTAAAGCGAAGGCTTAGTCCCCCTGGAATATATTGGATGGTGAAAAACAGAAGGTACAAAGGGAAAGAGTTTTTCCTTAAAACCGTGCAAGCATAATAAGTGGACAAACTCAAGGGAGAAGTTGCCCCCCTTGAAACTATGAAGTGAAATATTGTATAAAGAAGGGCACCAGGGAAGAGCCCATTGAAACAGTGGAACATTATTTGACTTTTTTTCCCCAGAGGTACCGGATAGACAGTGAAGGACCAGAAGGAACATAGGACAAGGGAGGAGCCCTTCCTCGCATGGATCTTTAATTCCTTTTTTTTCCCGGCACCTTAGAACTTTGTTAGAAACTCTGAAAGAAAGCTACAAGCAAAAAGCTTGCAGAAATCCCCTTGTACACATTGTTTTAAGTTTAGCGTGTAAGGGTCAGTTTAGGGTTTTGGACACAGGACGGATGAAATTCTTTAGTATAAAATCCTGACACAGACGTTCCATAGTTTTATTGAGGCAGGGAAACCTCTTAGGATTAGGGATAGAGAGGATCTCTCCCAAACCCCTCTTCTTATTTTGTGATAAATACAAGTCTGTAACCAACACTTAACATGCCTCTGTGTCCGAGTCTTGCTCTTGATCCCTTACAATCCAAAAAAAATAAAATACCCCAAAGCTTTGCAACTTACCCTTATGTTAAATCGTTCTATTCCACAAGGATGTCTTGTAGTGTTACACATTCTGGTCCGATTTTATGTTTTTGTGTTGGCTATTTGGCCATTGTGACATCGAAAAAAGGTGGGCTTCAATAGTTTTCTTTTTCCATTGTTGACATTTGGAGTTCTAACAGTAAAAGAACATTTGAATTAGAACTAACACGCCTTTGAATTTCTTATTAACATATGGACATTATCGATGCAAATCTACACTTTTTTTGTTACTAAGCTTTTATGGTTCACCAAATCCCCTCTGTAGTAGTCTCGATGTGCATAGAATTGTATGGAGGTTTGCGAATGGTACTCCAGCCTGTGTGCCTAGACCCAGCATTTACACTCCATTAGTGAGTACCATAAAGCAATAAGTAATTATGACCAAGTAGTGTTTTGCTGTGTGATGTGCTTGAGTTGTGCGTAAGCAGACCCTTGGGGTCTTGTGTGAAAGAGGTCAAAAACAATACAGCCCTATAACTGGTATTTGCCAATAAAGAGACAACACAGAGTGGATGGTGGTATGCCAAACGCAAGGTAACTCAGCTTTAATTGCAATGTAAAGCTGGGGGGTGAAATAAGATTAACAGCCAAGCTTTCACTCAAGTTTCTCACCACATTTCAACAGGAAACAGCAGTTTATATAGTCATTTTGATGTCATAGTTATGAAAACCTATTGCTCCTGGTCATTGGTTCCCTCTATTAAGCTACATATATAATTCTATATGTCCAACAATAATGATTGGACAATTCTTTATCTAAGATCCCACCCATAAAACATCCCATAAAATGTGCTACATCATCATGCTTGAATATTATTGGTAGGCATTAAATCACTTGTACAGTGAAAAAAGGACATGTGCTTATCGGTTAACATGCGGTCACACTGTCTGTGACCTTGCGGCATGATGACATGTTTATGTAGATGGGAGGAGAGGACAAGTGTATCGCCTTTGTTCTTGATTAAATAAAATAGCCCATGTTATCTCTGCAATTATGTCTCTGAGTTTCAAGGACCTGTTCTTGCAACAGTAACCGCCATTTTGTTCTTGACACATTTATCAATACCGTTATTAATCATACTGTTTTCACCATGTGCGCTGTAATTATTTGCCTTTTTTAGCCGCATACATGTTTCTCTGTCACGCCTAGCTAATCAACAAGACATTAATCTGTGTCACGATCCATGCCCCTGACCCCCTCAGGTATAAAAGCCCCCTGGCAGCAGTGGTGCTAAAGCCCTTCACACTAGTCCCAAGGGCCTTAAAACTCCATCAGAAACACACATGCAGTCAGTCCTGGCGCCTTTGGCGCCAGGCTCATTATGAGGAATAAAGCAATACCAGTTTTGGACCTTAATCCAACATGGAGGCCTATTAAACAGATCAGTTCTTTAGAATCAAGCCATGTGGTCTAGTGTTTTGGGTGTGGCTGGGCTTGGAACTACTTGACCTGGAACTACTTTACCTGAGCTATTTAAACCACACCCAAACAGCAGAACCCGCTTTGCATTTTTCTGCACTCCTGCAGCGTAACACTCACCGTGTCCAGCTCCTGCTCATCTGTTTCTCCGGCGGCCCGATCCTAAAGCCCTAGTTCCAGATTCCATTAATATCCTGGAAGAACAAGAACAGCATTAGCGAGCAAGAACACTTACCTGTGAAGTAACCGGTCTTGAATCATCCTGCGCTTCGCTTACCTCGCCCATCTCCGGAGTTCGTCGCAACCTGCAAAGGTAAGAAACAAGGACAGCATTAATAACAATTCTTACCTGGGCAAGCAGCAAGTCCTGGCAGCACCCTGTGCTTCTCTTACCTCGCCCATCTCCAGGTTTCACCGCGACCTGCAAGGGAGAAGGAAGAAGGTGGCATTAACAAAGCACTTACCTGCGCAAGCAGCGCTTCGATCGCTCATCACTCCGGAACATCACTGCAACCTGTACAAAGAGAAGAGAACACAGGTTAGAAATTAACACCAATAAACAGCGCAGCGCTCTGCACATCAATAACTCACTGTGGTCTTCGCCATCGGCGCGGCAACTCAGAGATCGCAACCATCCCTGCGAAAACAAAAAGAGACATTGTTAGGGAACAGCGTAGTAGAGCAAGACGCTGAGAAGACAAAGAAAACGAAGGGAAAGAGACAGAATAAAGACAGAAAATACATTAGAACTCACATGGAAGACAGCAAGCAGAGTCGGAGTCGCAGCCGGTCCGAACCCAACATAAGGGCACATGGACCAGTGAAGCAACTAGGTCCACGGAACGCCCGCACCAACCACGCGCCCCTGCACAGAGACGCAGGACGGAGAGTTCAACAAACAAAAACCTAAGGTGAGCAATAATGTCATGATCACTGAGAGGGGGCACAAGTTGTGCCACAAGCAGGCTCCCACCAGAACCCTGAGGGCCTTAAAACCACTGTAAAGGGGCTCCTGGAGCCAGTCCTGGTGTCTTTGGCACCAGGCTCATATGTAGGAAGGAAGGAAGGACTGTTCAAACTAGGTCCCATTTATGTACATGGGCCTTTAAATCCAACATGGAAGCACCCACACAGTCTAGTTCTAAGAACCAAGCCATGCGGTCTAGTGTTTTGGGTGTGGCAGGCCTGGAACTACTTTCCCTGGTACTATTTTACCTGGGCTATATAAATCACACGTTTGTGGGCGAACATCCACGCATGATCTACAAAAGAGCAAGCACACTCAAGTCCATCCTCAGTTAATCCCTGCTACCAGTTATCAAAGTCAGCCAAGGCACGGGGCTTGATATAAAGGACCTTGGTTTCAGGAAATGTGGAACATGTCCCCAATTCAAATATGCACATGCATCTACCACAGAGTTTCAAGATACCAATGGAAAGCAATGGATTATTAAACAGAGTATTAACTGAAAAACAACATTCGTTGTTTACTGCATCATCTGTGTTTGCAAAAATAATTATATTGGCAGCACGAAACGAGCTCTAAGAATTCGGATACGTGAGCATCTGACCAAGATTGGCAGCCAAGACCCATCCATACCATTAGCGGCTCATTGGCAGACAGTGCACCAATTACACAATAAATCGGAGATCCGACTTATGGAGATCCGATTTATTGGTCTAAAGCAGGTTTCTATGAACAAAAGGGGTGGTGATAGGCTTAATGCACTGAGGAAAGCTGAGGCGAAAACAATATGTTTTTTCAATTCTACAGCCACAGGTCTCAACAGTGACAATGAAATGGTCTCTTTTTTGTAGTGTTGGTCAATTGTTACATAACTTACATTTCGTGATTCTTGTGTTTCGATTTGCATCAAATTTTACTTTCTCTGATAGTGAATTGCACTCTTTTCTGAAGCTTACATTGCGGCTAGCAAGCCGGCACCCTGACTGTGTACTTACACATACTTTTAAGGACTTTTTGCAATTGATCTGCTTGTTCCGTTTGCAATTATGCATATTTTAATAACTTCATGTAATTAATTTGCCTGTCCCATTTGCAATACACAAAGTACTTATCTTAAATCTAATTATGCTTGACAGAGTTAGCACAATGTCATTATTTGATCGATATGCGCTGGGGCTAATAGTTTTCTGTGCATCCTGACCACCTTTACAAATGGCGGCCGCTACCTCCAAGCTGGAGGCATCACATTACGGTGGACGTTTTCGAACGTTCAGCCATATGCAGATCTCTGTGGCACCGCTGGATGCGTTGCCATGGACAACGTTTTTGTGAGAGTTGACAAAATGGCGTGCATGGGCCATTTTCCCATTCTTGCCGACGCGTGTGATTTTCCTGTCGTAGAATCTAGATTGAGTTTTGGGGATCTAACTCCGTTACTACTATACTGACATACAGTCTTTTTGGATTGGTTCATCGCAATTCGGCCCAGATTTGAAAAAGACTCAGAGCGAGCCGAAACATGTCATCGCTTATGGGGTTCACTTCACCATTTAATGTATGACAATACAACACAATTAAATGATCTTATAACTGGTGGTGCCGAGTCCTGGAATTTCTTCTATTCTGCATTCCTTGTGGTGACGGTTAGGCTTTACTACGTCTGTTTCCAGAGACCTGCGACACCCATGTACTCTCAGATACAATAATCCACCATTCTTATTTTTTCGATGTTTTAATTTTGGGATTATAAGGTGTCGCCCTACACCGCAACTTACCCCAAGGCCAGAGTTTCTACTTTTATATAAATCACACCCTGACTGCAGAATACGCTTTGAGTTATTCTGCAACCCGCAGCGTGACGCTCACCGTGTCCAGCTCCTGGTCTTCAGCATCTTCCTGTAATCCTGCAAGAACAAGAACATGTTTATTCTGCCTTACCTGAGAAAACACCATCCAGCACTCAGAATCTCAACTAAGCTGCAATCTGTGGAAACCGAGAGAAGAAGAAACATCACTCACCTATGAGTACTAGCTTAAGGACTTCCGGCGAACCGTTACCACATCTGTTGTTCGAACATTGCGACCTGCAATAAGGAGAAAGGGAAAAACCATATTAGAACGCGCGCTTCCAAAACATCGAATTGCATCAGTCTTACCTGAATTCCATCGCGCTATGCCACGTTTCCATCCGGAGCACCACAGCAACATCTGCAACGAAAAAGAGACACATTCAGGTTTGCTTTCAATATTAAACAACCGCAGAGCGCTGTACTTACCTTAACTGATTCCGGGGGCCTGTTTTTCATTGCGCTCTCATCCAGTCGCAGCACCACAGCAGCATGTGAGGAGAAGAAGAAGAAAACACAGGTTAGCTTTAAAAGACAATAAAGGCGCTGCACTTCACGCTTTCTCTTACCTAGAAAACGTGCCTCTCCATCCAGCACGCCAGCATCAAGACCTGAAAAGAAGGAGATAAAGACATTAACAAATTCCCACCATAAACAGAACAAAGACTTACAATGAACAAACCTACCTGCCTACCAGCAGATTCGGGGTCACAGCAGGCCTGGGCCCAAGGAAGGCGTACTGCACCAGTGAAGCAACTCAGGCAGCTCGCCAACAAATGTCAAGCGCCCCTGCACAAGAAACACAGGACTGATAGCTCACCCTACAAATAACTAAGATTCATTATTCAGCACTGGGCAACTACGCATCCAGGGTTCCAGATCTCAGAGCTTTCCAGACACCCGCGGGGATATCAGGTGAGCGTAACAGAACTCAAAGCCTTTAAACCTTATCCACCTGGGCGTCATGGAGACATCTGAAACTGATCAGTTAGCCCAGCTTTCGGGACAATTACAAACCGAGGTACACGCAGCCTGGCAGGAAACCAAAGCCTTAAGACGAGAGTTTAGTTACAAAAGACCTTACTGATGAATTTAGCAAACAGCTACTACAAACACAGGTGGGGCAGGCTCCATTGCCCGGATTTGCCCCGTCCGTCGCTACACCATCATCAGTCACTCCAGTACAGATAACGTTGCCATGGCACCACCAGAACGGTTTAATGGAGAACCCAGAATGTACGCAAAATTCATGAACCCGTGCCTCCTCCATTTTCTTTGTAGGCCTGGGGCTTTCCAAAACAACCAGGCGAGGGTAGCCTTCATGTTATCATATTTGAGTGGAAGTGCCGCAGACTGGTCGGTACCTTTAGTGAGCCGGGATGACCCATTACTGCAGAACTTCAGGGGTTTTCAACAGGAGATGGAAACGTTATTTGCTCGACACTTGCACGGACAAGCTCTTGATAACAAACTCCTGTCCCTCCGCCAAGGGAATCAAGATTTGCTGACTTATATTGCCACCTTTAATAGACTGGCTGTAGAAGCGGAGTGGCCAGAAGATAAAAGAACCACGTTGTTTCATCGAGGCATACAAGGAGACCTGAAGGATGTCCTTGCTCAAGTGGTAGACCCACCTAAAGACTGTGCAGAGTTTATCAACCTGGTAGTTCAATTGGACCACAGATTACAGGATCGAAGAACAGACCGAAGTAGACTCGAAAATTGTGCCATGTACGTACGTTCAAAAGAGAATGTTCAACATCCATCAGATAATACCACAGAACCCATGCAGATTGGAGGAGTACGACCCCCTTTAACCAGGGGTGAAAGAGATAAGAGGAGACAGCTACAGTTATGCCTATACTGTGGTAAATCGGGTCTCTACCTCAAAGAATGCCCAGTGAAACCTCCAAGGAAGGTGGTATGTGCTACAGAGAAAGAAGATGATGGAAAGGAATCGGAAAACTACCAGGCCCGGCAAGCATAGAGGTCCGCTTGTCGAGCAAAAAGGATGAGTCACAGACCTCACATTTCGCCCTACCAGTAACCTTGATCAATCACCAACAACCGTCACGGATGCATGCCATAGAGGCATATATAGAGCGCGTAGCAGTTGGTAATTACATAGATCGACATCTGGCAACAGAAATGGGACTTCCCTTATGCACAAAACCAACAACTGAAAAGGTAACTACTGTTGACGGTACAGACATTGCTTCGGGACCAGTAACCCAATGCACAACAGAATAACCCTTCTGTGTTAGGATGGACATCAAGAAGCAATCACGTCTCACCTCATCCAAGCTCCTCAGTTCCGGTTGATCTTGGGGATGCCATAGTTAGTAACCCACAATCCCCACATAGACTGGTGTGCAAAGAGACTGACCTTTTCCGATGAATGCGCCCAAGTTTGTTACCCGAAATCTATACCACAGCCAAACCTGAAATCTGTTCAAGGAATAGCATCGGGGATCGCGGAACCAATGGACACCTTACCAAAAGAATATCAGGATTATCAAGAGGTTTTTCAGAAGGAACAGGCTAACACATTACCGCCACATAGGCCTATGACTGTCAGATTGACCCGATACCTGACGCACAGGTTCCCTGTGGTCGAATTTATGCACTTACAGAAACCGAAAATCTCCACTTGAAGTCCTATCTGAATCAATACCTGGCTAATGGGTTTATCCGCCTGTCAAAGTCACCGGCAGCCTCTCCCTTATTCTTCGTACCCAAGAAGGAAGAAGATTTGAGGACTTGCATCGATTACAGCGCACTTAATCAAATCACAGTAAAAAACCGCTACCCTTTGCCCCTTATCCCGGAACTGTTGGACCAAGTCAAGGATGCCCGAATCTACACCAAACTAGACCTCAGAGGAGCATACTACCTTGTACGTTAAGAAAGGGGATGAATGGAAAACCGCGTTTCGCACCAAGTATGGCCTGTACGAATATCAGCTAATGCCTTTCGGGCTGTGCAACGCTCCCGCAGCGTTCCAATACTTCATGAATGATGTATTACGGGAATTAATCTAGGTCTGTGCCCTGGTCTATATTGACGACATCCTGGTGTATTCCCCCTCTGAAAGAGATCATGTGGAACATGTTCGCTCAGTCCTTGCAAAACTTTGCCAGCACAAACTGTACATTAAACTCGAGAAATGCTCCTTCCATGTCACCGAAGTTTAATACCTCAGTTTTGTTCTCTCGCCAAAGGGAGTCGAGATGGATTTACACAAAGTAGATGCCATCCTTAATTGGCCGTCACCTTCTTCACTTAAAGGAACCCAAAGCATGCTCGGCTTTGCACATTTTTATTGCCGATTTATTCCAGATTTCTCACAGATAGTCCACCCAATCACATCGTTACTAAGAAAAAACAACAAAAAATTCCAATGGACTGAAGAGACGGAACAGGCCTTTCAAGAACTCAAGAAAAGATTCACCTCCGCGCCAACTTTACGACATCCCCGCCCTGATCTCCCCTATGTAGTGGAAACTGATGCTTCCATGGGAGCAGTTCTCTCTCAGAGAGATCCAGAGACAGGCCAATTACACCCCATGGTCTTTTGGTCACGTAAATTCGCACCACCAGAACTTAACTATGCAATTACAGACAAAGAATTGCTGGCAATAAAATCAGCCTTCAAAGCCTGGCGGCAGTATCTATTAGGTGCCAGACATACTATCACAGGAATCACAGATCACCGAAACCTTCAATACCTAAAGTCAGCAAAAGCCCAATCGTCACGACAGTTGCGGTGGGCTCTATTCTTCGCAGAATGCGATTATGTAATAACATACCGGCCGGGAGTTCGGAATGGGAAGGCCGATGCCGTGTCTCGTATGGGTGTTGAAGAGAAAACGAACAGTACCCTGGACCCTGTTGCCATCATCCCAAGTGATAAACTACTGGGACTCACCACTACATTGACTCTGAGTGAACTTCAAGATAAGATTTGAACCTTAATAAACCCTGAGATCTTGCAGAAATGGAATTGTCAAAATGAACATCACACGATTCTGCATGGATTACCCTACTTCTGGGAACTACTATATCTACCATGTAAAGATCTGCAAGAATTGGTCATGTCTGGTTATCACGATTCCCTGATCGAAGGCCATCCCGGAATTGCTAAGACTCTAGCCAAGGTTAAACAGAATTATTGGTGGCCAACCTTGGCGTAAGGACATTGCTTGATTTGTTCTATTCTGTGGGATATGTGCACAGAATAAATCACAAAAACAGAAACCAGCTGGCCTCCTACAACCACTGGATAATCTACTGGCTCCCTGGCATACTCTTTCTCTTGATTTTATCATGGAATTACCTCCCTGTCAAGGTTTTAATACCATTCTGGTGGTTGTAGACCTATTCTCTAAAATGGCACATTTCATTCCATTCAAAGGACTTCCTAACGCTACCGGTCTGGCAAAAGCATTTCTTGAAAAGATTATAAAACTGCATGGTTTCCCTTCAGTCCTAATCGCAGATCGTGGAAGCCAATTTGTATCCAACTTCTGGAGGAAATGTGTACCATGGCACAAATCGATGTTCGATTATCCACTAGCCATCACCCCCAAACGGATGGACAAACAGAAAGAACAAACCAGACAGTAGAACAATATCTACGTTGCATGCCGCATCAAGTGGAAGAGGATTGGAAAGACTTGTTATGGATAGCGGAATACGCATACAATAACTCCATACACACCAGCACGGGACAAAGCCTCTTTGTTTGTGTATATTGTGCGCCAGACCCAAAGGTATAAGGGCGCAGGAGCAGCAAGGTTGTTCTCAGCTTGGTTACATTGCTGTACAATAGTTACAGTGTGTACATAGGTACGTATTTACAGAGTGTACATGGTTAAAACTGTTACGACACATGCAGTAATAGACAGTTTACAGATGTGCATATTTACATAGTATACATAAGGTAGGCAAGGTAAGTTATCGGTCATTGTCCTTTATCCACTGAAAGTAGTTGCGTCTAAAGCGGGGGTAGGTTTGAGATGTCCTTAAGGAGGGTGGCAGGGAGTTCCAGTGTTGGGCTGCTTTCACCTGGAAGCTGTTACCACCTGTTTTGGTTCATTTGAACCTGGGAACTGAGAGCAAGTTGGCATTGGCGGTTCAGGTGGGTCGGTTCAGGGTGTATCTTTTTATTCTGTCGACTAACTAATGGGGGGCTGAATTGTTAAGGCATTTATGGGTTAAGGAGGCTACTTTGAGTAGGATTTTGTCAGTGGTGGTGAGCCAATTATGGGCTCTCCTAATGTTGGAAATGTGTTCTCTCTTAGGGATGCTGAGCGCTGCTCTCAGGGCGTTGTTTTACAGAGTCTGGATTTTATTTGTAACATATTTGTTGGCTCCTATGTAAAGGGCGTTACAATAGTCCAGTTTTGATAGTGCAAGGGCTCAGGCTAGGGTAATGCAGCTCTGGGTGGATAAGAACGCTTTAGCTGCTCTTATTAGCTTACGTGGGTAGGCCATAGAGGAGGCCATGGAGCTAACCTGTTTGTGGAAGGTGAGGGAAGAGTCTAGATAGATTCCTACGGTTTTCACTTCCGTGGCTACCTTGATAGAGTCGCCATCTATGATGAAGCTGGTGTAGTTGTGGTTCCGTTTGTTTAGGTTGGGGGTGGAGCTGAGGATAATGAGTTCAGTCTTGTCACCATTCAGGCATAGACTGTGGGAGCCCATCCATGCCTGGATTATGAGGTACACCCTGTTCACCAAGGCCAAATCCTTGTTGTAATTTCCCGTCAGCGGGATGAGGATCTGGGTATCATCAGCATAATTAGTGTAGGTGGTACCCAGACTGTCAAGATCATCAAACAGGGGCTTTGTGAACACGTTGTACGTGTGGGGGAGACACATGACCCCTGAGGGACCCCGCAAGTGATAGGGATAGGGTCAGCGGATGCTGAGGCAGAGAAGACACGCATAGACCTGTTGTTCAGGAAGGACTCAATCCAACCGATGGCTTCTTGGGAGAAATGGGCTGCTGAGTCTAGGTGGTTACAGAGAATTTTGTGGTCTACTAAATCAAATGCTGCAGAAAGGTCAAGTAGAAGTAGTAGAGTAGAGCAGTTTTCCCGTTATCTCTGAGGATATCAATTTGAGCCTTGAGATTGATGAGGGTGGTCTCTGTCCCGTGTTGGGGTCTAAAGCCTAATTGCTGGATTCCTAGGAGATGGTTTAGTTCAAGGTATTGTTGTATTTGTAGGTACGCTGTCTTGGCTAGTATTTTGAGCAGGAAGGGGACAGTAGTGATGGGTCTGTATTTAGTAGGGGTAGTCGGGTCTAAGGAGGGTTTTTTGAGTAAAGTGAGAACCCAAGACACTCTGAGATCGTTGCGGATGATGCCTGAGAAGGAGGCGTTAATGAGTTTGGTGATGAAAGGTGAGAGGTCTCTTGCCGCATCTTTAATAATTTAGATAAAGAAGCTGAAGCGGGGAGGTGGGATGGGTGTAGGGATATGGGGTGTAGGGCAGGGGGGTATTGGTGGAGTTAGTCGCAATAGTTAGGGATTCTTTCTTGTTGTTAATTTTGATTTGTAGGCCTGCAACTTTGTTGGAGAGGGCGTTTTGGACACTGGTACACCATTGTTTATCTTTCACACATGTGTCCGGGATAGGGACAGGTGTTTCCAGCTCTTTGATGATGTTAAATAATTCTTTGGTACTGGAATTACCTTGTGATATTCTCTGGTTATAAGAATCTTGTTTAGCAATTATGATTTCTTTTCTGTATGTGGAAGCTATTTTATTAAGGATCAGCTTGTTGTCGTCTGTGGGTGATTGTCTCCAAGCTTGTTCCTTTTTACGTTTCTCTAATCTGAGAGCTTTTAAGTGGGTAGAGAACCAAGTGTTTAAGTGGTTTATCGGTTTGCTTTTTCTCCGTTTTAGCGGTGCAATGGAGTCTAAAGCTGCACGCATGATTTTGATGTAACCTTCTACGAGGTGGTGAGGATTGGAGGTAGCAGAGAGTTGGTTCAGAGTCGGGAGAATGAGGGGGATGAGTTTTTCCGCTGTGATGTTTTTCTTGTTTCTTCTTTTTCTTTTTTCTTGTTCTTCTGGGATAGCTGTAGCTAGTAGATTATTGGAGGTGGGGCAGGAGGCTTCGAGGGCGAAAGTGAGAGGTGGTGGACGGACCACATTTGAGGGGAGTTGGCAGTGATGGAGGCCACACAGTTATGGCCTGCTACCCAGTCAAGGGTTCTCCCTTTATTGTGGGTCGGAGTGTACACTCTTTGGGTAAAGCCTAATTCTGAAGGTATTGTCAATGAGGGTAGCCTGGAGGTCTTTGGGGTCTTTGAAGCCTAGATTAAAATCACCTAAGGTGAGAATTTGTGAGGTATTTTTTAGGCTATTGGTGAGGATAGTGGTAAAGTCTTCCTTGAAGGAGCCTACAGGTCTGGGAGGTCTGTAGAATAAATGAATGGTGATAGTTTGTGAATTGGCAGTGGGCAGCTTAGCTGTGAGCGATTCGCAAGATATGAGGTTGTTTGTGGTGTCAAGTCTGAAGATGAGGTGTGTTTTGGCAATTATGGCGAGGCCTTCAGCCTCTGGATTCTATTCTGTCTGCTCTGAGGATAGTATAGTCATCAGGGATAGCTACAGAGAGGGCTGGGCCAGCGGATGCATGGAGCCAGGACTCGGTGATGGCTAGAAAGTCTAGTTTTTCTTCTAGAATGAGGTCTGCTATATCTTTAGCATGAGCTACTATAGATTGTGCATTAATTAGGGCGCCACTAATGGGCAGGGTGGTATTTTTTGTACTGGAAGGTATGGTGGCTGTATTGTGAGCCTTATATTTCATCGTATTATTAGTTAGGTTGTGCTCGGGTTTGTTCGAGGGCTGGTTGGTGGGAGTGCCCTTGGACAGAGGTGGGGTTTGGTTACTGAGTTTAGACTGGGTTGAGTCCCTGGCACGAGGCTCATATAGTTTGGGTAGTCTTGCTCGTAATCTAATATTTCTGGTGGATAGACTAAATGGCGTGGAGAGGTGGGGCAGAGTGGGTGTACTGGTGAGTGTGGTCGGCGGAGGGTGGACATGTGGCATGTGGCATGAAGGCAAAGCTTGAGGAGAGACTTGAAACTCTAGATGAGTGGATAAAGTGGAGAATTACTCTCAGCAGTGCTGAGAAGATGCCTGGTAGGTACATTCTGTTGGGTGTAGGTGAAATGCAGCAGTCAAGTGGCAGGGCAAATGGAGGCTATATGCAACATAGATACTAAGTGCCGCGATCAGATGGCCATGCAGCTAAATGCTAAATGCAACAATCAAATGGCAGTGCAGCTAGGTGCTCAAAGCAACAATCAGATGGCAGTGCATCTAGGTGCTAAAAGCAACAATCAGATGGCAGTGCAGCTAGGTGCTAAGTGCAACAATCAAATGGCAGGGCCAGTGGATACTAGATACAGCATAGATGCTAGATGCAGCAAAAAACAGGCAATAGTCAATTTTACAATGGGTTAGATGCGATATAACTAGGGTACACTAAATTGCTCTTGCCAAAGGTGCTGGTTGCAACATAGCTGGCAGCATGTTGGATCAATGTAGCCACTGGGCGAGATGTATTCTCTAGAGTTATAGCAGCACAGCCAATCATAGGCGACTGGGGCAGAATAGTCATAGTTGAAGCATACTCAAGTACAAACAGTTGCAATTACTGATTAGTGGCATGTAGCAGTCATGGCAGTTGGATATTATTGTTCGGGCACAATCCGGTGAAGGTGATGATCGAGTAGTAAGGCAAAGAGTAGGTTGAGTGACCCTTTGGTGAATCCAATCGGTGCAGGGGAGCAATGCATGGAGGCAAGTGTACCAGAGTGTTTGTGCAGCAGGTCCATGCACTTTACAGGCAGCGCATGTGGGTATGGGGACAAGAAGACAGTTTTAGTCCTTGGATAAGGTGCTTGTGTGTATGTAGGGCGTGATGCTGGTGCACTTGTGGGGCCAGTGCCAGTTAGAGATGTGTGCAGAGAGCAAGAGGGCAGGCCTTGCACATGTTATAAAGGACAAGGTAGGCAACATGTGAAGTGGGATGTGCGCACGCTGCAGTGATGGGGGGGTCTTACCCACTGTGCCTCGGAGCTGGATACGGATGTCCATGGATGACCGCGGACCACAGCTCTTTCGGCTCCTGACAGGCTCACAACAGGGAGCCTAGCCTTAGAGGTGTGCCTTGGCTGGTGGGCTGGCGCTCTCCAGCCAGCGATGTGATAGGCTTCAAGTACTGGAAGCGGACCAATCACGTCATGCTCCTCGCAGCAGGAGGATGTTAGGCTAGTTCAAAGAAGGCAGGATCATGGGCAGCCATTTCGGAATGGCTAAGCCTCGTGGTAAACAATGTGGCAAGTCTGAAAAAGATGCAGAAGTGGCGTTACGGTCATCAAATGCTCACAGGGATGGCTTCTCACGGCTTCAGGTGCATTTAGTTTTATTTCGGCGGCAGTGTGGAGAATTTTTAGCCCGGTTCAAGATTTTGATCAGAAGAGCTCTAAATGCAGTTGGTAAGCCTGGTGGCCTACCTTGGATGTTTGCTTCACCAAGTATTCTTCAGGGGTGGTGGGCACTGCTTCTACACAATATACGGAAGACATCCACGTACCTCTGAACTAGACTCCCCCACGACCTTGGAAATGCCAGCGGTAAAGACTCTACACACAAGCATAACCCAAGCCTTTGAAAGGGCAAATGAACATTTACGGCAAGCCAAAGACAGCCAAAAGAATTCTCGGATCGGCATCGAAAGAAAGCTCCCGATTACCAAGTTGGAGACGAAGTCTGGTTTACATCAAAACATGTGCCCATAAAAAGGTACCCGGACCTTTCGTCCAAGATATCTAGGACCCTATACAATCGAATCGGTGATAAGTCCAGTGTCCGTCAAGTTAGCCTTACCACCAAGCATGCAAATTCATCTGGTGTTCCATGTGTCACTTGTAAAACCTGTACAACCAGGAACCAGAGTCTTACCACCACCAAAACCTGTGGTAGTTGATGGAGAGCCTGAATTTGAAGTTAAAAACATCCTGGATTCGAAACGTACCAGATCTAAGCTATACTATTTAGTGGACTGGAAAGGGTACAGGCCTCAAGACAGAACTTGGGACTCAAGTGAACATATTAACACACCAGGACTGATTACGGTTTCGCCTGGATAACCCCACCAAACCCGGACAGGAAGGATACCATGAGATGGGCTTTGCCGGGGGGGTGGGGGGGAATGCTGTCATGACCACTGTGAGGGGGCACAAGTTGTGCCACAAGCAGGCTCCCACCAGAACCCCGAGGGCCTTAAACCACTGCAAAAGGGCTCCTGGAGCCAGTCCTGGCGCCTTTGGCACCAGGCTCATATGTAGGAAGGAAGGGCTGTTCAAACTAGGTCCCATTTATGTACATGGGCCTTTAAATCCAACATGGAAGCACTCGCACAGTCTAGTTCTAAGAACAAAGCCATGCAGTCTAGTGTTTTGGGTATGGCAGGCCTGGAACTACTTTCCCTGGTACTACTTTACCTGGGCTATATAAAGCACACCCTGACTGCAGAACATACCTGTTCTGCATGGTCATTAATCTGACCACTTTTAGCTCCTCCTTGTTACCACTGACACCTTTTATTGTGGCATTAATAGTTTGTAACAGTTCCCACCTAGTTATCTGGATCCAGTATACATTTGCTGCTGCTTGCAGGCCAGGCATTAGAAAGGATGTGAAGAACATTGCGGTTTTACCAAACAACTTATGACTCTCTGGGATTTCATTGAATGCAGCATTGGCCTCCTTGGAAAAATAGTTTATTCTTTTTGTGTGTTTTAGGCCTAGGGATCTTTTCTTCCTGTTGTGTGCCATTGAAGGAAAAGTTCCAATGTCAACCTCACTTTGTGGTATTACTAATACTGGTACATTTAGTAGCACTATTGTACATATGCCACCCCAGTTGGGTGGCAGCTGCATATAAGCTCTGTACCGCATGCCCAGTAATGGTCCATTAGTATAGCTGTGCCAACTTTCATACCTCGTTAAATCCATAATGCGTTTGCACCCTTCATTGTTACCAAACTTTAAAGAACCATTATTTCTAAAGCAGAACGTCGGTGTTTGTAATTTGGCTATCGGTAGTGGTCATGCTTCATCTTCCAACCATGTTACAAAGTGTGCAGTTTGATTCCATTCCTCACGGCACACACTGTCTGCTTTTTTACCACTTCCATTGGTGCAGTCAGTACTGCCTCTGCTTTGCATCCCATTATTCCATCAACCCTTCCTCCTGAGGAATATACTTTCCCATTTATTTGTAATTGTGGTCTGTCAGCACAATGAAGTATCAAATTAAACTGGGCATCTGTACACCTTAATATTTGGTGATCCACTACTTCGACATCTCCTCTTTTTGGTCCTGATAGTACGTACTTGAGCACCTTATAATTTGTATACTCGCCATCATGTGTGCCTCTTACATAGTTGTCTACGTATGGGAATTCTGATCCTGTGAGATACTTCATCATGGCAGATTGTCCCTGTCTGGCATACTGTGTGATGTATCAAGCCGTGTGCTCTTTACTCAGGTAATTCTTGAGGTATAAATACTCGAGAGGCCGTCATGGCATAGGGGATACGTGAGCAAACAAAGCAGCTTTCCCTTGATCTCTCTCACCCCACCTTCTCCATTGACTTATACCATGAGATTTGTTCAATATTTATGGAATTGTCGAAATACGTTCTCATGTAATATTCATCATCTGCAATACTTCTCCTAGTCCTTACTGTCTCCACAACTTGGCGGAACACCATTTCCTGCTCAAACTGGAAATCTACTTGTTTTTTAACTTCTTCACTAATATTATGCCATAGCGACATTTATCTTATCATAATCAGTCAAATGCAGTGTGAGATAAAATAAGAAATAAAAACAATAAAGAGAAAGAAAAACAGAAGGATCGCACTAGCCATAATGTCAGTCGTTTGTAGATGTGTCCTGCGGCGCATTGATCGGGTTATTATGAAGATATCAGGAAGATATGGATATGAAAACATTTGTACAGTTTACTTAGTACCGGGCGATAGTAGGTTATTATTTTTCATTGTTGAGGCGAGCTTTATATACCTTTTTCAAAGCATTTTGCAACCAATATAATGATAATAAAAAAAGATTTTCATTGATTTCTTTTTTTGTTTTTTCAAACCAGTTCTTTATTGTCCCAATAAAAATTGTCGGTTATAGATGTATGTTCTTGTGAAAAATAGTCTTTAATACTCTGCTGGTGATATATTCAAAAAGGCCTCAGCATCAACTCCTTTCTTTCTGTTGCAGTGATAGTTCAGCGTCAGTGTTCCTCAAGTGGTGCAACGTGATTTATATCTCCTTTATTCTCCAGTTCCTTATATCTTCTTTCTCAGCATGCACTTGAGCTCTTATACTGGGTCTGTTTTCATTCTCTTCTCCCTCGGGATCTTGGTAGTTGGGCGGGAGGCGGCACTCTTGTATCGTCTTATGTTGGCTATGTTGACCCACAGAAAAAAGAAAGTTGACAACTGCAGTGGTATTCCATTTTATTTCGTCTTTTTCTGTGCCTTTAGTGATAACTCCCTGCCTTCCCCTTTCCTGTCAAGAAATAAACTAAAGGTATTTAGTCATTGACATCAAATAGTCATGTTACTCATTTACAAACACAGTCGCAGTGCTTTGGGCATCTGTCTGCACATGTGTAATACAGCCAATCCTTATGCAGCATGTCAGGCAATCTTGCTAATCTTGCTAACCCGTGATGCCCGAGAGTTTTGTGCATTTTATAGATGTAGAATAAATAAATAAAAAAAATCTCCACAACCCTCCATGAGATTTGTTTACTATGTATGAGCCAGTGTTGCAAGGAGATTCTGATGGCACTATCACTCCCTGCTTCATGAGCACATTTATTATTTCATAAATACCCTCATCTGTTTCTCTGGACATTGGGTACTGTTTCACTTGAGGCAAAATTGCTGCTTTCTTTAATTTTATTTTTACTGCTCAAATCCCTTTTAACAAACCCACATCATATGGACTGGTAGTCCATAGTTTGCCTGGTACCCTTGCCACATATTCCATAAATTATGGTACTTTTTAGCTAGCATTATTTGTTGTGGCACCTCTGTATACTCTGTTCTCAATTGACATGGTATATTTACTCAAACAGTACCTCATCATCAGTCACTGGAGTCAAATAACTAATCTGTCAACTGGGTCAGTCTGTGTGATGTGCCAAGTGCTATTACTGTGCACCAACTCACCCCTTCCTCATCAGTGCAGTGTAAAATCACTCTATCCTCCCTCACTACAGCCATCTCTAGCTCAATTGTAACCAGTTCACCTCCATTTACATCTGTAGGTATCTGTGTTCTGAGTAAAAAGTCTGCGGGTAGTCTCAATAACTGTCCCTCAATGCAGGGAAGCCATGCTAACATCACTTGTACTCCATAGGAAAATACTTCAGGATCCACTGGTACTCCCCTCTGTACTTTCTGCCCATGAAAGACATGTATGTATTCTTTTGCTGTCTGGAAATATATGCCTGGTGTACAGCATATGATGCTGTCCTCTGGGAATTATATTGACATATTGAGTTTGGCCATGAAATCTCTTCCCAATATGTTAACAAGTGTCTTCCTGGAATACATGAATGGGATAGCTACCGTTTGATATCCTACTGTCACAGTATTTTGTTGACCCAGTGTCAACTAAGAAGGAAAGAGTCCGGTCACCTATAGATACCTCCACCCTCAGTTCCTGTTCAGGGTCTGTGGTTACTGACAGGATAGGGCACATCAAGCTATTCTGTGGGCTGTCCTACTGGGGATACATGTTCAGTCCATTCCCTATAAAAAGGTTCCCCCCTCAACCGTTGTCATTCCTCCTATCCGTGGTGCCTGTGGCAACATTTTTGTATCCCCCTGTGTCATTGCTTGTTGTGATTGCACTGCATTCTGTGGTTGTGGTGTCAATGTCTGCTGTGGTTGTTGCGGCACTATCTGTGGCTGTATCTGTGGCCCGTAGGGTTGCTGCACCTGCAGTGCTTGTGTCTGATCTGGTGAATATTGTGTGTAGTCATAATACCCATAGCCTTGCTGTGGTGCACCATATGGTGCTGGATATGCCATCCCCCCTCTTGGCCCATACTGAATTGTACCTTGGTGCATTGCTCCTTTACTTCTACACACACATGTCGAACATACTGCTCCAGTGCCCTTGGTCCTCCGAAGCGATACTGTCCTCCACCAAACCCAAATCCTCTCCCTCTGTGAACAAATCCGCTTCCTCCTCTGGGGTAAAAACTACTCTTCCCCTCTTCCTGCAAAATAATCACCCATGCCCTGCTGTGGCATGACAATTCCCTGTCCATTATTCCCTTCTCCTGCATTTATCAATACTGCTCCTTCTACCGCCATTTTGGATCATTTCTTCTGCACCAATTCTGCCTCTTCCTTTTGCCTTTCCTCTATTTTGTTTTGATCCTTCTCCTGCTTTAACCTTCAGTGATGGACAATAGTCAATTGTATCTCTGCCCATGGTCTCATTTCAATCCCCACATTTTTTTTTTGTTTAACTGTCTTCGTACTTCTTCAGGTAGGCCAGACATAAAATATGATAAAACACTGGCATATTTTTATCCCAATGGTCTTTATTTTCCAAACGCCAACATTCTTTAATGCCATGAATATAGGCAGCAGGGTCCTCAGTAGGCCCCATCGTCCTAGTCATTATGGCACGCATGTCAGATTGGTCTGGAAATAGCACCCTTATTGCCTTCCTACGTTAGCACTACAATTATTAAATGGTGACCCATCATATTTAGTGATGTTATGTTCAGTCACTGCAAAATAGCCTACTCGCTTCCATGCGTCCTCTGCCTGGTCACCCAATATGGATGCAAATAGGCTTTTCATGTCACCTATAGCTAATGCTATACCAACTGTCTGTCTCTCTAGGTTGTAGATCCACCTGCCCCGTCCCTGCTGTCAGTGATGGCAGCTTTTCCATCAAGTTATTTTTGTCTGTCTGATTCCAGGGTGTGTAGTGGGGTTACCCTAATCCCCTTTGGATTAGTGAGAATTGTGTTACCCCTTTCTTGCGCAAAGGTGATGCTGTGCGAGATCTCCTACACAGTGTAACTGGCATTATGGCACATTTCTTAAGAAATATGGTGATTTATGGTCTTCATTTATGGGGAGTACTGATGTGATGGGTGGATATAGGCTTAAGTTTGGCACCAGTAAATTTGCTATCTTTCCTACACCTGGTCCTGTGGTATCCATTTGTGGGGCTTGCGCCGCCTCCTCTCCCCCTCTCCATCATCAATGTCTACCCAATATGTCTCTCTGTCACTTCCTCCACTCTCATCATCCCCAAGTATGAGATCAAAACCCACTCTCTTAACAGGCTCCCATACATATGTCACACTCATCGCTGGCAACACATCCCTGCCCCTCGTCTCTGGGGTTATTGTCCCCCTCCTTTCTCCCCACAACTCTGGTATCATATTTCTGCTCATCTTTTGGCTAATCTCCTATATCTTTTCAATTTCTTCCTTTTCTCTTGCCATTCTCGTGTTCTTCTCGTTTAGCTCCTTTACATACTCATCCCTTTCTCTTACCCCCTTTTATTTCTTTGTCTTTCCTGTTCCTCTCTCTGCATCTTCTCCCCATTCCCTCAATTTCTCCCTTTGTGAATGTTGCTCCATCTCGTCCTGTGTCTCCCTCCTGACTTCCTCCCTGGCTGCTTCCTTCATTTCTTCATACTCCTTTACCTTCACATAATTATTTACAGTGCCTTTCCCATCGAGTTTCAACAATATTTATCCTCCAACCGATTTCTCTGGTTCCATCACAGCCCCTCCACTATCTCCATTACCTATGGGTATGCTTCTCGCTCTGTGACCATCTATCTGCATTCCTCTCACTCTCTAGAGCTCCTCCACAGCTGCTCTTAGCTGTTTTTCTGAGATATGTAGCCCTCTAAACTCTTCCTCATCCCTTAACTGTGTCTCTGAGCTGCGCCATGCTTCATTCTCCATATGCACTAATGCCGCATTTCCTTTTACCAATTTCGCCCTTCTCCTACTATCATCACTTTCCTCATCAGGGGATTCATATCTGGGATTACTATACCCTACAGCTGCTGCTTGTACAGGGTATATGGGATGGTCTGGGCTGGTGTGCTCTCCTCACACAGAGGCGCTAATGTGAATTGTGTGTGGACGCCTGTCTCAGCTGGTGATGGCGGGGCTGTTGGCTGTGTGTGAGCACTCTCCTCAGAGGGAGGAGGCAGCGGCGCTGTGGGCTGTTTGCACTCCCTCCGACACATATTAACCATTCATTCCTTCTTAGCCCCTCTGTCTCTTCCTCAAAGGCTTTCCAGATCTCGAATATACCTAGCCTGTTCTTAAGCGTCCTGCCCTTGTGTGAATGGCGTGCAAGTATGTTTATGTTGGAGTACATCTTTACAGTAAGTTCCCTCTTGTGGCCATGACATGTACATCTTTCCAGCAGTCCCTTTCACCCACTTAGCATGATACTTAATGATTTTGGTATTATATCTAGGAAACGCTTTGCATAGGTGAATTATTGGGGTCTCTGACATGGTGACAACTTTTAAGCAGCGCGCAGCTTGGCAATTACACAGAATAAACAATAGAAATAGTTGTCAGTTTACCAACAATCAGAACAGAAACAGTGTTCGCAACACTGGTCCCTTACTCACACCTCCTTCTCACTTCAAATATACACCACCTATTAAATCAGTTTTCATTGCCTAGTGCCACACCCCAATATCCAAATCCTACCTCTGGGTCACATAAAACCAGCACACAATCTAAATGTTCATACTTACCCCATCAACCTCTACCAAACAATACTATCTGCTATGCTCACAACACACAAAGAAAAACCACCTCTACAGAACCTGTCCCACAACACAAGAGCACCAGGGGACCACTCTGGTGGTGATAGTGAGCGGTACAAATATCCTTTAACATTAACAACACAATGCCAGCAATCAACAATTTAATCAATTAAAACAATACAACACAAATAAAATACAGCAGTCTTCCGTTTTTTTTCTTTTGCTGCGGGGTATCCTGATCTCTTTATCTCTTTAACTCTACCCTCAAAAAAAGGTTGGGTACTCTGGGCCCTACTGCACAGTCTTCCAAGACCTTGTCAAGGGCTATCCTTAACCAACTTCACTGTTTCTTAAATATCATACATTTCCCACCCCCCAACCATTACCATGCACATAGGATACTCACTTTTCCATGGACCTTTGAGACACTGGGGTCCCCTCAATTTGCCAGCTCCTCCTGTTGCTTCCAGTGGGAGGTGGAAGACCAGGCAGGATACCACTCCAAAGCCGGTCCCTGCTGCCTTCTTGTTAAGTTGTGCACAACAAAAAAATTCTGCTCTCCTGACCGATCCGCTGTCCAAAAAGGAAGGTGGCGAGGGCACCCCAAAGCCCACAAACTCCAACCGTACTCTGCTACAGGATGAAAAAAGAGGTAAAAAGACATATAGCCCTCTAACTGGTATTTGCCAATAAAGAGACAGCACAGAGTGGATTGTGGTATGGCAAATCCAAGGTAACCCAGCTTTAATTGCAATGCTGGGGGAAAAACAAGATTAATAGCCAAGCTCTCACTCAAGATTTTCTCCATATTTTTACAGGAAACTGTAGTTCATATAGTCATTTTTAAGTCATAGTTATGAAAACCTATTGCTCCTGGTCATTGGTTCCCTCTACTAAGATATACAATAATGATTGGACAATTCTTTATCTAAGATCCCACTAATGCAAAATCCCATAAAATGTGCTACATCATCATGCTTGAATATTATTGGTAGGCTCTAAATTACTTCTGCAGTGAAAAGGGCATGTGCTCATCGTTTAACATACAGTCGCACTCTCCATGAACTGGCAGCATGACGACATGTTTTATGTAGATCAGTGGAGAGGACAAGCGTATTGCCTTTGTTCTTCATGAAATAAAACAGCCCAAGTTATTTCTGCCATGATGTCCGAGTTTCACATTCATGAATACTGTTATTAATCTTACTGATTTCACCATGTGCGCAGTCATTATTTGCCTTTTTAGCCGCATGCGCGTTTCTCTGTCACTCCTAGCCGATCGCCGAGACATTAATCTGACTGCCACTTAGGACATTTCCTGGGATGTTGAGTTCACCCCATGGACTTCAAATAGTCTGCTGTGTTGTCGCAACTTGATTTACCTTGACAGTTGAACGCTCACAATGGTATCTTGTTCCACTATGTAACTCTCCCCTACGTAGCCCTGGGTTTCGACATTACTTTGAGGCAGCTACCATCTAGCCGCCACAGCATTTTCCTGAATTAAATGTATTTGTTCAAATAGGGTGCTTAGCTGGGACCTCTCTTAAAACTGCAGTGTTTAATTCTCGGCTGTGCTTGTGCAATTTAAAATGGCAACTGCTTGTCACATTTTTCCTCTGGAGGACACATTTGCTTGCTTTCTACCGATTTCCTGGAGCATGCCTGTCACATGATCTCCCTTCCCATGGGTAGCTGAAACCTTATTCTGCCTGCAATTCTCTGCCCAACTTGTGTAGTGAGTTCCTATCTTGTGTACATGCTGTCCTGTCACCCAATCTATTCTATTTTAAAACACACTAATTGTGCAAGCTAATGAATTGTCTGTTGCCTACTTGTGTGGTGCAAAACAAACTATTCTTTGTGTCAGCTGCATTTCCAGGAGAATTTAAAATGCAGTTTCAAATGTGTCCTTTCTTCTCATATAAGTTAATTTTGTTTCTTCCGAGGAAGGCAGGGGGCAGAGCCTGAGCATGCTTGCTAGTCAATAATTGCTCCACTACAGGTGACTGTGTTAAACGTTATCTTTAACTCTTTCCCAGTGGCCACACATTGAATAATAATTCTGGGGCTGTCCTGCCCAAAAGGCAGAGTGTAATACAGTCAAGCAAAGACTATTGAAAGGTGAATGTAGGTGGAGAACAAATGGAGTGAAAGGGAGGCATGGTTTGACTGACACATTCCAGCATATGTAGAAAGACTGGCACCCTTAAATCATGGAGCAGTATTAGAACTGTGCCAAACCAAACGGAATTTGATAAAGACATAATTTAACTGCCATGAAAACCTGAATCCACTGGGATAAGCCGAATGCTTTATGTAAATGAGTATGCCACATATAAATGATGCTATGGAACATCCAAGGGCAAAGACGTGCAACGGGGCCTGGAGTACAAATAAGTCATGAAATGCATGACAAGTATTTTTTTAAAGGAGTACCCTCATGGATATTACATAAATATAAGCACTAGCATGAGACTCACGCATCCTCCAAAACGTGGCACGTACCAATTAATTACATTGTTCGCCCCTAAAATAAAATGCATGAGAACCTAAAAGGCTGTGCAATAGAAAATACAAATGCACCATGCAAGAGGGGTGTGCGATGAATCTAGCGATGCCACAACTATTTGTCCGGTGAGTGTTTCTCCCAATATGTCCAAGGAAGGGCAGTCGCTACCTGATCCCAAACCCTAGAGGTGGCTGCCCGAGGGAGGACCATGTGGGGGAGACCATCCTAATGGGAGTAAAGTGGACTCGCTAGTCAAAGGACCTTAAACCACTGTCCTGTAACCCTAATACCAATCCCCCCCCTAATAGACTCATACATTTTACCCCTTTTACCATTACCCCAGGAAGAATAAAAAGACACCTCAATGAAGATCACTTTATCAGTACTATGACAAGGGAGAGGTTTGAAGAAATGAATGAGGATCACTCCTCATGGGAACCACTATCAGTGATCTAGTCTTTCCGCAAATCCTATTGGCCAGAGCCAATATAAAAGCAAGGAAAGACGCAGGAAGTGTGAGAGGAGCCCTCCCATGGCAAATCACATTGAAGGAGTGAAGCCAGAAGAGGGAAGACTGGGACGTTTACTTGGAGGCCGTGGAATCTGACAAAGGCAAGGAGGAGAGACTGGCCCAGGAGAAGGCGCTGCCCAGCGGACCAGGAGAACTGGGGCTCGCAGTCTGCTGAACCTGCACAGACCCCAGGAGAGACTGGTCCAGAAAAAGGAAAGATAGCCGGCCAGCTGAGGAGGAAAGCTGGGGCTCCCAGTCTGGTCAGTTCGCTAGACTGGCAGGAGAGTTTGTTTCCTTACCCTGCATGGGTGAGGCCCATTAGAGTGTACGGAGAGAAGGAGAGGGAGAAGCAGCAGGCGCGGAGTGAGCTGCAGACCCGGGTCTGCCTGCCAGTCAGTAATGCAGCTGAACACCACACTGGGGAGGACGCACTGTATCAGACAGAGAGGCAGCCCCAACCTCACCAAGGTGAGGGGGTGGTGCTGGCAGTTTACCGCAAGCAAGGTAAACGCTGCGTGAACCGCGCGTCGAGAGGAGGCGCATGGTGGCAAGACAGTGCTTAGCCGAGCCAATTCAACAAAGCAAGAGGAGAAGAGGCAACGCAAAAGTCAACCAGTAACCCCAGGGAACGTGAACAGAGGACTGGGTAGCTGGCGCACCGATGCAGTTACAAAATAGGTAAAAACGAAAGAAATGTACACAAGGGTAAGCTTGTAATAAGTGAAAGATGCAAAATACATGAAGGGGAAGACAAAGCCCATGAGAGGCCAAAGGAAGAAATCTTCCATTTGGACTTGTGAACTTTTGTCAAAACAAGTAACTGTGTTGGGCAGGTTAGAACCCAGCCTGTCAAACATCAGGGGAAGGGAGTCATTTTCCCCTGATACTTCAAAGCATTGAATGTTTTAGATATACAAGTCCTGGCAGGATACCAGGCGAAGGCAAATGTGTCTGTTGTATAAACTGTGAAAAGAAAAAGCCATTTATGAACGATAATGATGTGGCTGAAGGGAATATCTTATCTTGGAAACCTTGAGCTATGGCTGTCTCATATTAACAGAAGACGTTAAAGGAAAACAGTAACATTGTGAACCGTGAACAAAAGTGTATAAAGAGGAGGCAAGATCCTTGGGGAGAAAGGTGTCTTTGAAACTAGAAGTAAAGAGAAACCTTGAAGTAGGGAGAAAGATCCTCAAAGTATGTTAACACTCAAGGGGACAAAGGAAGTCCTCTTGGAAACTTGGCGATTCTTTTGAAACTGGATGTTAAATGCAAATAACCTATGGAAGGGGCTTCTCCCGAGAACTGTGAACTTTTGTCCATGAGGGAAATTGTTGAATTATAAACTCAAACATTTGACCACTTTGAACATTTGAAAATAAGGAACATTACCCTTTGTTATTTTAGATTGCGACGGCCAGAACAGGATTACGGGCTGTGATTAATCCTGTGGAGACATCACTGATCCCCAGTTTAAGATCTCCTCCCATGGGGCCAGGGAACAGCAGCTGCTACCTGATCCTGATCCTGGGGGTTCTATTGTGAGGGAGGATTACATGGGAGGAGATGGCTGTTGGGGAGATGTAGGGACCCGATCTGGAGAGACACTGTAGTATTCCCTTGCATGTGAGGAAGACCCTATAATTCCTAAATTCCGGATGGTATGTTGTCATTATACAAGTCCTTGCAGTTGTAAAACCCTAAATCCCCTTGTTGCCAAACACCCTAGACAGGATACCATTCACACCGCATATGTGCATAACACATGTACAACACCTCCTGTTTCTAATGGTTTTGACTTAAACAAAAATCCAAAGCAAAACAGATTTAAAAGCACAATAATCCTATGGACTCCAACTACCATAAAACCGTAAGTAGTGGGACAAGGAAGTGGAAGAAGGAGTTAATCTGGATCAAAAGGAACACCAAGCAAAATGTGCAGACTTGTTATAGAAATCAGCTGTGCAGGACATTTAAAAATAGTGTGCTTTTCAAGTTTGTAGTGACAGTGAAGGCGAAGGTAGAGAGGAGAGATGCAGAGCGGGAAGCTGAACCAAAGGCAGACACCTGAGAGCAGACTGTGCTGAAGGAGGTAGGTGCTTGCTACTGAAAAGGTGAGAGACCAGGAGAAGCAAGAGAGTACTCCAGGTAGACCGCTAGAGAACCGACAGAAGTGGAGAGGCTGTTGGGGACGCAATTGCACTGAAGAGCAGCAGTTCAATTGGCAGGTGAAGGAGAAGCCAGAGGGAGAATCACAGAAGGGTCTGCAGAGCGGGAAACTTTTTCCCAAAGCGAGGACTTTACTGCAGCTATACACCATGGGCTAGAAATGCCAGAAAACACTGGTGAGTCTGCCCAGGAGTATTGGGAACCCAGGGGCGTACCGACAGTCGTACAAGCAATTGAACAATAGTTTTGAATATCAACAAAGTAATGCAGAGGACAGAATTTAAACAAGTCCCCATGTATGAAATGTTGATATGGGGGAAAACTGGAGCAAAGGCTGTCATGAACAATTGAACATTAATGAAGAAGTTGAAAGGCAAGATCTGTACAAGTCTTCATTTATGAGATGTCATTATGGGGAACAATGAAACAATGAACACTAACAATGTAGTTAACAAACAAAGCTTCAACAAGTCTCCATATATGAAATGTCAATATGGGGGAAGTTGGAACAAGTAGTACCTGGAGTAAATAAAGTATAAACAGTGAGGAGGTATTACTGTGTTATACCTAAAGAGAAACAAAGACAAAGTTATAAGAGACCTGGTGAAAGATGTTAAGTAGGCAGTGAGCCTTTGGGGGAAAGATACTTGGCAGTAGAGTATACCAGGGAATCTGCGAAGCCCAAAGGGTGATTCCTGTTAGGGGAGTATACCAGGTAATCCACCTAAAGTATGTGAAAGGAAAAGACATTGGGAAAAGGTTCCTGGAAGGAGAGTGTACCAGGAGGCCATCGTTGAGAAGTTGTTGTATAAAAGATATTGCTGTTATTCTTCAAAAGAAACGTGTTGCCATCCTGAACAAAGTGTTGAGTAAAAGAGACCTTTCTACTCCTCTTAAGAAACCATTGCTTGTAAAATAAATTGTTCTCATCATCCTTAAGAAACTGTTGTAACACCTTCATTTAAGTTGATGTGTAGAAGAGACGTTTTTGCCATCCTTGCAAACACCATTGCTTGGAAGAGACACTTTTCATCATAATTGGGAGGGTGTTGCATGAAAGACATTTATAATCTTAAAGGAACATTGTTTGAACTGAACACTTTCTGTTGTTCATTTTTAGTGTGAGGGTCAGATACGTTTTGGACACAAGAAGAGTTCACATAATTTTGATGACGAGGCACTGACTCATTTTTAGTTTTAGTTTCCTAGGCAGGGGAACTCTTTAGGATAGGGACAGAAAGGCCTTAATCCAAACCCTTTTACTTTAATAAAATGGCTAATGTTGAAAACATTACAACTTTGTGTCTGCCTCTCATTTCTGACCCCTCACAGGATTTACTTTTATTTGGACATCTTGACATTGACAGACCCATTCGTTTTTTGTTGAGGTAGGGAAATACCTCTTAGATTAGGGAGGAATGTTTCCAACCCCTTTTCTTTTAAGTAAGTTTTTAGCCAAAACCATGTCTAACGTATGTCCTAGTTTCATCCTTGGCTCCTCACAGGTGCATTTTAAGAACGTGGTAAGTGAAAAGTAAATTTATGGGATTTTGTGATTTTTCCTCTGCCCCCACATGCGAGGTGAATATTTATTTGTATTTATTTATTTATTGCATTTGTGGGGCACCCAAACCAGAGGGTATCATGGCACTTATGGTTGGCTTTTTGAATTTGGCATTAATTTCCCTGTAAGATTGCAGTTTGCTTCACTCGTTTGGAAGAAGTTGATTTAATAAAAACAAAAAACTGCATCCTTGTTAATTATGCCTATTGCAGACTTTACCAAATCACGTTTTAACGGGTCATTTCTCATGGTTTACTTCAATGATAGCAAAGGGCTACTTTTTTGGATCTCAAGTATCATCTTATACAATGGTATACACTATTTGTTATCTCTTATAGCTCGGCTTTTATACTTTACCAATCATCATTTATGCGATTCATCCCAATATTATTTCTGTACCTTGCATATGGTGGCCCTATCAAGTATATGAGGCACTTCTGCAGACATCTCCCATTTCACTTTCTCACTTTGCCAGTGTCTCACATTCGGTCTTGCTCTGTTTCTCTCTCTCTCTGAAATATTGTACACTGAGTGAAACAAGGATCTGAGACCTGGCAGATTACCTCAGCGGGCATTCTGGTGACTCCAGGTTTGGGAGGCATGTGCTGTTGGTACAGAGGAAGGGGTGCCTGAGATATTGAGACCCCAGGCAATCATTTCACCTTCCTTAGCATGTTGGTGGGCAGGTTAAGACCCATCTCACACCTCACTAACTTTCTCAGGTGCTGCACTCAGTGGGGCCTGCTCATACTTCCGCCAGTCGGGGCAATGACGGTTGTTTCTTCCTTAAGTGTACCCTACTGTGTCCAAAAAGCCACACACCCCTTTTGCACAACCACAGAAATATAATTAATTCCCTCTGCCCCCTCCACCTGCTCTCCATCACCTGGTGTTGACGCAGCTCAATACATTTAGTTTCAGAATGATGCAGAAACCCTGCAAGGGTGTTTTCACCAGTAGGTGAAGAGGAGCAGGAATGAAGCCATTTAACACCATCCCTTTGCCCAAAGGTGGATGCCACAACCTTTTCCTTTAAGGCGTTTCCAGCCAGAGCCAGGGAAAGCATGCAGACCTCGAACGAGCATATTGGCTACTTATCAGCAGTTAGGCTCAGGGCCTTATTTTGCGTGTTCTGGGTGCCTTTAAAGCTAGGTCGATGTGCAATAAATATCCTAATACGCTTATTTTCAGTGCTGTGGTGATATAATGCATTTGATTAGTATACAGGAGCCCTCTGTGCTTTTCTTGAGGCACCTCCAGCAATTGCTCCTCTTGCTTGAGACAACATTATGACATCTTTTCTAGTATCCAATTGATTCTTGGGATTCTTTGTGCATATCCTACTTGGGCGTTCATACTTTTTTCTGGTATCTGCAGTTGTTTTATGCCGCGTATTGATGTAGATTGACTTGGTAAATTGTCAGTCCTAGTCTGTGATGCTGCTTTTGTGTGATGCCTAGCCACTGCCTCCTGGGTGTAAATGGGAGTTGATTTTGGGCAGCTTGATGGCTGATGTAGAATGGCTAAAATTGTATCTGCCTTGACCTATATTTCAGGAAGGCCCTGGATTAGGACTTGCTTCAGACAGTTCAAAAGCTCTGTCATGGATAAGGCATAGATTCTTATTGGCTCATTGAATGGTACCGTTATCAGTTATGCAGGACTCCTATCGATACTTTGGCTTAGTCAAACCACACTTTTTCCAGACAGTATGCTTACCGTCAATCTTGACACTTTGATTGCCCTAGATCAGAACAGGTGGTTAGAAAGATATAGTAGTTTTGATTCCAAGTGTATGGCCAGAAATCATGCCTTGTGAATGATAGAACGTGAAGTAGGATTCATGGACTTTATGGCATCACTAAATAGGTTCATAGTCTGATTTCCTTCTCATAGATTGGTGGGACAGTTCCACCCACTCCAGAGTTTTATTTTCCATGACTTTATCCAGTTATTATTATTAGTGTATTTATTGAGCGTGGGCATAGCAACGAAGCAATGGAGCACTTTACAAATCATAGGGGGAAGGACACAGCAAAGGAAAAAGAAGCAGTGCAGTGAAGCGTTTGTCGGAGTGCACATGCTTTGTGGTAACCATTTAGATCAGGGTAGCCAAACTCCTCTTTCTTTAGAAGGCTCTTTAGCTTGTCCAAGGACAGTTTTGCTATACCTGTATGGAACCATTAATATTCTTCTAGAATGTTCTCTGCTTGCTTATGATTGGCTTTTAGGCTTGTATAAACATACTTTTATTGAAAAATGTTAGATGAACATGTTCATTTATCTTGCTTAGAACCCAAGTTGCAAGGTTGAGGGGAGTCCCAAATCATGATATCCATTTATATGTATTCTGTACTTTGTTGAGGTCTGAGAAGGACAATGCATTATTTGAATTCCTGGCCATGAGATCCAGGTATGTGATCTGTTTGTAATCCTATTTCAGGGGTTGCAATCAAGGAGCAGGAGCTGCAAGTAGCTCTTTGGTGTCAGGATGTTCCTCTGACCAGGGTCTACTCATAATGACCCAGGAGCTACTAAACTCCAGCCTCATGAATCGTGTGCCTAAAAGATGGAAGGACTTTCTTTTTTTTGTCAAACTGTGGCATGCACCCAAAAATGCACATTCTGTGAACACCTCTGTCTATTGCGGTGTTGCTATGTATTGTACTCTATTACGGTTTAATTTGAATCTTCTGTCCCATGCCATGTTGCTTTACGTGTTCACATTTTAAATTGTTTCCCCTTTGATTTCTTTTACTTTTCTGTCAGTTCTTACTTCTGCTACCTCTCATTTAGTAACTACCTAATTTTGCTGCTACTTCATAACTCTGCCACTACAGCTATTACTGAATTAATCTGTTACTGTCCGTTTACTGTCACAGCATTTTTATCTCTGCTGTCACTTCTTTTTCTATGATCCGACCTTGCTTCTCTCTGTTGCTCCTGTAGAATGGGGGGCTAATACACAGAATGTAACAAATCTGACCCCCAAATGAGACTGTGTCCTGTACACACGGATGTTCATGCTTTACCTGGTTTCTGGAGTGTTTTTTTGTGTGCAAATCCTATGCACATTTGCAGACATAGGTTGTCAGATTGGTATACTTGTATGGCACCATTTGGCCTGGGAAGGTGCCAAACCTAGCTCCTGGTAGATGTTTCTGTCAAGTTAATCAGGATCTTCAGGCCCAACCCAGGAGCTTAATAGGTCCCAGCCCCCAGGAATATCAAACCCTGTATTTAAAAGGCCCTTGATTGCATTAGTCTTTTTTCCTGACAATTTTTCAAGGCAGGATTTCTGATTTGATTAAATCTATCATACAGCCAGATTACATGCCTAAGTGCCCCGTGTGTGGTACAGACCTGGAAACCCCAGAGCGCATCTCCCCTCCACAGACATCTTTTTAAGCAGACTTCAGTAAAGTTGGTGGGAACATACATCAAGCTGCTTGAGCGGACCAAACATTTAGGCTGGCAGCACTGTTGCACAAGACACTCATTTGCTGAAAATTGATCTCAGATTAGGTATATCTTTTGGAAACTAACGCCCACTTCAGTGTTACTGTGGAGCAAGTGGGCAACTCGCAAACCCACTCATGAGGACATATTAACACCCACTGCAGGTTGTGGTGAGGCACTTGCATGGGGAGAATTCTTACACCCCCATACAGCAGGGAGACTGAGGCACGAAACCAGGTAGCTGCTATGACAGCTGTGTGTAGCTTCTGGGTGGTGGCGCCCATTCTTAAACCCTCGGCCAGCAATCTCCACATAGTCATTGAATGCGACAACAAAGGGAAATTAAAACCAATGAGATAAATGACGATAGGGAAAACAAATGACAGAAAGGTGGAACTAGGTAGAGAGCCCAGACAAATCAAAGTGCTCTGAAAAAGTATAGAAATGGCACAACCAATCCCAAAGATAATTTGCATTGGGGGGACTAGTAATACAATATAAAAGTAGGCGGGGGGGGGGGTTATTAGGACGTCAGTCTTGCAGGGTAAGCAGGTGGAGGAGGATAGCAAAAAATATAACAAGAGATACTGAGCAGTGTGGCTGAGACCTTGAATAGAGGGCAAAATTATGGGAGGAGGAGCTTGATCACTGTCAAGATTCTGTTGGTCCCATAATGCAGATCTTGGCAATGGGCCTGAGAAAGCTTAAGCAGAGGAACAGATAGTGAGTCTTCTCGGGGCTAATGCCCAAGCGTGGTAGGAAGCCTGAGAGTGAGAAGCACATTTAGAGCACATTTGGAGCCTGTGAAAAGCTGAAGAGTATGAAGTTGCCCCTTGGCAGATGGGTCAGAATAACTTCAGTTTGGAAAGAAACTGAGGTGGGGGGAGGGGTGATGTTCCTGCTGTTAATTGTTTTGGGTATCCCCTACAGCAAGGGGAAATCATACTTTGATAGGTATTTGCCCTGGAGCAAGGTATTGACTGATAGGCGTGTTCTAAGTCTACTACCGTTGCTGAGCGACAGTAAAACTTCGTAAAGTCGAGAAACCATTAGCGAAAGAGACAAGAAAGCGTGCTTGGGACACTTTGTGACTGTGCCTAACCTGGAGATGCCCGAACGGGGCTATATTTCTGGAACTGTGTTTTATTTTGGGATCCTGGACTTGCAATACGACTATAGGTCCTCATAGAGCATATTCCAGTACTTCCACATCCATCATAACACAATTAGATAAAAATAATTCCCTCCTGCATCCCAGTAGACCTTGCTGGAGTTCGTCCAGCCTGTCCTCTCATACCAAAAAAGACAGTTGAACCTCATAGGACAAGCGTTTGGTTGGTCCTCACAGTGACACTTGAAGAGAGAATCACCAATATATTTTATGCATACTGCAGACCTTTCACCTTTTGATGTTCATTGTCATTCCTAAACATCAGAGACTGCCCTTATGGTGACGCTCAGAGTCTCCTACGCTGCAGAACAATGGAGACAATGTTCAACCTTGTTTGTCCTAGCAAATAATTGGATGCTGTGTCCGATTGTAAGCCGTTAGTGGTGAATACTTGAGCCTCTATACACATTTTTGAGGGATTTGTAAAGGGAATCACCAAGGTTCATCATTTTTATAATTTCTTAATGTAATTTCCAAGCTAAATTGTCAATTTCTTTTCCGCATCAAGCCTCAACAGAAAATGTTCTGTTTGCCTTCCAATACGATAGATGGTGTTTAAAACCTGACATACATTAGTTTCTTTTCCATGCATCAAACTGATAAAACCAGCTAGGCCTTTATGCATAATCTATATAAGTCACTGATGTGAGGTGTTCAGCCCAGATCTTGGTCGGAATGTTTGCAGCAAGACTTATTAGTTAAATACAGTGAAATGAGCCTCTACCAGGTTTTGGAAAGAAGATGGTGTTTTAGCCTTTGATTGACCATGGCAACACTTCCTCTGCGTCTGGCAGCTCCAGCTGCCTATAGCAATAACGCAGTGAGCTTCGTCAGCCTCTGTGCTGCCTTCCACAGCGAGCTCATCTCTAGCATTCCAACCCGCGTCCACACAACCTGCATTCCGCTGCAGTCTCTGTCTCTCACTCATATTCTGTTCAGCTGTGGGTGTTTTATACTTCCCGGCATTAGCTAACACTTTACAAAGACTAGAATGCATCATTTGCTTACCGCTTCTGGTCATCCTCATTTTCCACCCCTCTTCCTTGTCGCAGTATGGTTGGGAAAAAAACTATAGATAGCTAATTGGTTAAGTTGGGCCTTCTTAACAGAAGTATGACTAGCATATTTAGAGAAAAGGACATCACATAAGTATATTTTAGTAGTTTCAGATCTTTTTATTATAGTCTATTATGGGATGGATGGGTGCCTTTTCCTCCCGTTCACTATATAAAGTTCACTAATTCCAGAATGAAACATATTAGGAGTTTCAAAAGGGGAGACATAATTGTGGTTAGAGCATGTTGGAGGGGGTGGGGGGCAGTCAGTGCAAAAGGTGAATGTGTATACCATGTATCATCTGGTGATGTCCTTCAAGCCTCATGAGGGTTACCCGTTACCCCCCTTGTAGTCCTCCCCAGATAGTCTCTCCCGGAGCCGGGATCAGGTTGTTTCTGCCTTGACCTGGCCACCTGGGGAGAGACTTTCCCCAGGGAAGGAGTGATGATATCGCCAGATTCATCACAGTATAGATCCCAACTAAAAGTCAACAGGTAGATCACACTTTGCCAGCAAGAATGAGGACTTGGTCAGTAACAATAGGTGGTTATGAAGACACACTGCCCACTTTGGACCACAACTCAGAACACATTTCCTGGTCAAATCAAGGCATTCAGGATAAAAGCCTACTGGTGGAGGATATCAGACAACAAACTTAAATTCACTGAAAAAGCTATATTTGAATTTTTCTAGCATTTCATACAGGAGGATGCACCCCTCCCCTTGAATTACTTCATGGAGGCCCACCCAACACGGAAAAAAGGCACACAAAGCCGGTAACATTCTGCACATTTACTGAGGCACACCCGCCCTTTAAATTCAATATCCGTAATCAAATATATTATCTAAAGCAGCGTTAAGCCACTATGAACAATAATAAAAGGATGCAGTGTGGTTGCTAATATTTAATCACAGGTAAAACAACAAGCACGTTGCAGACATATTTCGAGGCATGCACATGAAAAGGTGTACACAAGCTTATGCAATGTTCTTATTTGACAAGTCTGAGAACTTTGATGTCAAAAATTGTTCTAAAAGTGTTCTTGGTCTCGGAGGGTTGTAACGCCGGCATTACAAGCAATTATGTGTTGTGTGTGCAAGTCCCCGGTGGCCATAATTAGTCTGCCTGTTGGCACACCATTTCTGCTGTGCTACTGTTAATCTAGGCAATTGATTTGCACATGGGTGTAATTACCATCACTGATAGTGTCTGAGAGGAGCTTCCCCACAAGGGTCCTGTCAATCAGCACTTTCTCCAGCTGCGGCCCAGAGAGGCTTAAGGACACCAGCACACCTGAACCAAAGAGAAGCTGAAAGCAGATAACAAGAAAAACAAAACATTAATATTCAGCAAGAGCCATTTTCTAAAACACCAGCTCCCCCATGCAGAGGTCTACTGGAACAGAATTATAACAACTGTGTTAACGGCGGTCAATAGATGATGCGAAGACTGGGCATGAAATGAACACAGCAAATTCACTGTACATTTAATTCGCAGAAGACGAGAATACGTCTGTCGGACATAGCGATTCAAATTATCTTTTTACTTTGACAGAAAAGGTTTCTCTTACAGATAACGATTTAACAATATGTCATTGAGCCCGGGTGCCCTGCTCTGAAATCGAGATCTCACAATAAGGGCAAGTATGCAAAGGAGATCAGCAGCATATCTGCCAGCTAGCCACTAATGAGTGGCAAGGTGGCAGGTACTGTGGCAGCATGCTAGTGGCACATGGAACCCTAAGAGCCATCGGGAGTCATTGCTACACCTGCGCTTATTGCCCCAGGCCTGATTTGCTTCCATCCTTCCAATGTTCCACCAGGGGTGGTGATAATCCGAAATGCATTTCCCATATCGGTACAAAGAAATCCCCAAATGGGCAAATAATACCTCACGAAGAGAGCATGTGATGATCTCATGATATTAGATCCCGGAGAATACGTTATAACACATACTGTAGGCGAGAGTGACATTTTAGCACATTACTCTTATCACCAAAACGGCAATTTTATTGACTCCTGTTGCCTATCGCGTGGCCACTAGGTCTCGCCATAACATGCACCACGGCTTGAAGGGCCTGGACTTGCATGTCCCGTCCATAGAGACCCCCAGTTTCGACAATACGGCACTAGTAGCTCTACAGGAAGAGAATGCTCATTTAAAAGTAGTGCAATACATTGACCTAAGAACTTCATTTTAGTAATTCTAGTGAACATTTTCTCATAGGTCACTGACATTAATCTTCAAACTCTAATAGAAGTGCATTAAAAATATGCAGAGAGATTACACATGGGTATATCAAGTGGGAGACGGGGCAAATCGCTAGAGTTCTGTTGTCCTTACCAGTACAACCTGCTGGTTGTGTCCGTGGTTAAGATGTTAAATGATATTTCATACAACTTTTCACAAGAATATGCGTTTTGTAGCCCATAACAGTTCACAGAAGAAAGCCTAAATTGGTCATTTTATTTTGTACTCCGTTTAGAAACAGTAGCGTGGATTTCAAACAAATGTGCTTTAATTGCCCCTTTTCAAGGGGTGTGTTAACACCTCTACAGTGGTTATGAAGCCCTTACAAGCAGATCGCGGTATGGTCACTATGTGCCAGGATCCCTCTACTAGACTCTAATAGCTGACAAAAGCCTATAGGCTTCTTCCATGCCTGGCTGCACTCTGGATAAGATGTACAATCTGAGCCAATGAACACTTACGATGGTACGTTATTCTAAACCGCCTACTAATAAAAATACATTCTTACCATGACTCTGTGGACGTGGTAGCCCAACCTGCCACCTGGAGCTGGCCCAGGAGATCGTCCTTCAATCGGTTAGACTGCCGAGTTTCATCCTTTCCCCAGAGATGAACAATGCTGCTCTTTTTGAACCCCGTTTTCCATTTGTTGTTTTCAAATGTCTTTTCGTAGCATCCAATGCTTGTATGTTGTGGAGGGGGAGCAGGGGCTTAAGATCAGTGTGTGGGCTAACCACAGAGGCCAGGTGCGGGGGCATTGACACGGCAATAAATGATGCTCATCAATGGCCTTGCTCCTCCCCCGTTTCCCTGCTTGTGTACTGAGCATCGTCAATCTAGATCTTTTGTTTATTTTGTTCGCAGCAAGTCGGTTTACAAACAGCGCATAGTCCGATAAAACAGTGTGTTTTAATTCTAAGTCATTTTACAAGTGGTAATACTTTTAAAAATGTCTAGCGCTGGCAGAGGCAATCAACATGCTGATGGGATATATTTGTCTTCAAAGTGATCGTTTGTACAACGGTTCATATTATTTCGTTTTCGTGGTAGGCCATTTAGCCATAGCAATTCACCTTAAAGCACGGATGGTGAGGTTTGAACCCAACTCAAAGGGATGCTCCGTTTTTCAAAGTTGGGTGTCTGATCCCCTACACTACAGATAGTGTGGTTACGGAGCACGTGCAAGCACTTAGAAGCTGAAGTACATCTCTATGCACCCATCAACACATTGAGATGGCACGGAGTGTCTAACCTGCAGGACAGTATGCATCTTTCACACGAGCAGTGCAGTCTTCATCAATGCCACAGAGTGGAGAGCCAGGAGCAACAAGGTTAGTTTGCGTTTAGGCTTATTGGAAAAAGGGAGAAAATAATACAAACTTGGGAAGTAGCTTGACAAGACACAGGGTATGATAACGTGGCGAAAGGATAGACCGTGTGCGGGCTGATATCATAAATGTAGGGGAAAAGTGGTACACTATTCTCAAACAGCTACCCCCAGTCAGGGGAATAGCAGCCTTCCTACCTTATGGGTGTGAGGAATTCGACCATCCACACGGTGGGTGTGCGCTCGCCAGTTTTTTAAAACATTTTTTAAAAGAAATTGAATGATGGTAGATCAATTTCCGGAAAATATGTGGGGCTAATCCGCACACATAGACCTGTGTACTCTGGGTGAACACAGCCTACAGGCGCAGTCCCCCTGTCATTTTTAGTTGGCATATGACAGCCAAGAGTACATACACCATGTCATCTCAGAAGGGGGGAGGGCAAAACGTTCCTCCTGTCATGGTCAGCCTAATTAACTATTAAAGGCTCCATGGACCCACCCTGCAGAACGGTGGCAACGATTAACATAATTAGCATACTAACAGATTATACTTCAACCAGGCCCACATGGAGCCTGGCTGCAGAGGACAAAGGGGACAGGAAACCCCAACAAACTTTGATATGCACTGTGTCAACCTGAAGCCAGCTCCCGCCCTTAGTATCAATGGACAGTGAAAGGTCATGTCTGGGACTGCGTGTTTACAGTAGTCATCCCCGGACTGGGACCCAATTCAAAAGGTACGAGAATGTGGATTGACTGAGACAAAGTCTGTTCTCGCCGCAGCTTCAAGGGAGACATGCTGCTTCAGGAACCACAGAGAGCTCCATTAACTAGAGAGACCCTTTGATCCACAACAGACAGGAAGATGGGTGCGACTTAGTATTACACATTTTCACTCCTTTACCTTTTCTGTTGCAAAGCACTCTGGTTATGACCTCATGCATAGAGGAGGTTGTTGGTGGGGACCCACGATTGGTTCATTAAGGTAGGCTTAGCCTACACCAATCCCTGTGGTCCT
Source organism: Ambystoma mexicanum (assembly GCF_040938575.1). Lineage (NCBI taxonomy): Eukaryota > Metazoa > Chordata > Amphibia > Caudata > Ambystomatidae > Ambystoma > Ambystoma mexicanum. Next base: position 638,923,922 of record NC_090928.1, on the reverse strand, counting down.
TTTGGCTTTAAAAGAGGGTCGAGCATTCTCTTTAGGGCAGATCATCTGAAGACTTTGCAAGGGCTAACAAGAAGAACCCAGCACTGGACCCTGGCTGAAGGTACAGTCTGCCTTAGATCCTCCGCCAGTGAAGGAAGGCCAGAACAACTAAAAGGGAAGCAAGATCCCTCCCCTAAACATCTCACAGGGAACAGAGGGAGATACAGTATCCAGAAGACCTTCCAACAGCTCATGAACCGGTACCCAGCTAGCAAGCTTCCTAGGTGGGAAGAGCCAGAGAGTCTCTGAACCAAAACAAGGACAAGGCAGATGCCTACACCACTCTCCTCAGTTTTGGGCCAATCCGCCTTAAAGGATGACAATTCCATTGTTGAAGCTAGGAGGAGTGCATCGACAAGCATCTACGGACATCTGCCTTAAAGGACATTTTTCAAGGCAGTCGATCCACTCAAGCTGCAATGGACTACACTGCTGACTGTTACACTGCAGTCGCTAAAGCAGTCTCAGACACCTCGACCAGGTGCTTTAGAACTGCCGACCAGCACTGAGACGATTCCTGACCCAAGCCGCCGTGTAGGCCAGCCTGCAGCCATCATCCATCCAGCCTCACTCACTCACCGAACTGCCTACCCCGCCTGATACCCACAGCTGTCTCCTGTCTTGAACTCAGTTGCCAGTGCTCCAGGTAAGATTTTGAGGTGGGAGTATTTTACTCCCTACTTTTAAAATGTGAGAGTAAATGTGATTTCAAGAGAGTAAAAATGACTTTTCTCCTTTGCAAGAAAGTAAAATGTATGTGACATCCAGCCGACGTATGCAAAAACCCTTGTCCCGGGAGGATAGCTCAGCGGCAACGTGCGCGCCTTGGAAGCAAGACGACACGAAGCAACACAGGTTTGATCCCCAGGTCCGCACTTAGAAACCTCTGGGTGTTTAAGTGCAATATAAATAACACAACTAAGACAAAAGAAACAATTACGCAATTAAAAAAAAAAAACAATTCGTGTAACAGCGCCTCGATGCCCGTGAGCTGTGTGAGCGCTTTAAAAATGCTATAAATAAATAAAAATTACCATGCAGCAGCTTTCTGCATTGCGACAGAATACGCCTTTCATTATTTCTCTAAGGTCTGGCTATTTGAGATCTCCTGTATATATTTAAATGTTGAAAAGACAAAAACCTAGCCAATTACATAGTAATGCAAACATGAATTGTATTGTGTGTTTTGAGGTTCGATAGCAGAATTGTCTTTCAATGTTTAATGAAGGTCCTCATTTCCTGGAACTATTACTACCAATGTTATGCCAATGTTATGATACAACAGTGCAGAAAGGCAAGAACTCAATGCTAAATTTTAAACCTAATCTCATGGTCAAATTGCTATTTATATAGCGCTTTTGGCAAATCGCTATACATAGAACATATTTATCACAATTATCACCCAACCGAAGTTGGTACTTCTTTATCAACCTCAAAAGGAGGAAAGGCTGAGTTGGCCCTGCAGGGATTCAAATCTGCAACCTACAGATCACGCACAGATAGCGGCAACGAGCACTCAACCGGCTGAGCTATCTTACTGGCTAACATCCTTCAGAGGTCGGTAAACTGAGTATCGACTGAGGTATAATAATCACAGTGCCTAGAAGTTGGAAGAACCAGGCTTGAAATGCTACATAAAGTTAAATACCAATCTGGATTTTCACAGGGACAGGTTTTGCAAAGTTTCTATTTGATTACAAATGTAACTTTAATTTGTTTGTTTTTGAACAGCGCTTTCCTGGAGAGTCAGGTTTTGGATGTTTCAATTTTAATCTTAAGGATAACACACCTGTGATTACTGTAATGACAATCACTCACATTCCAGCAAAGACTCTGTGCCACTGACCATTTATAGTAATGAACCACATTGGCTGCAAGGTTGAATGGATGTAAATGAGACCATGCATACTCGTAATTTTACACACTGTTTTTATAATTGGAGTGTAAATTAAATTATAAGGTGTCATAATGATCTGCCTCCGCATGATTATGCACACAGCACAGGAACTCTGAAAAATCAAATTGAGCAATGCTGGTTTGCTTTCACTGGAAAAAAAAATATGCTACAAAAGAGTAATTCCTCAATTGCAACTTAGTTTTCCATCTTATTAATAATACAATCCTAAAATGCTTGGAAAATAAATATGTACAGTGCTTCTGTTTGCTCCATGAGCATCTAGACACCACACAGCAGAAGCTGAACAGAAAGAAACCATTCCTTTTATCATGGTGTGCAGTTTCTTTTGTCGTATTTGCAACATTTTCATGCATAAAAAGGCCTCGTCGACTGACCCTTATCTGGAGGTCTGTCTGTCGCAGGAGCTGCAAAGCGCCCTGAAACCGACTTTACACTGTTGAGCACCAAGGAATTCTGCAAGCACAAGGTACATTGGGGTTCTGTCCCCCTGGTCCTTCTCTGAAGGCTGCTAGTGATATTTGTACAACCCATTGCTCCCTTTGCGTTGAACCCAAGTATCATTGAACTATTATGATTAATTACCATAACGACTACCCTCCTGTCAGCATCCAGAGTGCACCCCTTTTCCTTCTATGAAACGGTCTGTCCTCAGCATTCCTAAACAGGGTGGGTTGTATTTCATAGTGCGCTTGAACCGTTTGTTGTGATAATAATAAAGTAGTAATTTGTGTACAAACTTGACTGGACAGTCCCTTTTATAGTCACTTTTATTATTGGGTATTAATTGTATTTTTGCAATGTCGCAACTAACCAACGATCGACAACCTTGTGGCGATAAGCCTCCCGTTCCGGCCACGTTACCAAAACTGGAGAAGGAGGTTTAATTGACTTGTGTTTCCAATCCGCTCGGATCCCTTCTGGTGTACAAGAGGTGTGGGGCTGATTGATCGTTTAGAAACTAATCTTCCTCCGTGGACCAGTGATGACCAGAAGTTTATTAGTCACATTGGTGGCAGGCGTTCAGATCTAGTTGGAGCCTTGCGCACAGATTAGTCATCCAGCGATAAAAGTACTGTTGCAGGTACCGTTTAGACACTGCTAGATATTGTTAAATAATCATGGATCTTGATATAGAAACTGTGAAATGCATGACCAAGAATGTCCTGCGCGTCCAATGTCAAGAGAGGCAACTTCCCCACAGCACTAAGGTAAATAAACCTGAGTTGCAGACCAGCCCCCAAGCCTGGGTAGAAGCCAGAACGGTTGAGGAGAAGACCCCAGGGGACGGACTGGACCCTGTGGATAGTGGAAGATGACAAGGAAAATAGCATGGGCAGTGTTTCTCGCCAACCATCCCACCGGGGTGGGGAGGGCAAGCGTGGTTTCTCAACACACTAGAGTGTCAGTGAGGTCAGGGGCTACTGTGGCATCCGCAGGTCCCAGGCCACAGCAAGTTCTTTATGTGGCCCTGTAATTGGTCTGGCTGTTATTGAGGTAACAGCTAGAAAGCTCCTGCTAGAGGAGAGGAGACTAGTGCTAGAGGAACTGAACAGGGGCAATATTACCATAGACATGCACAAGCTGGGGTCCCAAGAGAAGGAGGAGGCAAACAGATCCACCTCTGGTTTAAGGCACTAGCGCTGCTTTCGCTAGAGTGCCTGGGATAAGCCCCAGTGGCACATCCCCAAAGAACCAATGAAGGTTTATGAAGTGGGGAAGGATATTTTTGACTGGTTTGAAGTGCTTGATCTTGCAATTAAGCTACAGTAGGTGGATGAGGTACAGTGGGGTGCAGCCCTGATGAGTTGCTTACAAACACCAGGGACTGATGCAATTCTTCTGTTAACTCCTGAGGAAAGGCCCGTTTATGAGAGCATGAAGGCGGCCCTCCTCAGGAAGTTCTGTAAAACCCCAGAACAGTATCTCAAGAGCTTCAGAGAACATGGAAAGAAAAGTAGGCAGACATTTGAAGGGTTCACATACTTGTCGGTGAAATATCTGAGCAGGTGGGCTTCTGGTAACAAAGTTGACACATTTAAAGGGATGTACAATTTGATTGCGTGTGAGCATGCATTGAAGGATTGTGAGGTTGACCCACACCAGCATCTTGTGACTATTACAGACCCGAGGGAGCTTGCAAAGGCTGCGGACAGGCTTGTAAGTACTTGAGTTCAGAAAAAGGCTCAGGCGAGCACATCTAAACCAGAAGAGTAATCTCGGGACAAAAAAGTTAACAAGGAGGGCAAGGACAAAGGTCTAACCCACTCCTCTTTGACATCAGGTACCCAAAAGACTGAAGGCACTCCCCAAAACTTTAGTTGAACCGTATACACCGAAAAGAAGAGCACCCCTAACACTGGGAATCCTACGTTCTCACCACCCAAAGGTTGCTTGGTGTGTAAGGAGTGGATCTAGGAAAGGGGATCCTGCTTGCAAGGGCTTACCCAAGCAAGTCGTAGTGAATGTTGGACTTGTGGAAGAGGCCATCATTAGTATGGGCCTACTAGAGGAGGACTTCCCACTAGGCCAAGGAGTGGCCGAATGTGGTTTGGTTACAATGAGTGGGAATCATACCGGGTCTCCAGAAGAGATCCCAGTTCCCAATAATACTCAACTCTATCTCAAACATGTGTCTATCAATGGACACAGAACTCCTGTGGGCCGAGACCCTGCAGCCAGCCTCACTGCTGTCATGCGGCAGTGGGTACAGCCAGGCCAGTATATCGATGGGCCTGATTGTAGCATCAGTGGGTTTGACAGAAAGAGTAAGTGCGCCTTGGCGATAGTAGAGTTCAGCTGGCATGGTGAAATGACCCTGTGCCGTGTAACACTGAAAGATTCCATTCTAGTCCAATGTCTGTTGGGTAATGATCTTTCTGACCCTGATAGTCGCAGTGACTATGATATCGAGGTCCCAAGAGGCTGTCAGATTGAAGACTCTTGGAGCCTTAGGGCCTGGAGTGCTTCCAGGGGGCTTGTTGGAGGGACCTGTGTGGCCTGTAGCCCCTAGTCCAGTTCCACAGACTGCTGAGCCGTCTACTTCTGAGGGAGAGGGGCCAGTAGCTGCTGAGGACCCTACTTTGGTAGCAGGGGACTCAGTGACTTCACAGTGGCCTGGCACAGTACAGGAAGCGGATGTGGAGGACCAGGTGCGCTCAGATCTGAAGGGCCAGCCCAAGCTGGTTGAGTTTGCATCAGCTGGGGCCCAGATCAGACTGACTTCTTTAAAGCCCAGAAAGTGGGCCACTCTGGCGGGCCTGTGGAAGCAGGCAGAGGAGCCACCCAAGGGTGAGGCCCCTGGCCTGTTCAAAGTGTACTGGGAGGATGGACTCCTGTACAGTGAGCTGTGAGAAACCTAAGGGTATTCTCACTCCTGCTTCCCCTAGATCTGTTGGAATGGTTCCCTGGTATGCCAGAGGTCATCTGGGGGTCTGTCTGACTCCGAAGGGCCCACAACCCTTCCCCAGAATAAACCGAAGACTCAGCCAACGGCAAGTTAGTACTGTGGTTTATTACAAAAAAAAAACAACAGGGATCATGCAAGACAATCAGGATGGAACAAGTTACTTACCTGTAACTGTTCTTCTCCAGCATGGGTCTGGCATGGATTCACATGCTCATGAATATTCCCTGTCGTCAGGCTGGGAATCCTCGGTAAAGAAAATAATCAGTATCAGTTTCGTTTCTGATCTGTATTTCTTAGTAGTAACAAATCACTGATCTCTGGGTCATACTGCCCCCAGCCAATGACTGCCTTCTCCCTAAGCCCCTCCCCTGGCAGCCATCCTCAGATTTGGTAGCATGTAAAGTGGTAGTATGACCAAGTGAAGAGCCACAGAGGGGAAAGAGGGAGGGTTCGCATGTGAATCCATGCCAGACCCCATGCTGGAGAACAACAGTTACAGGTAAGTAACTTGTTCATTCTCAAGCATGGGGTCTGGCATGGATTCACATGCTCATGAATATAAGAATACATAGCAGTACACACATGCAGAACCACGTGCGGTGGCAAAGGCTCAACATTAAGCATTATATAAACTCAACATTAAGCAACTCTTACCTCCTCACCAGGCCCACCTTCAGGCGAACAGGTTGCGCAGCACTGCTTGGCCGCCCCTGGACTCCTCCCTGGAATCCCAGTCAACGCAGTAAAATCTTGTGAAGGTGTGCGTCGACCTCCACGTAGCAGCCCTGCACATGTCCAGCAGGGGCACACCAGACAAGAACGCTGTACTAGCAGCGATCGCTCTGGTCGTAAGGGCTCTTGGACGGCCAGGCAACGGTCGATTAACCAACCGATGACAGAGCATGATGCAGCCGGAGAGCCATCTAGAAATGGAAGCCTTCGAGAGAGCCTTCCCATGGTTCACAGGTCCAAAGTTCACAAACAGCTGTGATGTCTTCCGAAAACTCTTCGTTCGGTCCACGTAGAACTTAAGCGCTCTAGCTACATCCAGCGAGTGCAAAGTCCTCTCAGCCGGCGACTAAGGCGACGGAAAGAAAACTGGCCACACCAAGGGCTCGTTAAGATGGAAGTCCGATGCCACCTTGGGCATGAAGGAGGGGTGCGTCCTCAGCACCACCCTCGTATCGTGAAAAGTCAAGTATGGAGGCTTGCAGGATAGGGCCTGAATCTCTCCCACGCGTCGTGCGGAGGTGATGGCCACAAGGAACGCTGTCTTCCATGACAAGAACTTCAACGGAGCCGAAGCAAAGACTCGAATGGCGTCCCCATGAGCCTGGTCAGCACCACGTTGAGCTCCCACGCCGGGGCTGGAGCCTTCACCGGCGGGAACGATTGGAACAGTCCCTTCATAAATTCCTTCACCAGTCGATGAGACCACAAGGACGGCCGTCCTGTAGTTCTGGTGTATCGGGAGATCGCTGCCAGATGTATCTTGATGGAAGCGTGAGCTAGTCCCGCTTTGGCCAGCGACAGTAGGTATGGTAGCAGTTGAGGTGCCGTAATCCGTAGAAGCTTGATCTTCTGTGTACGGCACCAGACAGAGAACCTCTTCCACTTATGTCCATAGCACTTGAGAGTTGAGGACGCCCTGGCCTTTGCAAGAACCTCTCTGCAGTCAGCCGGGATATCGTACCCTCCAAACTCTAGTGCTGCAGGAGCCAGGCCTGTAAGTTCAGCGACTCCGGGTCGTGATGAAGAATGGCGCCTCCCTCTCTGGAGAGAAAATCTGCGTCTGTCGACAGCTTGACTGGTGGGGACGCTGAGAGGTCCAGAAGGTCCGGGAACCAGATCTGTCTCGGCCACGCCGGTGCGACGAGGATCATCCTGCACCGGGACCTCTTGAGTTGGTTGATGAGTCGGAGCAGCAACGGCAACGGAGGGAACGCATACAGGAACAGGCCGTCCCAGGGGAACGAGAAAGCATCGCCCATGCTCCTCGGCTGGGGAACCTGCTGGTGAACCTCTGGCACTTGGAGTTCGTCGCCGTCGCGGAATGGTCGATCTGGGGTTTGCCCCATCGTTGGAAGAGACGATCCACTTGATCCTGGCATAGTTACCACTCGTGGCACGAGCGCAGCTCCCTGCTGAGTGAGTCGGCAATGGTGTTTTTTATTCCTGCCAGATGGAAGGGAACCAGAAAAATCCCCTGGGTGACGGCCCAGTGCCACAGATCCTGGGCCTCCTTGGATAGGGCTGGGGATCTGGTGCCTCCCCGCTTCCGGATGTAGAACATCGTGGTGGTGTTGTCGGTGAGGATCCTCACGACCTTGCCCTTGAGGGACGGGAGGAACGACTTGAGCGCCCAGAACATGGCCCAGAGCTCCAAGATGTTGATGTGGAGAGACCTCTCCTCCGGGAGCCAAAGGCCTCTTACATGGAGATCTCCGGTGTGCGCACCCCATCCCTCCACGGAGGCGTCCGTCGTCACCGTCTCCTGATGTGCTGGGGTCTGAAAGTCTGTGCCCGCCGTGAAGTGCGCACGGGTGTCCCACCACTGAATCGCCCGACGGAAAACCTTGTTGAGCGGGATCTTGTCTTCGAAGCTGCCCGCTGCTTGCATCCAGCGGGCGTCGAGGAACTCCTGTAGAGGACGCATCCGTAGTCTGCACAGACGCACTAGGTAGATGCATGAGGACATCATTCCGAGGAGGGACTTGATGGATCTCACCCTGGCCACGTCCTGGGCTAGCAGTCGCTGCACCTTGCCTAAGATGGCCTTCGTCGTTTCCTCCGACGGAGACGCCAATCGCTCCACTGTATCGAGCTTTGCTCCCAGAAACAGTGCCACCTGCGACGGAACCAAATGGGATTTCGGGTAGTTGATGGAGAATCCCAGCTCCGTGAGTAAGCGGACGGTCTTCGCCGTGTGATCGACGGCGAGTTCTCTTGTCCTTGCACAGATGAGCCAGTCGTCCAGGTAGGGGTAGACGTGGATCCCCTGCAGGCGCAGCCGCGCCGCCACTAGTGCTGGGCACTTGGTGAACACCCTGGGTGCCGACTTCAATCCGAACGGCAGAGCTCTTAATTGGTAGTGGCGTCCGTGGACTACGAATCTGAGGAACCTTCGGTGTCTTTTTAGGATGGGGATGTGGAAGTAAGCATCCTCCAAATCCAACGACGAAGTCGCCCTCCTCCAGCTGTCCCAGCACATGCTGCAGGGTGACCATCCTGAACTTCTGTGCTTTGATGTATTTGTTCAACCGACGTAGGTCCAGGATGGGGCGCCAATCGCCTGTCTACTTTCTGCGAGGAAGTATCTTGAGTATACTTCGGAGCCCCGGAGCCTCTTGGGGAAGGACTCGATGGCACCTTTCTTGAGCATCGCCTTTACCTCCAACAGCAGTTGAGGGATGTGATTTTCTTTCCTGGCCACGGGAGGAATACAGGGACACTTCTTTTGGAATTCGAGAGTGTGCCCGTGGGCCAGGGCATCCAGCACCCAACGGTCGGTGGAGATGGACTCCCACACGCTGACGAACTTCGCCAGCCGGCCTCCCACCGGGGTGCTTCGGTGGGGGCCCAACGCTACGGCCGGTTCAATCTTGCTTGGAGACGGCCTTGCCTCCTTGACGGAACGCCGAGATCCTCCTTGCTTGCCGTGACCTCTGTAGGCCTCCTGGGACGAGGAGTGGGCCGCCTGGCGGTACGTAGAGGAGCCCCCGCTTCCCTTGGAGGCCCCCTGTCTGCCTCCGGCGCTCGGAAAGGGCCGTCGTTGCTGAAGGACTCCCAGGGCTCGGGCCGTCTCTGTGTTGGCCTTGATGGCCTGCAGCGACTCATCCACCGTTTTCCCAAACAGGTTGTTGCCGTCGAACGTCATGTCCAACACCCTGGTCTGCAAGTCCTGACGGAAGTCTGTCGCCTTGAACCAGCCTCGTCGTCGAAGGCAAACACTGTTGCCTAACTGGCGAAACCCGGTGTCGGCAATGTCCATTGCCACCGTTATGGCGTGGTCCGACGCCACCTCACCTTCCTGCAGAATCTCTCTCCGCCCTCTTGTCGTCTGGTAGGAAGTCCAGTAGGGGAGCTATCTTGTACCATAGCTCCCTGTCGTAACGGGCCACAATTGCTAAGGCGTTGGCCGCCTTAATTGTTGTTGCCGCCGACGAGATTACCCGTCGCCCCATGGCGTCCAATTTCTTTCCCTCGCCGTCAGGTGGGGAAGTAGAGGTTGAAACTATCGCCCTCGCCGCCTTCTTCTTGGCCGCCGCTGAGACAACCGAATCCGGCGTCGGCTGAGCCCTGAGGCACAAGGGGGCGGCGTCAGGGACCCGGTACTTCTTCTCGTACCTGTCCCTCTTGGTAGGCGTCGTGGACGGGTTCTTCAGGATCGCAAGGTACCGCGAGGACCGTCTTTCTCTTGGCCTCTCACCATTGATAGAGGAAACCTTCCTTCTTCTGTTCCTCGGGGCAGAGCTAGAAGAGCTCGGATGCTCTGGCGATCATGAAAGGAGCCAATTTTGTCGGGTGGGGAAGCCAGAGGGAGTGGTGATGGAGGGTCCGTCCCATCGTCACCACCGTCGTCATCCGTCCCAGTCGTCGTATCCGTGTCATCCCTGGGATCCGGCGAGGGGGATGAAGGCTCCACGGGCCATGAGGGCATGAAGGGCGGGGGTGGGATGAACTCTCCTCCGCTTGCTCGGAGGGCTTCCCGACGGGCCCCGTTCTGGTTCGTCCGCTGGGGTTCGTGGTAATCTCGTCCTTATCTCTGTGCATAAGGTTTGGATTGCCATCAAAATGGCCGCCGAGTTGCCCTGAGGCTCAGCAACAGCTGCGACGGGAGGGACTGCCGCTCCTCCACTTGGGCCTCATCGGCGCCACCGTCGCTTTGTTCGACCACCTCTTTGGGATCTCTCCCGTGGGATCGTACCTTCTCGAACCTCTCATTGAGGTTCTTCACGGCTTCCACCAGCTCCTCCTCAGAGGCTGAATCCGTGTCCGTAATGGCCACTGCCCCCCTCTTTTTCCACCGGGATCTTCATGGGGGTCTTGTCGATGGGCTGGAAAGAGAATTCCCTCCGCGGTGTAAGGGAAACTCTGGGCCCCGAGGTCGCCTCCACTGGTGTAGCCTCCACAGGCTTCGCCAGGGCCGCCGCAACTCCCTCGATAGAGGCCTTAGCCGGGTTAATCAAGGCCTTCACCACCTTGGGCGCGCCTGAGGCCTTCACCTTGGGGGGAGGGTCACCGCCTCCCTCCCCCTCAGCTGAATCCTTCAAGATCGACCGGGGCCTCTCCAGAAGCTTACCCGGGTTCTCAGATTTCCTCTTCCCCGAACCAGAGCGTTGGCTCGTGGTTGATGGTGCCGGGGAAGGCGCGCCCTGCCTGGCAGCCAAAGAGCCTGACCGTTCGGCGCTCCCGGTGCCACAGACTCGCGGTGCTTAGCCTTCTGTTGGGCCCCCGTCGCTAAGGACACAGGGCTTAGAAGACGGCTCTGACCTTTTCTTCTTCTCACCTGCTGGGCCCTTCTCCAGCCATCTGGCGAGGCGGGCACGACGATCCTTCATGGTCCGTTCCAATAGGTTCTTGCACAACGCACAGTCCTTCTCCACGTGCGTCTTGTCCTCATGAAGGCAGTAGAGACATCTCGAATGCTCGTCCTCCTTGAAAACATTCAGTAACCCGCATCCAGGGCAGTTCCTGAACAGCTCGGATCCAGGCGTCGAGCTTCCCTTGTCCTGAGCCATGTCCATGGTAGGCCTCAGATCTTCTGGAATCCTCCAAGAAGCGTAACTCGACGAAAACCTCACCCTTGAGGGGCGTAGAAAATTCCGAAACGGGTCCCCGTTGATCAGAAGTAGAACGGTGGAGCTTGAGGCTCGATTTAACCGAAAAATGAGAAAATCTCTTTGAAAAGAAGCAGTAAAAGCTCGAGAGCTATAGCACGAGGACTCCCAACACTTGAACGTGCGGTAAAAATCTGAGGATGGCTGCCAGGGGAGGGGTTTAGGGAGATGGCAGTCATTGGCTGGGGGGCAGTATGACCCAGAGATCAGTGATTGGTTACTACTAAGAAAGACAGATCAGAAGCAAAACTGATACTGATTTTTTCTTTACCAAGGATTCCCAGCCTGACGGGGAATATTCATGAGCATGTGAATCCATGCCAGACCCCATGCTGGAGAATCTCCAGTACATCTCGACTTCACAATGCGTGCTCCCCAGTTTTGATGCTGTATATCGTCATCACCCAGGCCCTTCCTAAAAAACCTATCCCCATTACCGATTGGGTGCTGAGAGTGGTAACCCATATAGACACCCCATGTAGAGGTTATTCTACTGGCCCTCGCATTTCAGGTGGAAGACCTGCCCCATCCCCAAAAGATTATCTATTACATTGTTGCCAAGTAGTGGGCTAACCATTGGCTCTTGCCCCTTGCGATCCACCCCTGAACTTCTATCTCAATATCGGCTGGAGCTGGTCTCCCCAGGCCCGGGACCCAGTTCGCTTCTCAACCCTTCTCAACCCTCTGTGCACCTCTTCAGGGTGATGTGAAACGACTATGTGTCTGAATGGCATCTGGTAATGTACCACCTTTGCCTTTGAGAGTGTGCTCCCCGTTGCAACACTTGTTTCAATCCTTGTCTGGGTTGCTGAGAGCGGCTCGTCTTCCCACCATGAAAGGATGCCCATTGTCTAGTTCGGCTGCATCACATGCTTGTGGACCACAAAATCGAGCTCTTGAGTCTTGAGAATTTTCTTGCAGCTGGTAACCTTGTCTTCTGGAGTTTGGAATGTGTTTATCTCTTACTGTGGGTTGTGGCTTCTAGGAATTGAACCTGCCTGTGCTGTGCAACGGTTATATTTAGATTGTGAGTTTGGCAAGATCACAGGAGCCGTTTTGGGGTTAAGCCAGGGCCCCTATTTGGTACGTGGAAAAGGTTGTTTGGCTCCCGGTTATCTTGATTGTAGAAATTATTCCGAAATGATATCCATAACACTTTGGTTGGTACGAAGTGATTCGTTTATTAGTGGCTGACCGGGATAACCGGGAGCCAAACAACCTTTTCCACGTGTTTATCTCTTACCTTGGCTGTGAGCTCGGTCTGTGCTTCATGCTGCCTGAGCCAGCTCCTATGTCTCGTGTTCTGTGGCTTGAGGCCTTCTGCCATTTTCCTTAGACTTATAATATGATTTCTACATGCTCCTACTGTGTTAGGTTACCTATAAGTTAGTCATACGTGGTCCTACCAGGCTCCATATATACTCCTGTAGTCCCATATGATTAATTGCCATAAGCATCTACAATGTTGCTCAGGTTATCTTGTTGTCATGCGTTTCTGCATTTGGCTAATGAGAAAAATAATAAAAACTTTGATAGTATGTATATGTATCCGTCCCATATCTATGGAACTGTGTAAGCATGTTCTTCGTGTATGCGAACGTGTGTTTGTGTAATGCGGTGCAGGGCTGCAAGTATTCTTCATGACTAACACGGCTATGTCATGGTGTCACTAATGACGTCAGCATAGTGGCTTCTCAGTGCTTAATCGAGGCAGTCCATTATAGTGTTTGGATCCGCGATCCCAAACGGGTTCTCTGGATCTGGAAGGATCTGGAATGGACATGGTTGAAATGGCTGTCTGAGGGGATACCTTCCTGCATATTAGTGAGGCAGGGGTGCACTTGGGGTTTGTCCCAAATAGGATGGGTGACTTCGAGCGTTCCTACTTCTGCAGCCTGTCATAATCAAGGGGGTGAGGAGGGGCATTCGTGGGACCCTCTCTTCAGATTCTCTTCTCAGGTGGCCAGAGAAAGGCCATTACTTTTGAATCCTGACACTGGGGGTGGATGAGAGAGGGAGGGTCACCTGGGTGGCCAGTCCTTGGGAGTGGGGTGCCCACAGGCGAGAAATGATATCCCCCTTCCCTATCCCAACCTAACCCTCCCCCGGCATTATAGGCTACTCTAAAACCTCTTGCTTCATTTACCAACATTTGACCTCTGACAGTACTGGGACGAGGAAGAGCGACTATGAGTGATGAACACTAAAACCACATTTTACAACTCCAGTACTGGGATGAAGAAGATGCCTGTAGAGTGCTTTAAAGGCCAGGCATGCCCCTTTAACTATAGGCAGGCAAGCCCAATTTTGAATCCACACCTGCAACCTGTCAAGTGGTTCCAGGTATATAAAGAGAGCCAAAGAACAGCAAAGGGAGCAACAGGGAGGCCAGTGTGGGAGAGACCAGCAGGGGACACATATAGTGAGGAGGCAGCTGTAGTAGGACCTGAGAGAAAGTCAGGACGCTGGCCGATTCCCTAGAATACATGTGGAACCGAAGGCGAGTCGGGCCGTTAGGCTGCCAGAGGTGTAGGAGCCTCTGCTGTCCAGTTAAAGCAGCTGGAGCTGCAAGCAAGGGAAACGAAAAGAGAACGCTGTCTGTATCGGTGGAGGAGAGCAGAGCTGCCGGTGTGTGCCAGGAAGCACCCAGAGTGTGAGCGGGGCACGCAGAGACCGGCCTGTGAAGCAGAATATAAGCCACTTAGCCGGTGGAGGAGGAACAGTGAGGACCGGTGAGTGGAAGATAATGCCACTCAAAGGCGGGGCGCTCCTAGGGACTATGCATGAATATCAAAGTGCTGTATGATATATATTAAATCCCAAACTGAATGAAAACTCAAAGCAAAGTTTAATCATGCACATTGAATACCGAACTGAATAAAAACTTGAAACAAAGCAAAGTCATACATACTGAATATCAAATTGAAGGACATTTTATGGGCAAAGCTAATAGGTGATGGTGGAAAAAAGGGAAAGTGCCCATTTGAAAGCAACCTATGGAAAAGTGCACAAGTGTGAAAGAATGCAACAGAAAGGTTGTGTGAACTTTCTGAATAGATACAGTGCTGCAAGGCCAAAGAAGGGCAAGAGGTGTGGGACAGGTTATGACAAAAACAAGAGGCTAACCAGGAGAGTGTAATGTTGCATGTAGAGCCAATAGGCCGGCAAGGAGAAACTAAGTGATTGTGAATCTGTACACAGGGGCAAGTACAGAAGAACCTGGGTGAGCTGGAGAGCTTAGGGTTCCTGGTTGCACCTGTGATGAGTGGACTGTGGGGTCAGACAAGTGCGCCTAGAGCAGTGAGCCCTAAACTGTGAACGTCAATGACGTTGTGAAATAAACCAAGGAGCACTGTAAATGAACTGGTAAGGCAAGCCAGAAGGAGGGTCAAGTGGACCTAGATTTGTGTTGAACTTTGAAAGATTGAAAACAGTACAAGTTGCTATGTTGTAATCTTGGGCAAGGGAGCCCCGAAATTTGATAAACTGAAAAACAATATGTAGGCTCAAGACCCCTTTTCGGTTGAACTGTGTTACACTGAATTTGGGGAAGGGAACCTAGAGGATTGTGTGGAACTATATTGCCTTGAACTTGGGAAAGGTAATCCTGAGAGTTGTGGGACTTTCTTGAACTTGGGGAAGGGGAGCTCAACAGGAAGTTAAGAGCTGGAAGCAACTCAGAACTTTGTGTTAATCACCATTTCTTTAATTATTGACATCCCTACAAATTGTTTAGCTTTAGCTGTGAGGGCAAGGATAGGTTTTGCACACAGACAGACTTTTAAGTTGAACTCTTTAACTCCGACTTACCTTAGTTTCGTTCAGATAAGGAAATCCCACCTTAATATAGGTCAAGTTAGGCTTTCTAACATCCTGACATTTGATTTAATTAATCTTTTTCTTTTGAACTTTGAATCTGGTGTCAGTGGCTTGCTTCATGATACCTTCAAAGAGCCAAAGGATTCTGAGGTGGAGAGCACCAGAAGGTTGGCGATTCCCCAATCAGATACTGCAGGATATTGCGGCATGAAATGGCAAATTATGCAGCATGAAATTGCACATTATTTAGCACGAAAATGTATTTATTGCAGCATTTTTGTGGCACATTTTTTTTATTGACTCAAGGTTGTAAGACTGGCAGATTGCAGGAAAGGGGCAGTGTGCAAAACTTCAAGAGAGCTAGGGTGTCATTATTTATACCTTTTGTGTCAATTTAATAGGAATAGTGCCAAATATCTCTGGCTTGGCAGAACAATGTTTGTTTTGGCTATGGTTTTGCTTTAACGTGCATGTCTTTTTATATTATTAACAGTATTGATCATTATCGGTTGTAATGCTGAAAATATTCCCCTTCTATGTTCTCCAATTGCCAAACACCTCTCACCAACACACTTCACATGTCTCACCAATTCCCCAACACAACTTGCATTCCTGAACCTCTCACTCTGTCATACACATACTCACATGCTCTGTCACACTGCCAAGTCAATCCGCACTTCCAGTCCCTGCCACACTCCAAATAATACTTCCAACTCGCACCTTTCCCTCCCAATTCCTCCAGCAGTATACAGTCCTTCGTTCTTTCATGCTACTTCTGCATCTTGCATCTTTTCTCCCATTCTATCGCACTCTTGCCTCATCCTTTCGCCCAATCTGCAGCTCATTGCCTATTTCCAGCCACCCGCTCCCTCTCTGCTTTTTGGCCCACTGCGCCCATTCTCCCTCTACTTTCTGTCTCTCCGCTCCCTTTCGGATTTCTAGCCCACTGCCACACTGCTTCTTCTCTGCTCTTCTGTCCACCGCTTTCCCCTCTGACCCACTACTCTCCCTCTGCTTTCTTGCCGACCACTCCCCATCTCATCACCCCCCCCTCTCACCTGTCCTCCTGAAATTGTGAACATTTCTAAACTTTAAAACAAGGTAGATTTAGGCCCCGATCCTCAAGAAATGGGGTATCTAAAAATAGAGCAGAGGATATGCTCTTTTTAGATAAACCATTTTTGGAAATGGGCAGGTCACCTTAATCTCAAAGATGACCTGCACTTTTCCAACCGTCCGGAATACGTTTGTGATGGAAGCGCTCCCCAGACAATGTTCAACAGGCTCCCAGCACATTTCTTCGTGACGGGCCTATAAGGGGCCTTCCACTGTAAAATGTGACCCAAAACCCGTATTTTTATCCCATTTGAGGAACAGAAATGCAATTAAGACAACAGGGATTCATAACTCTGCTGACAAACAAAACCAAAAAATGTTATGACAGGGTCAGGAAAGACCCCATCATGCAGTGGCACCCACTGTATGTCTATTCGAAGCAGGCGCAGATGGTTCCTTACAATTTCTGCACACTTAAAAGCGCATCTTGTTTGTAAATTTGGGATGCGCTTTTAAATGTGCAGAAACACCCCCTGATTTGCGCAAAGGGGTGAAAAGGGCCATTTGAATGGGCGCATCTAATATGCACCCCTTCAGATGCAATAGTGGGTTGGGCTGTTCTATTTTTGGCGCAAGTGATGAGATGTGCTTGCGCATTTCATTTCTTGAATGAACATTTTTTGGGAGAACCTTGCCCAGTGGGTAATTCTTTTTTTTTTTTTAAATGGTCGTTTTTGCAAAAATTGCCATTTTTGCAAAAACGTTTGTTTTTGTGCTTTATTTTTTTAAACTGCCATTTTTGCGGCATTTTGCAGGATCGCAAAATCTCTATAAGCTGGATGGTCTGCCCAATAACACAGAAAGTTCCTTTTGGATTTGGCTCACCAAATTCCCTTAGCGGGTCACTTGGGAGTGACCAAGACATCGAACTGGTTGTCTGCGCACTTTTACTGGCTGCACGTTGGCATAAAAGATAAGGAATTTGTCTGGGACTGCCCGACTTATCAGGCGTCTGTCAAGTCGGGTGGTGCCACAAAGGCCCCCTTAATTCCACTACCCGTGGTTGGGTGGCCTTTTGAGAGAAAGGCAGCGACACTGTCGGTCCTTTGAATCCTCAACCCAGCTCAGGGAACAGAAACATCTTGGTGGTGTTAGACCACGCCACAAGGTACCCTGAAGCTGTCTCTCTGAGGAGTATCAATGCTCCCGTGGTTGTGAAGGCTCCGATTCGGAAATTCTTTTTTTAATTGATAGAGCTGAAATGCATCGACTTTACAATAATTTATGTTACATCTCATTAAGAAAAAAATCAGTTGTGACAACAAAAATCCAATTACATTTAAAATAACAAAAAACAACAAAACCAAGAAAAGAAAAGATAAAAAATGTTTTTTAAAAAAATGAAAACAAACCAAGAGCAAGGCAAACCATGGCAAGCAATACAAATAACTAATGCTAATACTTATCATATGTGCTTAAAAGGACATCAGTTAAAGCAATCCAACTAATCCTCAGATAACTTCTAATTATTTAAAACCCCAATTGAGTTAATTTCCCTTATGATGTATTCATACCACAATAAATCATTTGCCACAGTTGGTCTGATGTTATTTCTCTGTAGTCCTTCAGCACTGGATTCAAATATTGTAATTGTTTGGCTCTAAGAGAATTGCAATCAACCATTAAGTGGTGCAGGGATTCAGACCGCTTCTTAACTTGACAAAATCAACATAGATTATGATCTTGAGCAATCATCTTTTGTTTGGACAATATCTCCCTAGTCGGCCACAAGATGAATATAAGTCGTAGAAATTCAGACCTATGGGCTACTGATGGTGATTTGATCAAATAGGGCTCAGTGGTACTGTACTTCTTGTGAAGCTGGAGGTTACCTCCAAAGTCTCTATACACCAAACATGTTTCTCTTGTTCTCATCCAGTCCCACAAATATTTTAGTGTTTACTCTTGAGGGATTGTCTAACAGAACATTAAGAGTGACATCAGCATCGATTACCATTTGCCGCCATTTTCGGATACATTCATTATTTGTGGTAAAAATATACTTGGATAGAATACCTATCAGAATGTTCGAATCAGAAGTTACAATACACTTTCTAAACAATGCTACTATCTGCCACAAATACAGAGCATACAGAGATGTTAAACCCAATTTGTGTCTAATCCACACAATTGGGATGTATTTTGGTAATGCATGAATACGCTTCCAAAAGCTACTTTCAAACTTACACCACGTTGTTTCTGGTATTAGCTCTTGAGTTTCTGAACCATAAAGCAGAATAGGGGCAACTTTTTGACGATAGTATGCCAATGCTGGGGATATTGAACATTTACTGAATTTGGCCTGTATGATCGATGTTTGTGAAACAGTCATGTCTAGTTTATCATTTAAATTTGCTAAGTGTATTTGATTCTTGCAATTAGAAAGGCTCACACCCAAATATGTATACTGCTAAACCCGCTGCACAGGTCACTTATAAGACTTAGCATTGCTCTTAGTGACGCCATTATATACCATGACCTTATTTTTCTGTAAATTAATGTTCAATAGATTCTCCTTGACATAGGTTGATAGCACATCCAAGAGATTTTGAAGCCCTTGAGGGGTCTTAGACATAAGAATCAAACCATCGACGTAAAGCAATGGCGGAACAGTATCAGATACTAATTTGGGGCATCCGCCAGGATCCCATCAAACGCCTGAGGTATGCCCTTTATATAATGTCCCAGTTGCACACATGGGCATATTCCAGCTGCCACACATGTAAAATGTCAAATTTAGCACACAGTGCCGAATTCCATAAGGTTATACTTGCCACACATTGGCAAATTCCATAATGTTCATGTTAACATTAGCATTGTCCATAATGGCCCACATACCACACAACTGCAAAAGGTATGTTCTGTCATGTAACTATACATTTGTATAGTCGATAATGTCCCAGTTAACATATTTTCAATGGTCTTACTTGCTCAGGTACCCTTACCTGTATGACCTGGTCAGGAAGGCCTGGTTAAGTACAGCAGACGATCACCGATAGGGTAGGCGTTGCATGTACTTGACTGTGGCCTTGACTAGCTGCTGCCTGCACGCTGCTGCCTGCACACCGCCATCCACAAATTCAAAATGCCACTATGTGAATGAGCTGTGCAGGTCCATAAGCTTTTTTACAGAGGCTGTGTGAATCAACTGGATTGCACAAGGACATAAAGATAGCTGCCACACAATGCTGACATTGTGAGACAGGCCTGGAATCAAGGGATGACAGACAACAGATTTAAGAGTTTTGAAAACCTTTATTAAAATATCAGGATGGGTGTAATGCCTAACTTTCCCTATAGCTAGGATGGGAATCGCCCTACCTAAAGAAACTAAGGAAATGTCTAGTTAGTAAGTACAACTCAAAAGTCTGTCTGTTAAAACCTATGCTTGCCCTCTCGTCCAATATAGAAATGTAGTGTAGGGACGTTTTAATTTAAATAGTGTTCAACATGAAGTCTGGAGCAGTCTTTAGCCCTCCTTCTCAAGTTCAGGATACAGTTCCAACCACAAAGTTCAAAAAGGTGCTAGGGTTCCCTTTCCCAAACCATAGCACTGTTTCACCAAAACAACTATGTTCCAAAGGAGCTCAGGGTTCCCTTCCCCAAGCTTTAAGCACTTGCTCTCAGTGTTCAACAAAATTCACAGTGTTCAATAGTATTTGTATTTCACAGTTGCTTTCACACTTCCCCTTGTTGGAGCGTCCTGCTCTAAGCGCAGTAAACAGGCCGCAAAGCCCACCAATTATAGGTCACGCAACCAGTTACCCATACCCAGCTTTCTACCACTTCAACGACTTAAAGGGTTTCACCAGTTCTTAGATTCAGGGTTTGCCTTTCTTGACACTTCTTTAGTTCTGTAGAGGAGCAGGTGGACATGCCAACCCTAGCTCCCACCACCCTTACGCCATCATTTTGGAACAGTAGAAGAAGAGACCTTTGTGGAATACCAGGTATTGTCCCACTACCGCGTCGAGTGTATGAGACACGATGTTGACTCAGACAACCATAATGAATGTGTCGCCGCACTGATAGTGTGGAAGGATGTTTGCACACACCATTGGACATCAAAGATCTAAAAGTAAAATCAGACGGAGGCAGAGTGACACACGAAGGCGCACTGAAAAAATCTACAAATACTTAAAGGATAAAGATGTAACGAAGTGATAAGAGAAACATGTAATTGAATACGAAGAAATCATATGCACCGAAAGAAACAAGTGAGAAGAGATGGCGAAAATGTATATATGCAGAAACACAAGGTAGCTGAGACATACAGAATCTTGTTATAGAAGAAAACAAAGTGACTACGGTGGCCATGAGATGAAAGATGGAGCCGGACTCGTGTTAAAATCAATCAAGTTACGTCAGAGACAGACCAGGGCTGCAGAATCAGAAGATGCTGGAAAAACAGCTTTGTGTGAGGAATACTGAGGAGTCTATTGGCCTGGGATCAAGGATGCCACATCAAGGAATAATTGCAAGGTCCAAAGGGAGTAAAGAGGATAAGCCATGTACCTAAGACCTATTTCTCTTAGATTAAGCAAAGAAAAAAACATCGGCAAGCGCCAAGTATCGGACAAGCAAAGATGCGAAAAACCTATGCTAGGTGGAGTGAGCAAGTCTCCAAGAGGAGTAATGACACCCAGCTTAATTAAATCAAATAACAGTAAAAAAAAGGACAAAATTGACAAAATCGTGGTCTCTTCACACATGACTCAGAAGTCAAAAACAAGTGCTATTCATTAAGCTCCAGACGAAGGTAATGGTGTACCTACCTTCCCTTGAAAGTCCCAGAACAGAGAACAGGGTTAACTATACAGAATCAACCTTGGCTTGGGGCCTGACCGGTGAGAGATGGATTAATTGGGCAAGTTGGTAAAAGTCTGATGTTGCTCTCTACACCAGTTTCGTTCTGCTTACATGCTCCTAACGAGAAGAAGGTGCAAGGTTGGGAGAAAATGCCAACCAATGAGAAGGTCTGTGTAGCAACATGCTATACAATGTTGCACAGGCCATCCTGCTGCCGTTATTCTGCTATAACCTGCATTATACGTATTTAGAGGTGGTTCAAGGCGTTCCTATTAGATAAGAGGCATCCAGTGATTTACTAATCCGTACATGATATATAGGTATATATGTTCCCTTAACCAATCCCTCCCTTCATAGGTTTTACAGTTTGCCACGTAGGATGATGTCATAGCTGATGTACATTGAGGTATAAAAGCCTTTGTGTAATCAAAATTGAAGTGTGAGTGGGTGGACTAGTTTGTTGTTCGCCAGATTGCCCTACTTTATATAAGCTAACAACATATTCTTTGAGCCCGTCTGGTTATTTGGGTCCAAGAACCTTATTGGTAATTCCATCTAGCACATGAGACACTTCAAGGTGCTAGAGCACATTTTGGTAGTAGTGTGGATGGTTCTGATCCAGTCGACCTGGGCCTAGATCTAGACTCTCAGACTATTGACTACTTTCGCCACTAGCCGGCAGATCGTGGAGCTTCCTGTGTAGAGCGGTGCACAAGACACACGTGTTTTAGTATTACTTTTGTGCCATCTGCTTTGCATTGTTTGCTGCCTCAATTTTTTTAAAATCGAATTTGGGTTTTTTAGCATTACTTGTGCACCTTCTGCCTTGCATTGTTGCTGCCTCCATTTTTAAAATAGAATGTGTGTGTTTTAGCATTACTTGTGTACCATCTCCCTTGCATTGTTGCTGCCTCCATTTTTCAAAATCGATTTTAGGTGTGTATAGTTTAGACATCTCTGTACCACTTATCCAATGTAATTCTATTTCCTCTGGGGTTCTCTTATTCTCTCCGACTCAATCTACTATGCCTCCTAGTGAGTTTAACCAGAACGATGTGGTGCTGCCTTTCCTCCCTCATTCCTTGGCTAATCCTATGCCTTCCTATGGCTCTCACAATCTCTCCAACATTCTATAACTGCTACACTATCACCTATACCCACATCTCTCTCCAGGTCCGGCAGGAAAAAGCACAAAAAAGACATTCTGAGAGCAAACCTTGTACTTCCCATTGCGGACATCTGTGTCAATGCTTCCTTTATAGAGGTGATATCCCTTTCTCTGTGCCCTCCCCTGATCTTTGGACCCCCCTATCTCATCTCCACACGCTCTCCTTCCACACACTCTATTAACTGTGGCACCAAGTGGGAAATCCTCTTGGCCGGTTTTGCATCCTCTCGTTGCTTCGTTAATGTCTATCACGCTGGCACCATTCTGGTTCAGGGTCCTCAGCCCAACCTCCTGGTCTTTGACCGCATCCTGCCTTCTCTCATTACCTTCCTTCCTTCGCCTGCATCCCCCCCCTTCTAGTCCCCCCCTCTCTGATTGATGTACCAGGCCCCTGTACCCCACCTCAGAAAACCTTCAAAAGCACTGACCATCTCCACCTGGCGACTCTTAACGGCCGCTCAGCCAACAAACACTACTCTGACATCTGTCTGCTTCTTGAAGACAATGACCTCGACATTCTCGCTCTTACCGGGAGTTGGTTCAATGCCAGCTGAGTCCCTGCCATTGACTCCCTCCTCCGTGACAGCTTCAAGATCATCTCCAAACCTCTACCTCACCACACTGGCAGGGGAGTTGCCTTAATCTTCCCCAAGTGGGTTCTTGCCTCCATCTTACCTAGCCAACCCTATTCCTCTTTTGAAAGCCTGGTTTGTAAGTTGGTCACCTCTTCCACCACCAGCCTGACCATTGCTACCATCTACCGGCCTCCAGGTGCCGCCTCCCTATTCCTCTCTCAATGGGCCGACTTCTGCTCCTCTTTACTTTCATCACCTCTAACCTTCGCCTCCTCTGTGATTTCAGCATGCAACTGGACTCCCCTGGCTCTGCTTCCACTCTATTCATTGACCTCTGCACCTCGTTTTCCCTCTCCAATATCCCTTCCGGGCGAACCCACACAGCTGGACACACACTCGATGCCTTCATTCACTCTGACCTCTACCCCCCTAGACTACCCACCAGTCACCTCTCACTCCTGGTGAGAACACTCTCTCCTCTCCTCACATCTGGGTACCATTGGCCCGCTGACAGCCCCCCAAAAGGTCCCATCAATCTCGTTCACTTAATGTCCGCCCGAAGAAACGAGTGACTGCGGCTGCCTTCGCCTACACCGTCATACCCCCTGACCCCCCAACCTCCATCTTTCCATCACCAACACTCTTGACAACCTTGCCCCAGTCTTGAGGATCCGTCTGAAACCTGCCTTAAAGCGTAACACTTGGTACGACACCGAACTTGCAGCCCTGAAACGAAAGTGGCTAACTTCAGGTTCATCCTCTGACAAACTGCCATGCCGCCTGCTCCAATAGCAATACAGACCTGCCATCCGTGCAAAGAAAAGAGCCCACATCCAGGCACAGGTCAACAGCACATTAAATAACTCAGATGAACTTTTCAAAATCTGCAGGCATCTAGCCAACCCCTCCGCAGTCTCCTTCTCCCCTTCTCCTTCCCAGACCCTCTGCAATGCATTGGTCTCACACTTTGCCACAAAAACTCAGGACATTCCAACCCCCCTTTCTACACTCCCTCAAAACACATCCCAACCCCCCACAAACCTCCCTCCCTCCTCCTCCTTGTCTCCTATCACACCTGAAGAAGTTACCAGAGTCGACCGCTCCATGAAGGTCTCTTCTAAACAGGTCTCACCCTTGCCCATCCAGGGCGATCAAGGATAACATTGATACAGTAAACCATTCTATCCTCATACAAATGCTCCATGATACACCTGGTATCACAAAACGGGCACTGTATTGGCTATCCCCTTTCCTCACTAACCGCTCTTCCCAAGTCATCCTTGGCCCCTTCTGCTCTCCTACCTCCATGTGGACCTGTGGTGTCCCCTAGGGTTCTATACTCTCCCCCTGGCTCTTTAACATCTACCTTTCTCTCCTTGCATGTCTCATCTCCTCTTTCTCCTCCAACATCCAGTGTTACGCAGATGACACAGCTCTTCTTCCGACTTCCTGCTGACCCTCTTGCACCCTTCATCATCCCTGACTGCCTGTCATCTAGTCCTGGTGCGCCTCCAAATATCTCTGCCTCAAGGCCTGTAAAACTGAGATCCTTTCCATTGAGACACCGGCTATCACCTCCTTCCCCTCACTCTGCCCATCCTCCTTGGGCTACCCACTTGCGTCATCAACTGAAGCTAGAAACCTTGGAGTCATCTTTGACTCCTCTCTCCACTCCCCCCTCACACTCAGGACATTGCCAAGAAATCCAACTATCATCTCTTTATTCTCAAAGTAATTTTACCTTTTCTCACTTTCCCTCAGAGGCTCAATGTGACTCAAGCCCTGGTTCTCTCTACACTTGACTACTTTAACAGCCTCCTCCTGAATCATCTTCTTTCAACTCTGTGACCCCTCCAGCTTATCTAGAATAGGGCAGCAAGACCTATCCTTGCCCTTAAGGCCAGGGACAGTACCTCTCCTGCACTATAACGTCTATACTGGCTCCCGGTTGCTGCACGTATTAAATTCAAATTCCTCTGCATCATCCACAAGGCTGTCTGGGCCCGGGGACCACACTATCTTCAACTTTATCTGACTAAATACTCTCCCTCTAGACGACTTTGTTCCTCTGGCACCAACTCTCTGTGTGTAAAGCATTTTGCTAAACAGAGGACAGGGGGTTGCTTACTTTCCTCTGCAGGCTCCTTCCTCTGAAATAGCCTCCCCCCCTGCTCCTTCAGTAGGATCTTCTAAAATTCTGGAAGCTCCTTAAGACCTTCCTCTTTTCCTCCTCCTTCACTCCTTCTCTCCTCTGCCAATCCCACCATTGCTGAATCAGTGTCCTTGACCCTTAAGCATCCTCAGGCCTTGACCTCCCACACCACTTCTTCCCAGCTCCTGTCTATCCACAGCACTTAGCATCTGCACACCCTCGACTCTGGAGGCTTGCACTTAAACCTCCCGTGACCCAGTCAGTGTAGCACTCAACATTTATAGCACTTTGTCTATGGCTCAGCCCGAGCTCGGTCTCTTCAGCACTTACCACCTCTTCCTTTCTGCACTTGTACGTTCTGAATATTCACAAGGCATAGTAAATTCGTCCCTCCCCCCTCTGCTCTTAAATATTGTGTTGTAATGTATTGCTCTCACCTGGTCCCTCCCTGCCCTGCAGGTGCTTTGAAACAGGATTTTCTTATTGTACAAGTGCCTAAAAAGCAAACAATAAAATTATAAAAACTGGTCGGCAGGTGCCCCTTTGAAGACATTTCAGGCCGGTCCCCGCAGGTGCCCCGCGGACTGAAGGCAACTGGTCAATTGAGGAAGAGTCGATGCCGAGGGACTCGAGCTGAGCCACGGATGTAAGTAGAGCATCAAAAGTGGCAAACATAGGGGAGGGACTGTATTGTAAATATATGTATTCAAGTAACATGGTTTTTGGGGGATTAGAACGGAAAGAAATAGATACCTCGATTCCTGGTTCTAAGAGGGGCAGAAGGGAATGCACTAAAACTCCAAATAGGGTTATTATTTAAGGATTCCTGAGGCAAGCCCAAAAACAGTGCATGCCAAACTCCAAAATGGGGTAAAAAGTGAGATAAGATACATTTACTAAAGATAGTACGCAAAAAAGTACACGTGTATGGGGTTATAAATATGTCAGTGTAAAACTTTTATTTTGTTCAGATCAGGAGATATAAAATGATAGTAAAAAATTAAGGTGATCAGATATCTAAATCAAGAGATTGACGTTAATCAGGAGGATAAAAATCAAGGAGAATAATAAAGAAGAGATTATTAAATTGTCAATAATAAGTTAACGAGACATCAAGAATTGATAGAAATTGTAAATGAAGGGATAATGAAAAGAACACCAATATATAGATTGTTTTAAATTGGGTAAAAAAATTGTTTTTTGATAATGGCTGGTGATTGATGGTGCTTGCTCAAATTAACCAGTGTGGTACATTTGATAAAGTAATTGAGAGAATACAAGATCTTGTAAGTATTGGCAGTGAAAATCGACTTGTCACCATGGGGGACACTCCCATTTTACATCTATGCAGGACACTGCCAAGACAAACATCTAAAATAAGGCTGTACCACGCAGAGTGGGGGAAGGGCACGACTAATAAAACACTTATGCTGTGGCCCCGAGAAGGATTGTCAAAAACAGTAATGCAACACATGACAACATATTTGCACGCTACATATAAGGGGAAGAAGTTGTAGAAAAGGTTGGCCATTTTAAAGTTATGGAAGATGTACAAGAGTGAGAAAGAAGATGCGCCTGAGAAGGAGTGGATGCTTAATCAGCATAAAGGGGAGAATGTAACGCCTTTGGCTTCTCTTTCTCCTACTGAAAACAAGAGCACACACACTGAGAAGCAGGCATTTTATCCTTTAAATGGAGGAGAGCAAAAGCAGAGGAAGCAAATATATGTCAACATGTGATGAAAGTAAACAGCGTGATGAAAGAAAAGATAGCAAGAGGAAGAAGCAGAAATGAAGAGAAGTGAAGGAGAAGCCTAAGGAAGTGATGGTACAAAACGAATGGATGGGAGGACAGATATTACTCAAACTAGATGACAAAGGCATTGATGTGGATAGAGAAAGAAGAGCAGGAAAAGAAAGAACAAGATAAAGCATACAAGGAAGAGAAGGAAAAAAGAGGAAGCGAAAGGAAGAATGAAGAAGGTAAGAGGCAGTGAAAGAAAAGGAGAGACTAGAAGAGAAGAAACGAGAGGGGATAGAAACAGATTGAAAGTACGTAGGTTGCAAAGAAGGCAAGAGAAAGAAGAGATGAGAGCGATGAGAAGAAGGGAATAAGAGATGAACTGGAGTAAGAGACAAAGGGAGAACAGAATAGATTGTCTATTTAATAAAGGCATGGTGCTGATTGAAGCACTAGAACGATCAGAAGAAGTGAGAGGGTCACAACAGCCCTGCAGGGAGTTGCAAGAGATACCTAGAATACAAACATGGGCTGGCGAGCATGAAGCTAAAAACATAGGTAAAAGGATTGGGGATTTATATAGGAAAATGAGGGATAAAGATTGATATAAAACTAAAGAGAATGTTGATGATCTCTATTGAGGGAAACAGGAGGAAGGTCAGATGACGTATTAACAGACGAACATAGAACGCAGTTTTTAAGTAGATTAGATCTTGCTATGGAAAGCAACAAGAGCCATACAAACTGGGACATAATGATGTCAGACGAAGAAAGGAAAGAAAACGAGAAGGCACAAAGAGAGGTAGCATGCGGTTTTTCAAAACACTTGTGTAGAGAAAGGGGTAAAAGGGTCAGACTTAGAGGATCCTAAAGAAAAAACACCAGAACCGACACATACACGTAGCAACCACGAGCACGATTGTGCAGTACAGGAGATATATCCATGCCTTATGTAAGCAAATTAAGGTCACTGCTAGGACTGAGAAAAAGGAGCGAGACTAGCCCCACTTGGAAATCAAGAAGTGTAGGTGGGTACGATTATGGATCAAGATTTACAGAACTCCCGTTACTAGAGAAAAGGGTAGGACGACCACAATTTATACCATGGCCATAAATGGATAAGGATAATTTGAAATGTAAATAACCTAGATTGACTTTAGGTGTAAGGAAATGGATTTACGAGTTCGAGAGAATGACACCAGGAATGGCGTTGGAAATAGGTGACATAAAAGGCCAGCTGGAAGCCATTCTAGGTGAGAGGGCTGACTACATTTGGAAGCAAGCAGGATATGAAGGTGTGACTGCAAAAAACATGACACGATGTAGCACCATTTAATAATTGCAGAGCAGAAGTATGGCGGGCACTCCGAGAACAATATCCTGATACAGACATGGGTGCGATGGCTAGGAAAATGGGTGAGGAAGAAGATCCTGTCGACTTTATAAAAGATATTCAAGAGCAAAGGTGTCTCGAGACAAAAGAACTGTCGGATAAAACAGTGGTATTAATTTATCACATTTTATGTCAGGAACTGCCCGAGCCAGTGTAACGTTAGATAAAGAAACAAGTAGGGATGGAAGCAAAGTCATGGCAAGAAATACAGTTGACTATTGTACATCATTGTCGATTGTTACAGGAGAAGAATAGGAAGAAAGAGGAGAGTAGAAAGCTGGAGAAAGCATAGCTAGTTCAGAAGAAGTTGTCAAAACTAGCCATAGAGGGAGCGGCATTGATGAGTGGTGAAGGTGTAACACCACAAGAGATATGACCAGCGCAGCAAAGAAATGTAGTGTGTCCTATGTATCAGAGTGGGTACCATTTATGACCACGAGTGAGAGGGAATGGACCTAGGGGAGGATGAGGTGGATTTCAAAACCCCCAGGGAGGAGGAGGATTTAATGGCGGACAGCCACAACAATGTTGGCGTTGTGGGAGGATGGGACATATAGCCAGAATGTGTAGAAGTAGAGGGGGCATGCAGCAAGCAAAACACACAGAATCAGACACATGCGCTGCAAACACAGCAAGCGCCATTACAAACTTAACCGCCACAAGGGCAACCACAGCAAGTGCCCATGCAAACACAACAGATACAGAGCCAGCAAGCACAGACAAAACAGGCCATGGTGCCACAATGGCATACAAATGTAGGAGTCTTGCAAACACCCACAGCTAAAATAGGAAGTGTGACCGTGGTAAGAGGAAATTCTTTCAAGGGCACAGGGATGATTTTATATCCACAATAGCACAGCCCACAGAGGGACGTGATGTGTCCAGTACTATCAGTGACACCGGAACAACAAGAGGAACCAAGGGTCAAGGTAACGATAGGAGGCAAGACATTTTTGTTCCTTGTAGACACTGGAGCAACTTGTTCCTGTGTCCATGAGTGAAAATACCTAATGTCTGGTATTGCATGAATGCACAGGGATTCTCTGGGGCAAAGAGCTTAGTTCCTTTTACAGATGAATTACCAATCTCTATAGGAAAACATGACATGTCTATGCCAGTATTAAATTCTTGGCAGACACCAGTTAACATATAAGGGCGTGACTTGACAAAACTTAACATGATGATATCTTTCACTGACAAAGGGATAGTGTGCTCAATAAAAGGAATATATTATATGAATTTGAGAGAGTTTATACTAGCCATTACGGACCAGAAGACATTACGAAGTATTTCTGTATGGAGTGACTAATAAACGTAGTTAGCCAGGTTGGTAGGTAAAATGTTGAGAATACCTGAACTGTTTTTATTTAGACTAGAAATATCTATGGATGATGAAGGACAGGTCATCCCCTTAGAGTCGGAAGTAGCAGTGGTCAGAAAAGAAAGGGTGGTTGTCCATGGGACAGATGATGAAGGAAGAGGATGTAGAGCAGTGATAGCTCTCAGTAGAGGGTGTAGGTTGACAGAGTAGAGGCTTTTCAGGGATGATTATTCAGATGGATTAGTATTGGATTAAAGTGGAGAATAGCAAAATACTGCACCGAACAGCAATGGTAAAAAAAGAAACCATCATTTTTACAGGAAGATTTAGAGAAAGTGACTAATATTCTATGGACTACCAGTCCATACGGCGTGGTTCTATCGAAAGGAGTAGGGGCAGTTAAAATCAAGCTTAAACCACTAGCAAATCAAATCCTATGTCCAGAGAAACGGATGAAGGTATATTTGAGACTATTCCCGCTTTAATGAAGCAGGGAATATTGGTGCCATCCGAGTCCCCATGAAACAAGGCTGTGTACCCAGTGAAGAAATCAACTGGGGGCTCTTGGAGATGTATTCAGGATTTCTGCCGCCTAAACAATATTGTTGAAGCAGAATTTCCTTTAGTTGCAAATCCTGCTACAATACTATGTAACATCCCATCTAAGGCCAAATATTTTAAAGCTATAGATTTAAAAAATGCGTTCTTCTCAATTCCCCTTCACAAGGACTCAAGATTCTTTCAGATAGAAATACGTGCCTGTAACATACTTGTTTGCCTCGGGGGTACTGTGAATCCCCCTCACGTTTTAGCAGGGTCCTCCAGATGGACCTAGGCAATGTACAACCTCAGAGTGCAATAATTCAGTATATAGATGACCTATTAGAATGCAGCGAGACAGAGGATAGATGCACAGAAGAATCAGTTTGACTCATGACCATACTAGGAGAGAAGGTATACAAAGTAGACAAAGAAAAATTACAATATTGACAACAAGAGGTCCTGCATATAGGATAGTTAATCTCTCAAGAAGGGAGAAAAGGGACACCTGAAAGAGCAGAAGCAATTATGAAGACTTCAGAACCTAAAACACTGAGGGAAATGCAACAATTTTTAGGTCCATGTAACTATTGCAGAGCCTGGGATTTCGATTACAGCACGGATAGTCAACCACTTTTAAAAGGACTTAAAGAAGCACAGGTAGATTAAAGCAAGATAACATTGACAGATGAAATGACGGAAGGATTTGAAGAATTAAAAAGAATCTGTATAGCCCCTGTGCTAGGACTTCCAGACTATCATGAAGAATGTTACCTATTTTCCCATTCATATGGAGAAGTTACTAAAACAGTTCTCACGCAGAAAACATTAGGACATGGACACAAACCGTTGGCTTACTATAGTGGGATTTTATATCCACTAATGAAAGGGCATTACCCTTGCGAACAAGCGTTAGCTGCTGCTGCATTTGCTATTGAAAAATCCTCAAGTATTAAAATGGGATGTTCAGTGACATTATTTGTTGCGCACACATTATTTGCTATTCTAGAGAAGCCCAAAAGTACATTGACTACACAAAGAGCATCAGGATACGAGGTAATTATTTTGAACCCTCCAATTAAATTGTAGGATGCAGAAGACTGAACCCATCAACATTCATAGCAGGACCAGTAGGGAAGGATAACTACGTATATGGCTGTACAGCATATACTGAGTTTTCTGATGACATTCCCTGTGTTAGAGAAAATGCTTTTGGAGGATGGAATTCTCTTCTCAAGAAATTGACCAAATGACTGGCGAAAGGCATACTGGATCAGCAGTAATAAACCTGAACCATGGGGTGAATTTGAAGTAGTGACGAGTGCAAGATTGCCTTTGCACTGACCAGCACAGGCTGCAGAATTAGTTATGCTTATCACTGCACTTCAAACATATGAGGATGAGGAAGTGACTGTGTAGTCTGACTCCGCCTATATGACGTAAAGACGTCAACTGTAGACGCAGGTTTCCTCTGCACAGACAGCACTACAGTGCAACATGCATCCCTATTGGGTAAGCTTATTGGAGCACTAAGATTCCTATTGGCTATCACAATCGTCAAATGCGTAGCCCACACTAAGAACAGACATGATTTCTCACAGTAACGAAGCCACAGATTTAGAAGCCAAAAAGGTAGCCTATTTCACAAATCTTTCTGATTTTGCAGTAAAAAGTGTTCAAAAGACAACAGGATGGTGTATGATGGAAAAGGAGGATTTTAATATGTTGTCTATTGTTCAATTGAGTTACAAAGTCGGGCCCCAGAGGAAGAGCAAGATTTATGGAGAAAGCAGGGGTGTTCATTATCCCCCACCGAGGCAATATGGAGATAGGATAGCACTGGAAGGCCAGTTATGCCTCTAGCATTATTGAGGGTACCGTTGGAGCCGCTTCACTACCCCGGGCATACAACTTGGGAGAATTCTTCTGCTATGATTGCAGAAGATTGGTTTTCACCAAATGTATTAGAACATGTTGTACATTTTACTGTAAATTTGCACCGTGTGCAAGAAATGTACAGCAGGGCACACTTTGCGAACAGTGAGAGGAGCAATCCTTAGACCCAATGGCCCGTTTCAGCATCTACATATAGATTATGTGGATATGTTGCAGACATGCAATGGCTATAGGTACATGCTGGTGGTGGTGGTATGTCCCTTTTCCAGATGGAATGAGGCAGGTCCATGTAAGCACCCCGATGCCAAATGCGCTGCCAAGTTCCTTGTGCGTGAGGTGTTCCCAAGATGGAGTGTGTGTGAAGTCATGCGGTCTGACAATGGACCGCATTTTGTAAATTAACTATTTGAGCAGGTTACTCTTTTATTGGGTATAAAGCACACATTCTCTTCTGCCTATCACCCACAGGCCAATGGGGTTTGTGAACAATTAAACAGACTCCTTAACGAGAGGATAACAAAAATAAAAATCACTTTAAAGAAGGGGTGGTTACATTGCTTACCCCTTGCATTATATGCACTGCTAAATCAGCCTGGCTCCGATCACCAACATACTCCTCATGAATTGGTGACTGGACACTGGATGAGAATACCTCTTGCTCCTCCTACTAGGTTGGAAACTGATGCCTACAGTGCAGGGAAGACATTAGGTGATGAAATGCATGATTATTTGGCAACAGTGACCGCTAGTCTCTTATTTCCCAACAGATCAAGAACTGGGAGAGGTCAACGAGGGTTGAAGAAGAGAGCCAACCAATTGATCCTGACAATCTATTGAAGCAACCAAGTTTATATCCAGGGGACCAGGTGCTAGTACGAAGATTTGTTTGCACTTGTAATAAACCCCATTTCGAGGGAACTTACAAAGTGGAAGAAGTTACTCCCACAGCTGTCAAGCCACAAGGAAGACGAGCCTGGCTGCACCTGCACGACATCAAACCACACAAAGGAGAGACCTCAGCCGCTCCAGCATCTAATGACAGTGAAGCAAGGGAAGAAGTTCCGTGCATAAAGATCCGACCGGCTAACAAGAATAAGGATAAAGAATGAATGGAATTGCAGCTATTTAGGAACTATTTAGATAGGTAAAATAGAAAATGTAATAACGTACCGGATCCAAAGAAAAAAAGAGCACACTGCAACTTCTCTGCTGCCAATCATCATAACATTACACACATTCGTGTATGCTGTTTTTACCTTTATTGTGCAGTCTTATCCAGCTCTGATAAGATGACACATGGACATTGTGACATTTCTTGACGATCCCAAAAACAGTTATTCTATTTTCAGAATTATTATTGCTATTATCCTGTCGTTCTTGATATACAAGTGTGATTTACAAAGAACAAAACAACATATTGAATTAAAACAAGATGGGAAGGTTCCAAAATATAAGACTCACTACCACCAAGAAAGTCAATGAGAAGATTGTGACCTCATTCTGTTTTATGATTTGTCTTTTCTTCCTTATTATTATGGCATTTAGACATATAGTGATTAACAATGCAGATACAGTGGTTGACCATGAAACATTTCTTATAATCCCTAACAAAAGCACGAGCAGCATCTTCCCTGATTCTATTAAACAAATTGTCTGATTTAAAAGGGATACTGTTGAAGATAATGACAATATAAATACATATCTTGATAATTCGGGCCATTTAATGAACAACATGTGTTATCAGCACATCGAGGTGGGAGAGAGAATGTCAGATGAACGCTGTATGCATGTTCTCTCATCCCCTATGCCAGGAACGCAGCCAAAACATTAATTGCAAGAGAAATATCAGCACATGATGCAAAGTGCCTTGGCCATCTAGCAGCGTACACAATTTGAGAAACCTGAAGATGTCTCCCCA
The DNA here is from genome assembly GCF_040938575.1 of Ambystoma mexicanum. Classification (NCBI taxonomy): domain Eukaryota; kingdom Metazoa; phylum Chordata; class Amphibia; order Caudata; family Ambystomatidae; genus Ambystoma; species Ambystoma mexicanum. The sequence goes on along the minus strand of NC_090928.1, from coordinate 638,890,272 downwards.
GCAAGTCCCCGGGGATCTGTCATTTGGGTGGCCAGGACACAGCCATCGCTATTGGATCCCGCTCCTAGGGGTGGACCATTGACGGAGGATCACCTGGATGGGGGTTCCTCGGGCAGTGGTAATGGGACACTGACGGGTGAGATGCGGTATCCCTCTTCCTTCAACACCTTTTTCCCATCCTACCATGTAGGACATTCAAAACCACTGCCCCCCCCACCCCATTTTCCGACACAAACACTTTCACACAACACACCGGAGAAGGGACTAACACCAGAGCCTGACATGTCCCAATACAAGGGGCAGGCAAAGTCAGGCAATTGATCAGAATCACACACCCCCAACGGCCCTCTCCCTTCCCCACAGGGATAAAAAGTGGAGCATGGTGATGTAATAAGAACTTAAACCCTGCGTGCAGATTATGTACAAAAGAAGCCAAATCACTCAAGCACCTAGTGCTATTTTGCAGCTACCTTTGACACGAAGGAACTGTGCACTTGGGCCCTTGGAGCACAAACCACCCGTCCACGTGTGCGGACGAATGTGGGGTCACATGTTTAATGGAATCGACTTATAACTTCTAATCCCATTAACGCACTTTTTAGCCATAATTGAGACTCGGCTGAGCTTGGACTCTGGTGCATAGGCTGCTGAACGGGACTAAAGGAGACTTGGGGAAGCATTACGCTTGAATGTTTCCGGGGATTTCGGACTTGTGATTTGAGATTGGGGATTAGTGACGTATGATGTATGTTTTTGTTCGTTTCATCGAAAATGATTTTAAAGGTTTGTATAAACCAATAACAAAATAAAAATAAATAAAAGGTGGAGCAAGAGAGCACAGTACGAACACGGCAGACAGCATGACGAGACGGCTAATCAGGCACGGCAGTTCAAGAGGAGGAGAAAGGCGGCAGGAATCGAGAGGCTGGCGAGCAGAGAAGTGACGTTGCTCTTTTCATCCCAGGCCCGCGGAACCTTTGTGGAAGAGGACGTAAGACAGTGAACAATAGCATAAGTGTTTTCCAGCAGATGTCAACGGTACATGGGGCAAGCCTACACCGATTAGCAGGAGCGAGGGAAGCTCCCTTGACCGTGGTACCGGCCTTGACTCAGGGAAGCCGAAAGCCAAGCGGTTCATCACAGCCGGTGAGTCGAGGGGCGGGCCTATAAGAACCGGGCTGTGCTGAAAGGGACTCGCAAAGTGGCAAGTTAGAACCAATTACAATGAACTGTTAAAAGTGTCAAGGGGAGACCAGCTGCAGAGGGAAACTCGAGAGACACTGGTCGATCCGCATCAGATCGAAACTACAAATACCAGAAGGCTGTAGGAGAGCTGCCAAAAGAGGTCAAAGTGGTCATACAGGAGGTTTAGTAAAATCCCTGTACAATCAAAAAACTTTGATCTACAAACTGAGAGAAAGCATGCAAGGGAAGTGAATCCCGCATTGACAGAAAGTAAGGGACGTGAATCCTGCAACACTTGAAAGTAAAGTGAAGGGGAAGTTAGCAAGAGTGAACCCGATCGAGGTATGCCCACTGTAACTCTTTAAAAAGACATTAAGGTTTGTGAACGAAGGAAAAGCCTAAGTGAATCCAGAGAAGGGAAGCAGAAGGTAAAGAAGGGTCAGTGCCCGGAAGAGGGGGAAACAAAGGGTGAAAATTCCTCACCCAAAGAGAAACCTGGAAACAAACTTTCATTTTGTTGAAGTAACTTTTGTTTTTTATTGAATACATTAGGTCCTCGAAGGCATGAGAATTTCAGGAGAAACGAGCCCTAGCCATTGATGGTCCTGATAGCTGCAAGTGGAACTGTCGACTTGTGCTGGGGAAAGCTTGAGTGTGTGCTGTGGTCCAAGATTCCATTTTACCAGTGTTCAATACATGGGGAAGGGAGATCCAAGCTATCGCATCCTGACATATTTGAGAACACTTCTTTCTTTTCTTGAAAACCATTCCACACCCTTGTATTAGTTGTAAGGTTCGGCAATAGGTTTCTTAGTATAGGCCCTTTTTATTTGACACACCACTAGGACTGCCTTATTTTCATTTGATGGTCGATGCTTGCTTGCATCTTAGATTTAGGTTTAGATTAGTTGTTTTTCCAACCTGCATACAGTTTAATAAGCACCCTTGAACTGTGATCACTTGTGTCTGTCTTTACTGTTGCCACCACAAGTTCCTCACAACAACCAGAGGACAATTTGAAGCGAGATGGGCAACCCTACAATGGCGATCAAAAAGAAAGTTTCCATATCAAGATGCTTATAGGAAAACACAGAAGGTGGACAAAGAGATAGGCTGGACGAGCAAGATGTTTATATATCCATCCCTGGGTGAACAACAAATAAAGGTTGTTGAAATGAAGAGGATGGAATGTTCAGATATACTGGGAGAATCAGGAGTACCAGGATGCTGGGAGAGACCTCAGCTATTGGTATATGGACAAGTGGCCACCAGTACAGGATGGGAAGAATTAATGTTATATTGCACTGCACGCCTATTAAAGAAGGAACCAGTAAGCATAGTGCAAATAATAAATGACATGCCTCTAAAGTAATGGGCCAAGTATTCTAAGCTACTAACATAGGTTGACAATGAAGCAGGACCAGTGTCAATAATACCAGTAAATAATGCAACAAAATGCTTCAGGCACAAATACCTAGTTCTAGTTGGAGAAAATAAAGGATGGAAGCAGATACTTGAAGTACCAGGAATGAATGGAGGAACTGATTTGCTGATGGATCAATATTGGGCCTGTGGATCCAGGTGTTTGAGACTGGCTTTATGCATGGGTTCAAAGGGTGGGCCTGTGAGCTTAGCTGCCTATAAATTGGGGAGGAATATGTTCTATTGTAGTCGTACATGTTCCTGCATTAGTTATCCCAAAATGACCTTCATATCGACGAGTTCCCAAAATAAAAATGAATACCAGAGAAAGAAGAGGTCACTGAACCTCAGTCAGCTGAAGAGGGAGAATTATTTCTCATCAAAGTCAATAGCTGTCATGATGCCTACCTCCAAGGAGCCAGGTCCGACCCAGCGACCCCAGAGGCAGGCATCATTTCCCCCAGGGGAGTGCCAGCGGGCCCAAGCTGGGGCCCTTTGGACGCAATCCTGGCGCCTTAGGCGCCAGGCTCATGTTGTACCTCTGTCCTGGCGCCTTAGGCGCCAGGCTCATAAAGCTAGACATGTGTTCAAATGTTTTAATGTGCACTTACCTGATGCAGACCATGCTGCCACATCCAGGCCCTCTTGAGGCCTGAATGGAACTACTTTACCTGTGGGACTACTTTCCACCCGGGTGTGGTCGGGGAAGGATACATACCTGATCGGAGGAAGGATACATACTTGGGACTTCTTCCAAAGCTATTTAAACCACACCCGATCAGCAACTCACGCTTCGCGTTGTTCTGCTCCTCGCAGCTGGACGCTCACCGTGTCAGCTCCTGCATCTGGACTTCAGCCACGCCTGTCGGCATCCTGGGTCACCTGCAAAGGGAGACAAGAGACCTACCAGCTAATCTGCACCACGGAGACATCACCGACGATCCTTAAAGGGAAGACATCATTTTTAAAAGCATTTCGTTACGATCGCTGCAGCGCTGTATTTCACTCACCTTTCCTGGGTTCCTCCATCTTCAGCAGCGATCATCCGGATACACAGCCACTTCCCAGAGCCTAGAGAAAAAGACAAGAATAAGAGGTGAGAGAAGGAAGGGAATAGGAAAAGCTCAGTTTCCTTCTAAGACTTACCTGTTGGGTCATTCCCATTTCATTTCAGGTCTTGCTGCTTCCAAGCAGGACCCCGGCCCCTATGGGGAAAAAAGACAAAGACATTAGATGAGCGAATGCAAAAACATTACCTGAGCGCTCATCTATGACTTACCAGATCTTTACTGGAACTGCACGTTTCACTTCGGGTCGGCCCCTATGGGGAAAAGATATCAACATCAGCGCTTTATTGCAAGGAGTTTCCAAAGGAATCTTCATTCATCACCTGAAAAAAGACAATGAACATTATTATTTAAAGCTTGAACTTTTGAACTTGCAACAGAACTTTTACAGCGCCTTACCAGTATAATCAAGCTTACCTGAACTCCCATCCAACCTCAATCCAGTGAAGTAACTGGGTTCAACGCGCCCCTGCGTCAGAAGCAGGATGGAGAGCTCGTCCTTTCAGACCCTAAGGGGAATATTCCTGCGAGCCGGAGAAGCCAGAGTAGAGGGCCCTTCCTGTCCATCTTCAGAGTCCCGAAGCCAGACCTGCGCGTCCGTGGGAATCAGGTGAGCGTTACAATAGCAGCCTATGATGACATTCCAGTTGAAAAGATTGTTCAGCAAGAAGGCAATGATATTAACTTCTATATTAGTTCCAGTACTCCAGACTGCTGTGAATGGAAAGTGGTTACAAATCAACAGATCGGAGCTGCTAGTAAAGATCAGCATGCCGATAAAAGGATGTAATGCAGTCAAGGAAGAACTGAGGGCAATCATGCTTATGATCCTCCAGAACAGATATGTCCTGGACTTCTTTACAGCAATGGAAGGAGACGTGTGCACCAGAATCGGGCCTTCTTGGTGTACATTCATATCTGCCCATAATGGAGAAAATGGTACCCTGACAGAAGCAATATCTATGCTGACAATACTGCATACAAAGATGGAAGATGAAGCTGATGAGCCGGAAGACTGATTGGTTTTTGCCTCTGTTTTCATGAATTCCAACCTGGCTGGCAAATGCCTTCAAATTACTTGGAGCAATACTAGTATTGGTATTACCAGAATTCGGTCTTATAAGGATCATTTTAGGACAATGTAAGAATACAGCTAAGAAAGCTGTTGGGATGAAGATCGTGATCGATGTGAAAGGTAACCATACACCACAGACAGAAGACACCACCCATGAGAACATAAATAAGAGTTCCCAAAGGATTATAAGAATTATATTAGACATTAGTTATTCTGTCAACCGACTAGAGAATGCTAAAGAATAAAGCTGTTAGTGCACACCTATTTGGACAATAAGTAGAAAACAATTAGCAACATTTAGAGAAGTTAAAGTTGCGGGGAAGGAACTATGACCCTGCCACAAGATCACAAGAAATACTACGAACAAATGAGGTCCAAAGTTAGGGCCCTCCCGTCCCCTGCACACTTTACAATGCTGAAAAATCAGTCAATTCTTTGAATACGTGATTCACAATAGTACAAGGAAAAATAGAACAAAAATATACACAGAATACTAAAACAGAATGTTGTTGTTTAATAACATCAATGTCTTCTAAAGATCATGCAGTCTGAAAGAAGCTTACGCGTTTTCAGGGTAAAAACCCCTTCTTCAAGAGCAATTCAAACTGAAAAAGAACAACAGAAACAACCTTACCGAGTCTGTATATCGCAAAATGATCAAGTGAATGTACTCAGGTGTGGCCTAAGAGCCTGTCACAAATTCTGTGCTATTACACTTCAAGTTCATGTTCCAAGTTTGAAAACTAACAGTGACAATCACTATAAAGTCAAAAGAGCCAACTGGATGTGACTGGGTGATCAAGCAGAAAATAATAACTAAGGTGCTGTGAGATAGTCACTCTTGTGTTACATGCTAAAACCATGCATGTGGTGAATGGTCAAGAATATTAAATCAAACAAAACCAATGAACAGCCTACCTGGCCGACAAATGACCCAGCCCATTGTATAAAATTAAAAAGACTATACCAGGAACATAATGTGCTGATTCTTTTGATCCATTGGGTTTCCCATAGATAATTAGCTATTTTGCTGTGTTTTTCCACAGTGTGTTATTTCTATACACACGGAAGCTCGGCCTTCCCTACATTTAAGTGCACTGTCCAATGTTCTTCCCTTGAGTGAAGTGAACGCTGCGTTTCCGCGCCTTTTCGAGGATCTGAGCGATTTTCCTACCCTATGTTTGGTAAGCCAATATGCTTAATGTTTAAGTCTTACCCCGTTAGAGTGAGAGATCTTGGAATACACTACTGGGACACAGTGATTTATGGGATGTTTATGTGCCCTTTGCAGAGTTCAATGAATACATTTGAAGAGCCTTGCTTACTTCTGCAACGCTTGAGTTAGTTTGGGAATTTCACTGTGCCTTTTCTGCTCACCTCTATGTGGACTGTTTGTTTACTAGGATAGAACCAGGTCAGATGAACTTTCTATTAGATATACTTGGGTTGGAGAAAGTTCTGATTTTTATGATTTGACCCGACCATACTTTTAATACTCTTTTGGACAGTTAACAGCTATATGTTCTCTTACCCTTCAAAGCAGTGGGAGCGAAAACGTATGCGAGTTGCACTAAAGCCGCATATGCTATGGAAGCTCCCCGTAGTGTCTGAGTTGGGTAGTAGGTAGAGGGCGAACTGACCGCAAATTCAACTATGTGTTAGGCCATCTTGGAGTAGGAAAAATGGCAGTAAAAAATAGAAATCAAACATGGACTCAACCGCTAGGAAAGCCATGTGAGAGGATATGCACCGATTAAACAAAAGAAAGGGGCACTGAATGAAGATGAACTGGTCAGAGTAACTAGAGAAAAAAATACATCATAGAAAGATGCTAAGATCGCAGCAGAAAATAATAAAAGAAAACCATTGTATTAATCAAAAAGTCAACACCCAATTGGCTCTTCAGGATGGATGCATATATCTAATATGCAGCAACAGATGAATACAAACTAATGAAATCTGACGACATTGTGAGGGGTCAAGTTATCTAGAGTGACGCCCTAAAAGACTTCTCAACATACAACCTAACATAGTTTAGCAAATTTTCAATCGAAAAAAGGAAACCATAGTTTGGACCCACAGAAACAATATGCATAGTGAATAAAGTAAACCGACTAGAGAATGCAGTCACATGACCTGGAGTGTGGATGAGCATATAAAGAATGCAGCTGACCTGAGGGGGGGGGGGTGACAAAAGTATGGATTCCGAAGAAACAAAAGTATGAAGAGAAGATGAATACGAGTGAAGAGGAGTAGGTTGTCGAGGAATCAACCAAAGGGGGAATGTAGAGGAGCAGGTGGACATGTCATCCCCAGCTCTCACCCCCTCACCTCCATCATATTGCAAAAGTAGGAGAACAGCCCTATGTGGAACACCAGGTAGTGTCCAAATACTGCATCGAGTTTATGAGAAACGATATGCACTCAAACAACCGTATCGAATGTGACCCCGCAATTAAATGGTGAAAGGATGTTTGCACATACCATTGGACATCAAACAACTAGAAGTAAAATCAGTCAGGGACAGTGTAACGTCATGAAAGAAAGACAATGATGCACTGAAACGATATGCAAATCTATAAAGGATAAAGATGAAACTGTAAATGATAAGAGAAACATGTACTGTAAAATGAAGAAATATGGACCAACGAAAAGAGTGAGAAGAGATGAAGTAAGGGATGCATTACTCATCGTAATCGTATTTCTGATGCTTGTATTTGCTTAGATTCACATGCTGTGCATAGGCCCACATCTAGTGGAAGCTGCAGAGTATTACAGTTTGTTTTTCGAAACTCAAAAATGGGCGTCGACACAGGACGTGCCAGTAATACTATCCCTAGTGTGACGTCCACTGTACCCATGATCCCTCACGCGTGTAGGACCCTCAGATTGTATTTTTTCTGACATGAGGTAGCATGAGGAGTAGCGCGAGTACAGATTATACAAGCAGATAGATAGAAAGATAAGACTACAAGCATCCATGCGCCTTCTCTCACAGGGGAGGAAGGGCGGGTCGCATGTGAATCTAAGCAGATACAAGCATCAGAAATACGATTATGGTAAGTAATGTATCCCTTCTGAGGCTTGTGGAATCTGCTTAGATCACATGCTGTGCATAGATTAGCGAACAGTGTTAGAAGAAGGAGGTGGGATGTGAGAAGGGTCATGAGCAAATAGATGTTTTAGAATCGCTTGTCCCACTTGAGTATCTGTCTTGGAATGAGTGTCAATGCAGTAGTGCTGAGTAAAAGTGTGAATAGAGCTCCATGTAGCTGCTTTGCAAAGCCAGAGTGGCCCCAATGCCTCTTGTAGAGTGGGCTCTTGGTGTAAAAGGCAGAGTCTTTTCAGAAAGGGAGTAATATAATTGGATACAATTGACTATCCATTTGGAGATGGCACCTTTAGAGACCCGATCTCCTTCTCTGCCTGTAGCTACGGAGACAAACAGTTGGTCTGTTTTCCTTAGCGGTCTGGTCTTGTCTTCATAGTAGAGGACCGCGCTTCGCACATCTAGAGTGTGTAGTTTCGCCTCAGCAGAGCTTTTGGGTTCTTGGAAGAAGGCCGGAAGCTCGATGGACTGGTTAACATGGAATTTAGAAATGAACTTAGGTGAAAACCTAGGGTGTGTTCGTAGAACCAGTTTATCCTTATGAACAGTAAATAAAGGATCCTGCACTGACAGAGCCTGAATTTCACTGACCCTTCTTATGGATGTAATGGCTACTAAGAAGGCAGTTTTATAGGTCAGGTGTTTGAGACTGGCTTTATGCATGGGTTGAAAGGGTGGGCCCGTGAGCTTAGCAAGCACCACATTAAGGTCCCAACCAGGTGGTGGGTTTCAAATTGGAGGGTGGAGTCTCTTTACCCCTTCCATGAAGGCTTTAACCACTGGTACCTTCCACCACGAAACATTGTTGTGGGAAGTGGTGTAGGCTGACAGCGCAGCCAGGTGTACCTTGAGTGAGTTAAATACCAGCCCTAAATGCCAGCAGGTGGAACATGTATGTGACAATATTGGAAGGAGTGCAATCAACCGGGTTGCTTTGCTTATTCTGGCACCTGATAATGAATCTTTTCCATTTATCAAAGTAACAGTGCCTCATGTTAGGTTTCCTAGATTCCTTTAGGATGTCCATACATCTCTGTGGTAAGTTGAGATGTCCAAACTCTATGACTTCAGGAGCCATGCTGCCAGGTTCATTGAGCTGGGTTGAGGATGCACTGTTTGACCTTGGTGCTGGGACAGTAGGTTGTACAAGCACGGGAGTCTGATGGGTTCGCACACTGCTAGTCTGCGTGGGAACCACGGTTGCCTCGCCCACATGGGAGCAACTAGGATGAGCGTCATCGATTCCCTGTGCATCTTGTTGACCACCTTCCTCATGAGAGGGGTTGGTGGAAAAGCGTAGGCAAACATCCCTGACCAGTTCATCCACAGGGCGTTCCCCTTGGAGTCTGGCTGGGGGAACATGGATGCGAATCCTGGGCATTGCCTGTTTTCGCTTGTGGCGAATAGGTCTGTAGTGGGGAAACCCCACTGTGAGAAGATGTCTTCTACGACTTCTCTGAGTAGACACCATTTGTGTTCTCTTGGGAGAGGATCTCTGCTCAAGGGGTCCGCTAGCGAATTGAGATCCCCTGGAACATGTTGAGATGACAGGTAAATGTTCCGTCTGAGTGCCCATCTCCAAATGTTCTGGCCAAGCTTGGACAGATTTGGCAAACGAGTCCCTCCCCGTTTGTTTAGGTAAAACATCACTGTTGTGCTGTCTGTCAGGATCTGCACTGACAGGTTCAACAGGTGGGGCTCGAACGCCTGAAGCTCTCTGAATACTGCCAGAAGCTCTAGCAGATTGATATGATTCTTGGCTACTGTGTGAGACCAGAGACCCTGAGCTGTGTGGTGGTGGAGGTGTGCTCCCCACCCTGACAGGTATGCGTCTGTAGTGACTACAGCCTGTATTTCTGGATCGTAAAAGGGTTTCTCCTTTGACAGGTTCTCTCTTGTCCACCAGTGAAGACTTTGTACAAGTGTTGGCGAAACGACCACTAGATCGTCCCACTGACCACTTGCCTGACACCACTGTTTCGCAAACCATTCTTGCCTGGGTCGCATGCCCAGGTGCGCGTGGGGGACCAGGTAAATACATGATGCCATCATGCCTAGCAAACACTTCGCTTTGCGCACCCTTATCTGGCGACCGGGCTGGTAAAAAGGAATTTGCAGTAGTAGATTCCGAATTGTTTCCTCTGATGGAAAGACCAACCCCTCTTGAGTGTCTAAGACAGCTCTTAAGAACTGTTTGGAGGTGCTTGGCACCAGGCTTGATTTTTTCTCGTTTATGGAGAAACCCAATTTGAAGAGGAGGTTGATCGTTCTTTGAATGTTTGACCTGCAAATTACTGGGGTCTCCCCCGTGATGAGCCAGTCGTCCAGGTAAGGGTACACTGGGATTGCTTCCCTGCGCAGGTGTGCCGCCGCCACCGCCAGTACCTTGGTGAATACCCTTGGAGCCGAGGCTATGCCGAAGGGCAGTACCTTGAACTGGTAGCGCTGACTGTCCACCTTGAAACGCAAGAATCTTCTGTGCGCTGGGAACATGGAAATATGAAAATAGGCATCTTTCATATCCAATGTTGCCATGTAATCCCCCTTTTTTAGGAGGGGGATTACCTCTTGAAGAGTAGTCATGCAAAACCTTTGGGGCTTGACATACTTGTTTGCAGGGCGTAAGTCTAATATTGGGCGCATTGTCAAATCTTTTTTTGGCACAAGGAAGTAAGTTGAATAAATACCCTTGTTTACCCGGTTGCCCGGGACGAGTTCTATCGCGTCCTTTGCTAGAAGATTGACTATCTCCTCGAGGAGGATCTTTTGGTGGTCCAAGGAATGCATCTTTTGACGTGGAGGGTGGTTTCGGGGACGCTCGAGCAGTTCTATGCAGTATCCTGCGCACACTGTGGACAGCACCCATCTGTGTAGTTGGAGATGTGTCCCCCTACTGGGGATGCGTGAGAAGGGACCCTGAGCGCAGCAACTGTTTTGCGGGAGGCGTGCCTCCTCTGCTGGGGCTGCCTCTACCCTTACCACGGCCCCTCCGTTTCCTCTGCCGTAACTTTGGGTAGTCTGCTGGTTGTTACCCCATGATGTACCCTGCCCCTGTGTATAATTGGAGTCCCTTTGTGAATTTTGGCCACGTGGGCAACGAAAATTACCATTGGCTCTTTGATTAGGGGGCTTGTTGGTCCATTGTCCCATGGATTTCAGAGTATCATACTCGTCTTTGGCAGTCTTTAATGCGTCCTCTACCACTTTGCCAAACAGTAGATTAGGTTCCACCGGCATGTCGATTAAGGATGCTTGTGTCTCAGGTTTAAACCCTGACTGTCTTAACCAAGCATGCCTCTTAATGACAGTGCTCTCTGCTATTAGCCTGCCCGCGTTATCTACGGCATCAAAGGTTGCCTTAAGGATGCAACCGGACACAGCTCTCCCCTCCGACGCGACCTGGGCCAACTGGCCCTTTAATGGTTCTGGTGCAGAGTCAATGAGGGCAGCTACCTGCTCCCACTGGTGGCAGTTGTACCTAGCAAGCAGAGTGGTGGAGTTGGCAATCCTTGCCTGGTAAGCGGAAGTGGAGGCTACCTTCCTTCCCAACCCGTAAATTGTCTTGCTCTCCTTGTCAGGGGGGGGGGCTCAGATGATGATACAGGTGACCCCGCCCTCTTCCAGGTATTAGTAACTACCAAGGAGTCAGGCTTCAGTTGACCCCATATGTAAAGCGGTCTGATTGGGCTGCCCTGAACAATTTCTCGATTCTGGGGTTTACTGCCCTGGTGAGGTTAGGAGTGAGAAGGGAAGGGTCAATTCTCCTTTGGATGGACTTGAGAATTGGAGTGGCTTGGGCAATGGGTTTCTTTTCTCCCACTAGTTCCTCAGCAAAGTCCCTCTCCTCCTGTGCTCCCTGAGTGTCTATGCGTAAGTGCTCTGCCGCTGTAGTCAAGACTTCATTTAGGAGGGGCTGGTGTCAACTGTAGAGTCGGTAACTTGAGGTTCTTTGCTTACAGGGGAGTCTATTCTGTAGACTTCTGGGTCATCTTCCTCCTCATCTTGGTCCTCGTTGTCCCCATAATAGTCCACCCCAGTTTGGTCGTTCAACGTTACCAAGTCTGGATCCTCATCCTGTAGTGGATCCTCACTATACTGGGTGTAAGGCTGGATGTAAAAAGGGTCTGAAGACAGACCTTGCGTTGGAGTCTCAAACCGAGGTTGCTTACCAGGGGGCTGCGGGTCCTTAGACCCTGAGGGAGTAGCACCGTCAGGGGTATAGGTGAGGAAGTGTTCTGAGTTCTTGGAGTACAAGTCTGCTAGGGAGGACATTCTAGTCATAATCCTGTCTATATCCTCACTGGTCCATTTCTCCTTTGAGTGAGGACGTTGGGATTCGGAAGCAGCCGCCGAATGGTCTGCCGGAGCCAACTCTTGGTGTGTGGCCTGGGGCTGGCGGTCAGTTTTGTCTTCCGACGAGCGTACCTCCATGACTTTGGTGAGTGAGGCACCTTTGGCAACTGTGGATGGTTACCTGGTGTCGTGTGGCGATCTAGACGAGAACGCCCAGAGGACACCGATTTGGTGGACCACTCTCTGCGTGCCTCTTTCCGAGAACTTGACATGCGCGTCGAGTCTCGGTTGGACTTCGAGTGTTTAGGTGTGGAAGTGGTGTGGGTAGCGCTCGTGTCGCTGGGTGTGCTCCCCATAACTGCCCTGCCGGACAGTCTTCCGAGGCCGGGGACTTGCGCTTGGGCATCTTTCGACGCCTCCTTACCCTCGCCGTCCGAAAGTACGGAGTTGCCATCACTGAAGGTGCCCTCTGCTTCCATGGCCTCGAGTTGCTCGGTGGGCCCAACGGTTGGTCGAGCGGTCCTTTAGTGTCTTAGCCTTGAACCAGCTACACGCTCTACAGTTCGCCTCGGGGTGGTCCCTCGGCAAGCAGTGGTTACAGGTAGCGTGTTTGTCAACCCAAGGATACTTGCGGTTGCACTTGGGGCAAAATTTGAAAGGGGTACCCTCCATACGCACCCTATGGCACCAGGCTAGTGTGTGTAGGAAAAATAAGAGTGTAGATTATGTTTCCACCCCCCACTCTCCCTACTTGCAGGGCCGAGGCCAGAGGCCTTCCGAGGCCCAAAATCTGTCATGCATCTCTCAACGGTCGTTTCTTCTCCGGGCCGGCGTCGATCTTCGAACTTCGATGTCTTGACGTGGGAGTGGAACAAACGGGGAAATACTATGATATTTAGCAAAATATGGCTGAAAGCCAGGGAACTCCGCGAAATGCCAAGTATGGTGGAAAAACCAATCAGAGGGTCCTACACGCGTGAGGGATCATGGGTACAATGGATGTCACACTAGGGATAGTATTACTGGCACGCCCTGTGTCGACGCCCATTTTTGAGTTTCGAAAAACAAACTAATACTACGCAGCTTCCACTAGATGTCGGCCTACGTACAGCATGTGATCTAAGCAGATTCCACAAGCCTCAGAAATGTATATACGCAGAAACGCAAGGTAGCTGAGACACGTACTAGCTTGCTGCAGAATAAAACATAACGTGGTTAAGGCGGCCATGAGATGAAAGATGGACGCCGGACTTGTGTTGAAACCAATCAATCTACCTCAGAGACAGACCAGGGCTGCAGAATCAGAAGATGCTGGAAAAACAGCTTTGTTTGAGTAACACTGAGGAGTCTGTTGGCCTGGGATCAAGGTTGCCACATCAAGGAATAATTGTGAGGCACAAAGGGAGTCAAGAGGATAAGCAATGTACGTAACACATATTTCTCTTAGATTAAGCAAAAAAGAAAACATCTGCAAGTGCTATGTATAGGAGCGTCAAAGATGCGAAAAGCCTAAGCAAGGTGGAGTGAGCAAGTCTCCAGAGGTCAAGAGGAGTAATGACACCCAGCTTAATTAAATCAAATAGCAGTAAATAAAAGAATGAAATTGACAAAATCATGGTGGTCCCACACGTGACTCAGAAGTTTCATACAACGGCTATTCATTAAGCTCCAGACGAAGATAATGGTGTACCTACACTCCCCATGAAAGTCCCCGAACATTGAACAGACTGCAAGGCCAATTACAAAGAAGCCTTGGCATGGGGCCTGACCAATGAGAGATGATAGACTAATTGGGCAAATGGGTAGTAGGCCCACGTTGTTCTCTGCACCAGAGTTTTGTTTTGCTTACGTGCTGCTAACGAGCCAAAAGTCCAACGTTGGGAGAGAATGCCAACCAATGAGAGGGTCTATGTAGCAACATGCTATACAATGTTGCACAGGCCTACTGCTTCCGTTATTCTGCTATAATCTGGAATATGCGTATTTAGAGGTGGTTCAAGGCATGCCTATTAGATAAGGGGCATCCATTAATATTACTTATACTTATATGATATATAGGTATTTATGTTCCCTTAACCAATCCCTCTCTTCAATAGGTTTTACAGTTTACCACGTAGGATGATGTCATAGCTGACATAGTACATTGAGGTATAAAGCCTTTGTGTAATCAAAATTGAAGTGTGAGTGCGTGGACTACAGTTTGTTGTTTGCCAGATTGCCCTACCTTATTCAAGCTGACAATAAAGTAGTACTTTGCCATATTCTTGGTAATTCCATCTAGCACATGAGACTCTTCAAGGTGCCAGAGCACAGTTCTCCTTTCTATAATGTACAAGCTTGGCTTTCAGATACAGCTTTCTTTTGCCTGATCAGCATTTTTTTCACATTTCACTGGCTCCCGTTGGGTTGCTTATTCATCACTTTCACTCTCAATTCACAGGATTCTTATTTCGTGATACTTTCACAATGTCCTTCGTCAGTCAGAGACTCTTGGACACGTATCGCTTACTTATGATCAATCCAACACAATGTTTCTGCAAAATCCCTTTCATGTATTGCATCACTCATAGGCTTTTCGAAAAAGTGCTGACCACACGTGACCACACCGTTAAAATATAATTCCTTCAATTTCATATGCGCACCGGGTTTCTTTGCATTCTCTTGTAACTCCCCAGATGCAACATACTTTTCTTTGGTATCCTCTGTATGAGGTTTTCTGGAATTTTAGGTCAGGGTCTCACTGCCTGCCCCTAAAACGCCCCTAAATGATTACTGCCATTCAGGGGAACAAGCAGTTCTTGGCCACAGCAATAGGACTGGTACCTTGATCGGTATCCTTCTCCAGTCTTCTCCGGCTCCTTGGATACAAGGCTCCCTGGCTGCGCAATGACAGGTTCTGTCACTCTGCCGTCCATCAGCATCTCGGTGCCCTGTTCTCCTCCGGATTCCCGTGGGATGGGGTGGCTCTCCTGCTGCTCTCTCCTCGCACAGGCTTCTCGTTTTATCCTTTTTCGCTCACCTTGATGTTTGTGAACTCTACCTTTTATAAACCTGAGGGCCTCTAACAGGCTGCAGGTGAACAGTCTCAGGCTCAATTGCCTGACAACAATCAATCCAATTAACAGGACAGGCCTGACCTTCAGCCGTGCAATTTTCAAAAACCCTCTTCTTTGTCCCAGTACTATAGTGGTGTGTTTCCTATAGGTAATCTGTATATTTTGTGGGGCATCTCTTCTTTGCAGTACTTTGGATAACTTCAGGGGGGACATTAGGATATGAATAACAATATCCTACAAAGATTAAGGAAGGGTTGGATAAGTTAATGTCAAGAAAAGGGGGATACCGTGTCTTACCTACAGATACCATCTCTCCATTCCCCAAGGACCCTCCACCCAGGTGATCCTCCCTCGCGAGTCCACCTCCAAGGTCATGATGCAAAAGCGATGGCCCTTCCCTGGCCACCTGAACAGAAGATCCCTGGGGAGAAGATGCAAGAGTACCTTCAGGTTTCTCAAAACATGCACCCTCAGCCTCCCGTACAAGCAGTCATCTGACCTGTCATACTTGGAGCACCAAGCATCTACTTTCCTTTAGAGAGGAGAATGGTTAGAAAACAGCCTCTCCCCAGACCTGCAGTGAACTAAATAAAAGTCCTATTTACAGGCAAGGTTGGGTAGCACCTGCCTCTGACTCTAAGTACTCCACTTGCACTATGGTATTTTATGCTCTTAAGCTGTAACAACATACCCATGAAGGACCAGTGACAGAGACATCCATCATCAAGCTTATAAGATCTGCACCACCAAACCTCAGATGTCTGGCAAATGCATTACTTATTTTTTGCACTCAGTTTGTTATGCCAATAAGTGTGGTCACTTGGCTGCATTTGCCGGGCATTGCACTTTTCCAATCATACTCTCCCATTTACCAGACTAATGGATTCTAGGTATTGTAGAATATGTACACATGACACCAAGAGGGATGGATGTAGACTGGTTCCCAGCTATTTTTGCCTTACAATCTAGATAATTTTCACTGCCAAGTGCTTCCATACCTCTCGCACTCAGAGGCAGTTCAATTCCGGTTTTGAGGTTAAAATCCATCATTGTCGCTGCAGGAAATTCTGGAATTCCGCCAGGAACAAACTCTACCCCATTACATAGCTACCAAAGTCCCTATGCAGCAATGAAATTGGACTGAACCAAGAACACCACAACATCTTTGCTCACCGAGACGTGGTTTGTGACCAGCTCTGTCACAAGTTTGGACACTCTCCTCCTAGAGGGCCACAAGATTCTCTCTCTAAGCCCAGGCCTAACCGGTCTAGGGGCGGAGTGGGCCTGATCTTCCCTGAAAGGGTCCCGGATACTATAATACCCGCTCAGTTCTACTCCACCTTCAAATACCTTGTCTGCAGGCTTGGTGTCCTCTTGCTGACTCTGGCCACCATCTACAGGCCCCCTGCCCCCATCTCCCTCTTCCTCTCAGAGTGATCTGACCTCACCTCTTCCCTCCTGGCCTCCACCTCCAAGCTTCTCCTCCTCAGAGACTTCAATATTCACCTTGACTCCCCTGATGCAGCCTTTGGACTCTTCCACAACCTCTGTGACTCCTTCCCTTTTCCATTCTTCCCTCCGGTCCAACACACTCGGCTGCGCACACCTTGTATGCTCTCATCTCTGCAGACATCCCCATATCCAACCCTCTCACTACCCCTCTTCACTTGGTCTGATCATGCTCTCCTGTCCTATCACCTGGACCTCCTGGGTACCCGGGGTCAGACCCGTTCCGCACTGCTAATCTCCTCCTCCGTCATTCGACATATGAAGCAAGTGTCAGCTGCTACTTTTGCCGCCGCCTTCATTCATCCTCCAACTCTTACCACTGACTCTCACTCCTACACAGCGCTTACTAAATTTCAACTCTCCATCTCCAACACTCTGGACATCCTTGCCCCTGTCATGAGGATCCACATGAAGCCTGCCTCCAAGCGCAACACTTTGTATGACTGTGACCTGGCCTCCCTGAAACGCAAGTGCAGAGCTGATGAGCGGAGGTAGCAGGCTTCGAGCACATCCTCTGACAAACTGGCCTGCCGCCTGCTCCAAAAGCAATACAGACATTCCATCTGCTAAATGAAGAGAGCCTATATCCAAGCCTGCATCTCTGGGGCAACTAAAAACACAGCTGAACGTTTCACAATCTGCAAGGAACTCGCCAATCGTACTGCAGTCTCCATTTCTCCTCTGTCTTTCCAGGCCTTCTGCACTTCACTGGCCTCTCACTTCATTACTAAAACTCAGGACATCCTGTCTTCTCTCTCTCCTCTACACCACTCCTTTCTTTCAGGTCCCAGTTCTTACTTCTTGTAGGAGCTGACAATAGCATCACAGAGCCCCTTGGTTTCCCCACTCTGCAATTCTCAAGCATAACTTTGCAGTGCTGACAGCCCCGTGGTGGGGGTGGGGGGGTGGATAAAATAATAAACCAGGTACTGCTTGCCACCCTCTGAAGTCTTGCAATGGTTTTTGATGACTCCCTCTGACCTGTGCAAAAACATAAAATGGGTTACATGTATCTCAACTATTCCTCTGAACTTTCTAGTGTGTGTTTGTGATTCACTCAGACCTCCCACTATACCTGTAAGCCTTTTCCTGTCAATGAAAGGCTAATGAGTGTTCTCCTCTTTGCTCATCTGCAGTCCCAGACTCCTTGCTGCTGAAATATCCCAAAAGGAACTGAAACCTTCTCTCAAAAACTCTTCCTTGACTAAAAACCAAGAGATGTCTTGCCTCTAACTTCAAAATTGCTTAACTTGAACTACTACATTAATTACTAGACACAGGCTAAATTGCTGTGTTTTACTTCTTCACTTATGCTTTTAAAAATGTCACTGTTTTAAATATTTGTTCTTGTTGTCAAGAAAACTTATGCCGTTTTCCTTGAATCTGTGTCCTCTCAAAAGCGCCACGCTCTGTAATTCTCCACATGATGAAGCACAACCTCTTCTGAGGTAACTTGCTGCCCGTTACAGAAGATTTGCTTCGGATACATGTACAACGTGACGCGCATGTAGTAGGGTCCTTCTTTCTAACATTACAGGTCTCGAGCACTCTCACGAAGACCACAGAGCAATTGAAAAGAATATCTAAATCTCTGCTGCCTCACGCTCAAAAAATAATGTTAGTACGCACATATTTCACACAAAGGTTATTTAAAAGTTAAAGATTAAACCGCGTGTCCTTACTCAAAACTAACAGCGTGCAAAACCACAACAGTTCTATAGTCGATAGCTTTTTCTGTTGCCCCATTGAGCATTACGTCTAGATTCCACTTGTGTTGTATAACGAATACTTGACAGACATTTCTCAGTTTGTAAATTAAATTGAACCTCGGTCTGTTCATCAACAGAATTACAATCTAAATAATGTACACTTTCCTCACAACTAGAAACATGAATTTTTCACTTAGCTTCCTGAAGGAGGAGTTGTCTGTGCATGCAGCTTTAGTTTACCATGTGTTCCGACTTGTTGCTGAATACTCTGGTTTCCCTTAAAAGATTTCTCGAAGGACTTTTCTCTGGAGCCCAAATAGCTGCGCCTTCCTTGTTGGTACTCTGAATGAAAGGCAGTTTAGAACCTTTCACAAGGTTCCAAACTACCTCACAGAAGCTGCAGAACCAATCAGCTCTGAGGATTGTTGACACCATCCTGAATTGGAATAGCTCCTGAATCCTACAATATACTGGTTAAGGAAAATTGGATTGAAACCTTCTCATTAGATTGAAACCTTCTCATTAAATAAACACCCGTTTCTAGATTCTCACTGGTCTCTTGCATTTTACACCTGCCCTGAGCTGCCAGAGATCTTCCATAGCTAGTAAATTAAAGGGGACCCCCACACCTTCTCCCTCACCTACTCTCAGGCCTCCCTTGCCCCCCCACCCTCTTCCCTCCTACTTTCCTCGTTCTCCCCATATCACCCGATAGATATAGACAAGTCTGCTCTATGAAAGTCTCATCCAAACTGGTGCTCTCGTACTCCTCTAGAAATATCAAGGACATTATTCCCTCCCTTGCTCCAGCCTTGGCTGATTTCTGCAATCACTTCTTTGCCACTGAATCCTTCCCGTTACTCGTCAAGCACTCCCTTGTCTACCCTCTCCTCAAAAAGCCTTCTGCCAACCCTTTCTGTCCAGCTAACTACCACTTTCTACACTACCCCCTTCCTGGGCAAACTGTTAGAGAAGCTGGTCATCTCCCAGCTTATCCACCACATTGAATCTGTTGGTTGTCTTGACGACCACCAGTCTGGCTTCAGAGCAGCCAGAGGCACGGAAACTGCACTCCTGAACACCTGTGAAGACTTGCTCTCTAATTTCGGTTCCAACTCTCCTACCGTTCTCATCCTTCTTGTCCTTTCCTCTGCCTTTGATACGGTCAATCATGCCACCCATATAAATTGACTCTAATATCCTTGGCATCACAGACCTGCCTCTGGACTGG
This sequence comes from Ambystoma mexicanum, assembly GCF_040938575.1. NCBI lineage: Eukaryota > Metazoa > Chordata > Amphibia > Caudata > Ambystomatidae > Ambystoma > Ambystoma mexicanum. The sequence goes on along the minus strand of NC_090928.1, from coordinate 638,870,616 downwards.
GTGACCTCCTTTCTCTTTGACCGACCTTCCCAGGTTCAACTGCACCCTTTTCTCTCCTCCATCACACTCTCCACCTGTGGTGCCCCTCAGGGCTCTAGTCTCTTGCCTTGGCTTTTGTTAGGAAGAATTCTCTGTTTAGGCTGAATTTCCTAACCTATTGAGTCCCCCAGCAGCTTTGCTGGATTTTTTGGGGTTTATTTTTTTCTCCTGCCAAGAGTGAGACTCTTTTACCCTCACTCTTGGACATGACTTGAGAGTGTTTTCTGTGACTTACTATGTGCTTATGGACTAGGGGGTAATTTTCCCCATAGGCCATCATTGGTTTTTGAATGTGTGTTACCCAGCACCCTCAGTGCAGTAGCACAGGGTGGTCCTAGAGACCCCCAAACATAGACTCCACACCCTGGGACTGACTACTGTCTCCCTGGGTCTGTAAAGTTACCATTGACTTTACTAGTCTTAATTTAGGAACTTAACCAGTACAAACCATCTTACTGTGGAAGTACTGGTAGGGGCAATTAGATTGCCCCTGGGTCTGTTGTCGAGGGGGTACTGTCCCGTCCCCCCTCGCCGAGTTCTGGCTGGTGGCAGTGGATACCACAGAAATATTCCACCGGAATATTTCCCAATGGGATTTCCCATTGTTTTTGATGCACCACTTTTTGGTGCAATGTTAAAGATACCGCCGGTTTATTTATTTAATATAAATTCACCGGTTGGGATTTTTTGCCGGAACTCAATGCCAAAATGGCGTCTAGGTTCACTTCAGTAACCCTGAACCCGAGTCTAGCCTTTGTTCCACTTTTGTCGGGCTTCTGCACAGAAGCCCTCCAAAGTGGTGCCATTCTGTCTGGGTACCACAGGGGGTGTGGGAGGGGGTTTAGGCACCCTGGACTGAGTTGCCTTGCCAACTCATGTCGCACTCTAGTGTGATTGGCCCAAGTGGTGAGCCACCCCGCTCACCACTTAGCATGTTTGAGTGACAGCTAGGCTGTATGAATGGGGGTTTGCTGCATAAAAGCAGGGTTTTTGGGACTGATTCTTCAGAAGTCGCCACAGGACCTAAGAAGCCGGAGAGGGAGAAGCCGAGCCGACCTGCCAAGACGACACCACCGGTGAAGCCCTGCAGAACCGTCTCACCACTTTTCCCGACGACAGAGGAGATCTCCCGCCGGAGAGTCTTCTTCCCTTAACTGGTGGGGACAACCAGTTGCTGCCTTCTTTTCGCCATCCCGAAGCATCTCGTGGCCGCCTTGCCTGTGCCAAGCACCCCGGCAACCGGGATACCACTTTTTACCTCAACCGCGAAAGAGGGGTAAAAATCCTGTGTGACCGGAAAACTCCACGGCTGGCCTCATCCCTGGTAGTGCAACGACCTGCAGCTTTCCTCCACGTCGAGATCACCTCTTCCTCGGGACGACGCCGCGACCTGCACCCACTACCAGGAACGACTACCACCGCTGGAGGAATCTTTCCACTTTTAAAGGTACTGTGTTCCGCTCGGCCTCCCTTGCCACCGATTGTACGGGGTAGATTTAGCCCTCGGCTCTCGAACCTGGGTAGGTCTGGGACACCCTAACTAAACTTTTCAGAACCGTAGTAAAACCTTTTTTACTCACCTGCAAAGACTTGTGACATTGTGTGATCTTGGGCACATTTTCGCCTGGCTCCCTCTAAAGCGGGCCCCGAATTAATTCTCCTTGTTCCGCCATTGACTGTCTTTGCTAACCTTATGTGAAAAGTGTTTTACCTTACTGCTCTCTTTATTTCTGCCTTTTCCCTCCCTTTTGGTAATACTTGTTGGAGTACCATCTAACGTTAAGCGCTCACCTCTGGTTGGAAATAAGTGGTGTTAACTTAGAATTGTCCAACAAATGATTAGGGATGTACATATGAGTAATAGTAACTGTGTTTGACTTTCTTACCTTTTCTATTGTGCTAGTGTAATTTATGAGTGTACCTTTAATAAATAAGTTTATACTTTTACACCTAGCTCTGGTCAGTGTTTGCTTGTGCTACTGTGCCTCTGTACCTATTGTGTATCCTCTGTATACTGCCTAACTCTTCTTGAGGGAAGTCTGACTGCTCAGCCACCGCTACCACAGTGAATCTGTGCGGTGCAGACTACTACCAAGTGGGTTTACTGCCAACACCTGTAGTCTTAAATCTTTTGCAGTGGTCCCAGAGGGAACTGCACAGGTTTCTGCCTAACAGCTTTTCAACATCTACTTTGCCCTTCTAGCCCATTTGATCTCCGCCTTCTCTCCTAATTTCCTTTGTTATGTGGACGACACTCGGCTCTCCTTCAAGCTTCGCTCCTCTTCTTCTTTCATTCCAGATTGTCTGTCTGCTGTTCAGGCATGATGCACTATAACAATCTCTGCCTTAATGCAAGTAAGACTAAGATGCTTCTCATTGGGACCCCAGCTTCCTCCTTCCCTCTTATACTCTGGCCGCCCTCCATGGGCACCCTCCCCTAACACTCCTGTGAGGCAAATAACCTTGGTGCCATCTTCAACTCCTCTCCCTCTCTCCTTACCTCACATCACAGACCTTGCCAAGAAGGCCCACTTTCAGCTGCTCACCTCCCCCAGAAACTCAATGTCTCCAGATCTCTGGTCTTCTCCAGGCTGGACTACTACAATAGCCTCTTCCTCAATCTGCCTAACTTCTTCATTCGCCCCCTTCGACTAATGCAGAAGGGAATAGTTTCTTACCTGTAACTCCATTTCTCCAGCATTGGTATCTTTCATGGATTCACATACTTAGAATATTCCCTGTCGTCAGGCTGGGAATCCTCGGTAAGTTATATAGACCTTTTCCATAGGAAAACTTCTGACACTTTTGTGTCCTATCTACGTCATTTTGGGCCGCATACGGCAGCACCACTAGGACGCAGACGTATAAATAGCCCCGCCCCCGCAGCTCCCTCAGATTTCGTCCCCCAAAGTAGTATGGGGGTATCTCTGGTTTGGATGCATAGGGGAGGCTGGCGGGCGCATGTGAATCCATGAAAGATACCAATGCTGGAGAAATGGAGTTACAGGTAAGAAACTATTCCCTTCTCCAGCATTGGATCTTTCATGGATTCACATGCTTAGAATAGATTGTATAGCAGTATCCCCCAACATTGGAGGTGTGTATGCAAACCAATATCACAATAACCATAATGCATATTTATCATGGTAAAACATCACATTATAGTATGTTAACAGTGAAAACACCACACTTAAAAGTACATTAGCCGAAGGACTGCACGACCCATCTGTGTATCCTCAGCATGTTGCTGTTCGAGGCAATAATTCCGGGTAAACGTGTGTGGTACCGACCAGGAAGCCGCCTGACAGATCTCCCAGCGGAATTCCGGACCACAATGCCGTCGACGAAGAAGTGGATCTCGACGAATGGGCCCTTGGACGCTTCTCCAGCAGTTTTCCGGCTTTTGAGTGACAAAACGAAATAGCAGACGACACCCATCGGGCTAGTCCTTGTTTTGAGATCGGTTTACCTTAAGCCGAAGGGCCATAAGCCAAAAATAGTTGTCTCATGTTGCTGAAGCTTTGAGTGCGATGGAGGTAAAATTTTAAAGCTCTTTTCACGTCCAATGTATAGAGAGTCTTCTCCGCAACCGACGAAGGTGTAGGAAAAAACGTCGGCAGCACTATAGAAGCGTGCTTATGGAACATGGTAGGCACTTTAGGAATGAAATGAGGATTAGTAGCCAAGACAACCTTATTATTGAAAAACCTCAAGTACGGTGGATCGATCACTAAAGCTTGTATTTCTGACAGTCGTCGAGCCGAAGTAATAGCCACCAGAAAGCCAATTTCCACGACAAAAATTTCAATGATGACGATGACATCGGCTCAAAAGGGGGCTTCATCAGCGCTGCCAGAACCAGGTTAAGACTCCAGCTTGGAGGAAACTTTTTCGTGGGAGGAAAGGTTCGGAACAATCCTTTAAGGAAATGTTTAATCAGCCGGTCACTAAATAACAGAGTTGAACGTCTCTTCTGAGTAAATCTCGAAATGGCAGCCAGATGCGCTTTTATGGATGAAACAGACGAGCCTTTTTGAGCTAGGAGTAGCAAGTATGGTAGAAGCTGTTCCGGTGTGATATTAAGCGGGACCAAACCTGGTTGACCTGCTCACCATATGCAGAATCTCTTCCATTTGTATGAATATGAAGCGTTCGTGGACGGCGCCCTCGCCGCTTGCAAAATGCGACGACAGTCCGCTGGAATCTCTAACGTACCAAACTCAGAGAAATCAGGAGCCAGGCTGTCAGACTGAGGCTGTCGGGGTCGTGATGCCAAACAACCCCTTTCTCCTGAGACAGAAGGTTCGGGATTTTCTGGAACCTCATTGGTTCTCCCGCTGACAGATGGAGTAGATTGGAGAACCACACTTGCCCAGTACGGGGCCACCAGGAAAACCCGACATGGATATCTGTGGATCCATTGCAGCGTCTGACGTATGAGCGGAAACGGGGGAAAGGCATACAGAAACTTGTCCGTCCACGGGAAAGAGAACGCTTGCCCTAGTGAGTCTTGCTGTGGCCACCTGCTCACGTATTGTGGGCATTTATTGTTGTCTCTCGTCGCAAAGAGATCGAGGGCCGGACGACCCCATTTCTCGAAGGCACGGTGCAGTTGTTGGTCGTTCAGTTCCCATTCGTGTAGTCGATTCATCTCCCTGCTGAGAGAGCTGCTTGCACGTTTTTGACTCCTGGCAAGTGGAACGCCAATAGATATATCTTCTGCTGAAGGGCCCAATGCCAGATCTCCTGGGCTTCGGTCGACAGAGTTCTGGAGCGAGTTTGTGAGGATGTGAGCAGGGTGGCCGCAGGAATGCGGCACGCCCGGGCAGAGGAGCCCGCTGTACCGCGGGCGTGTGCGGCGCAAGCTGTCATGATGCCCACTCCCGGGGAGCCGGTTCAAGCCCTGCGTCCCCGAAAGCGGACATCCAGTCCCCAAGGAAGGACCCAGCAACCCCATATAGGGGCCCTTTGGACAGTGTCCTGGCGCCTGTGGCGCCAGGCTCATAAAAGACTTCAGTCCTGGCGCCATAGGCGCAAGGCTCATTATGGGAGTGCTTGGGTGCACTTACCTGATGCAGACCATGCTGCAGGATCGTGGCCTCCTTGAGGCCTGAAAGGAACTACTTTACCTGTGGGACTAATTTACCATCGGGGCGTGGTCGGGGAAGGATACATACCTGATTGGAGGAAGGATACATACCTGGAACTTCTTCCAAGGCTATTTAAACCCCACCCGAACAGCCACACGTGCTTCGCGTTGTTCTGCATCTAGCAGCTGGACGCTCGCCGTGTCTGCTCCTGCATCCGGACTTCTGCCACGCCTGCCAGCATCCTGGATCACCTGCAAAGGAAGAGAAGAAGAAAACAGAAGAAGGAAAAGTCCTTACCTGCTAAATCCGCATCCCGGAGACATCTCGCCGACAATCCTGAAAAGGAAGACTTATATTTAAAAGCTCATTGCGTCGATCGCTGCAGTGCCGCATTCCACTCACCTTTACAGGGCGCCTCCATGTTCAGCAGCGATCATCCGGATTTGCAGTCACGCCCCAGCGCCTAGGGAGAAAAAGACCAGAACAAAAGGTGAGAGAAGGGAATAAGGAAAGCTAAATCTCCATGTTAAGACTTACCTGTTGATTCATTCCCTCTTCATTTCGGGTCCGCGCCGCATCCTGGCATTTCCGGACCCCGGCCCGTAAGGGGAAAAAGAGACATCAGCGTTAATGAGCGAATGAAAGGACATTACCAAAAAACGCTCATTAAAGACTTACCCGATTTCTACAAGGATTTCACCTCTCATCTCGGGTCGGTGCCTGTTCCCCGGCATTCCGCACCCCGGCCCCTATGGGGAAAAAGACACTAGCATTAGTACATTAATGCATGGACACAAGGGGAACCTCTCATCAAAAAACTTACCTGGAAGCCAAGCAAGTCTCACCAATCCGAAAATCCAGTGAAGTAACTGGATACCAACGCGCCCCTGCATCAGAAGCAGGATGGAGAGCTCGTCCTTCCAGACCCTAAGGTGAGACGCTACGAGGAATCACAGAAGGGTTTCGAGGAGGGTGAGAGGGGAAAGTGGGAGGCCGATTGCATTACCCCGCAGACAGTTAATCCCCTATTTTCGCCTACAGAAGGATACTTCTGCGAGCCAGACAAGCCAGATTTGGGGGCCCGGTCCAGTCCGTCTTCCAAACCCTGCGCATCACCTTAGAAGAGGTCACAGCAGCGCAAACCAGGCCAGCGCCTCCGTGGGAGTCAGGTGAGCGTTACACAAACGCTGCCAGGAGTCGCGCTGATGGGGGGCGCCGGGGAGGTGTCCCTGTCGACGGGAATGCCTTGTCGGCGTTCCGCGGCGGTGCCGGCATTGCAGCCGCAGCGCCGCGTACACCCACGAGGACCCGGGCCACTAGCGCTGCGGCTGAGCAACCCGGGAACACGGCGTGCATCGGCGGTGGGGCTTGGGAAGTCGAGAGCCCGGCTTGTGCCGACCGCTCGGCGTCGGAGGAGCGCCGTACACATGGTCAGGAACCAGACACTGGGGGCAAACCAGAACCCCCTCCTTACCTCGAGCAGGGCAGACCCCTAGCAGCAACATAGGGCCTCGTGCTGGACGGGCCTCCGGGGAGCATGCCTCAAGGGAGACACCATGTTGGGGGGGGGCAGGGCCTATGGAAAGGGCATGTGTCAGACACGACCCAGGTGGGATAGCGACCAGGGAGTGGCTGATAACAGGGAGGGGGAGCCGGGACCAGGCAGCCAAGGGAAAGGAGGAGATGGGGAGGGGGCAGCTCTACACATAGACGGTGGGTGCCTAGGGTCCCCACCAATCGGCAAGGGGGGGGGGGGGAGTTTCCCCCGATTGGCCCTCTTTCCCTCCAAGCATCGGGTATAAAGGGGACTGGCCTAATGGCAGTTTTGTTGCTTTTTGCAGGGAGAAGGAGAGGAGAGTGAGAGCAACTGGTGGGCCTATCCGGGTCCGTGAGAACAGGAGACACTTCAAGGGGAGAGGAACTCCTGGTGCCTTTTACTCACAGTGAAGTAACTGTGGGACAACCTGGAGTCCAATCACATTGGTTAAGACATTACATTTAACCAGTGTGTAATAAAGGTCTGCAAAAACTCCACATCGGCTACTGTCCTGATTTCCACAAGTGGCGTAGTTGGCAGGATTAACGAGAATGCGATGGAGAAAATAATACAGACACTGTCAGAGGGGCAACAACAGTTACAACAGCTCTTCCAACTTCAGGCCCAGCAGGCGGCTGCTGATCGCCAAGCCTTTCAGCAGGCAATACAAATGCAGGGTACCCTGCAGTCCACGTCTCAGAACAAACATCAAGAGACGATAAGACACCTGACGGATGCAGTGACCGGCAACCGAAACCAGCCCATGGTCCCTTCCGCAGTGTTGCAGAAATTCAAGGAAGGCGAAGACCCGGCTTTCTTTTTTACCACATTCGAGAGGATCGCCCGAAATGCACAGTGGCCGGTGGACCGCTGGGGCCAGTATGTCGCTCCCCTTTTGTCTGGCATCATGCAAGGTGCCTACCAGGCCGTTAACCCAAACGGAACCACGCCTTACTCTGAAATCAAGAAGGCAGTGTTGGACCGGTTGAAACTTGACGAAGAAGCCTACAGAATGAGACTACGCGACACTAGACTCAAACCAGGGGAGAACCCCCGACAGCTCTTCTACCGCGTTAAGGACCTCACCGAGAAATGGCTGCAAGCACCGGGAACAGGCCTACAGGATGTGTTAGATAAGGTCACCCTGGAGCAGTTCGTCGAGGCCCTGCCCCCTCCGATGCAAAGATGGGTCCGACAACATCACAGACCCACCTTATCTGAGGCTGTGGACATAGCATCAGCCTACCAAAAGGCCAGGGGGGCGGGTAAACCCTTTGGAGTTGGTTCTTCCAATCGCAGCCTGATGCCACCGTTGGAACCCCTCACAACCAAGAGCCTGCGAATAGTGCCTCCCAAATGGAGAGCAATGGAAGAACGCCCTTCTAGACCCGAGGAGAAGAGAAACGGTCCCGACCCGCGGCCCACCCCGTTGTCCACGGGATACCGGCAACCGCAATGTTATGACTGTGGCGAGTGGGGCCATATAGCCCGGTTTTGTCCCCAGAAGAGAGGCGCCGAGCCGATGGAGATCGGATTCATGAGGACGGAGCAAGGACCACGATGCCAAGGTCTCTACGAGATGGACGTCCGGGTAGACGGGAACCCGGCCAGGGCCCTACTCGACAGTGGAAGTCGGCAGACGCCGGTGCTACCAACCGTAAGTGATTCTCCTTACCAAACCAATGTTAGTATCCCAATTCTGTGTATAGACGGGGATGTGAGGACCTACCCCATGAAAACCATAACAGTAGAGGTGGGCCCTAACGTTGCAGAGATGAGAGCTGCCGTCCTCCCCTCCTTACCCGCCCCGGTGGTGATTGGAACCGATCTGCCCCACTTCCACCAGACTCTCAAAGCCCTAGACCAGGAATGGTGGGAAGAAGCACCCTTTGCCAGGGAACCCATCCCCCCGAACACCCAGAGACGGGAGAGACCCGCTATGAAAAGAAGGGAAGCTCGCCTTGCTAAATGCGCATCCATGTATGCCACCCAATGGATAGCCTGGAACCCCGAGGACCATGAGGATTCCATCCGGGGAGAAACCCTGACGGACCCCACCTTAACACTTGCCCGCGAAAGAGCCATCACAGATGGGGACCCAGACCTGACCAAGGGAGCCGGTTTTACATCTAGACAGGGCCTGCTCTATCGGGTCTACCAAGAGGAGGGAGGAGCACGAAGGGAACTACTCCTGCCCAAAACACACAGGGGTATTGTCCTCCAGTTGGCACATAATCACCCGTGTGGGGGCCGCATGGCCTCCCTAAAGACACAGCAAAATATTCTAAAACGTTTCTACTGGCGAGGGGTCTATGGGGAGGTGGCGAAATTCTGTAAGGGGTGCAAAACCTGCCAGCTGACGAGTGGGGAAAAGCCAGCCAAGGCACCTCTACAGCGGATGCCCTTGATCACCATACCCTTTCAAAGGATAGGTATAGATCTGGTAGGCCCGCTCGAGCCAGTCAGTCGTGTATACCGATACCTGCTGGTCATTGTGGATTATGCCACCCGGTACCCCGAGGCCTTCCCCCTAAAGGGGACGTCGGCTAACCAGGTATGCAACCAACTCATCCCATACTTCGCACGGGTAGGCCTACCCACCGAAATCCTCACCGATCAGGGTACAAACTTCATGTCGGCTGTCATGCGACAAGTCTGTGAAAGACTACAGATCAGACGGCTGCGCACCTCGGTCTACCACCCCCAAACCGATGGGTTGGTGGAGAGGTATAATCAAACGATAAAAAAAATGATGAAAAGGGTAACAGGCCCGGAGGGGAAGTACTGGGATAGGGTCATACCCCTGATCCTAATGGTATTGAGGGACACTCCCCAATCCTCAACAGGATTCTCCCCGTTCGAGCTGCTATTTGGAAGACAGCCCAGAACAATCCTAGATCTGGTCAAGGAGGACTGGGAAAACGCTAAGGAAACATCCCTCACCGAGTTCGCCGAGGACCTTAGGGAACATCTGTCTACCTTGAGGGGACTAGCAGAAACCCATCTAGGTATAGCCCAAGACCGGCAGGAGAGGGCATACAACAAGGGCTGTCGCCTAAGAAAGCTAGAACCAGGGGATAAGGTACTAGTGTTGCTACCCACCAGTACGAACAAAATGTTGGCTCGGTGGAGAGGCCCTTATGTGGTGAAGAACGTGGTGGGACCGGTGAATTACCGGATACACCAACCTGACCGGACCCCATCACATAAAGTCTACCATATAAACCTACTGAAGAAATGGACCGAGCCTGCCCCGGTCGACGTTCTGGCCACCCAAGGTACGGGGGTGATCTACGCAACCGGCCAGTGCAGTGGGGGGAAACACTAACGGAACACATGAAGAACGAGATCCAGGAGACGCTCAACCCCCACCGCAACGCTTTCTCCCATTTACCTGGAAGGACCAGCCTAATAGAGCATCGTATTGAAACCCTAACCGGACACATAGTCCGGCTGAGGCCTTACAGGATCCCGGAGGCCCGAAGGTTGATCATTAAGGAGATCGAAGAAATGATTAGGCTGGACATCATTGAACCGTCAACCAGTGCGTGGTGTTCTCCAATCGTACTCGTACCCAAGCCAGACGGGGCTGTACGATTTTGTATGGACTTTAGGCAGCTCAACATGATATCTCACTACGAGGCCTATCCCATGGCCAGGATGGATGAACTGCTGGAAAGGCTAGGTGCTGCCCGTTACCTCAGTACCTTGGACCTCACCAAGGGATACTGATAGATCCCACTAGGGGAATCTGACAAAGAAAAGACGGCCTTTGCTACGCCCCAGGGGCTCTTTCAGGATAAAGTACTACCATTTGGGTTGCATGGGGCTCCGGTCACCTTCCAGAGGTTGATGGACGTCCTTCTGCAGCCCCACGACCAGTACGCCGCAGCCTACCTGGACGACATTTTGATATACAGCGCATCATGGAGTGACCACCTGACCCATCTACGCGAGGTGGTCTGCACCCTGACCCAGGCCGGACTCCATATCAACCCAGGGAAATCGGTCCTAGGGACCTGAGAAACCAAGTACCTCAGACATGTAGTCGGTGGCGGAGTGATTCGACCACAGGTGTCCAAAATCGAGGCTATTCAGGGGATCCCAGTACCAACCAACAGGAAACAAATAAGGGCCTTCTTGGGGTTTATAGGGTACTATAGACGCTTTATTCCCGGTTTTTCTTCCCTGGCTGCACCGCTGACCGAGGCGTTAAAGATCGGGGGTTCCCCAGACCTGTCGACCAATCACGCAGCCATACTGGCCGTCGAGGAGCTGAAGCGAAGTATATCATCCCACCCGGTGTTGGTATGCCCTGACTTCCGGAAGCATTTCTTCCTGCAGACGGACGCCTCTGGCATGGGGTTGGGGTCAGTCCTGACACAGGAGGTGGACGGGTTCCTACGGCCGATCTGTTTTGTGAGCCGGAAGCTCCTTCCGCATGAGTTAGCGTATTCCACGATAGAAAAGGAATGTCTCTCCATCAAGTGGGCGGTGGACACCTTACGATATTACCTACTGGGGAGGAAGTTTACGTTGTATACCGACCATGCACCGCTGCAGTGGTTGGCGAGACACAAGGACACCAACCAACGGGTGCTGCGGTGGTTCCTGTCCCTCCAGCCCTTCGACTTCATCACCTTACATAGACCTGCGAGCTTCCAGCTGGTGGCGGATTACTTGTACAGGTGTTCGATCCGGCCCGACCGGCCTAGATCTGTGGTGGGGGTATGTGAGGATGTGAGCAGGGTGGGCGCCGGAATGCGGGACGCCCGGGCAGAGGAGCCCGCTGTACCGCGGGCGTGTGCGGCGCAAACGCTGCCAGGAGTCGCGCTGATGGGGAGCGCCGGGGAGGTGTCCCTGTCGACGGGAACGCCTTGTCGGTGTTCCGCGGCGGTGCCGGCATTGCAGCCGCAGTGCCGCGTACGCCCACGAGGACCCGGGCCACTAGCGCTGCGGCTGAGCAACCTGGGAACACAGCGTGCATCGGCGGCCGGTGGCGAGCGGCGGCGGGGCTTGGGAAGTCGAGAGCCCGGCTCGTGCCGACCGTTTGGCGTCGTAGGAGCGCCGTACACGTGGTCAGGAACCAGACAGTGGGGGCAAACCAGAACCCCCTCCTTACCTCGAGCAGGGCAGACCCCTAGCAGCAAAATAGGGCCTCGAGCTGGACGGGCCTCCGGGGAGCATGCCTCAAGGGAGACACCATGTTGGGGGGGCGGGGTCTATGGAGAGGGCGTGTGTCAGACACGACCCAGGTGGGATAGCGACCAGGGAGTGGCTGACAACAGGGAGGGGGAGCCGGGACCAGGCAGCCAAGGGAAAGGAGGAGGAGAAGAGGGGGCCGCTCTACTCATAGAGGGTGGGTGCCTAGGGTCCCCACCAATCGGAAAGGGGGGAGGGAAGTTGTCTCTGATTGGCCCTCTTTCCCTCCAAGCACCGGGTATAAAGGGGACTGGCCTAATGGCAGTTTTGTTGCTTTTTGCAGGGAGAAGGAGAGGAGAGTGAGAGCAACTGGTGGGCCTATCCGGGTCCGTGAGAACAGGAGACACTTCAAGGGGAGAGGAACTCCTGGTGCCTTTTACTCACAGTGAAGTAACTGTGGGACAACCTGGAGTCCAATCACCGTGGTAAAGATATTACATTTAACCAGTGTGTAATAAAGGTCTGCAAAAACTCCACATCGGCTACTGTCCTGATTTCCACAGAGTTCCTCCCTATTTCCTTAGATAAAACATTGTTGTTGTGTTGTCTGTCATAATCCGTAAAACTGATCCCTTTATCCGTGGAAGAAAGGATTTCAGGGCCCAACGCACCGCCCTTAATTCCAGCACATTGATATGAAGGCCAGACTCCTCCGATGACCAACGACCCTGAACCTGTAGGGAATCCAGATGAGCTCCCCATCCAGTTAGAGAAGCATCCGTCACCACGGTCATCTGGAACACCGGTTCCAGCAAGGGCATTCCCTTGGTCAGATTTATGGAAATTCTCCACCATTGAAGCACCTGGACGAGTTTGCTGGTGATGGTCAATTTGTCCGACCAACGCCCTTGACTCTGTGCCCATCGATCCACCAAGAATTCCTGAATCGGTCTCATGAAGAGATGACAATTGTTGATTAAGGGTATGCAGGACAACATGGTCCCCAGTAGGGACATGTATCTTCGCACTGACACTCTGGTGTCGACTTTCCAATCCAATGCTTTTTGCTGCAGCCTCAGAACCCTTTCTACGGATGGCTTTACCAGTCCTGACTGCGTCTGGAACTCCGCCCCCAGAAAGACCAAGGTCCTTGATGGCGATAAGGAGGACTTTTCGAAGTTTATCGCGAAGCCCAAACGTTGTAAGAGGCCCATGGTGGCATTCAGACTTTCCTGTGCCCTTTCCGAAGACAATCCCCTCATCAGCCAATCGTCCAGATAAGGGTACACATGATGACCTTCTTTCCATAACCAGGCTGCTACTGGAATTCATTTCGTGAACGTCCTGGGAGACGATTTCAGTCCGAACGGGAGGACCTTGAACTGATAGTGGGTTCGTCCGACGACGAACCGTATAAATCGTTTGTGTCGTCGACGCATCAGGATATGGAAGTATGCGTCCTGAAGGTCTAGCGACGACAAATAATCTCCCAGTTGTATCGAACGGATCACTTCTTGGAGTGTGAGCATCTTGAATTTTGATTCTTGAGCAGTTTCTTGAGAGCTTGTAGATCTAGAATGGGATGCCATTTTCCACTGGGTTTCTTGACGACAAAGTAACGGGAATACACTCCCGGTCCTCTTTCTGCCACCGGGACCAGTTCTATAGACCCTTTCTGAAGCATAAGCGACACCTCTTGCATTAGTATTTGAAGGTGGGGCTGCGTCGAGATCACTGGTGGAATACGTGGTGGCTTGCCCTTGAACTGTAGAGAATGGCCCAGATGTATCGTGTCCAAAACCCATTGGTCTGTTATGCGCGCCCACTCGTCGATGTGACGAGACACTCTGCCCCCCAGGACGTTCTGTAAATTGTCATTGCTGGCTTTTGGCCTGTTTATCCTTCGTCGACGAGGTGTAGGTGCCTCGTCGTCTGGAGGTTTGGTAATCTCTGCCTTTACGAGTAGCTTGGGCTGCACGTCTGTAGGCTTGGGAAGAGTAGGAGGGTCTGCTGAAACCTCGGCCTCTAGATGATCCAAACCGGGAGTTACCTGATGCTCCTCTGAAGGGACGAAAGGAACGAAAATTCCTAACACTCTGGAGGGCTCCAAGGGAACGAGCCGTGTCAGAATCTTCTTTCATGCCCTCCAAGGCTTCATCCACTTTCTCCCCGAAATGATGTTCTCCTTCGCACGGCATATCCATGACCTTATATTGTACCTCTGGTCTGAACGTCGTGCACTTAAGCCAGGCTTGCCTTCGTAACACTACGCCATTGTTGATTTGCTTAAAGCCTGATTCTGCCAGGTCGACAGCAATGTTAATGGAATGATTGGAAGCCTCTTCTCCCTCACGTACGAGCAGCATGGCAGATTTCCTGTGTTCCTCCGGGAGATGGTCCAAGATAGGAGCCAGCCGATGCCACATCTCCCTATCATACCTGGCCATAATAGCCAGGGAGTTGGCTGCTTTAACTGTAGTAGCTCCAACCGATAGCACGTTCTTCCCAAAAGCATCTCGTCTCCTGGCTTCGTTGTCTGGCGGGGTCATGCATTTGTGTTGCGACCTTGCCTTTCTGGCCGCCGCGGCGGATACCACTGATTCCGGCAAAGGTTGAGACGTCAGGCACTTGGGAGTCGATTCCGGAGCTTTGAATTTCTTTTCCAATCGACCTTTTACTGCCGGTTCTGAAAAAGGGTGACGCATGGTTTTTAGTCCCTCCTGCCAGACATGGTCTAAAATGGGGATAACAAATATCGCCTTTCTTCTCTTGCCCATATGATCGAACAGAAAACAATCTTTTTTCTCTTCTTCTGGGACTAGGCCAAACTCTGCACATGCCTTACCCATCATGGCATGGAAAGCACCCACGTCATCAGGTGGTGATGGCTGCGCCGGACTCTTTGGAGTTTCCATCTCCGCTTCAGAGTCTCATGTAGGGTCCCTTGAGGGGGATAACGAGATGTCTGAACCCGACCCTTCACGTTCCGACTCTGACAGTTCTCCTCCTTCCTGTGGACGAGAACGATCTTCCTCAACCGGGTAAGCGGTAGGAATTCTGGATGGAGGGCGAGGAGCCGGGCCCAGCTCGTCGACGACTGGCAAAGCCTGTAACACTGTCGGGACAAGCTGAGGTAACCGAGTATCCAAACGCTCCAACAGCTTCTGTAATGTGTTCAACAGCTCCAGGGACAGAACAGCCTGGGGATATAGTAAGGAAGAGGTAACTGGAATGGCACTTCCACTCAAGAGCGACCCCGAACCAGTTGGTTGTAATCCCAGATCGGTTGGATGTGTGACCGGATCACGGTCATCCTCCGCCGACGAGATGGAGAAAGCCGCTTCTGGTTGCAGCAAGGCCTCAAGCGGGATCGGATCAAAAACCTCTGGTTGCCATCCCACCGACGGGTCCACCGTCGACGATGACATCTTTTCCATAGGCGCTGTTTGACCTGACGAAATAGCCGTAGGAAGAGCCATCGCCGAAGACTAAGCAGGCGTCGACGACCGGATCGTCGTCGATGAAGTCTGTGGCGCAGGGCCTTGAGGCGTTCCTGCCGTTTTTGACCTCGATTTGTGGGACGAGGACTCTCGACTCGAGGTAGACTTATGACGGTCTCCTGAGGAGGATTTCGATGAGTCTTTTCTCTCCTTTTTAGATGAGGAGGAAGAAGACAGAGACGTATGCGAAGAGGAGGACCTCGCAGGATGTTTCTCCGAGGGGCATTTTTCAGATGAGCGCGATTTCTTCGCCGGAGGCTCCGCCGACACTGAGCGACGAGGGGGGACAGGAGACTTAGATCTAAAGGCTGTAGAGCCTACCTCCGATGCTGGGTACGCACCCGCTCCGTCATTGAGCCAAGTAACCAGGCGTCTGTTGCGGTCTTTTAGGGTCTTTTGTGAGAAGCCTTGACAGATCTCACATGTGTCCGCCGTATGATGAGGGTGAAGACAGTAGATACAGTCCATATGCCCGTCTCCTTCATACACCTTCTTAAGACTGCATGTAGCACACGGACGAAATAACGCCTTTCCAGACATTCTTCGTAAAGAAACAAGTCTAAGAAGCAGAAGAACGCACAACCTAATAAAATAGTAGATACTCGAGGTAATCCCACTACTTTGGAAGACGGTTGAAATCTGAGGGAGCCGCGGGGCGGGGCTATTTATACCTCTACGTCCTAGTGGCGCTGCCGTACGTGGCCCAAAACGACGTAGATAGGACACAAAAGTGTCAGAAGTTTTCCTATGGAAAAGGTCTATATAACTTACCGAGGATTCCCAGCCTGACGACGGGGAATATTCTAAGCATGTGAATCCATGAAAGATCCAATGCTGGAGAATAGGACTGCAAGTCTTATCCTTGGCCGCAAGTCATGGGGCTGCATCTCTCCAGCCCGAAAATCTCTCCACTGGCTCCCGTCAAGTTCAAGATCCTTTACATCATCCACAAGGATTCCTGGGGCATGGGACCCCGCTACATTCAACTCTCTCTCCCTAAATATCTCCCTGCTAGAGCCCTTCGGTCTTCTTGTTCCAACTCTCTGCAGATCAGATGCTTTTCCAAGCAGAGAGTGGGGGTAGATCTCTCTCCTCTTCAGGTGCCTCCCTCTGCAAAGGCCTCCATGCCCCTCTCAGACTTGAGCCGGATCTCCTTAAGTTCCAGAAACTTCCAAAACCCTCCTTTTCTCTTCCTCCTTCCCTCTCCCCATCCCCAGCTCCCCATCCCCATAATCTGAGAGTCTGGAAAGAAGGATTTGGTGGTTGACGGCGTCGATGGCCGCTGACAAGTCCAACAGAATTAGAAAAACTGAGCGGTTTTTATCCACTTTCTCGCTTAAAAGATCTAGAATTGAGATTGTGATGTATTTTGTAGGGGACTATTATCTAAAATTCCTGAGTTTTCTGTGAAAGATTGTATTTGGGAAACAATGACTCTCTCCAACTGTTTTGCAAGGGAAGAAAGTTGGGAAATCGGAAAAAGGTTTCCTGGGTGTAATGAAGGTTTCTTAGGAAGTGGTTTGATAATAGAACTTTTCCATCCATCTTGAGGGGACAATTCTTGTAGAGAAGCATTACATAGATTTCAGATGTCCTCTTGAAAGATTGGGTAAATATCATGGGCCAATGTCACTGGAATTTGTTCTACCTAAGATCCTGAACATTTCGCCAATAGTAAGAGTTGCGATAATGAATTCTTCCTGAAGGGTACAAAAGATTCAAGCGTAGTTGAGATTATAGGGGAAGCGTTTGACCATATTAAATTAGGTACATCTGTTTTTAGAGGTATACTATCCAGGTCATTCTGATTTATTCAATTTTTTGTATGAAATGAGAAGCCAGATCTACTTGGGACTGAGGTAAAGTTAACTTACTGATTTTAGTGCCATTGCACAGCTAGTTCACTACTGTGAACAATTTTTGTGCAGAGTTAAAGGCCAAGTCAATTTCCTGTCCATAGAAGAGTTGTTTTGCCTTACAAATGTCCCTTTTGTAACAGTGTTGTTGTTTTAGTTTCCTAAGACCCGATGGGTCATATGAATGACAGCAGAGTCTTTCCAAATGTCTGACTTTACACACATTAGATTTAAATTGGGTGTAAACCATTTCCTTACAGTCCTCTGTTTTGTCTGTGTTTTAGTTATTGTTAAGGGGACAATCTTATCAAGAGTATCTAGAATACGGAGATCTAAGGTTTCTGCACCATTACTTGATTAACTTTCATAACTGGAGTTTCACTTCGAGGTATTGTGAGTAGAGTTTCGGCTACTGCTTCCTTAGTAACTTGTTTCCAATTTCTTGAGGAGGACAATAGTTTGGTATTCAGACGATGTGGGTGTTTCAACAAAAAGATGGAATGGAATACCCCATTGGTCTGACTAGGAGAGGTAGTGGGGTCTATAGTTACCCTCAATTATCATCTGAAAATTTGGTCTAGGGTATGTCCAGCTATGATAGTTAAAGTGATTCTCAAATACAAGGTCTTCTAGAGATTCTAATACGTGAGCTACTGCCAGTTAATAAGTCAAAGAGTGTTACAGAGAGATTGTGTGCTAAATTGTTACTTGAGCCAGGAGGTCTATATATTAGTAAAATCACAAAAGGATCCAAGGATTCTATATGAACTCTTAAAACGAGTGTTTGTTGATAAGAAATAAGAATGAGGCAAAGGGACTGACAAGGGCAGTCAGCAGTACCAGCACGCTGTGCTGGAGTTCGAGTATTCTTTTCAGCTTCATCAGTGGAGGCGTGTGCTCAGAGGCGTGTCCCGAGCCCTCCACTCTACATACCCTCAGTCCTCCGCGAAGCGGACCGCGAAGGGACTGACAAGGGCAGTCAGCAGTACCAGCACGCTGTGCTGGAGTTCGAGTATTCTTTTCAGCTTCATCAGTGGAGGCGTGTGCTCAGAGGCGTGTCCCGAGCCCTCCACTCTACATACCCTCAGTCCTCCGCGAAGCGGACCGCGAAGGGACTGACAAGGGCAGTCAGCAGTCCGCGGGCCCGCGTGACCGCGTGCCTATTCAACTTCGAGACTTCTTACACAAAGAGCCACTCCTCCTCAGGCCCAGCGGATGGCGGCTCTGGACGATCCCGTAAAGCGGAAACCTGGCTTGGAAGACCAGGACAAGCGCTTGCTAAGAAACGGCAAACCTCGCCAGCCGCCGTCCCATAACAAGGACCATGCAACCTCGCCGGAAAGCGTGGAGCAGTTGGCTACTCAGAGGCTTCAACGGATCTCCCGCATTAAACACGCGAGCAAAATGATTCAGGCAAATACAAATCGCCCAGCGGAGCTTAACGAAGTAAGTGACTTCATGTTTCCCCCGATTGAATCCTTGGGCTTGGAGGGTACACCATCGCTGATAGTGCCGACTACAGAACAGGACCAAACTATCCCTCAAGAAACCATCTTAATAACGACGAGCCCCGCGTCTACCCACACACTCCCCTCTCCTCTATCCAATACGGAGGCCCAAGGTCCAGAAACAGGGAGGGGAAGCCCATCAAACCCGGAGCTGTTCCCACTGCTTAGGGAGGAAGCGCAAGAGGCTATGTCCGAGCAGCCCACGACCCCTATACAGAACGTGGAGGGGGGGGGGGGGGAGTCAGTCTGCGTCCTGCTTTTTGGACTCCCTCACGGAGCAAGCAACGCACAAGGGCGGCAGGAAACTACCCCGGTCAGACCCAACCCCGCCCTCACTCCCGGGGGAGTCAGTAGTGATCATGATACACAACACAGAGGGAGCTGCGGCAGTGGAGGATTTAAGAACACCTCCGGGACTAGTCGCCCCATCTTCCCCCCCCCCAATTGCTGTTTGAACTTGCTGGCGAGGAGGGAAGGGACGAGGAGGGAAGGGACGAACATCGGGGGTTGGAGATTGCGGGGACTGCCCTGGAAGAGGGGGGTACCCAACCCCCTGCTCCCCTCTCTCAGTCGGGAATTCCGAAGCCCAGCACCAGCCCAGCGAAAAAACATCCATTTCTACCCAGTACATCCCCCCCACCCTTACCCGGTGTGGTCGAGGTAACAGCAAACGCCAATGAGATTCCGGGCAACCTGCCGAAACTTTCGGGAGGCTCACAAAAGATGTCCTCTCGCAGAACGGTGAGGGCCAAACCCCCGTATAAAAGAGGACAGGGAAGGGGTAAAAAACATCTTATCCCTCATTGCATGTCAACGCTGAAAGAGTTTTTTGGGAAAAAGACACGAACGGAGGGTGAAGGATACCAAGATGTATCAGATGCAGAGCTTTTGGCCATAGTTGAAGATAGAGCCATACTCCCCTCAACCCTGAACTTCCCTGTTAAGATGACCACATCCTTAGAGAAAGCGGTTAATAGAGCTCCACACTTAACCGCTCAAGCGAGTCAGAGTCCAAATTTAATACACACGGGATCAGAAGCTGTAACGGGGAGGGACAAACCACAACCGGTTAATGGTGCTGTAACTTGTGATCTGTTGGACAAGACGACGTTGTCAACTCAGCCGCATACCGAGTTAGACGCTGGAAGGGGGACCTTGGGAAGTGCCACTTTGGTTACTGGCACCCCGCGCTCCATTAACAAACAAGCAGAGGGATTGGGGCTGTCAGGAACACTAGCGGGAGAGCCACACCCGCCCCTGGCTCCGGTTAATGGCCCCCCTGCGCTGCCCAATAGGTCCGTCCCCTGTTTTCCCCGATCTTTGGAATGTAGCTTGGAACCGTACATTAGAGGGGTGGGCCCTCCATACGAGGTAAACCCGAGCCACCCCAAAGAACGGGGCTCTCCGACGCCCCTCAGTCATCAAGGCGAACCTCCTCCTAGCCAAGTGTCTGAAACTCCCTCGCAAAAAGAGGACTTTATGTCCATTCTAGCTACAGTCACTATCGCGCTGGCACCATTTGGGAAATTATACGAAGCCATCAGCGATACTTTAAAAGACCAAACCACTCTGATCGCACATATGCACACCAAACTGAATTTCCTAGAGGGGTTCATTACAGCCTCTCAACAGCACAAAGGCGACGACACGGAAAGTTCGAGTGGGGGGAGCAAATCCCTGGTAGTAGACCAGCTACCAACCGACCACCCGTGCTCTGGAAACAGGACAGAAAACGCGCAGGGGACACAATTGATCGATCGGCCTTGCTCGAGAGAAGCCCCCGAGATGAATCAAGGTCTCGAGCCCGGCCGGGAGATAGAGGTGGGCACTTGGCCCACTGACAGACCACTACCCTTGGCGAAAAGTGCAACACAGACGGAACTCCGCTCAAAGGGGGGCCAGTCTTTGAATGAATCGACTGGTAAACCAGGAAGGAAAAATGGATCAGTTGCATTTGCCCTCCCAGAAAGTGCAGCGATCCAATCAGTCGCGAAACCAATAGACTTCTCCAAAATGAAAATCCCGTCTACCTTTGAAATATTCCAACACAAAGGCCAAAGTGAACCGGTCTGTAAGTGCAAGAAGGCTTCAAAACATAAGCCCCCACAACAGCCCGCACAAAAAGACAAAACAGAGAGCCGAGGTCAAAGTAACCAAGAGAAACCTACCCCACCAATACAAAATCGCCAAGTCTTCAAACTAAAACCCTCGGATAAGACGCAGAAGGCCTTACGGAGTCCAGAGAGGTCGCAAGATGATTCTTGGAACTCACTTGACCTAATGAACATGAGTACCTACACGGTCGAGGACTCAGAATCAGAAATTCCGCAAGCGCTGAATCAAAAAAGAAAAAAAACGGAAAGTCGCGAAAACAGAGAAGCAGAGGAACCAAAATCAAAGGCTCTGCTTCTTGATTCTCCCTCGACATCGCCGCGAGTGTGGGAAAAAACTACTTTGCCACAAAAAAGAGCAAGTAGGAACCGGGGACAATTGCGGGGTAAGGGGCTTCAGGGGAGAAATCAAGGAGAAGTCCACCGCAGAGACTCTCAACAAAGATCGCGCTCTCCAGGGGAGAAGAACCCTTGGGTCCAACATGACAGAAAAAAGGATAGGAGCCCATCAATTGACAAACCCAAACACCAGTATAGAACCAGGGCTCACGCTCCGTCGGGGTCACCAGGCCGGCGGGTTGACGTAGCCACCCGTTCTAACCACCCTCCTCCGCCTAGACAAAGGAATATGACGACAAGAACTTTTAATTTGCAAAGAAGACATGATAGACAGGATAGTTGGACACTGAACCGCAAAGCTCTATTCAAACTGTTTCAGGAGAGCCGGTTGTCTCATATCGATGTTACAAAAGACATAAAAATCCTGGAACCGAATCCTAACGGAAGAAAGGATAGTTCGTTCCTACACATAGTATCGAATCATATTCAAGAACAAATCTGGAAAGCAAGAGACAAATTGTACAATCTTGGCTTCGATTTGTCAAATGCGAGGGAGGGCAAAACACAGTCTGTGCCCCCGCAGGAGTGGTCTTATCATCGATCTAGACAGCAGGAAACTGATCGAGGCTCTCTGCTGTACAAGATTCCTACCGGGGAACAAGCTCCCAGTAAATATGTGGAAAACCGGATCCGGCGCAAATCCAATATTCTGAACACTCGACGGGACGCGAACAGGAGAGTGAGTTCGGAGAGGGATCTTTCACCGGCAGCACACCCGACTTGTAATGTAACTCATAGAATCTTCCAACGCATTGACAAAACAGATGAGACAACGAAGCACGGCAGAAGCTTATCGGGAAAAATTGACCCAGTTGCAGAGGGAACAATTTATAGCAGGCACTCCCAGAAATCCCAAATCAGAAGGCAGTAGCCACCAGAGGGGCCTTCCGGCGATTCCCTCAGGAAGGCATGGGCTCCCATGGAACCCCCAGAAGCATCGTTGAAACTAGGATCGTGGAATACCAGAGGTTTTGCTCACTTAACTGTCACACCAGACGTTAACTTTGGGAGTTTCGACGCCTTATGCCTGCAGGAAACTTGGCTAATTGAGCCACCCACTTTAGACGGTTTCCAAATGGCACATTCGCCGGCTCAAAGAAGCGAGAGGGGCAGACCGAGATCTGGCCTAATTACTGCCATAAGAGTGGGCTCTGGCTTATCATTGTCAAAGATACTTCTGGCCTCAGAATTCATTCTGGCGACGCTCTTGGAGTGGGAAAAGAAGGAAGGTTCTTCGGAGCTGAATCAAAATGTAGAGATTCTATTGATCAACGTCTACTGGAACCCAAAGCGAGTGACCAACGACTATTTCCTCGCTCAAATTGAGACTCTAATAGACGACTTCCTGATAACATCTACTTCCAGCGACGTGATCATCACCGGAGACCTGAATACTGATCTAACTTTCCACTCCAAAGTGCCCCAAAGTAGAAATAACATGTGGCACAACCTTCTAAATGCAAGAGAGATGCACATCCTCAAGCAAAAGGATGTGAAGAAGCTCAAAGCCATCCCAACTTGGGAGAGAGAGGATCAAGCGGCAACTATAGACTACATACAGGTTTCGAGAAGCCTATTGCCATTGCTCATAACCTTTACAATTACCAGGACGCAACATAGCGACCATAACTTGCTCGCCTTCTCGTGGTATTCACGGAAAAGAGAGGCGGTTTACGACGCTCAGAACCTGGAAGTACATCAGAGCGGGATAAGGCTGAGACTGTCAGAAGTAGCCATTGCCAACATAACCACCCAATACAAGGCACGATCGCTGGTGGCCAATTTATGCCCGGAAAGACGGATCGAATACTCGCCCCTTCTGACAGTGTACCATCGGAAAAAAGGAGCGTTGAAGCAAGAAAACAAGGTCCCACTCCATACTTACAATGAACAACTAGTTGCACGAAGAAAGGGGGTCAGAAAATTGCAACGGGAGGCCGCAAAAACAACATCGCTAAGTAAGAAGGCTGAAGCTATTAAGGCAGCAAAAACCTACAAAACCTGGTTGAAGTTAACAAAAGCAAACAGGTTCCAAGCTGACGCGGAGAATATGCTGCGTGCTATCAGTGGCCATAAGGCACGTGACTTCTGGTCACTGATTAAGGGTAATTCTAAAGTAGTGAACCAGGCACTGCAAAATTCAATTGGTGAAAAAATATGGCTATCCCACTTTGAAAAACTGTATGGAGTCAAAGAGAAAAAAAAAGAGAGCAAGGCCTCCAGCTCTGGGGACCGGTGGGAAATCCCTCTGGACCTGAACACAATCAAAGGGAAAATAATACATCTCAATGGATCCAGAGCGGCAGGCCCCGACGGAATAACCAATTTCGATATAAAAAACAAATTGGAATTCTGGGCACTTTTCATCAAGGAGGTCTTCTCAAATTGCGTCAGATTCTCGACCATTCCTTCGTCATGGAAAAAAGCGATCCTGGTCCCCATTTTCAAAAAGGGAGCTAAAGATAACCCTTCACATTACCGCCCGATCGCCCTACTTGATTCCATAGGAAAGCTCTTTGGTGCCCTAATCCTGGATAATTTCAGTAACTGGATCTCCGTGACCGGCCTGTCGGACCCTTTCCAGGCGGGTTTCGTGAAAAATGTCGGAACAACGGTTAACATCTTGGCGGTGAGCACACTTAAAGCTAAAGTGTTCGAGGGCAGTCCGAAGATCTACATGGCATTCATTGATCTGGTACAGGCCTTCGATCGGGTAGACAGGCAACGTCTTTGGGAAAAATTACAACTTCATGCCTGTCCCCCAAGGATACTGGAGCCCATAAAGGCCTTGTACACGGAAACTACAATATGTGTTCGGTTAAACAATCAAGGCCTGCTATCTTCCTGGATGAAGACGGAAAGAGGGGTAAAGCAGGGATGTCCCTTAGCTCCCGCTCTGTACAACGCATACACGGCCGATTTTAAAGAGCACGAAACAAGAGTCCGGATGTTCCCTCCAACACTGGGATCCAGCAAAATCTCACGCTTATTATATGCGGACGATATAATCCTCTTCGATGTTACTCCGATCGGCCTCCAGAGGCAGATAAACAACCTTGTCTCCTATCTGAAGGAAAACAACCTCTTGATGAACTTGGAAAAGACTAAGATCATGACTCTGGGCGGAAACGAAAGGAAGTTGGAGAAATTCACATGGGCGGTAAACAACACCAAACTCGAACTGGTGGATAGCTTCAAATACCTGGGCGTTATTATCAACAAGAACAGTAAGGAAACAATGATGCAGGAGAGCATCATGTCCAAAGCGAGACTACTCATTTCACAATCCCGAGCAGTATTGAAAAAATATGGAAAATTCACGATGGCGCCAGTGGTGACGTTCTATAAGTCTAAAGTGATCCCTACACTCACCTACGGGGCAGAAGCTCTACCAAACCTCCCAACATCCTTTTGGTTAAAACTGGAAGGATTCTATTGGAGAAAGGTCCTTAATCTCCCCGACTCGCTTACAATGGTGTTAATAAGAAGGGAACTTTCTCTACAATCGCTGACCTCCATTGTGACTCGGAACGAAGCCATGCTATTCCGAAAGTCTTTACTCCCAAGCGCCCCTTTGATTATGCAAGAAATCCATCAAGAAATTCAGTCGGGATCATGCAAAATGCTAACAAAATGGGCGGCAAAGATCGATGCAATTTTGAAGGGTGTTGGAAGTTCTAAAGACGAATTAATTTACAACCCTTCTAAGGTCAAATTGCGTCTACTACACCAAGATTGGATTGATACACTGGAAAAAGCAGCCGCTTCGAAGTTGTTCACTGATCTGCCTCTACAACTGACTAAAGTGAACGAACTTAAGTCTTACTTGGTGAAAGTGCCAGATTCGAATCTTAGGGCGAACTTCTTAAGAATCCGCCTGAACATTCTACACACAAGAGAAGTTCTATTCCGAAGAAAACTGGCTTCGGACATAACCTGCAGATTCTGTAGAAAGTTAGAGATGGCAGAAACCATAAAACACCTACTGCTAAACTGCTTAGGAGTCACGGGCCCCCGCCAGAGACATCTGGGACACTTGTTCAAAAATCTATATATCTATGATGAAGAGGAATGGTGGTGTCGGCTTCTAAGTGGGGAAAAGACTACTTGGGTAATTGCGGTGGTGGGCTTCTTCCGAGAGTTAAAACTGCTCAACTGACGGCAGTTAAGAGGGGGCTGGTTTGCCAGCCGGGGGTCCCTATTTCATCTCCTCCTGGGGGGAAGCTAAATTTGACCCTGACTCCGAACCTGAACTCGAACTGAAAAAGAATTGATCTGACGGAGCCTCGCGGGCGTGACGTTTGGGGCGCAGGTCAAAGAATGACGGTGGGAAACCTGGAACAGTTAACGAGGAAACGTGAAAACTTTTCTTTTCTTCGTTCTACACCTCTTCAATTTTGTAAAAATTGTTCTATACAATTAAATCAAATAAAAAAAAATAAAAAAAAATAAGAATGAGGTAGAGAGGCGATATTTAGATCGAAGTTGTAAATTATAGCTAGACCACTGCCTTTTTTTGGTCAGCTGTGATTTTGATAAATACCTGTAGGTAGTGGGGGTTAGGTAAGCTCATAGACCAGGATTATTAGGGATCCAGGCCTCTGACAAGCAAGATATCTACATTTGAGTTCAAGAATTGGGATCAAGTATCTAATTACTAGCTGCTGATCTTGCGTTCAGTAGGAGGCAGCATAGGCTTTTGGTGGTGCTCAAGGAGGGCCTTATTATTGTTGAGATAAATTTATTAGCTTGTAGTTTTTTGAAGCAATAATTGTTTTTAACATTAATGGAATGATATAGGTCTAGATTGAAGTTACAAAGAACCTCTTGATTTAGAATCAACTTGGTTGTAAAGTTATTCAAGATAACGTTCAGATTTCTGATTGTAATGCTATATTGAAAATCAGGAAGAAATATGGTGGCTTCAGACTTGATGAGGAAGCAAACAGGCTTCCGTTAAGCGCTTCTTCAATGAGCCAGCTGCAATGACTGACGCACCATCATGTAATTTATATAGTGTTCAGAGATAAAAGTAGAAAGAGGTCTATGCTGATGCCGATAGTAGAGGTCTACTTTGTTACGTTAGAGTAACTTGTTTGGAAGTTCTTAACTTTGGACCAAAAGGCTGGCACATACTAGCTGTAAGCAATTTCACAACAATAATATACAAATAAAAATGATCAAGCAGTCAGTTTGTTCAAAACCAGTACAAGTAGAAAAGCATGTGCAGTCTAAAACAGGAACATAAAACGCACTATTCAGTCAAGAAGTGGTCTAGACCAAGAGAGCAACCTACATTTGCTAATTGCCATATATATATTTTAGTTATTTTGGAGAAACAGAGGGCAAAATCATCAGCTGTTAGTGAGTAGATACAACAGGAACAGGGGTGGACTAGCCTAGCCTGGAGGGATTGAGAAAGCTTATGGAGGTACAAGCAGAGATCTGTTGTCATATGATTAGTATAGTCGGAACACTCATGTTTCCTAGGCCCATACGTAAAGAGACATCCAGTCCACAGAACTCCATGAAAAAAATGGATTTGTAGTCCTACATTTAAAATGGAAAAGTTAAAACTACAATCCGTAGAATTCCATTACAAAAACGGGAATTTAATGCTTTTCTCACACAAGGAACTCAGAAATCTCTAGTAGAAGGACTTGGCAGAGTACCCGTCTGGGGTAAATAAAAAAAAGAGTGCATTCTTGCGCAAGGCCAGGAGGGCTTAATAGCGGAGACTGCACCATTAAGGGGGCGGTGGGGAAGTGGGTAGTATTATGCAAGACAGTATCATTCAAAGTGAACAGCAAGTGCTGTGGTGAAAAGCAGGAACTGCTGGTAAATAGAGCATGTGGTGGCTCTGAGGGGGGCGGGTGAATGGGATGCTAGGGCTAGGATGAAAGACCTGACTTTGTTACAATAGGGTTCCAAGGAATCCGGTCTGAATATGTGTTTAGGGATGAGTAGGAGGGGTTGGGGCGGTCAGAGAAAGTGAAATGTGTACGAAGGCATGGTCAGATGGAGAAAGATCAAAAGTTGGGTAGATGTGTGGAGACCAGAGGAGCAGAAAATGAGGATGATCACAAAGTGAAGGTGGGATGCTATGTTGTGAGGTATGACCAGAAAGTGGTCCAAGGGAATGAGTGTGCATAGGGTTCTGTGCAGTTAACACAAAACTTCATGGCAGATGATAGCCACGATGCACCATAATGAACCCTACCTAGTCTCCAGCTTAGAGTTGCTTATATAGGATTACTGCTCCAATGAAAACGTGCCAAGTCTTTTAAGGATTGGGCTACAATATGTGATTCCACCAGTAGTGTATTGCTCTTTCTGTGGAGCTACAGTTCCTTTTGTATGGCCTTAGGGCAGTGGTATTCAAACTGGGGGGTGGGAGGGTACACCCCCATGGGGAGGTGGCATGATTCCCAGGGGGGTGCAGGAACCTAGCCTGAAATGACTCCAAAAAAACAGGTTTTAACTTTTTATTTGTTTAAAAGGGGGAAAGAAAAAGCCAACGTATAAAACCAGATAGTATGGAGAAGCCTGGTTTATCATTAGAGAATCATTACCCATTTAGGGATTACCATGTCGGGCGCGATGCGGCGCCAGAGCGAGGCTCAGCATCCTGGTTGCTAAGCAACCGTGCTTAATAGCACACAACATCTGCCGGCAGGCGGAAGAGCCGGCCACCTTCAAAGGCCATTCTAAGGCCCTGTTTGCCGCGTACGGCGCGTGGCGAGTTGCCAGGATACAGATTTATGGACTTCTGGTGCTCCCGGACAATACATGCTTACACCGTTGGAACGCATCCGACGAGCAGGAGCTCACCTCATGAGGCCCGACACCGCAGGAGTAGCGGGCCTGGCAAGGAAACCTTCCGGGATCAGATACCTTTTGCTGGTCATCCAGCTTTGAATCTGCTTCATTACGGCATTAATGCACACAAGTGCTCCGAGCTGCCCCATTAAGGCCCCTGGCAACTTGCACATGCATGCGCCTTGTACTCTCCTGTAACAATCAATGCCCGTCAGTTAACTGTGTCACTCATGTTCATTGCCTTACTCTGCACCCACTTTGCCCCTCGTGCCTTATGCATGACCTCGGATTCTGCGCTCTGATGCAAACGATCTCAATATGAGAGTTCAGCACATGTGTGCCCCCATTGTGTATTTGCACTCAAATGCTTTGATGTACTCCAGCCAACATGCGACCGCAATGCATATGAGTTGTGTTGTGCCCCATGATCGCTTCCCGACCACATTTGAACTGTGTTGTGCTTATGGTCGCCTCCTGACCACATTTGAACTGTGCTGTGCCTTATGGTTGCCTCCTGACCACATTTGAACTGTGTTGTGCCTTATGGTCGCCTCCTGACCACATTTGAACTGTGCTGTGCCTTATGGTCGCCTCCTGACCACATTTGAACTGTGTTGTGCCTTATGGTCGCCTCCTGACCATATTTGAACTGTGTTGTGCCTTATGGTCGCCTCCAGACCGTATCTGATTTGCTGTGTGCCTACCTTATGTCACCAATGCCACATACTCACCAATCTCCTGCACGCCTCCTTAGCCATAGCATGCTATCCTGCCTTATCGCAATCATGTTCCCCTTTTGTGTCATGCAAAGTAACATACTTTGCAATGGCAATAGCTACATATCCCACAAAAATGGTCTAGCCAGACTGGCCTGCCCAAGACATTACTCTATCATATGCCCCACACCATTCTTGCCTACCACTCCTGCCTTCCTCCCAGTCTCACAATCAGCCCCTCCGACCCATTACCACGCATACTTTTCTGATGTCCCGGCTACCAAGCACTTAGATACCTCCAAGCGGAACCCTACCAATATAAGTACATCAAGCCCCACCTTTGGCTCCAGTACCTCCACAACTGCTGACCTTACTGTCTCTCGAACCACCACCCTCACCCCTATTGATCGGAACAAGAGACTTGGTGCCAGAACCTACCACAAGACTAGCACACCCCTAGCTAAGCGACCCAATAAGACCATCAATCACACTGCAATACCTAGCAATTCCACCCTCTCTATTCCTAAAGGAGCTCTTCTAAATGTTAGATCACTAGTCGCCCATTCCATAGAAGTAGCCGACATTATTCTAACTAACAACTTGGACTTCCTTGCTGTTACCGAAACCTGGTTGCATGATGCTGCAGGACCATCTCTCACCCTAGCTATACCAGACAACTATACCATCCTCAGAGCAGATAGACCCAACGCACGAGGAGGAGGTGTAGCTATCATTTCCAAGTCCTCGCTTAATATTAGACTAGCCTCGTCTCCTCCACTTAAATCATGTGAACTTCTCACATTCAAATTACAAACGTCCCCTAAGAGCACTATTACGATGCATTTAATTTACAGACCCCCGGGCCCACCAGGCTCATTTGAGGAAGACATCACCTCACTAGTTGCCGAAAGTTCCAAACTTTCAGCTCAAATGATTATACTTGGAGACTTCAATCTTGGGTTTAATGACCCCCTCGACACCCCAGCCACTGCCCTGGCCACAGCATTAGAGGAGCATGGCCTTCAACAATTCTGCTCCAAACCTACCCACTCGAAGGGTAGAATCCTCGATTGGGTAACCGCCCTTAACTGCAACATTACCATGAAGGATCCCATACAGCTCGTATGGACTGATCATCATTTCCTCCCATTTGACATTAACACTAGTAATCTAGTGCATAACAAGCCTGTTTCTGCTCCAGCCTGCCTAACTAGGAAAAAGAGTAACATCACAGCGGAAGCCTTAATACCCTTGGTGACCCCTATTCTGAACGCACTACCAGCCACAACTGACCTGAACCAACTGGTCAACGTCTACAATGATTCCATGGCCAAAACAGTTGACACTATTGCCCCACTAAAAATGCGCAAAGGGAAACCAAAAGCGCACCTGAATACATGGTACAACCCAGAACTTAAACTCCTCCGGCAACAAAAAAGTAAACTGGAAGCACTATGGAAATCAGTGCCCTCAGCAATTAACAGAACTAATCTCACTAATATATCCACTCTCTATAAAAATGAGATTATACGCGCAAAGAAAGAATCGCTCAACTCCAGGATCTCGCAGGCAAGTTCCAGCTCAAAGGAGCTCTTTAACATTCTAAAGGAATTAGAAAACCCCATTCCTCCCACGGATACTTGCATTAAAGATAAACCTTGGTGCACAGGGATCCAGAATGCCCTCGTTAACAAAATTTCAGGGCTCCAGTCTAAAATTGACAATAAACAACAACAACTCACTCATGATCCGACTTCCAGTCCCACCCCTCCCCCTCCTACAGCCACCAGCCCAGGGTTTACCTTCAAAAAGGTATCCATACCCGAAGTACAAAAAATTATAGCGTCATTGAAACCCTCGAACTGCAAGGGGGACAGCTATCCCGCACAGATTATAAAAGATGCTGCCAGGGATCTCTCCCCTTTCATTACAAAATTAATAAACTTGTCATTCTCTGATAACTCGGTCCCTAGCAATCTGAAACAATCCTGGGTCCTACCACTACTAAAAAAAACTACCCTCGACCCAGATATACCCACGAATTACAGACCCATCACCACTGTCCCATTCTTACTAAAAATTCTTGATAGAGTTGCCTATCTACAAATCCAGGATTACCTCGAGACAAACCATCTACTAGGAATTCGCCAATCCGGCTTTCGTCCACAACACGGGACAGAAACGGCCCTTGTTGATCTGAAGTGCCAAATAGACGACCTCAAAGATAAAGGTAAAGCTGGCATCCTTCTTCTTCTTGACCTATCCGCTGCCTTTGACTTGGTTGATCACAAAATCCTGTGCAACCATCTGTCATCGGCAGGACACTTCTCCCATTCCGCAATTTCATGGATCCAATCCTTCCTGGACAAAAGGACCATGCGGGTTTTCTCACCCCTAGCAGCGGCCGACCCTATCCCTATCACTTGTGGTGTCCCACAAGGATCTTGTGTCTCACCGACTTTGTATAATATTTTTACAAAGCCCCTATTCGACAAGCTGGACCATCTGGGTGTCACCTACACCAACTACGCAGATGACACCCAGATACTCCTCACTTTATCCGGCAACTATAATTCGGACGCCAATTGGATCAATGAAGTCTTTTCCATCATTCAGGCATGTATGGCCACACATGGCCTCTGCCTGAATGATGACAAGACTGAACTGCTCCTTGTCGGCTCACCCAACGCCATTCGGAAACTTAGTCCCAGCTACACTAGCTTTACCATTGACCGTAACACCATCCCTATCGCCAAGAGTGTAAAAACCCTTGGTTTCTACCTCGACACGAATACCAATCTAGCCAAATAAATTAATATGACTGCCTCAGCCACGGCCTACACGGGCAAACTAATTAGGGCCTGTAGACCGCTGATCTCCCCTAACAACTGCCTCACCTTAGCCAGAGCACTTATACAATCTAAACTAGATTATTGCAATAGTCTCTATGTAGGTGCCAACAAAACGGTAATTAATAAACTGCAAGTTCTACAAAATAATGCACTCCGTGCCGCCCTGAATATTCCCAGAAGAGAACATATTTCGGCTACCAGAATTGCATGCAAATGGCTCTCCATCCAACAAAAAATAGATCTAAAAACCATCTGCCTCACCTATAAAGCACTCAACTGCCTTGCCCCGCCCTATCTCACCAACAAATTTACATTAAGACAGAACACTAGAACCACTAGATCCTCTAATACACTACAACTGACTGTGCCCAAATACTCCCTCAAAAGAGCTGGTGGTTCCAGCTTCCCAGTTCTGGCTTCACAACTCTGGAACTCCATTCCACTGGATATCAAATCCACTCCTACCTTCCAGCCTTTCAGAACTAAGGTCATCACCTGGTTACTCAACAATTAACCTACCATGATTGAATGCATACCTACTGCAAGAATGTATTTTGCACTATGTCAGCATATTATTGTCTATGCACTAATTGCTGTCCTGTCAAGTATACCTTTGCTTCATCACTGTACTATTGTGATCTACTTTGTGACCTATTGTTACCTACTTTGCCTGTAACTCGAAGCTCAAGCGCCCATATACCCTTGGGTCAGGTGCGCTTTATAAATTAATAAACAAACAAACAAACAAACAAAACAAACAAACAAATTAGTTATCCATCATTCATTCGGATTAGTACTGATAAGTAGTGATTAGTTATCCATTATCCACATATTATGTAGCCATTTGCATTTGCTATAGAGTGAGGCCTGTTATATTTGAAGTGCTTTGGTAGAGATATGTTATGTATTATGTATGCATTGTAGAGACACGCATGAGTGTGCACTTAGAGTATGCATTCAGCTTTGAGTATAGTGCTTGGTATGAATGAATGCGTTAGGCACTACATTCGAGAATAGAAAGCATATAGCTGGCACCTATGGCATTTTGAAGCCATCTTGAGTTGTTTTGAGTTACAGTGTACGAGGAATGCGTAAACAGTTTGGTTGTTCAGAGATTAGACGTGACTCTTGTCCGAGTGGAACACGGAGAAGGGCTGGCTTAGCAGGCCTGCCTGGCTGGTGTTCACAGACAGATGGTGGGGGCCATGCAGGGAGTGCGTTGCCTCACGGAGAGACATGCAGAAGAGTGGGATTTCAGTGGAGTGAACAGAGGAATATGAGAGATGGTATGGTAACACGTAGCACTGATAGTATGTACAAGATGATGTGCAAATGTCACGATGACAAGAACACGCAGTAATTGGACAGAACACACAGTGCATCACAGACTTTCAGGCACTGCTCGGATTTAGAAATGCTGACAGAGAGACACATGTAACCATAATGATTTATGTAGGTCATTGAATAGTATAACCAGAGCTGAGGCTTTGGGAGTTACTAGATGTAGTTGAAGCAGACTCTGACTCTGCGATTGAGAGGCGTTTGGTGTGGCATTGATGGAGGCATTGGAATGCAGCCTTGGCAGTTCAGCTTGGGAGAGTTCAAGAGCTTGGCAGAGGCATTGAGGCAGTTTGAGTGACCAGACTGGCAGAGAGAGTTGGCAGGAAGACCAGACCACCTAGAGGCCAAGGAGAGGTCCTGACTGACTGGCTGGTTGCAGAGTGGGAAGCTTGCACATGGCAAGAGGGGAGTATTGATCTGAATAAGACACATGCCAATGGGGAATTAGGACAGACACTCACACAGAGCTTTGGCTGACATGATAGATGGGGTAATCAGACAGGGATTGTCTTAGAGTGTGAAGTGTGGTGTGGATTGGAGAGGAATGGGGAATGCTGACACTTGCCATATGTATGAATACACTGGATAAGTTGCTATTAGATTGCTTGCATTAGAAGTTATTGCATCGCATATTAGATTTGCACCCAAAGCATAAAAGGTGCAAATTCGAGATTTTCATTATAGTAGTGTTTGCATCATGCATTGCTGTGCATGAATAAATGTATTCCATTGTATTATAATTGAAAATGATGTGTGTTTTTATTTGTGTATGTGTCTATTCTTAGGGTTATGGTATTAGGTTATGTTAGTGTGTCCATAGTATGGTAATTTAGGAGTAACTTTGGAGTAACACAGTGCTCAATCGCCCTGAGATACAAGAGCAGGGGGGGGCATAGTGATCCACTACCCCGAGGTAGATTTGGCGAACTAACAACATGCTCAGTGTTGGAGTGGCTGAACCAGGAAATATTCACCCTGGAAGTGCGCTCAATACCCCTTTCCATAGAGCGTGCTTCCAGGGTGTTCGCAGGAACAAAACGGGACCAGAATTATAAGAGATAAGGAGGGGTGCCCTGGGGTTGTTTGTGGAAAGGGTTGGGAGGGTCTTTTGTGTTTTTGGAGATGGTGGGGGAGCCCTAGGGTTGTTTTTTGAGCAGGTTGGGCTCTGGAGTTGTTTTTGGAGAGAATGGGGGCCCTGGGACTATGCAGGGTGTGGGTTAGGGGGAGCCCAGGGACTACGCAAACAGTGGGGTAGGGAGGAGCAGGCAGGGAGAGCCTAGGGCAGGAACGGCTCGTCCATAATGAGCGAAGGGGCATTGACCTAGTGGCCCGCTCACCCATTATGGAGGAGCCGAGGAGTCAGAGCTCCCTCGGCTGCTTTTTCCAGCTAAGGGAGTGCTCCTGGGCTTGCTATACTGCCAAAGGGAAACAATGCTTCCCTTTGACAGTTCGGTTCTCTAGCAGCGTATGATCAATGAGCTATGCAAGGCTGGGGGCATTTTGCTTCGCCAGCCTCGCATGGCTCATTGGAAATGCTGGCTGGAGAACTGCATGTCTGTATGTGCTAGGGGGAGCTACTGCACCTCCTCGCACATACAGACGGATGGAGGGGGCATTTTAGCACCCACGCTCCGGCTCCCTTCATGCATGTGCAGGAACCAGGAAGCTCTTGCTTCCCGATTCCTGTTATGATGCATGAGCTTTAGCACTGGGGAGGAAACTTCAGGACCTGGGCAGAAGGAAAGTTTATGTTCATAAATGTTTTATTTAAGTATGTGTATGGATGAATGTATGCTTGTGTTATGAATGAGTGTATGATGGGTGCTGGTGTGGGTGCTGTGTGAATGTGTGGTGCGTGTTTGTGTTGGTCTGTGGAGCTGATATTGGCGAGTGGGGGCAAGCAGGAGGAGGTACAACCAAGGCATTTTTAAAATTCCTTTGCTGCACAGTCCCCCTGGTATTTTATTTACTGTACATCTATCAGATGTCCAGTAACACATGCCATGCCTGGCCCCTGGACTCCCCAGCACCAATTGCAAATTGTTTGGCTTTTTAACCATTTTATTTTTAATTGTGCTCTAGAAAGCAGCATTTTAACCCATTATTTAAAAAAAATTCCCGGGGAGAATCCCCCCTCACCCACCCGGACTCCATCTTGATTGGTTCGGGCTCCCGCGGTATGCTTGGTCGCTATGGCATATCTGGGCGAAATATTTATGCCCCTTCACTGGGAGCGGGTGGGGGGAGCCCAGGGACTGTGGTGGGAGCAGAGGGGTTGGGGAGGGGGGGTCTCGGGATAGCTGTGGGAGCAGGTTGGGGAAAGCCCAGGGACTAGGCTAGTAATGGGATGAGGGAGCTAAGAGGCTGTGATGGAAGCCGTTGGGGAAGCCCAGGGACTATACTGGGAGTAGGGTGCAGTGACAGCGCACAATAGTTCACAGCAATTTGGACTTACTGTCCATTACCATTTACGGGGGGACCGGCCTGCCCACATTTTGCGATGGGAGGTCTGGTCCAAAAAAGCTTAAAGACTCCTGCCTTAAGAATCTCCCCGTTTACATTTTGGAACCTCTAATACGGATTTTAAAAAACG
This sequence comes from Ambystoma mexicanum, assembly GCF_040938575.1. Lineage (NCBI taxonomy): Eukaryota > Metazoa > Chordata > Amphibia > Caudata > Ambystomatidae > Ambystoma > Ambystoma mexicanum. The sequence continues at coordinate 638,835,113 of NC_090928.1, read as the reverse complement.
TGCATTTATAATACGGTAAAATGTCAAACTCCCCCTGTCCCCCCGCCCCATTTTCCTTTTTTCCTCTAATGCTTGCGGAGATCTTTGAATCTGTTTTCAACACAAATCTTGAGCCATTTTAGTAGCCATTCTTTGGTCTTTATCCTTCTGGCGCCCCAGCCTCCAATACTAAACACTTTTATTCGGATGAGATCTCAAACGATTTGTATCGAAAAAAAAGCCTCACTATCTGCCCCCAACAAACCTTACTAGTGCCAAACCTCTCACAATATTTTGTCACTTTAAAGGTGGATTTTCTAACAAAATCTCCATCCCGAACCAGTAGCATTTAAAACCTATTCCCCATACAGTATTTCTACCCTGGCTCTGTGCCCCAAGTGCAGTACTTTTCACTTGTCTGTTTGCATGTCCCCCCTCTATGTTTCGCTCGCAGTGGTCTTCGCTCTCCTCGTTTTCACTTCCCACCGACATGGCAAGCCTATTGGAGACTGCAATTGCATCAGCAGATAAGCATACCCTTCCTCACAACTCCCAGCAATGTGACCTACAGATGCACAGAAGAGCAGCGGTTCCGACATTTACCCTTGCGTGGCACTCCACGTGCAATGCTCATTTTGCACTTTCAGCATTAGCACCCTTAGAGGCCTGTCACTCAGTTAGGGAAGCAGAAAGACCCCGGCTATTTTTGCAGTTTCCCATGTTTTTCTCACAGTAGGTATTTCCTAATCCTTGGACCAGGAATTGCGTACATCCTCTGGAGCATAACGACAGGTTGGGAGGTCGAACATCTTTAGTCAAAGTACTGGTTTCTCAAAACACAATGGTTATCCTTTACCCCGCAGCAAAACACCGTTTTTGAAAGAAGTCACGAGCTTTTCTTTTGCCCATACATTTGCTGCGCCGTGTCCTACAGTGATTTTAGTGTGACATAAAAGGTTTCTTCTGCTACCGTAAAACAATAAGCTGATAATTGAGACATTAAGCCACGGCAGGAAGCGAATGCAGCTCCGCTCGGAGACCGAACCTTGAGAGGCAACGCATGCCGAGGGGGGACGTGTTCTTATGCTGAGCTGCGCGACGTGCTGCGGCTTTGTTTTTAAAGCAGAACTCCCCCACCCTGCCGAAGAGGTCTGTCAGGTGGATAAGCGATGGCCTCGCGCTTTCTGTCATCTGTACACAGTGAAGTAAAAGGTGGACCTTAATTATAAAGACGATGGCGATGGGTCTCCTCCACAATGTAGAGGCGTGTAATGCTGCAATTTCGATAGTTTGCGGCAGGGTCGGACTGGGGCATAACATTTTCTCCGGCGACAATGAAAAAGTGGGCCACAGTTGCACAAGGCAATTCATTCCTTTTGTGACAGACTGAATAGTACCAAATGCGGAGTTTTTTGATAAAAATGTAATGCAAATTATGTAATTTAACGAATATCTATTCATCAACAATCGTCAAAACGACTAGCTGCGTAGTGAATTAACTTGTCAAACTAGCCAACATTGGCCAAAAAAGTGGCCCGCTTTCACCACCCCAAAAAAAACAGTCCTACACTCGCATTTTGTCTTTTTGGTTCGGGCATTGCCTTATTGCCATATGGGCAAGTCCAAGCCTGTTTGCTGCACAGTATAGGCAAACATAACCAGGCCAGAGAGAAAACCCTCAACCTGGTCATTTGTGTTAATTACGATACTGCACATAAGTTCAATTAGTACGACAGCTTCCCACCTCGTTACATTTCTGGCTCTTCATTTTCTATTGAAACACAGTAATTACCTGGTTCTGCGATTTCTTCGTTTAACAAGAGAGGCAAGAGAGCACAGCAACTGAGATGTAAACAGCACAGCTGTTATGATGTAAGTGTAAGTTAAAACAAGTTCATAAAAATGTATTACCAGATCCTAGTTAAACATTGAGCTGCACTATGAGCTCATTAAGTTCTAAGAATGCGATTCTAAGAATGTGGATGAGAGACAGTAGAGACTGCAGGGAGAGAGCCATGTTGGCACTCGGCTCTCATAGGCTGCTGTCGCTGTAATGAAATAAATTACTGTTTCTTCATCAAAAAAAAAAAATGGAAAATGTTAAGGTGTTTCAAGATGACATTCTGATTTTTACAAGTAATGAGCATGAGCATGACAGAGTACTTAGGGCAGTACTATGCAGACTGAAAGAGGCTGGGTTAACGGTCCAAAGAAGCAAATGTAAAATAAGTGTTGAGGAAGTGGAGTATCTGGGACACAAAGTTTCGAAAGAAGGTATTTCTCCCAAAAAGTCACTAATTGAAAGCATTAGTAATACTCCTCAGCCCCAAGACAAGGACCAACTACGTTCTTTCATGGGACTAGCGGAATATTACCATAAATTTGTGAATGGCTTTGCATCCATCTCATCTCCATTGAGGGAGTTACTAAAAAAGAACGTGAAGTACACATGGTCCAAAGAGTGTCAGGAAGCATTCTTGCAAATCAAAGATTGTATAGTCAAGGCCCCATCCTTAAGTGGATTCATGTTTGGCAGGAAAACGTTGCTTTCAGTTGATGCTAGTACCCTTGGTTTAGGAGCAGTTTTGACTCAGTTTGACTCAGGTAAAACTGAATACACAATTGCATTTGCATCCAGGCCACTTAGAGGAGCAGAAAAAAATTACTCGGTCATTGAAAGAGAGGCACTAGCAGTATTTTGGGCAGTCACGCACTTCAAGTTCTTTCTATGGGGTCGACCTTTTATTGTCAGATCAGATCACAAGCCTTTGGTTCAATTGATGAACGGTTCTGAGTGGGCCAAAGGGTCTCCAAGAGTTTCGAGGTGGATGGTAGAACTCTTGGGTTATAATTTCAAGGTGTGTTACATTCCCGGGAGGGAGAATGTGGTACCAGATTGTTTATCCAGATTACCTGTGTGTGATGGTGAATTGGAGGGAGCACCTGAATTTCAAGATGTGATCATTGCAGAAATTGAGCATGATGCCATTGATAAAGAGATGTGGATAAGAGCTGGTGAGGAGGATTTAATATTGAATCAAGTTATGATTTGGACCAGAGAAGGATGGCCTCACAAGAATATTGTGGGAAAAGAGTTTGACAGATATTTTGGTGTGAAGGACGAGTTAAGTATGTCTGAGGACGGATGTAAACTTAGAAAAGGAAATAGGATAATACCCCCCAGTGGAGTCAGATCTCATTTAGTGAATATAGCACATCAAGGTCACCTGGGCATGGGAGGAACAAAGAGATATTTGCGGCAATATTTCTGGTGGCCCGGGATTGACAGCGATGCAGAGAAGTGTGTTAGGGGTTGTAGAGAGTGTGGTAAGAGTGACGAGACCAAGATGGTTAGAGAAGTACCAATAAATCCTGTCAAAGTACCGAGTGAACCATGGCAAAAAGTTGCAGTTGATTTGATGGGACCATTACAAAACCTTGACAATGGGTATAACTACATTGTTGTGTTAGTAGACTACCATTCCAAATGGATTGAATGGAAGGCTTTGCGTGAGGCAACCACTGCAGAGATGGTGTTATTCTTCGAGGAAGTGTTTTACAGGGTGGGTTTCCCGACAGAATTAATCACTGATAACGGAGTACAATTCTGTTCTGAAAGGATGTTAACTTTCTTGAAGAAATTTTGATCAAACACACTAGAACTGCTTTATATCATCCTAGGGCCAACGGCCTCGTTGAGAGAGCCAATAGGTTCATAAAGGGTGGTTTGCAATTGGCCATGGCTTCTAATCTAAGATGGTTTGGTGTAGTAAGAGAAATGATATGGAACTACTGTACCACACCACACTCAGTTACAAATGTATCTCCGTTCATGTCATTGAAAGGGAGACAACCAGGAAAAAACCTATGTCCAGGGTGGATGGATTTAGCCAAGAGTTCCAACATTGATCGCGAGAGAATTATGACTCATCAAAGAAGCACAGGATGTGTACAAAGAAAGATTTGATGAGGACAAGAGTGTCAAAAGTAATACCTGGAAAGTGGGAGATTGTATTCTCATAAAGAACCCTAGATTCACTCCCAAATGTGTAGAAAGCAAATACATTGGTCCCAAGAAAATATCTGCGGTAAGAAACAATGTAGTAATTGTAGAAGGGGGGGGGGGGGAGTGTTGGTCAATGTCCAGAATTGTGAAATGTCCAGATGCATGAAGGACAATGCACATGATAAACATGACAATGGTGAACATGACAATGGTGAATTTGCTAATAACAGTTTCAGAGACTCTAGTGTCATAGATAAGTGCTCCAAGGATGACAACAATTCAAGGGCTGCAGCAGAGACACATTCAAATAGAGTCAAGAACAAACCCGGCTGGTTTAAGGATTATTATGTGGAGTAAACAGCTGTATGCACATAAGGGATGAGATGTGTTATGATGCAAGTGTAAGTTAAAACAAGTTCATAAAATGTATTAGCAGATCCTAGTTAAACATTGAGCTGCACTATGAGCTCTTTAAGTTCTAAGAATGTGATTCTAAGAATGTGGATGGGAGACAGTAGAGACTGCAGGGAGAGAGCCATGTTGGCACTCGGCTCTCATAGGCTGCTGTCGCTGTAATGAAATAAATTACTGTTTCTTCATCACTGCTGCCTGGAGCCCTTATTTCCTCAACAGCTTCACCTATTTGTTAAATTACCACAACATACAACGGATGCTGTATTTTCTTGTGAGTTTCTATTCATTTAATGATTTTCAGTATCTTGCAAAGTTTTCTTTATTTCTCTGACCGTGTTGGAGACATATATATATATGATCGATCAGATCCCATGGAATGACAACTATCTTCTGGTCTCACTCGACGTTGTTTTGCTGTACACATGCATTACACATCAGCAAGGCATTAAAGCAGTCAAGTGATACCTTTCGACAAGATCTTTGAGCTATCGAGATCACTCACAAATGTTGCTAGATATGCTACTTTTCTGCCTCACACAATTCTTTTATGTTTGATGGGCAGTTCTACAACCAAGTATGCAGCACTGCCATGGGCACAGCAGTCGCTCCTAGCTATGCCAACCTGTCCATGGGAGCATGGGAGGAGCGAATATTTGCCTGTGATGAAAAAAAATCCACACACAAAGTAGTAATATTGCGGAAATATATCGACAATCTCTTAATTTTATGGGACGGCACAGAGGCAGAATGGCTACAATTTTTTCAGATACTTAATACTGAGGAAATTAATCTGAAATTTACAGAACATCATGACAGAATGTAGGTGGTTTACTTAGACATTAAAGTTAAGATAGTAAAAGACATGATCACCACCGAATTACATCGTAAAGCCACCAGTACAAACTCTGTTTTACATGCCGACATTGCACACCCGATCTGCCTAAAAAACAGTATGCCCTATGACGAGTCCCTACGCATCAAACAGAATTGCAGCAGGGATAAAATATGTGAAACAAATGCTAAAATGGCAGCCGCTAGATTCCATGCCAGAGGGTATCGGAAAACGACCAACAACAAGGCTTATGACAAAAGTTTTAGCCAGACCAGAAATTAAATTCTCACTAAATTTAGGTCCCAGATTCTGAAATCTAAAGAAGAGAAAAATTGTATAAGATTCATCACCACGTTTAATGATGGGGCCAAAGAAGTGAGAAAAAGCTTAGAAAAATACTGGCCTCTCTTGAGAAGAGACAAAGATATGTGCCACAACATACAAGCCAGTGCCAATTTTACATTTAGGAAATCAGTATCAATCCAGTCCAAATGATCAAGTCTGTTCCAATCCAGCAGTGTCCCCACCTCCACCAGCTGGTTTACAAATCAGGTTGCAGGATTCTACACTTGCTCTAAATGTAAAGCATGGCGATTTGGTACCAGCACCAAGAAGAATAACCATCCACGGATGGGAAAGCCAATTGCAATCAAGAAATTGCATGCTCAACAAAATTCCTGATATATGCGATTTCATGCAATTGCAACTTATGGTACATCGGCAGCACTAACCTCGAGGTGAAACTTCGAATATTACAATATCTCAGAGCAATAAAGAACCACGATAGGTCTTATCCACTTGCAAAGCACTTTCAGGATGTACACCATGGTAACATTTCTTGTTTCAATATTTTTTATTTTTTTGCAATTGACACCTTCAATGTCCACCCGAGAGGAGGCAATAGAGAAGTGAAATTGAGACAGAGTGCCGCGACATCGTAGACTAGAACACTAAATTACCGAATGGCCACAATAAGGATGAAGAGCTGTATACCTTTGTGGGTGAATAATGACTCTAATAGCACCAATTCTATCTCCTATTCATCCATGTAGTATACTTGGATTTCCCGTGGGATCACTGATATGTTATGATAAATCCCATATAGGTCACAGGCGACTTTCAGGTTTATTTTAACTAATTAAATCTTGTTCTGTAGTCAAATTTGTACATTTCTCTTTTCTCATGTTCATTTTATTTTCTACAATACTAAGACAGGTCCCTTTTGTTCATTTGTCCCCACCTTTACAGCTCCATCTAAGACAAACGCTTAATGCTCATTGCACTTGCATTTTATTATGGTGTATCAAAATGAGTAAGAATTTAGCTATTGATACATATTCATAGCACCACACACTTTATTATATCATATCCAATATTATAGACATATGTACAGTTTTTTCGAATATGATATAGGTAGACACTGATCTTTATTTCATTTCACCTGGCATCACAGCTTATATGAGATATTTGCAACCATTAGTACAATGTTGTACAATGCATTTGTATTTCAGTATGCAATCTTATCCAGGTCATCAATATGATAGTGGCCTGTACAGAGATAATAGTGACCCATCGTGTATTATATGCATGCCCGCATTTAATGCCACTCAAAATACTGGCTGCAGTGAACAGCAATGCATTAGAACATTTTGTTCACTCGGACCGCACAAGTAACAATAATACAGCCGTGGCACATGCTCAGATAACAACCAGATACAATAATGGTTTTCCGTCCCAATCAGCCATGCAACATTACCTGGTTATACACTCCAAAATATATCAAATATAATTTAAAATTGACTATTATCTATCAACACTTTATTACATTTTCGCGCATGTGGCATGATCGTTAAAGGAATTATTTTATTTTATCAGCATGTCTTCTGCATTTTAACAACAATATGAATACAAGACTGAATTCTGATGCCACGCGCCATTTTATATTCTAATATTTTCTTATTTTGGAAATGCTGAATTAAGATAATAAACTGACCACAAAAGTGATGGGTGGAAGGTTTCGAATGAATCTAAACCACTGGCAATTGCTCTGGGCCAACCTTCCACACCACCGTTTTTTAGCCCGTCTGCGCCATTGCAAAAGGGGACCAGCCATGTGCAAATCAATCAGCAGCTGCCGCCACCGAAGGTAGCAGCCCAGCCCGAACTGCTAGGCCAGGTCCCCTCTGCACAGAAAACCAAGCAACCCCAGACATGTTTCGGCCTTGTTGGGCCTCCTCAGTGAGGTGCAGCCTGGATAATAATCATTGTTTGCAGAGCACTTTGCAATTTATTATGTTTTGACATTACGAGTGATGGCCAGATTAACAAGACTGAAGCATGCATTAGCACTGTATCCAGGGATACGTTGTTCCTACTGGGCAAACACTCTTGCAAGATGTCGACCAACAACGGCAATACAATAAATTATCTAGCTTTGCAGATTTCACCAAGCAACAATATCAAAGAGGGACTACACAAACTATGTAAATCTGACCTGCTTGCATTGGAACCACGTAATCTGACGAAGCCCGGTTGGGTTAAACGCGTTATTTTTCTGTCCCTGTTTTTTCACCACGACTTAAATAAAGGATGTCATTTACAGCTTTGAAGGAGTCGGTTTCAATTTTTAGGAAAGCATTGTAGGAATGTGTGTGTGTATATATATATATATATATATATATATATACACAAAAAAAGAACTTTGTTGAGGGGACGTTATGGTTAAATTGCCCTAACAAAAAACCTGTACACGTGACTAAAAAAATACTTTCCACCTCCCCTTTATGCTTCAAATTACAACCGAAAAACCCCTAAAATTCTAAAGTTATGTTATACTAAGCCCCCAAACCCTGCCACCACTCCTGTGCACTGCTAACACTAACACCCAGACCATGAAAGATGTCATCTCAAATGTCAATGATGACATCAATGACGACATCACTTGTTTAGCCCCTTTCTTTTCCTTCCCTGCCATACATATATATGTACATTCAGTAAAAAAAAATCACTAAAGGAATGTTATACTTCACAGTGCAACCAAACACCACTGCACACTCCCCCATTATAGTAATCTAATCAACCATAACTCGCACCATCTACGTGCATTGCTAAGACTAACACCAAGGATATCAAAGATGACATCACAAATATCATTGATGACATCTATGTCATATGTCAGATATGTAGTGTAAACTTGACATACATTTAACATAGAACATACAGAACCCCCTTCCTATTGATATTGGAAAGGGACGGACTGAGCGGCTGTTTGCGGACAGGGGGCGGACAGGATCAACATTACCCGAAGGGGTGGGGGGTAGCTGAAAATGTACTATTGTCTTAAACAAAAAGTGTGCAACGTAGAAGAAGGACATAAAGATATTATAAGTAGTAATAAGTAAATATGGAAACCTGAAGCTGGGAAAAGAAAACGACACATTTAATAACCATGTAAAATGAAGTGGATGGTACCATAAAAAAAAAGTATGCCTCCAGCGTAATCACTTCACAGAAACTCAGCAGCCTGGAAAGACATTGGACAGACGCAGGAGGACGAAGGGAGATTACAGCAAAAGAGTGAGTGCAGGTTATTTTTTTATATGGGTGTGTTTTTTTTTTGGTATGTGGTGCAGAAGAACACGTTATTTCTTACCTGGTAACGTTCTTTCGATGGGATGTTCCTCCGGCGTATTCCTAATCTTGATAGATTACTTCCAGCTTGCTGGCCTCAGAATTTTTTTTCAGTAGAGGGTGCTGCACGTCGACGTCCCTCGGGTTGGTGTCCCTCGACAGCCTCCGTATCGGCACCAACGTCATCATGCGTATAAATAGACTCGAGCAGCGTCCGTTGCTCAGTTCCGTTTTGAAGCTTAAGAGTAGCTGTGCATGAATTGGTTATTGACCATGAAGGAGCGTAAACTGCAACCACAAGGGAAGTTTTACTGAGGGGATCGAAGGGAGGGGCGATAAGGAATACGTCGGAGGAACATCCCATCGAAAGAACGTTACCAGGTAAGAAGTAACTTGTTCTTCGAAGGGATTGTGTCCTCCGACGTATTCCTTATCTTGATAGACTCCCATAGCAGTGGTGTATAAAAGGAGGTAGGAGCGAAATTGCCATATTCCTCTTTAAGAATGAACAGAGTGTAACACAGCTTTGCCAAATCTAGTCTCTTGGCCAGAGGAGGAATCCAGATTGTAGAATTTTGTAAAGGTATGTGCGGACGACCATGTGGCAGCCGCACATATGTCTCGAATCTGTACTCCTATTTGGAGGGCCGAAGAGGCTGCGATACCCCTGGTTGAATGAGCCCTAAGATTTGGAGGGGGCTCTTTCCCTGCCAATTTGTAACATTCTAGAATGGCTAAAATAATCCATCTGGAAATGGTCTGTTTTGTGATTGGCAATCCTAATTTGTGCCCTGTGTAACCTATGAACAGTTGGTCTGCTTGCCTAATCCTAGCAAGTCTGCCGATATAAAAACTCAAGGCTCGCCTTGGATTCAGCCTATATAGCCTCTCTTCCTTTTTCCCTGGATGGGGAGGAGGATAGAATGAGGGTAAGGTTATCTTCTGAGTGATGTGGAATTCAGAAACCACCTTTGGGAGGAAATTGGGCTTCACTTGTAGGACAACTTTGTCTTTGTGAAAAATTGTATGAGGAGGTTTACAAGATAGGGCTGGTAATTTGCTCACCCTCCTGGCAGATGTCAAAGCCACTAATAAGACAGTTTTAAGGGTGAGAAATCTTAACAAACAAGAGTGGAGGGGGTCAAAAGGAGTACCCATCAGGAAATTTAAGACTAAATTTAAGTCCCATAAGGGAACTTGGAACTGTCTCGGGGGATAGACATTAGTTAACCCCTTCAGAAATTGTATTACTAAGGGTAATTTGAAATAGGATGGCTCCTCTGCAGTGCGCTTGAAGATAGATAGCGCTGCGAGGTAGCCCTTGATCGTACCAACTTGAAGACCTGAATTCGCCAAATAGAGTAGAAAGGATAACATTATTGGTGTACCACATGAAAAGGGTTCAATATTCTTTCGTCTACACCAGCTGCAAAATTTGTTCCAACGGCAGCGGTATAAAGTCTTTGTTGCTGGCCTTCTGGCTGAAAGCAACACCTCCATGACGTCATCTGGGAGGTCCCAATCCTTTTATCTCAACCTTTCAGAAACCAAGCGTGAAGGTTGAGGGTTCTGATGTCTGGATGGAGAACCTGACCTCCCTTCTGCGAGAGAAGATGCTCCCTGAGTGGAAGATGAATCGGAGGGCAGATGGACATGTCCAGAAGGTCTGGGTACCATGTTCTCCTGGCCCAGTCTGGGGCAATTAGGATCATAGTCTTCCGGTATCTTCTCAACCTCCTGATCATCTGAGGAATGACAGGGACTGGAGGTAACGCGTACAGAAGTGGAAACTCCCAGTCTACCACGAACGCGTCCACTAGAGCTCCTCTCGGGGGAAATTCCCTTGAACAGAACTGATCGCATCTCCTGTTGATACTGGAGGCGAACAGATCTACTTAGGGGTTCCCCAAAGGGCGAAGATCTCTTGAAGGACTTCCTGAGCTATCTCCCACTCGTGAGAGACTGTGCTCTGCCTGCTCAGAGCGTCCGCTGTCAAGTTCTTCTCTCCGGCTAAGTGAACTGCCGATAGAGAGATTCCTTCTTGAATTGCCCAAAACCAGAGCTGCATCGCCTCTATGCACAGTGGCAGTGATCCTATGCCTCCTCTTTTATTGAGGTAGTGCATGGCCACTGTATCATCCGTCATTATTAGGAAATTTTTCCCTTGTACAGATGGCAGAAAAGCCTTCAGCGCTAGTCTGATAGCTCTCAGCTCCAACAGGTTGATATGTAGTCTGGACTCCGATGGAGACCAATGACCGCTGATGGTCAAGTCGTTGGCATGGGCTCCCCACCCCGTGATTGAAGCATCCGTGACTACTGTTATCTCCGGCCATGGTTGCCAAAACAGTTCACCTTTCAAAATGTTCTCCCGACAGGCCAACCACTGAAGGTCTCGAGCCACTTTGTCCGGAACCTGTAAGAGATCTGTCATTCTTCCTGAGAATTGCGACCACTGAGTTCTTAGTGCCCACTGGAGAGATCTCATTCTCAGGCGAGCCTCTGGCACAAGGAAGTTGCAGGATGCCATGAGGCCTAGCAACCTCAAAAAGTCGAAGGCTGGGAGACGTTGGGCATTTTGAAACTTGGTGACCATCTGCAGAATATCTTGAGCCCTCACCTCTGGTGGCGAGGCTTCCCCCAGGGAAGTGTCCAGGACTGCTCCGATGAACTGGAGTCTCTGTGATGGTATCATCTGTGACTTCTTTAAATTGAGGGAGAAGCCCAGTTTGTGAAGGAAGTGGCAGACATAATCTAGCTGAATCTGAGCTTGTTCCGAAGATACAGCTATGATCAACCAATCGTCTAGGTAGGGCTAGACGTGAATCCCTTCCCTCAGACTTGCAGCCACTACTGACATTAGCTTGGTGAAGGCCCTCGGGGCGGAGGTCAGCCCAAATGGCAGAACACGAAATTGATAATGAGAGTTGCCAATTGCGAACCTCAGGTATTTCCTGTGTTTGAGATGGATTGGCACATGGAAATAAGCATCCTGAAGGTCCAGAGATACCAGCCAGTCCTGAAGCTGGAGGGCCTGAAGCATCTGACAAAGAGTTACCATCTTGAACTTGTCCTTCCTGAGGAACTTGGTCAATTCTCGTAAGTCCAAGATAGGTCTCAGTCCTCCGTCCTTCTTCGGTATCAAGAAGTAGGGGGGAGTACCAACCCTTGTTCCTCTCTGCTACAGGTACCGGTTCTATGGCACCTTTCTCCAGCAGGTCTAGAATATCCTGCTAAAGGAGCGGATCTGGAAACTTCAAAGCGTTGTTCCCCGTTGGATGACTCTGAGGAGTGCGTAGAAAAGGCAGGCAGTAACCTTGGGCAACTGTCTCCAATGCCCAAGCATCTGATGTAATAGCCTGCATTCCGTCAGATGTTGAGTTAACCTGCCCCCTACTGGTGTCTTGTGAGGAGAGTCCTCAGAGTGGTTTAGAGGCAGCTGATGCAGATGCCGAGGGAAAAGAGGCACCTGCTGCTGCTGTGGCTTTTGTACTTTTAACCCGTCCACCTCGGGTGAATTTCTTTTGGCCTCTTTGAGCCGGCTGTCCTCTGTCTTTTCCGAATGCGGAATAAAAACAAAAGGACCCACACCTCTCCAAGAGGTTCCTGAGGGGCGATAGGGAGTTTGACGGATTGCAGCTCCAAGGGATTTTGCTGCTGCCTTGGATGTTTCTAACTTCTCTAGGCTGTCATCAGTCTTCTTACCAAATAAAGAAGAGCCGTTAAAGAGCATATTCAAAAGTCTGGCCTGCACATCTGGAGCAAAACCAGACTTTCGTAACCACGCAAATCTGCGGATTGTAGTACTTGCCACCATGGCCTTGCTGATACTGTCAGCAGAATCAATGCTAGTTTGAAGAGATTCACACATTGCGTCTTTACCATCTTTAATGATGTTCAGAAAAGCTTCCCTTTCTTCTCCTTCCAGGAGGCAGTCAGCAGCTGATGAAGCAGACTCCCAAAGTGTATGGCTGAATCTTGCGAGCGTACAAGTAGCATTAATGGATTTAAACGCCATGCTACATGCAGAAAAGACCTTTTCTGACATAGCGTCAAATCTCTCATCATCCCTGTCTTGTGGAACAGTAGGGTATGCAGATCTACTGTTCGATGAAGTTGCTGCTTGAACAACCAGACTCTCTGGAGTTGGATGTTTGGACAAATATTCAGGGTCAGAAGCAGATACCCTATATTTGGCAGATAGTTTTTTGTTAACTGCCGGGATAACCTCAGGAGTTTCCCAGTTGGCAGATATTTTCCTCTGCAATGCAGTATGAAATGGAACCACAGGATCTTCCTGTGGGCCTTTAATTAAAATGTCTGTAAGATCATCTTGTTGAAAAGCAGGTGAAGGTGTAGACCAAATTACAAAAAGAAGTATCTATCAGAGCACACCTAATTACTCAAAAACTAAATAACTATTTAGAGAGATTTTATTACAATTCTGGGTGCTGGGGAGGAATACACGCCCTGACACTGGAGCATGTGTTAAACATAAAACAAAAAGTGTCTAAACTTAAAGACACTCCCGTCCCCTGCACACCTTACAAGCTGAAATAAATCAGTCAAATTTCATAAGAAGGGGATAGTCCCCGAAACGCGTAGAGCTTGAAGCTGCAGTTCAAAATTGGGAGCTTATTTCTTTGTCTGGTTTGATTTGTTTTTCATGCTGGCCATATTGGAAGTCAGTGGATACCTTTTTTCTGTACTTTTATGAAGATATTTTGTTACCTATGTTCTAAATTGACAATTCTTTCTATATATAAAAGTGCAAATGTTATGAAATTTGACTGATTTATTTCAGCTTGTAAGGTGTGCAGGGGACGGGAGTGTCTTTAAGTTTAGACACTTTTTGTTTTATGAAGGTGTAGACCAACCCATGAATTCTATTATTCTGGCCATTAAAGTTCTATAAGGGGTCTCAGCATGTTCCCCTGGGTCTGGTTTGGCAAATTCTACTTCTGGGGAAGTATCCAACCCACTTGCATCATGCAAGGATTCTTGAAGGTCCTTCAACCTATTTTCTTCAGAGATAAATTCCTCTGGTACAGGTGTTGTAGTCCTCTGCAACCCAAAAGGTCTTTCCTGATCAGAATCCTCCCCTTCCTCATAAATAGAGAACAAGGCTCTGAAATAATCTGACCTTGGAAATGGCTTAAACCCTATTTCCAAAGCAGAAGGGGCCAAGCTTGTAGTAACTGGTTGAGAAAACGTCGATGTTGTCGACGCGGAAGTGAAAGGCTTCGAAGAAACCGAAAAAGGCATCGAAAAGGTATGAAGAGACCTCGAAGAACTCGAGAGGATCGGAATCCTACTCGGAGTCGTCGAGGTTATCGACATTTGAGGTCATGGTGGAAGCCCTAGGTATGACTACTGACTGCGAAGTCGTGACAGCCGTAGGTTTGTCCTTTATCGGCGTCGATATCTGCGTCGAAGACGGCGTCGATTCGACCGATCTATGCGTCGATGGGCCCTTCGATAATGGCGTCGATGATGCAGATTTATGAGTCGAAGGGACCTTCGACGATGGCGTCGATGACGCGGTCTTACTGCATTTGCTCGAGGGATCATGACGCTCTTGGCAGTTTCTTTCGACGGGTGCAACGACTCGCAGCGTTCCGATATTTCGGGTCTTTCACCCAGGGTATCACCTTTAGCCGTCTCCGAGGGGGTCGAGGCCGCTTTCTCAAAGACGCTAAGCATCTTTTTACGGAATTCCTCCCACTTAGCTGGAGAGCTTTATTTTGTGGGGCAGGTAACCCTTTCCGGGGAAACAGAAGACGAAGAAGAGGGTGATCTTCAACGCCTCTTTTTCGAGTGTTTGAACCTCGAAGAGTGATGGGAACTGCTGCGAGACCTCGAACGGGAATGTTTCCTGTGACGGTGAGGAGACAAATGTCTCGACTTTGCTGAGGAAACCTTCGAAGGAGTAGAAGTTTTAAGAGTCTTACCTCTTTCGAGCTTCCCCTTACGCTCCTTCAAGGCTTTCGCCGTCATGGTCATGCAGTCCTCGCATTCTGAACAATGGTGCTCCGATCCCAGGCACCACAAACAGATCCTGTGAGGATCCGTCAACGACATTTTCTTTCCACAATCTCGACATTTTTTGAAGCCGGACCGTGGGGTTGACGGTTCAGATGAGGAAGCCATCGAAAAGAGTAAGATATATTCAAGACATAAGTAGAATCTACTTGAAGACCGAACTGAGCAACATGATTCCGAGGCCCACGAAGCACGGAAAAACGGAAGTGAGCAACGGACGCTGAGCGAGTCTATTTATACGCATGATGAAGTCGGCACCGATACGGAGGCTGTCGAGGGACAACAACTCGAGGGACGTCGACGCGCAGCGCCCTCTACTGAAAAAAATTTCTGAGGTCAGCAAGCTGGAAGTAATCTATCAGGATAAGGAATACGTCGGAGGACACAATCCCTTCTAAATAATAATTTTTTCTGTTGTTTTGACTCAGAAATGGCTAGTACTTTGGAGTGGCTGGAGGAGTATTTCCCGCATGGGAAGACAGCGACAATAATGGTACACATTGCTCTGCATATGGAAAATAGTGACCAGTATTTTATAGGCATTTAACTTATGTATTTTCTTTTTCAACAGACCAGGAAAAAAAAAAACCAGCCCGTGTTGAATCCTAATTCCCCCATATTTGTTTCAGTGTCCGCTTCCCCCGGTATTTCTTTAGAATGATGTGTGTGTGTGTGTGTGTTTTAAATGTTTTTGTACAGTAGTTGTAGAGAAAGAGTTTGTGTTTAAATATTTTTTTTTTAAAAAGACTTAAAATGTTCGTGAACAGCACGCCTGTTCGACCTATCCACAAGGAATGGAATGTGGGTGCTGTAAAGGCAGTACACCTACCCTTACTGTCAAGTAAGATGGATTTGATGTTTGACTGCACCATTTGTTGAAATTGTGCGTACATAAACAGAAAGGGGTGTCCAAAGGATATTATACCTCACCGTACCACTTGGAAACATGATGATACAGGTTCGTAGAACACACCAGATGTCCGGAATGGGTGTAAATGAGCAAAATGGGAGTGTACAATATCGGGCACAGCCAAAATGGTGCTGTCCATAGAACAGGCGCGGTGGCCGGCAAGTTCGTAGGCAAACAAAATGGAGTTGTCCTAAGGACACTGGAACTGTCCGTACAGTGAACATAGCATGCGTGCACATGCGCAGTACAAACATAAGTATAGCGAACATCGCACCTGTCCATACCGGTCTGTCTCACTTGTGTCGCACTTTGAATGACTGAGAACCCGAACACTGTCCGTAGGACACTTGCGCGCATACGCACGTTTGATTCTTTGCATTTGCTGTCCAGGGAACTTTCATTACTGGCGCGGATATGTTGAGGATGTCAACATGTGACGGCACCCACGCGGTGCGTGGGGACTAATTTGCGCAGTTGGTGTGCTTGCGCAACAGTACAAAACAACTTGCAGACACAAGGCAAAGTATTGTAGAGTGTAAAAATGTAATTTCACATATCCCAGACAATAGCTGGCCTCAGAACTTGCTGTGTAAAATGTATTTACCGCTGTGTAGGGATGAAGACGGTCACGAGGCACACCCCTCCACCCCTACAAATGGCCACACCCACGAGCGCATCTTCATTGTCCTTCGAGCTATAGCTGATTGAGGTGTACTGCCTTTACTGCTGTAGTGACCAAAAGGAAACTAATCGGTATGGCTTCCATGGCTGATGTTGGGTCATTAGCCTCTGCACCACCCCAAACCCGCTACCACCACCACCTCCCCAAGGGCCTGCAGAGAGATATATGGGTGAGAATGTAGAAAGCGAGGAAGAAGAGGAGGAAGAGAATGAAGTGGAGGAACTCCGCACTAGGCAGGAGTCGTGGGTGTGGCGGTTGTTTTCCGTTTATGGGAACGTACCAAAAGCATGTGCGAACCTGGTGAAGTGTAACCAGTGCGAGGTGGTGCTGAGTTGCGGGAGATTTGGTGCGTACAGTTTTGGTACGACAACCATGAAGCAACACCTCACTTTGTTCCACACTGCGGACATTCGCAAGGTGGTGCCATATGAAGAGCATAGTCGATTGAGTTCCTCCACAGCATCCTCCGTGTCCGATCCTCCAACCACAAGAGACACTCCTGTGGGGGAGCGCTTCCCTCCTGCTGCCTCACAAGCGACTCGCAATGCTGTTGACCCTCATCTTTCAAAAGGTGACAGTAGTGTGCATGTATTGTGACGCAGTACTCTGCAGGGGGGAGAGTTTTAGAAGTGTTTTTGAGGCTGCAGTCGCAGAGCACCATAAGATCTGCTCCTTACCTAAATAAAGCTCACCCTGAATCTTTCGCTGTTCATTTGCCCTTTCTTATCCCCGTGGCTGGTGTCCCTTCCTTACCTAGTGTGCCATGTGCTGTTAAGCAATAAATGTAAAAACAAAAATTACAGAAAAGGCTCTTTTCAGAGTGGAATTCTGAATGGAAGTCGCATATCATTGCAAAGCACCTACTTCACAAGCTACTGTGCAAATATTGCAAATTTCTACGTACAGCTCCATGCATGTGCACATGCAAGAGTATAGAGAACAGGTATTTATATTTTAATCAGAGAACATGTGGAGCCCTTATGATTTAAATTAGACAAAATGAGGAACAAGTTACTTACCTGTAACTGTTCTCCAGCATGGGTCTGGCATGGATTCACATGCTCATGAATATTCCCTGTCGCCAGGCCGGGAATCCTCGGTATAGAAACCAAAAACAGTATCAGTTTCGTTTCTGATCTGTCTTTCTTAGTAGTAACCAATCACTGGTCTCTGGGTCATACTACCCCCAGCCAATGACTGCCCTCTCCCTAAGCCCCGCCTCTGGCAGCCATCCTCAGATTTGGTAGCACGTAAAGTGGCAGTATGACCAAGTGAAGAGCCGCAGAGGGGTAGGCGGGAGGGTTCGCATGTGAATCCATGCCAGACCCACGCTGAAGAACAACAGTTACAGGTAAGTAACTTGTTCCTTCTCCAGCATGGGGTCTGGCATGGATTCACATGCTCATGAACAGGAGAATACATAGCAGTACACACATGCACAACCGCGGGAGGTGGCAACAGGCTCAACATTAAGCAATACAACAACTCAACATTAAGCATCTCTTACCTCCTCACCAGGCTCACCTTAGGCGAACCGGTTGTGCAGCACTGCTTGGCCGACCCTGGACCCCTACCTGGAGTCCCGATCGACGCAGTAGAATCTTGTGAAGGTGTGCATCGACCTCCACATTGCAGCCCTGCAGAGGTCCAGCAGGGGCACACCAGACAGGAACGCCGTGGTAGCAGCGACTGCTCTGGTCGAATGGGCTCTCGGACGGCCGGGCAGCGGTCGGTTTGCCAACCGGTGACAGTGCATGATGCAGCCGGAGAGCCATCTGGAAATGGAAGTCTTCGAGAGAGCCTTCCCTTGATTCACAGTCCCAAAGTTCACAAACAGCTGTGACGTCTTCCGAAAACTCTTAGTGCGGTCCACGTAGAACTTCAGCGCTCTAGCTACATCCAGCGAGTGCAAAGTCCTCTCGGCCGGCGACGAAGGCGACGGGAAGAAAACTGGCAACACTAAGGGCTCGTTGAGGTGGAAGTCCGACGGCACCTTGGGCATAAAGGAGGGGTGCGTCCTCAGCACCACCCTCGTGTCATGAAAAGTCAAGTATGGAGGCTTGCAAGATAGGGCCTGGATCTCTACCACTCGTCGTGCGGAGGTGATGGCCACGAGGAAAGCTGTCTTCCATGACAGGAACTTCAAAGGCGCCGAATGCATAGGCTCGAATGGGGCCCCCCCATGAGCCTGGTCAGCACCACATTAAGCTCCCACGCCGGGGCAGGAGCCTTCACCGGCGGGAATGATCGGAATAGCACTTCATGAATTCTTTCACCAGGCGATGAGACCACAAGGACGCCCGTCCCGTAGTCCTGGTATATCAGGAGATTGCAGCCAGATGTATTTTGATGGAGGCGTGAGCCAGTCCAGCTTTGGCCAGCGACAGTAGGTACGGCAGTACTTGAGGGGCCGTAATCCGCAGAGGGTTAATCTTCTGTACACGGCACCAGACAGAGAACCTCTTCCATTTATGTCCGTAGCACTTGAGAGTTGAGGACGCCCTGGCCTTTGCAAGAACCTCTCTGCAGTGGGCCGGGATGTCGTACCCTCCAAACTCTAGTGCTGCAGGAGCCAGGCCTGCAAGTTCAGCGACTCCGGGTTGTGGTGAAGAATGGCGCCTCCTTCGCTGGAGAGAAGGTCTGCGTCCGTCGGCAGCTTGACTAGTGTGGACGTTGACAAGTCCAGAAGGTCTGGGAACCAGATCAGTCTCGGTCACGCCGGTGCGACGAGGATCATCCTGCACCGGGAGCTCTTGAGCTGGTTGATGAGCCGGAGCAGCGGAGGCAAAGCATAAAGAAATAGGCCGTCCCAGGGGAACGAGAAAGCATCGCCCATGCTCCTCGGCTGGGGGAACCTGCTGGCGAACCTCGGGCACTTGGAATTCGTCGCCGTCGCGAAGAGATCGATTTGGGGTTCGCCCCATCGTCGGAAGAGTCGATCCACTTGATCCTGGCGTAGTTCCCACTCGTGGCACAAGCGCAGCTCCCTGCTGAGTGAGTCGGCGATTGTGTTTTTTATTCCTGCCAGATGAAGAGGCACCAGAAACATCCCTTGGGCGACGGCCCAATGCCACAGATCCTGGGCTTCCTTGGATAGGGCCGGGGACCTGGTTCCGCCCTGCTTCCGGATGTAGAACATCGTGGTGGTGTTGTCAGTGAAGATCCTCAACACCTTGCCCTTGAGGGACGGAAGAAAGGACCTGAGGGCCCAGAACACTGCGCGGAGCTCCAAGATGTTGATGTGGAGTGACTTCTCCTCCGGGAGCCAAAGGCCTCTCGCGTGAAGATCTCCGGAGTGCGCTCCCCAACCTTCCAGGGAGGCGTCCGTCGTCACCGTCACCTGGTGAGCTGGGGTCTGAAAGTCCTTGCCCGCTGACAGATGGGAGCGGGTACCCCACCACCAGATCGCCTGATGGAACGTCTCGTTGAGAGGGATCCTGTCCTCGAAGCTCCCCATCGACTGGACCCAGCGGGCGTCGAGGAACTCTTGTAAGGGGCGCATCCGAAGCCTGCAAAGGCGCACCAGATAAATGGAGGAGGACATCACCCCGAGGAGGGACTTGATAGATCTTACCCTGGCCATGTCCGTGGCCAGCAGACGCTGCACCTTGCCCAGAATGGTCCTGGTCCTTTCCTCCGACGGCGAGGCCAGCAGCGCCACTGTCGAGCTTGGCTCCCAGAAACAGGGCGACTTGCGACGGAACCAGGAGGGATTTTGGAAAGTTGATGGAGAATCCCAGGTCCGTGAGCAGCTGGACGGTCTTCGCAGTGTGCTCCACGGCGAGCTCCGTTGTCCTTGCCCGGATGAGCCAGTCGTCCAGGTAGGGGTAGACGTGGAACCCCTGTAGGCGCAGCCGCGCCGACACTGGTGCGAGGCACTTGGTGAACACCCTGGGTGCCGACTTCAATCCGAACGGGAGGGCCTTGAACTGGTAGTGCTGCCCTTGGACCACGAACCTGAAGAACTTTCGGTGTCTTTTTAGAATGGGGATGTGGAAGTACGCATCATCCAAGTCCAACGACGACAGGAAATCGCCCTCCTCCAGCTGTCCCAGCACGTGCTGGAGGGTGACCATACGGAACTTCTGTGCCTTGATGTACTTGTTCAGTCGTCGCAGGTCCAGGATGGGGCACCATCCTCCTGTCTTTTTTTTTACAAGGAAGTACCCTGAGTAAACTCCCGAGCCCCAAAGCCTCTTTGGGACGAGCTCGATGGCACCCTTCTTGAGCATCGCCCTTACTTCCAACAGTAGTTGAGGGATGTGATTTTCCTTCCTGGCCACGGGTGGAACACAAGGGCACTTCTTCTGAAACTCGAGGGCGTGCCCTTGGGCCAGGCCGTCCAGCACCCAACGGTCGGTGGAGATGGACTCCCACACGCTGACGAACCTCGCCAGCCGGCCTCCCACCGGGGTGCTTCGGTGGGGCCTGACCCCACGGTCGGTTCAATCGTGTTTGAAGGCCGCCTTGCCTCCTTTACCTCCCTGTCGACGACGACGGGCACCACCTGACTTGCCGCGTCCCCTGTAGGCCTCCTGGGACGAAGATCTTGCAGCTTGGCGGTATGTGGAGGAGCCACTGCCGGATCCCTTGGAGGCACCTTGTCTGCCTCCAGAGCTCCGAAAGGACGGCCGTCGTTTTTGGAGCACTCCCAGTGCCCGGGCAGTCTCTGTCTGTCTTGATGGCCTGAAGGGACTCATCAACCGCCTTCCCAAACAGGTTGTTCCCGTCGAAGGGCATGTCCAAAACCTTGGTTTGTACGTCCTGGCGGAAATCCGTGGCCTTGAGCCATCCTCGTCGTCTCAAGCACACGCTGTTGCCTAACTGACGGAAACCGGTGTCAGCGATGTCCGTTGCCACCGTGATGGCGTGGTCCGAAGCAATCGCACCTTCCTGTAGGATTTCAAGGGCCTCAGCCCTTTTGGCGTCCGGAAGGAAGTCCAACAGAGGGGCGATTTTGAACCACAACTCCCTGTCGTAGCGGGCTACGATAGCCAGGGCGTTGGCCGCCTTGATAGTCGTCGCTGCAGATGAGATGATCCGTCGTCCCATCGTGTCCAGCTTCCTGCCCTCGCCGTCCGGCGGGGAAGTTGATGTCGAGGCCGATGCCCCCTCAGCTTTCTTCTTTGCCGCCGCCGAGACGACCGAATCCGGGGTAGGCTGTGCCCGAAGGCACAAGGGGGCAGCGTCGGGGACCCGGTACTTCTTCTCGTACCGGTCCCTCTTTGCCGGCACCGTGGCAGGGTTCTTGAGGAGGGCGAGCCCCTCATCCCAGATGTCATCAAGAAGCAGTACGGCGAGGACCGTCTTCCTTTTAGCCTTGCGCCGTTGGTAAAGGAACCCTTCCTCCTTTTTCTCTTCTGGACAGAGCTGGAAGAGCTCGGATGCCCTGGAAATCATGGCATGAAAGGATCCAATCTCATCGGGCGGGGACGCCCGAGCAGGGGGCGACGGGGGACACGTCCCGTCGTCGCCTCCGTCGTCATCTGTACCTGTTGTAGCCGTGTCCCTGCCTGTATCATCCCTGTGGGTAGGAGACCGGGGGGAAGGCAGAGCAGGCCGCAGAGGTGGGAGAGGTGGCGTAGGATGCGTCCTCCTCCTCTTATGCGGTGGACTTTCCGAAGGTCCTGGCTCCGGTTCCCCCGTCGGGTCTGGCTCAGGTACCTCCGTCGGGGGGAGGGGTAACCTTGTCCTTATCTCGGAGCATAAGGACTGAATCGCTGACAAAATGGCCGCCAAAGTGTCCTGCGGCGCCAGAAACGACGGGCGCGAGGGCTCTTGAGGAGCCTCGTCGGCGACACCGTCGCTCTCGTCGTCACCCTCGTCGGGATCCCTCCCGATGGGCTGGGCCTCTTCCACAACTTCGGTGAGCTCTTCTTCAGAGGTCGTGTCCGTATCCACGATGGCCACCAGCCCCTACCCCACCTTTTCCAACGAGGACTTCGTGGGGGTCTTCTCAATGGGCCTGAAAGACTATTCCCTCTGCGGTGGCAGGGAGACTCTGGGTCCTGAGGTCGCCTCCACTGGTGTAGCCTCCACAGGCTGAGCCAGGGCCGCGGCGACATCCTCAATCGAGGTCTTAGCAGGGTGAATTAAGGCCATCGTCACCTTCTGTACGCCTGGGGTCTTCACCTTGGGGGGAGGGTCCGAGCCTCGCTCCCCCTCTGCCGGAATCTTCGAGATCGACCGGGGCCTCTCCAGAAGCTTCGCCGGGTTCTCGGACTTCCTCTTACCCGAGCCAGAGCATTGGCTTGTGGTTGTATGGCGCCGGGGAAGATGCGCCCTGCCTGGCAGCCAAGGAGCCCGACCGTTCGGCGCTCCCGGTGCCCGCGGACTCGCGGTGCTTAGCCTTTTGTTGGGCCCCTGTCGCCGGGGCGCCCTCACAGGTCTTAGAAGACCGCTCAGACTTCTTTTTCTTCTTCTCGCCTGACGGGCTCTTCCCTTCCAGCCAGTTGGCGAGACGGAGGTGGAGATCTTCATGGTCCGCTCCGACATGTTCCCACAAAACGCACAGTCCTTCTCCGTGTGCGTCCTGTCCTCATGGAGACAGTAGAGGCATAACGAATGCTCGTCCTCCTTGAAAACATTCTGAAGCTGGCATCCAGGGCAGGTCCTGAACAGCTTCCCGGGCGTCGAGCTTCCTTTCTCCTGGGCCATGTCCAGGGTAGGCCTTGGAACTTCTGGAATCCTCCAAAAGCGTAACTCAACGAAATCTTCACCCTTGAGGGGCGTAGAAAACTCCAAAACTGATCCCCGTTGATCGGATGTAGAAACGGTGGAGCTTGAGGCTCTATTTAACCGAAAAATGAGAAAATTCTCCTGAAAAAAGCGCATAAACGCAGCAAAAGCTCGAGAGCTACAGCATGAGGACTCCCAACACTTGAACGTGCGGTAAAAATCTGAGGATGGCTGCCAGAGGCGGGGCTTGGGAGAGGGCAGTCATTGGCTGGGGGCAGTATGACCCAGAGACCAGTGATTGGTTACTACTAAGAAAGACAGATCAGAAACAAAACTGATACTGATTTTTTTCTATACCGTGGATTCCCGGCCTGACGACGGGGAATATTCATAAGCATGTGAATCCATGCCAGACCCCATGCTGGAGAATGCCGCTAAATGTCCATAGGGAATACATAACAATGCTCCCCCTTTGTGCAAGATGTGCGATTTGTCATTCACAAATCGCACAACTGCTTACTGTCCGCATAACCTGTACATATGTTGCAGGCATGCCTATTTGGTGCAGAACTCAATTGTGTATGTGAAAATGCCGGAGTTGTGTACTCTGTACGGCCTACAGTAATGCTACTTGCAATGTGATCGTATCAGAATAGAAAGCGCTCCCGATTGCGGTGGTGACATTTCCTTCTGAGGGTCTCCCGATTTTTCGGCATCGTGCATTTGATTTACAATTAGAAAATGTTTCCCCATCTAGTACTATGCCCTATCGCTTACAAACCTCTCTCCTATGCATAGTACACTTTGTAAACAACAAGGCATTTCCATTCCCTTTAAAGTTTGCTATTTTGAAGGACTTTCAAGTACCATATTGCAAGAACCAGGCAAAGACTGCACAGAGTGAAGTGAAATGTACACGTGCACTGGGTTGAAATATGAAAGTTGAATGCTCTGACGAAAGAAGCACAATTAATGTGTGCAGTATCATCACTGCTGAAAACACACAAAGTAAATGAGGTTGTTTTTTTGAATCGCAGTGAAGACTACTCTCCTGAGAATCAACAGCATCTACACTACAGACATATCCGAAGAAACCTGCTCATCTTGCACAAAAAAGTATGTACAGTATAACCTTTATATTGTAACTACTCCTCAAAGAGGCTGCGTGGGTTATTTGTGTTTTTTTAGCACCAAAGCAAGCATTGATTTGAAAACCATTCTACCTACAAATATCAATTTATTGAACAAAGAATAGCAGGCAGAATGGCTGACAAATCCCTGTGTGTTTGGTACTCAAATAACATACGTAATCCTTAGAAGGTTAGATTATGAAAAGAAGTTGCTGTAGAATGTTTTTGGCAATTCGGTTATTAATAATGGTTCTCGTCACAAGTAGGCCACTGTGCACTCTCATCTGAAGCACATTGTAGTAGTATACAAACAGTAAAGTAGCCTTACCAAAACATTGCAAGAGTTCAATGCACGTTGACACACCATGACAAAGAGCTTCTCCATCAGATTCATGCACGCTGCACACACACATTGGACAACAGACCAAAGTATATATTTTTTCTCAACAGACACCAAAGAATGCCGACCAAAAAGCAACTCCGTAGAAAGGAACACAGAAGTAGAGCAAATAAAAATAAAGGTGCCCAATGTAAGCATCCACCTGTTGTAGAGAATGTTGGTACAAACCAGCTAATGCAGTTGGGTAACAAAATAAAGGAAGTCTCAACTAACAAAACTGTACCTCCTTCATCAAAAAGTGTCACAAAACACAAAAATGCTATCAAAAAAACGCCTACCAGTACAGCTAACAGTGTTCCTAATAATCCTGACAGTGTAAGAAGAACCCATAGCAAAAAAAAGTATTTTAGCAAAAATGTTTCGTCATAGAGTCCTTCAGAATCTACTAAGAGGACCGAAATCATCCTCACCCTTTAAAACCTACCGTAGAAAGTTAATCCTACAAGCTCTCGTGGACACTGCAATCCTTCTCAAAATGAGGTTGTTCATATTAGTGTTAAATAGGATAAAAGCACTAACAAAACTAAGTACCACACTACAAAAGAAACTCAGCAATAAACGGAATGTGAACAAAAATAATTTCTTACATGTTTGTGGTGGTGAATGGAGTCATACAACAACCACAGAGCCATATTTTAATGAAGAAGCGTACAAACAAAATCAAACAAACAATTGCCATCCATAGCAGTGGACGAGGGTATGAGAAGATCAATACTACCATTATGGAACAAGAAACACTGCTTACAAAACGATCCCCTGAAAACTCAGAATCACCTCTCGATTCATCAGAACCACACCGTCCAGTATACAAATGGCCGTGCACATCAATGTGTGCCATTCCAAACAAAGCTTTCAAATGTTTACGTCGGTTCCTCAATCAATATGTAAAAGGTAAAGACAAAAGTAAAATGAAAGTGCCGCAAAATATGAATATTTGTCCAGTGCAGAAAGACACAGGACTAAAAGGACATTCATTAGCCTGCATTTCTGGGCCTATTTGCAAAAGTACCTTCCATGATATCAAAAGAAGATCAATACATCATTCCAATGTAAGAAATTTAGTGTATAAAATATACTATGCAAAAAGTCCAGCTTCAGAATTAGGCAATTTAAATACCACTCTTCTGCATGGTACACCTAAATACTTATAAGAAGAAATTGACCTTATTCAGAAAAAGTATTTTGGAAGTGAGAGCCACTTACAAAATGCAACAGTTGTAGAACGTAGAAGCAACAATTCTACACATAGAAGGTTGCTATTACACACATACGGAAAAGAAATAGTAAAATTTAAAAGGCCATCGGCTGAAGTACCAAACCATGTGTGTGTGTGTGTTGCTGCAGAACATTTTACAAAAGGAACACAATGTGGACATATCATACAAAATAGAAGACAATGAAGACTCTAAATGGTTTGAATTAGCTTTGTACCTTTTAGCTG
Source organism: Ambystoma mexicanum (assembly GCF_040938575.1). Classification (NCBI taxonomy): domain Eukaryota; kingdom Metazoa; phylum Chordata; class Amphibia; order Caudata; family Ambystomatidae; genus Ambystoma; species Ambystoma mexicanum. Next base: position 638,808,969 of record NC_090928.1, on the reverse strand, counting down.
AAAACAAATATGAACTAACTGAACGCCTAATATGTTGCAGTTACTGTACTGCAAAATTAGACAACAACCACACTCCTTCACGTGCTATTACAAATAATTTTGAATTGTTTCCATTACCAAAAATCCTGCAACAGCTCAATTTGTATGAGAGCATAATAATTCAAACAGTTCACCCATTTCAAGCAATTATACGCCTTCATCCAAAAACAGCAAAATTACCTTCCTCTGAATTGGTGAAAGGCATTCGTGGCAAAGTAGTTTATTTGCCATTAGATCTAACGGAAAATGTACACACTCTAGGAGTGGAACGTTCAATAAAGCATTCTTTAATAGTCTTGGTAAATGGAGTACCAACAAAGGACAAAACAATTTGGCAACAATTAGTGGACTTACACAAAGTTAGACAAGCATTGCAATATCTAAAAGACAATGAGTACTACAAGGAAATAAATATTGATGAAAGTTTAAGGGAAACAACTGAAATAATTCAAGAGCCATCAGAAACTGGACAATTCGAACTTCTGGATTCAGCTACAGTATCCACTCTTTTGGACCATTACACAATTCATCCATTGCATTCCAATGAAAGCATAGATGATGCACTAGAAACTTACTAAATGCGACAAACCAAAGGGTCACCAATGAGTATTTGGGAAAAAAGTATAGGAGCATGTGCTTTTCCACCACTATTTCCTACTGGCAAAGGTGGAAGATACGATGATAGACCCATTCATATTGGGGCATCAGAATACCGTTCATTACGAATGTATTCACAAGACCCCAGATTTAGATAAAATGTGGAATACATATTCCACCTACTCTATGAAAGTGAATTAGCAACACTATGTAATGGAGTTGCACACATTCTTAAATCCAGAACCCACTTTCAAAATATGTCAGCTACGCAGTTAATACAAAAAGTACAGGAAAAAGATGAGGTTTTACAATCAAGTATAACAAATTTGTTTGCAAACATGCGTGGTACAAAGCAATACTGGTTCAGACAGCACAGAGACGTGCGTTGTATGATCAGAAACCTTGGTCCACCGACTTGGTTTGTTACACTAAATTGTACAGAATATGCATGGGAAGATTTACATGAGTTCCTACGCATAGCAAACAGCAACAAAAAAAAGATATATTAACACCTGGAGAACTTTGCTCTCTAGATCCAGTTAATGTCACAAGATATTTCCTTCATCATTTCATTGCCATGCTACGCTTTATTTGCAATAAAACTGTTCCCCCCCCTTGGAGAAGTGCAGCACTTCTTTTGGAGAAAAGAATATCAAGCGAGAGGAGCACCACATATTCGCATGCTGTTATGGATCAAAGGTGCACCGAAATTTGAGCACGACAGTGATAGCACTGTTTTGCAGTTTATCCAAAAATATGTCACATGTGACAACCCTTCACAAGAGACATAGTGAGCTGCATGGGCAGATTTTACAATTTCAAAGAAACAAATGTGGCAAATATTGTCGCCGCAAATACAAAAACAAAGGTAAATACTACACCAAATGCTGCTTTGGTTTCCCTAGACCAGTTACAGAAACAGGTGAAGTAAACAACTTCATGTCTTCAGTTCGACATAGTGTTAAAGGTAAATCACCTAAAAACACGTATTACATAAAAAGAAGGGCAGAATCAAAATATATCAATGATTACAATGCAATCATTGCCATCTTATGGAATGCAAACATAGATGTGCAGTACATTGCAGACAATTCAACTGCTGTTGCACGATATGTTACAGCCTACTTAACAAAAGCAGAAAAAACAGAGCTTCAAGACCTCTGGGCTGACCTAGCATCAGACAAAACATTATCACCGAAATTGTACAGCATAGGCACAAAAATGCTCTCTCATAGAGAATGTGGGGCCTATGAAGCAGCAGATCGTTTAACCGGCACTGCTTTGTATGGAAAATCAGACAACATAGTATGGCTCAGTCTTGGTCCTGCAAAATCTAGAAAATGTGTGCTAAAATCATATGAGGACATAGAAACAATCGCCAGCAATGATCCCAACAGCCAAGACATTCTAAAAAAACAATTTACTGGACACATACTATCCGAACAGGAGTACCACTCTGAAAAGCATGTGTATATACCACATAGCTCAAAACTTTGCATACAAAAATAATGTAAAACCCGATGAAAGCAAACGTAGATATAGAGTGACCGATTGCGAAGGGAGCTTGGTGAAACTTACCAAACGAAGCTTAATTAATCATGTAAAATTGTCATTAAAAACTCCTCAACAGAAAGAACTATATTACATGTCTCTGTTACAACTTTTCAAACTATGGAGAAAATAGGAAGAGATACTAGATAATTATGACTGCTATGAAGATGCTTTCAAAGCAAATGAAAGCACTATCACCGATGTGAACTTTACGCAGTACAAAACAATGTTACACAATGAGCAGCAACAGGAAGAAGAACTTCAAACCCAACTAGATAAGGACTCTTCCGACAGTAGTCAACCTTCTATAACAGGAAGTCAAGAACCACTAGAACAACCACTAGTAGCAAATGAGGCTGAAGTAGCTATGACAGAAGTAGAAAACACCATGTATCAGTATCAAGAAGATACAGAAGGCTTAACTGTACAAAAAGCAAAACTTAACGAGCAGCGCACCACTTTTAAAGACATGACAAAACAAATTGTACATAGTGTACAACACGAAAATAAAGAATGTACCTGTCAAAATTACAAACCTATACTGCTGTAAGTCAGTAGTGAAGCTGGATTAGGGAAAACATTCTTAATCAAAATCATCAACAAGTTCCTTCAACAATTGACAAACAAACTGTCAGCTGTTGTAACGGCCCCCACAGATTTAGCTGCCTACAACATAGGCGGTGCGATTTTACACTGAGTACTACTGCTTCCAGTAGAGCATCAAAATAAATGAGTACTACAAACTTTCTGCAGAAGCTGCAATGGAATTACGTAGAGTAGTGAAACAAATGAAAATGCTACTAATAGATGAAGTGAGCATGGTCTCCAACCTAATGTTGGCTTGGATTCATCTCAGATTGCAAGAAGTACTTAAAAATAATAACAAAGAACTCTTTGCAGGGAAACACATTATCGTTTTCGGAGATCTTCTACAATTGACATCAGTGAAAGGTGAACCGATTTTTAAAACCTTAGGCCACAAACTCTGCCAGAAAACTGTTGGTAGCATAGGTAATGTTAACCTTTGGCAACATTTCCGATACAGAGAATTAACTGAGAACATGCAGCAATCTGCAGATCTCACTTATGCCAACATTTTAAAAAGTATTAGAGTTGGTGTATTATCGCAAGAGGCACAAGTTGTATTGAAAAACCGGCATATACATGCACTTTATGGCGATAATGCATGTGCAACTGATGTTATGGAACAAATAGCGCACAAACTCTTGCAAGCTGTTTCAAATTCAATAAAACAATGTTAAAGAAAGACATGCAACCGATAATAGAAATTAGCGCAACAGACAAACTAGACGTACATGGTATGACAGTACCCATGTGTGAGCAAGCCACAACAAGACTAAATAGTTTAGAAAATTCAATCTCCAACACAGCTGGGTTGGAAAAAATATTGAAATTATCCTTAAATTGTAGAGTAATGCTTAAACGTAACCTTGACGTAGAGCAAGGGCTAGTTAATGGAGCACTGGGCACTGTTTGCTTTCAATCATACCCACGTGATAGCAACATTCAGTTTGTGAATATTCGCTTTGATAAAGTTTCAGAAGTGAAAAGGATAGGGTGCTCAATTGCTCGATTCCTTCTCTTCAAAGACATGTATGTACGTAGAGAGCAATTTTCTCTAACTCTTGCATATGCAGTTACCATTCATAAATCGCAAGGTCTTACCGTAGACAAAGCATTGATAGATATAGGAAACAGTGTTTAAGGAAGGCATGAGCTACGTAGCATTATCACGCTTACGTACACTTGACGGTCTATTGCTAATAAACTTTGATTTACGTAAAGTCAAAGCTGATATTCCTTGCATTCTAGAATACAATAGATTGCGTTCACTGTACACCCCTAATCTGAAACAATACCCTGTTCCAGATAAAGTGAAACGTGGTAAAAGAAAAGTAAATGTAACAGAAATGCAACAAAATTCAACAGCAAAGTCCGCAAAGAAAAGAAAAGAAGCTAAAGTTTCATCAATTGCCGCAAACATAGACCAACCTATTAGGGAATGTAAACCAGGGACGTCGGCAAAGAAGCAACAGAAAAATCGAAAAATGCACTCAGATACAGAAATTACTGGGCCATTCAAATTTGCAAATTAAAGTGGGGTAAGTTGCTATGCAAGTGTAGCAATGAATATTCTATTTCAATTGCCACCAATTGTTAACAATATTTACCTGCACAGTACAGACCAATTGTGTTTGCAAATGTTAGTGCTGCATAGAAATGCAACAAGCAATCCTGACAACACATACAGTGTTCATGGAGTAAGGCAACAATTGGACGACTGTGCTGGAATGGTGAGATTCACTATGAACTCACAAGAAGATCCACAAGAATTTCTAATGTACATACTATTAGTATTGGAAAACAAAAGCATACCTGTAAATGAAATCTTCCAAATTTCGTACATGTGGAAACATACATGCACTCTCTATAGCAAAGTGATCCAGGAAGAAATCCCAAATGAACGATTTGTGTCTGTTTCCATACCAAATTGTGAGAGCATTCCATTTCAGCAACTTGTACAAAATGCAAACCATGGCAGATTATGTAGTATTTGCAATTCAGACCATCGCTCCACCTTACTGATACAATCACATAGTGCCTACATAATACTTATGCTTCTACGTTATAATGCAGATGGTACCAAAAACAACTGCAATCTGGCCGGATTCACACACGGTCAAGTGTCACTTGGAAAGAAAACCTTTACAACAGTAGGAATAATCTACCATGCAGGAGCTACAACCAATGCAGGTCATTATACTGCATACATTAAAAAGAATTCTGGATGGTTCGAATGTAATGATAGCACCATTACTCTAAAGCAGAGATTGCCAGCTAACCTAACAAATGTGTATTTAATGTTCTTAAAGCCAACATTTATGAAATAATGTGTACTTCAAGATTGTCAACAAATTATGTGAACGACTACAAACAGAATACGCCCACAGGTATCCATCTACCCAACAGGATGGAAGAATGACACAAATAAATTATTATCACACATCGTTGGAAACAAATGCACAGGTAGAATACGCCTACAGGTATCTAACTGTTAAAAATGGGCAGGAAGGCAACAAACATATTGATCAGAAAGATGAAGGAAACACTCAAAGGAAACAAGGAAGTAGTTAGTACCATAGGAAACAAAGGTTTTTTTTAATCCGACAAGGATTTTTTTTTCCCAGACCCAAGGATTAGAAAAGCAAACACAGAAACTGAGCGCAATGCACAGTACACTGGTGTGTAAACTAAATATGAGGGTAAAAAAAAGGTTAACTGTCCATTATGCAATGTAGTAAATTTTCAAAAAATGCAAACACTAACACACCTTTTTCTTTCATCACAGAAATGGAAAAATGAATACTTCTGCCAAGTACGATAGCCACTTAAAAAATGTATGTGGATTCTGAACAAAGTAAGGAGTAAGTATATTGGCAGTCATTTTCTACACATGGGAATCTACACGTCTAATCTATGGTACTAATATGCTGCAGTGCCTGTAGGCTGGCCCTTGCATCTTCGGTGAGTACGCCTTACGACCAAGGTACAAGGAGTATAGTTCCTATCCACAACCATCGCTGCATATCAAAACCATGGTCCTTGTAAATTAGCTACTTATAAATGTACTTTTCGGACCATCGTCTGCAGCCATGAAGCTAAGACACTAGGGCGTCAACACAACTAGCGCATTACACCACACCCATATTGACTTGTAACTCCACTGCTTATGACTTCAGTCAAGGGTGCATGGGCTTTGGCCATGCACCCAAGAGTGCAGGGTCTCTCCACAAACACCTCAGTGATGTGTAGTTGTGTTTTTTTTTCTATAGGTGTGATATCCTTCAGTGCTTCTGGCCAGAGGCTTCACTCCTAGCTGTATGTCTGTAGATATTACATGGGATGGGTGTGCAGTTGCTTCCACGTCTAGTACTTATCACGTTGTTCTTGGGTGCATGGCCTTCAGCTATGCACCCAATACTGCATGCACTCCCCACAACTTAACAATCAATAGAAAGTACGTCATGAAGACCGACCCTCAAAACAAATGCATTGATCACCCATGCCCTACTGTCTGAACCTTTCCCAATGCCCTGACACAGCAAAAGAGTTTCATGAATAGAGAATGTGTACGCTGGTTGTTGCTCCGCTTTCGGCGGATCCAAGATGGTGGGCGCATCCAAACAATCTGACGCAGAACACGTCTCGCAGCAGCCAATGGGCAGAGAGGTCGCGTGTCCGCGGTCATGACGCCAGCCCCTTAGCCAACCAGTATCTTGTTGGTGGACCGAACAGGGAAGTGTGACCGCGGAGCGGACATAGATATCACTAATTTTTTCAGACCTACTTTTTGATAATTCGAAAGAAAAATACTGCAAAAAAATTCAGTGGCCCATATACTTTTTTTGCAAAGTTTGGTGAGGATTCGTCCAGGGGGAGTATATATACACACACACAGGAGCCTGCAAGAAGCAGGGGACCACACTGCGGGTGTAAAGATGCCGGTGAAAAATAGAAAACAAAACCAAGCTGTTATAACTTGGCAAGCTTATTCGTTTATTCGTACAAAACACAGTGTGAAGAGCACAAGGAAACAAGAGGGAGGTAACGTGTTTCGTGCTCGTAGAGCGCTTGATCACACAAAGGAAGCAATGACAATTGCATGTTAAAGAGCCTTCCCAAGTCCCTCCACTGTGTCTATAGCGACTGTTTCGGTCCGGACAAAGCAGTGAAATTAGCAGGCAGACATCTTGAAGTACATTCAAACCAAAATGTTATGTCTGAACTGAATCAAGGACCATATCACTACGAAAGTGCCCGGTAGCAAAGAATAACAATTACCGAGCTTGGCACATGTTGTGATACACAAAAACATCATGCAGGAGCATAAAGGAAATTTCATATTGTTTTACTGTGAACACATGGTTACGGAATATTGAAGTGCAAGTGCTTTCATCAATAAAAATGGTCCTTAGAGGAACAATAGGTCGACATGATGTGAACACACAATAATAAAATGCCCAGTTTGATAAAAGCATGGTAGCAAGATAATAAAGTACAAGAGCTCACAGCCTGTATGTGACCCCTGATGATGAAAGAATGTACATTTGATGGACACATGGAGTCAAAGTGCAAGTTTTAGCAGCTGAATGGAATGATCTTGAACTGCACATGCAGATGGTATGGCCAAAATGGCAAAACAGTGCAGGTGCAAAACAGTAAAATGCTGGACATTGAAAGTCAACAGACTGCCTGGAGTGGGAACAAGCCACCTCTGCTTGCCCCAGACATGGATACATTGCAAAATGTATGACTGTCAGTTATACACAAGAGGCTGCAAATCAGGGATTCAGTAAAGTGTGAGTGCAGCTGTAATCCAGACTTGGACGGGCCAAATGTGTGATAGATCTATGGAAGACCTTACTGTGTGATTCAACGACTCTCTAAAGATTCACAGGTACAGGTAACCCAAAAGACCAGGGCCAACAGAATAGACAGCACAGTGTGTAAACCATGTTTGATACTCCTGTCAAGATGTGTAAACATGTGGTCAGAAAGACACACTAAGAATGGAAAAATGATGCCCGCAATTCACTGTTGAAATGTGTGAAACAAATAAGACCGTACTGAAAGAACAGGAAGAATAATTGGATGCAGGCGTAACAGAAAGGGGTGACACAAGTAAAACAGGTAGCCTAGACACCAATGAAGGTGTATAGTTCCTCATCTACATTGTGTCCTAATGGTATCTGTGTGTCAAAAATCCAAGATGTATTTGGTCTCCAGCTGACATAGCTGGAGAACTCGATCACCAACCCTGGGATTAATCATGATGTGAGTGTTAGGCAGAATCCTGTGCAGTTCCCTTGGGGAACACTGCAAAAAAGATTAAGACCACAGGACTAAGCAGTAAACCCAATTGGTAGCAGTCTGTACCACCCAGATTTACCTGGTAGCTGTGGCTGAGCAGTCAGACTTCTCTCAAGAGGAGTAGGGCAGTATACAGAGGATACACAATAGGGCCAAAAACACAGTAGAACAACAAACACTGACCAGAGCTTGGTATCAAAAGTATATAATTATTTATTTAAAACACACTTTAGGAAATACACTAAGCACTCTAAATCAAAGCAAGTTCAAACACAGTCAGATAAAGTATACACACCTCCCTTAATAATTATTAGACAATTCTAGGTTAAAACACCACTAGTTGTAAAAAGAGATGCGAGTGCTTAACTTAGATGGCACTCCAATAATTAAGTTAAAGGGAGAGAAAAAGGCAGGTCATGAAAATAAACAGTTCCCAACACTTTTCTAAGACCACAGCAAGTTAGTGAAGGCAGAGTCTACTGTAGAGCCAAAGTTCATAGGCCAGGGCCACTTTAAATGGAACAAAGTGAAATGTGCCCAAGATCACACAGTTTAAAAATGCACTCAAGTCTTTGCAAAAATGTTCAAAAGAGGTTGGTTTGATGCGACAGATAAAGTTAGAAGGTCTGGGGGCCAACCCAGTTGAAAAGCCAAGGATTTAAGGGTCACCTTTAGCGATCCAAAGAAAGGGAGGCCAGGCGGAACACAGTACCTTTAAAAGTGAGGAAGCTCCAGCGGTGGCAGTTATTCCTGCAGCGGGTGCAGTTCATGGTTTCGACCAGGGGAAGAGAAGATCTCATTGAGGAGGAAACTTGGAGTCGTTACACTGCCCAGGGATGAAACCAGCCGCGGAGTTCGTTCGGTTAAAAGGTGCGCTCCTTTAATTTGCGGTCCCAGTGGACTGAAGCTAGGCTATCCGGCCGCCGGGGTGCTTGGCACTGGCGATTCGACCAAGGGACGTCCTGGAAGGCGAATGTTGAACTGGTTGTCCCCACCAGCTCAGAGGGAGAAGACTCTTGCAGCAGAAGATCTTCTCTTGTTGTCGGGGAAGTGGTGAGGTCGTTGCAGCAGGGCTTCACCGGTGGTGTCGTCATTGCAGATGGCTCAGCTTCTCCCCTCTTCGGATTCCTTAGGTCCTGTGGCGACTTCTGAAGTCCCAGTCCCAAAAGCCCTGCTTTTATGCAGAAAAACCCCCATTCAACAGCCTAGCTGTCACTCATACATGCTAAGTGGTGAGCCGGGCGGCTTACCACTGGGCCAATCAAGACAGAGTGCGACTTGGGCTGCTAAGGCAACACAGTCCAGGGTGCCAATTCCCCCACCCACACATCCTGTGAATCCCAGACAGAGTGGCACCAGTTGGAGGGCTTCTGTGGAGAAGCCCGCCAAAAAGTGGAACAAAGGGCCCGACCTTGGTTGGAGTTACAGAGACGAACACGTACGCCATTTTGCAAAAGAGTTCTGGCAAAAAGACCCAACCGGTGATTTTATATTAATTAAATAAACCAGCGGTGTCTTTACAATGCACCAAAAAAGTGGTGCGTTTAAAATGAATGGGAAAATCCCATAGGAAATATTCCGGTGGAATATTTCGCATGGTAACCACCTGCCAGAAACTCGACAAGGGGGGACTGGACAGTGCCCCCTTGGAAATAGACCAAGAGGGTAATCTAATTAACCCCTTCCAGTAGTTAGACAATATGATGGTTTGTACTGGTTCGGTTCACAATTTTGGACTAATAAAGCCAATGGTGACTTTACATGCCCTGGGAGACAGTAGTCAGTCCCAGGGTATGGAGTCTATGTTTGGGGGACACTAGGACACCCCCGTGTTACTGCACTGAGGGTGCTGTGTAACACATCTACCAAAACAGATGATACCCTATGGAGTAAAAGACCCCATAGCCCATAAGCACATACCAAGTCAAAGACATACCTCAAATCATGCCTAAGAGTGGGAGAAAAAGAGTCTCACTCTTAGCAGGAAAAAAACCCAAAAATCCAGCAAAGCTGCTGGGGGACTCACTAGGTCTGGGAAATTAGCCTTATAAGAGAATTCTCCCTGATAGTGAGCAACCCTAAAGAAAGTTAATAACTGGGCATTGTTATAGTGTTTTTCTTTGAAATGCTTTGCCATGGGGTATGAGGGATCTGATGTTTTTATGGCCCTCAGATGCTGAAGCATCCGGACCTTTAACTTGCAGGTTGTGCTGCCAATGTACCACTTGTTGCAAGGGCATCCAGTGGTGATCTGTTATCCAGGTGGCCAGGACACGGCCATCACTATTGAATCCAGTTCCTGGGGGTGGACCAGTGCAGGAGGATCACCTCCATGAAGGGTCTTCGGGGAGTGGAAGTGGGACACTGAACGGTGAGACGCGGTATCCACTTCCCTGTAACACCTTTTCCCCATCCTACCAGGTAGGATACCTAGAAGCTCACCACCGCCTTTCCTGACACAAAAACGTTCTCACGGACAGTTCATCATGAGCGACAATGGACTAACACCAGAGCCGTATGCCTGACATGTCCCAACACAAGGGTCAGGCAGAGTCAGGCAATTACTGATAATTACACACACCCGACTTCCAGCACACTTCCCCACACAGATAAAAGGCAGAGCATGAAAGCACACACTGAGCAAGGCAAACCGCACGAGGAAGCAGCAATTCGGAGACAACAGTTTAAACCGAGGAGAAAGGCAGCAAGACCAGAGATGGCTGCAAGATCACAGGATCTACCCATGACCTTTTCGAGAATAACCACGACTTTCTGGAGGCCTTGAGGAAAAGAAACATAAGACTGGGAATTGCAGCTGGAGAACGGTGCAGTGTGTGTCGAGGGTACATGGGGCCCTCCAGCATTGATAGCCAACGTAGGGAAAAGCGATTGCTGCCGTGATATTGTCCTTGGATACAACAAAAAAAACGCCAGCAAGTTCAGCATAGCCGGTGAGTCGGAGAGACTGATAGCAGACCGGACTGTGTTATGCTCAAGGTTGCAAGCAGCAACATTGTATGAGGAAAGATGACTTGTTTGTGATTGAACTTTAGGAAACTGAAATAGTTAACAGATACAGAGTGGTCCGGCGCCACGTGGGTGCTCACTCAAAAGTCTCTGGCATCCAACTGAGCATGTGAGAAGTGGTCCTTCAGCGGGTCAAGCTAAATCCTGTGTACATTCGAAAGTCTTCGATAGCCTGCAAACTAAAATTGGCCTGTTCGCCGCTGAGGGAGGCTTATTGTATAAAAAAAAAGGATCTGAGCCCAGCTGAGGGGGATCCAGGGTCAAGAGTGACTCGCCCGGCTTGAATATTTGGAAAGGAACTTTTTTAGTATAGGCCCTTTTTATTTGACGAGACTCCACTAGGACTATTATTGATGGGCGTAGCTTGCTCCCATCTTAGATTTAGGTTTACATAGGCGTTTTCCACACCCTTGATAAAGTTCAATAAACACCCTTGAAATGTGATCACTTGTGTCTGTCTTACTTTGATACCATGCCTTCCTTACAATAAAGACTGTTTGAAACCCGCAAACCAGAGGAAGGGAGCCATTCCCCCTGGATGTCTTGTTGCAAGAGAACATTGTTTTAAAGACTATTCGAGCTTCAGGAGAAGGGAGACGTTCTACTGGAGAAGGAAATGTTAGATTATCCTTGAGTTGCAGTGTGAGGGATAGAAGTAGGTTGTGGCACAGGAAGGTGGTGTTTGATTTGACACACCCTCATTAGAAGATAGGGATACCGAGGACCTTTTTATGCGCACACACACGTCTATAATCACCACCATGCCACCTGTGTCAGCTTCCTTCGAGACCCTTACAGAAGCCAGTGGTTGGCCGTGGGAATCAGCTGATGAAGGAAGCCAATGGAAGACACAAGAGAAGGATAAATTATATTTGCATTTAATGTTTGAGTTTTAATCCAAACTCCTTTACAGTTTAACAAGAATACATCGAACATGAAACAGTAGCCATAACAATATACATGAATCAAACCAGAAAAAACTGTATGTAGAACAATTTGCAGATGAGGATGAAGAAGAGGAGGGGTGGGGAAGGAAGGAAGAGGGAGAAAGAGTAGGGAGTAAAGTGAGTAATAGGAAGAGAGGAGAACTTGGGAGAGATGGGGAAGATAAAGAGAACTATGACGGGGTACTAGAGGGAGAGAGAGAAAGGTGAAAGGGGGAAAGCTGTCAGGGTGGGGAATGAAGAAGGAGTGATTTCAAGGAGGAGCGGAAGGAAGAACAGGTGGGGCTGGAGCAGATAGAAAGAGGTAGGGAGATCCAGTGTAGGGGGCAAGGAGCTGAAAGGAGCAGAAACGAGAAGAGGCACAAGGGGGTGGGGAGACAGAGTAAAAAGATCTGCAGAACTAAGGGAGCGAGAGGGGGTGTCGAATGAGAGAAGAGAGGAGAGGTATGGAGGGGCAAGGTCATGAAGAGATTTAAAGACAAGACAAAGGAAGTGAAATTTAAGTTTTGGGTGAAAGGGAAGCCAGCCTATGTAAGAGAGTGAGTTGGAGATGGAGTCATGGGGAGAGAGAATACAGAGGGTACGGATGGCAGAGTGGTGGAGGGATTTGAGGGGGACGAGATGGGATGCAGGGAGACCGAAGAAGAGAGAAGAACAATAGAAAAGGCGAGAAAAGATGAGGGAGGAGATTCAAAGTTTGGTAGCATGGAAGGTGAGAGAAGGGCAGACTTTACGGATATTGAAGACGTGGTAGAGACATGCGCGAGAAGGCAGATATGATGGGTAAAAGAGAGGGAAGCGTCAAAGTAAATGCCTAGATTACGAGCATGGGTGGAAATAGGAAGATTAGAACGGGGGAAAATGAATAGAAGGAGGGGGAGAGAGAGGAGGAAGTGTGTTAGAAGGAAAGAATAAGACTTCAGTCTTGTCAGTGTTAAGAGAGAGACCGTGAGATGACATCCAGTTTTTAATGGCGGTAAGACAGGAAGAGAGATTTAGATGTAAGTTAGGGGTGAAGGAAGAAAAGGAGAGGAACAGCTGGGTGTCATCAGCGTAGAAATGGTGAGAAATCCGAAAGGAAGAGATGATGGGGGCGAGGAGTGAAGTGTAAAGAGAGAATAAGAAAGGTCAGAGGACAGAGCCTTGGGGAACTCCATAGTCCAGAGGGAAAGTAGGGGAGGTTCGGCCAGCCCAAGAGACAGCAAAAGAGCAGTGGGAGAGGTAAGAGGAGAGCCAGTTATATGATATGATATATGATATGGCTTTTATAACGCGCCTATACACAAGTGTTTCAAGGCGCGATGAGGCGGGGGGGAACAAGGGGAGACAGACAACGATCCTACTAGGCCAGGTGTCATTCAGATCGTGCAAGTGCAGGGTGGAGGGGAAGGGAAAAGTGCAAGGAGGAAAGGGAGAGGAGAAGTGCAGTACAGGTTTAGTAGAACAAGATAAATAATAAGGGCCAGCTGGTGGCAAGTGCAAGATAAGTGCAGACAAGTGCTGGGAGGAGGGGCTGTAGGGATACAGAGACAGTCCCACAGTGCAGGGGTTGCCAGGGAAGCAGTGCAGGGGAGAGTGGCAGGGCTATGGACCGGGATAGGTGAGTGGCCCCGTAGCAGATTCAGCGCAGTTTCAGTAATATCAACAGGGAAGAGGGGGAGAGAAAGCGGAGGCAAAGAGGAAGGTTATGAGGTGCTTCCGGAACCGGAGATGGTTCTCCTCAAGTTTCAGGTAGGCAGGACGGCTGTTCCAGAGGGAGGCCCCTGCTGCGGAGAGAGATCTACCCCCAACTCGTTGCTTGGAGAAGCGGCTGACCCTGAGGGAGTTGGAGGTGGATGAGCGAAGAGCTCGAGAAGGAGGATATTTAGGAAGAGACAGTTGAAGGTATTTTGGCCCGAGGCCCCAGAAGGCCTTGTGGACAATGCAGAGGGTTTTGAACTTAATACTCGCAGCCACTGGGAGCCAGTGTAGCGATTTCAGTCCTGGAGAGATACGGTCCCTGGGCTTGAGGCCAAGGACGAGTCTTGCAGTCCTGTTCTGGATGAGTTGCAAAGGGCGGAGAGTAGAGGCAGGCAGATTTAGATAGAGGCTGTTACAGTAGTCCAGCTTCGAGAGTACCAGGGCTCTAGAGACAGTGAGCTTCTGGGGGAAGGAGAGGAAAGGAAGGATACCTCTGAGGAGGTGAAGCTGGTAGTGTGACTTCTTAGAGACGTCCGATATGTGATGAGAGAAAGAGTGTGGAGTCGAAGAGGACCCCAAGGTTTTTAGCCTTGCATGTAGGAGCAGGAAGAGGGCCAAGAGAAGCCGGCCAGAGAGCTGCAGGGAAGGAGGGAGTGGGTGTGCAGATGAGTAGAATCTCAGTCTTACTGGAATTAAGGCAGAGGTCATTGGCGGCACACCATTCCTGGATAGCAGAAAGACAGTCAGAGATGAGGGAAGGAGAAGAGGAGGCCGAGGGTAGCCTGAAAATGAGCTGGGTATCATCCGCATAGCACTGAAAATTGGGGGAGAGAGGGGCGATGCGGTGGGCAAGAAGTGCCAAGTACTGGTTGAACAGCCAGGGAGAGAGGTTAGATCCCTGGGGGACACCACAGGTAGAGAAAAGGATGTCAGAGAGGAAGGACCCCAGTTGGACCTGGGGGGGTCGATTGGAGAGGAAAGAGGACAGCCACGCCAGAGCATGACCAGTGATACCCAGGTTATCACGGAGACGGTTGAGCAGGATGGTATGGTTGACAGTATCAAAGGCAGAGGAGAGATCAAGCAAAATGAGAACACAAGGAGTGTTTGAGTCAAGGTTCGAGAGCAGGTCCTCACGGATGTTCAGGAGAGCAGTTTCCCTGCTTCTGGCAGCTCTGAAGCCAGACTGATGGTCGTGAAGACTACCAACAGATTCAGCATGGAGATTAAGCTGCGAGATGGCCGGTTTCTCCAGGAGCTTGCCGAGGAAGGGAGTGATAGAGATTGGGCGATAGTTAGCTGGGCAGGAGGGGTCGGAGGAGGGTTTCTTAAGAAGGGGGATCACAAGGGAGTGCTTGAGGGGGGAATGGGAAGACTCCAGAGGCGAAGGAGTGATTGCAGAAGTCAGCCAGGGCAGGAGCCAAGGAATCGATGTGGTCCTTGCTGGTTTTGGAGGAGCATGGGTGGACCTGTTTTGACGAGACTTTCATAGATCGGACTTGTCTCGAAACTTTGTCAGCAGAAAAAAGGGGAAAGGCAGAGAAGGAGGGAGGAGGGGTGGCTGCAGAAGGGCCAGCGGAAGAGCAGGGAATAGAGGGGGGGAGGTGATAGGAGAAGAGTGAGGACAGGTTGTCCTGAGTTTTTTAAATGAAGTGAGGCCAGTGCCGTGCAGAGGGCCTGGGAGGGGACAGGAGCGGTAGAGACTGCAGCAAGGTTGGCCAGCTCCTTGCAGATTTTAAAGAGTTTGGCCGAATTATTAGATGCCGCAGAGATGCAGGCTTGGATAAGGGCTCTCATCTTGGTGAGAACGGAGAGCCGGTATTGCCTTTGGAGTAGGCGGCAGGCCAGTTTGTCAGAGGATGCACATGAAGCACGCCATTTCCTCTCTGCCACCCTGCACTTGCGTTTAAGGGTGACGAGATCCGAGTCATACCAGGAGTTACATTTGGCTTTGGGCTTCAGGCGGATTCTCATGACAGGGGCAAGGATATCAAGAGTATCAGATATAGCAGAGTGAAGCGTGGAGAGGGCTGTGTCAGGGTGGGAGTCAGCCGAAGGGGTATGGGGGAGCGAGAAGGTGGCAGCGAAAGCCTCAACCGACACGTGCTTCATGGGTTGGATGACCGAGAAGGAGGGTGGCAGTGATGAGGGTGGCTTTGCCTGTGGGGTAGGGAAGGTGAGGTGGGAGGATAGGAGAAAGTGATCACTCCAGGAGAGAGGAGCGGAGAGAGGGACAGAGAGGGGAAGGTCAGAAGAGATCAGAGCATCAAGAGTGTGCCCTGCAGAATGAGTCGGCCCAGACGGGAGAATAGAGTGTGAGAGAGCGTTGCAGAGGTCGCGAAAGAGTACAGAGGGGGGACCGGAGGCATCCAGGTGGATGTTGAAGTCTCCAAGAAAGAGGAGTTGAGTGGTTGAGGACAGGAGTGAGGAGGAGAGGTCCGCCCACTCAGAGCGGAAGGAGGAAATTTGACCAGGTGGTCGATAGATAATAGCCACGGTAAGGGACTGGCTAGGAGAGAGAGAGAGAGAGAGAGAGTCGCAAACAAGGCATTCAAAAGAGGAGTAGGCCTGTGTAGGCGTGACAGAGGCAGGAATCCACTCCGGTAAGATAAGGGCCACACCCCCCAAGGCCCGGTTGGGCCTGGGCACGGAGAGGATCTTATAGCCATCAGGTAGGAGTGTGTCAAAGCTGGTGACAGAGCTGGCTGTGAACCATGTCTCGGTGAGACCGAGGACATCAAGGTCCAGTTCCTCAAGAAGGCGACAGATGTCAGAGGAAAGTTTGACGGCAGAGCGAGAGTTAAGAGTGGCAATGTGGAGAAGATTGCCAGCCTTGAAGGATTTCCGGGCAGGGGTACAGATCAGAGGTACACCCTGCGGAGGTGAAGGAGCACAAGAGGGGGCAGGGAGGGAGGGTGGAGGCAAGGTAGCCGAGGACAGAGGAGGGTGGACAGCGGGAGAGGAAAGGAAGTTGATGAGGCGCGGGAAGCGTCTATCAAAGAGGTGAAGGTTGGCCTGAGGGCCTTGGACCAAGACGGTCCCATTAGCGTAGACATTAATAATGGCCTTAGAGGAGTGGAAGGAGGCCAAGAGGACATCCCAATGGGTGCCACCATTAATGGGAGAAGAGGAGAAAGGAGAGAGCACAGAGACCATATGAAGGGTCCATAAGTCCGGCGAAGGCACGAAAAAGAGGATGTCAGTGAGAGTTTCCTTGGAGGAGGCACTGGTGTAGGTGTCAGCGATAGGGAGGCCTGGGTTGGAGACCAGGATGTCCTTTTTAAACTTTTTCCTGCCAGATTTAGTGAGGAGAGCAGGATAGTCAATGGAGAAGCAGTGAGAGAAGATAGGCGAGATAGAGAGCACCATGGAGTAGGAGGGAGTGGGGGAGATAGACGAGAGCAAGCGGAAAGGGAGTGAGCAGCAAGCCCTAGTTTACCACATATCAGAACACAGTAACACAGTAATGCGTATTTGGTACCCAGTGGAGAGGCCACCTAAGTTTTAGAATCCTGCAAGGAGGGAAAAAGCCCTAGTTTACCACATATCAGAACACAGTAACGCAGTAATGTGTATTTGGTACCCAGTGGAGAGGCCACCTAAGTTTGAGAATCCTGCGAGGGGGGAAAAAGCCCTAGTTTACCACATATCAGAAAACAGTAACACAGTAATGTGTATTTGGTACCCAGTGGAGAGGCCACCTAAGTTTGAGAATCCTGCGAGGGGGGAAAAAGCCCTAGTTTACCACATATCAGAAAACAGTAACACAGTAATGCGTATTTGGTACCCAGTGGAGAGGCCACCCAAGTTTGAGAATCCTGCAAGGGGGGGAAAAAGCCCTAGTTTACCACAGATTTCAGTACACAGTGAATTGGGGACACCAACCAAATAAAGTGAACATGTGTGGGTGGGGTTGGCCGGGGAGCAGGTGGAGCTGACAAGAAGCGTTGGAACGGCGCCTGGCATCCTCTGCGGACACCTGCAGACACCAACAGGAGCCGCCCTTTGCCTAAGGGGCCCTTAGCCGTGGGGGGTTGCCGGGCAGGGGCTGCCCAGGAGGATCAGTATATGGGGGGGGAGGGGGTGGCGGGCAGGCAGGGTGGCGGGATGGGGACGGCACCAGGAAGAGGCTGCAAGGGGAGGGGGTAGGAAGAAAACACACCTCGCGCTCAGAGCGCTGAAAACAAAGAAGAATTTTACAATTTTACAATTTCACTCACTCGAGGCCCCGAATGGGCTGACAGAGCCTTTGAAACCAAAGGAGGAAAGAGTATTGAGAAGTAAGGGGTGATCAACAGTAATGAAGGCAGCAGAGAGGTCAAGGAGGATGAGGATTGAGGATTGCTTAGAGTAGCGAGCGGTAAGGAGGGAGTTGAGGACATAAGTGAGAGCGGTCTCAGAAAAGTGTTTAGGGCAGAATTCAGATTGAGAGGGGGTAAGGAGAGAGAGGTTAGTAACAAAGGTTTAGAGCTGAGAATAGGCTAAGCGTTTGAGTAATTTAGAGATAAAAGGTAGAAGTGAGATTGGACGAAAGTTGGAAGCAAGAAGGGGATTAGCATAAGGCTTCTTCAGGATAGGGCTAATAGTGCCGTGTTTGAAGGCAGACGGGAAGGTGGCAGAGGAGAGACAAGTATTGAAGAAGGAGGTTAGGTAGGGATTGAGAGGGGGTTAATCTTGGGAATAAGAAGGGTCGGGATGGGATCAGAAGTGGCGGCAGTAGGGTGGGATTTGGTCAGGAGGAGAGAGACATCGGAGGGAGTCATTGGAAAAAATTCAGACATGCAAGCCGAAGGGGAGTGGAAGGAGGGCGAGGGAGGGGAACAGGAAGGAGAACAGTGAATTTTTTGGCGAAGAGAAAGAATTTTGGCAGAGAAGAAGTAAGCAAAGTCAGAAGGAGAGAGGGGAGATGTAGCAGAGCGGTCAGGAGTGGGAGACGAGACGAGACGATAAAGGGTTTGAAAGATACGATGAGGATGAGAGGCTTGGGATTGAAGGAGGTTCGAAAAGTAGGAGCGTTTAGCAGAGTTAAGGCAGGAGTCGTAGAGAGAGTGCTAAGAAAAGTAGGAGGTTTGGTTAGAACGAGTGGGGGATTTGAGCCAACATCGCTCAAGGCGACAAAGGGGACGACGCATGGATAGGAGGTGAGGGGAGAGCCAGGTTTGGGAAACCTGGGAACGAGTAGGACGGAAAGAAGAGAGGGGGTAGAGTTCATCGAGACTAGAGGAGATAGAGGAGGACAGAGAGGATAGGGCAAGATCAGCCGGGAGAGAGGAGAAATCCGAGAGATTAGTGGAAGAGAAGAAGAGCCAGTATTAAGGAAGAGAGAAGGGCTAAAGTTACAGAGGTCATGTCAAGTAAAAGATATGAAGGAGTGTAAAGGAATGGGAGGTGGGAGACAGGGAGTAAGAGAGCAGAGCATGGTCAGGTAGATAGATGGGTAAAGAGGAGACAGGGGAAGGGGAGTAGGTAGAATTAAAGATGAGCGTGAGAGTGGAACCAGAAGAGTGAGTAGGAGAAGAGGGGAGAGGAGAGAGAAGGTAGGAGTCGAGTATAGAGAGAAGAGGAGAGGGTTGAGGGGGAGAGGGAAGCTGAAGGTTGAAATCGCCAAGTAGTGTGAGGGGGGGAGGGGAGATAAGAGAGAGGAGGTGGTCAAGGTCATTGTAAAAGCAGGAGAGGGGGCCAGGAGGTCTATAGATAATTAGGAAGGAAAAAGGGTGAGGGAATGTAAAGGATTTAAATAAGTATTCAAAAGAAGGGAAAGTAGGAAGGGACAATGAGGAGGTAGATGAAAGGTATTTACGGTGGAAGAGGTGACCAACGCCTCTGCCACGACCAGTAGAATGAGAAACATGAGAAAAGGAGGAGGAAGGGGTGGTGAGAGAGGGAGGAACAGTAGAGTAGTGAGGTGGGATCCAGGTTTCAGTTAGACAGAGGAAGAGAAGGTTGAGACGGAATAACATGTCTAAAACAGATGCAGCCTTATTGCAAAGATCTGGAATTTCAAAGAGCAATGTTGATTAGGTTGGAGGGTTGGATTGGAGGGTAGATGAGGTTAGGACGATAAGGAAGGGAAGAAGAAGGGGGTGCATGGGGAAGGGGGTTGAGCAATGGAATGGACATGAGGATTAGGGGAAGACGAGGAGATGAGGGAGGGGGCAAGGATTAAGGTTGAAGAGAAAGGAGAAATCTAGCAATGCGCATGACAGGGAGGGGGAGAGATGGCAGTAGGTAAGAGTGGAGAGGGAGGAGGAGTGTGCAGCAGCAAGGTGTGACAAAGAGAGATAAAGAGGGAGAGGAGGAGATGAAGTGATGGGGAGTGCTAGAAGGAAAAAGGAGTGATGAGGTGGAGGCAGATAATCCCAGACTAGAAGGTTCAGAAGGAAGCAGCCAAGGGCTCGGGTAGTGTGTGCCCGCGTACGGAGACTAATGGCAGTTCAGTAGGGCAAGGTGGTGACAGAAAGCAAGATGGAGAAAGAGTTAAGGGGCCCAGGGACCAGGTCAGTGTAGGTTGTTCGGGTAAGGTCAAGGGAGGATGTGCTGATGTTCTCCTTTCCTCTCCTCTCTGTGAGGAATCTTCTGGCACGACCCCAGGTCTTGTCCAGCAACAACCCAGTCAGTTCAAGTGAGGTCTGGAGGTGTAGTGGAGTTAGTCTTCACCCAGTTTGGGAGAGCTTGCGCAACACAAGGGTTAACAGCACCCAACTCCATACTTGGGCATGAAAAGGTTTTGTTCTCGCAAATGTCTCAATTTCTCTGGCGAGAAGTTCCTTCAGTCTGTCATTA
This sequence comes from Ambystoma mexicanum, assembly GCF_040938575.1. NCBI lineage: Eukaryota > Metazoa > Chordata > Amphibia > Caudata > Ambystomatidae > Ambystoma > Ambystoma mexicanum. Next base: position 638,788,456 of record NC_090928.1, on the reverse strand, counting down.
ATGTCCGGTGCTCCTTTCTTCCTTGTGAATGTGGACTGACTGAGAAGCAGCAAGATTGAGGAGCGACCGGCAGGATAAATGATCAGTTAAGTGTAAGGAGAGGGCAGCCCCTGTTACGCTCACCTGATCTCCACAGGAGCGCCGAACGGAGCTGGATGATCTGGTGGTGAGTGTTGTCTTGTACTCCCCTTTGATACGAAAGCAGGCTTGCCTAGAAAGGTAAATCACAGGTTACCCAACCACGTGGATGAGGGCAACTCCCGCGGCGTCATCTTGCACCCCCCCGCTATATCTCACCTTTGAGTTACGAATAGTGGGCTCTCCGTCCTGCCAATGTTCGCAGGGGTGCGTCGTAGTTCTAGGATCTAGTTACTTCACTGATCCTATTGAAAGTTCCAGACAACTGTGACTCTACGGTAAGTCTTATTCCAAAGATATGGATAGCTAAGAGTTCAAGTTGCAAAAGTTCACTCTGTACCTTTCTTTACAGATTCCCTCTTCGTGCATAAGATGGAGCGAGGTTCTTGGTAGCTGGCTTCCCAAGGTAAGATTTGCACCAGTGCTATGCAAAAATCTTTCCACCCGATACTGTTTTTCTGCACAATTAACCTTCTGCTTTTATATTCTGCAGGTGCGGAATCTCCTGAACAAAGGCTGTGTGATGAAGAATTGTGAGCCCGTGAGGATTGTTGCCTTCAGGTGAGAGCTGCCTCGTGCAGCATAATAAGTCAGAATGAGGCCTTCCCACTGCTCTGCTAACCTGATGTCTTCTTTCTGTTTTACAGATGCAGCAGTCCCAGAGCGGCGATCGGAAGATGAAGCGGAGATCGAGTGATGACGTTCCGATGGTTCACTGGTAAGTATTAGTGCAGCACTGAACTGCGATGAAGAGCGTGTGGTCTGCAAGGCTAATCTGATGTTCTTTCCTTTTCAGTTTTGAAGAAGCATGGACTACCGAGTGGCCGCGATGAAGAGACTGGTAAGTATCTTGTTCTGCTCTTCTTTCTCACTCTTCTTTGCAGGTAACCAGAGACAACTGGACGGGCATGGCTGATGGCTGGCCTGGAGCTGCAGACACGGTGAGCGTTACGCTGCACGAGTGCAGAATAACGCGAAGCGTGTTCTGTATGAAGGGTGTGGCTTATATAGTCTTCTGAAAGTAGTTCTCAGGTAAAGTAGTTCCAGCAACCACACCCAAGCAAATAGTCCTACGGCAAATAATCCCTTCACCCTGCCTCATATTGGTTCGCACGTGCCTCTCTGGGTCTGAAACGTGCCATGTTGGTGATGGCAGTATGAGCCTGGCGCCAAGACCGAGTCCAGGAAGCCCCTGCAAGATTCCTTGGGGCCTTCGAGGCCCCCATGGGACCCAACGCCTTGGGCAGGGTGGTCTGTACCCGATGTTTGGGGGTATGGACCATGACAGCCCCAGAATGCACATGGGCAACCGCACTAACTTTGTCCTTTCTTATTGCTACAGGAGTGGGTAGTAGAGAGCTGCGATGGGAGCGCGGATGTGGCAGACTAGCACAGTGATCTACCTGGTAAGTCCTCTTCCTTTCTCTCTTGCCTCTGGGTCTGTTCTCTGCTTATGACTTAACCAAGCTTTCCTTTTTCCTTCTTCTCCTTTGTGCTCCTTACCGCTATCCTCTTCTGCTCTCTTCTGGGAATCTTCTGGGTCTTCCTTCGGTTCCTCAGGGTTCAGAGGGTGTCGGAGCACGGTCCAGTCCAGCGCAGAAGCAGCAAGAACTCCTTCCTCCCCTTGGTGGTCTTGGCACCTGGATTAGATGAACGCAGGCCACCGCGACCCCCACGGGGAAAGAGGGTTGGGCATGAATGAAGGGGTTCAAAAGGCTTACCCATTAGAAATTGTAAGACCAAATCTAGGTCCCACAAGGGAACTTGAAAAGGAATTGGGGGTAAACATTAGTTAACCCCTTCAAAAACTGAATTACCACGGGTATTTTAAAGTAACAGGGTTCCTCAGCAGCGTGTTTGAAGATGGACAGCGCTGCTAGGTATTTTATTGTGCCAACCTGGAGTCCCAGATTTGCTACGTGCAAAATGAAGGATAACACCATTGGTGTATTACATGTTAAAGGGTCAACATTCTTTTCTCTACACCAGCTGTAGAACTTGTTCCAACGGCAGCGGTATAAAGATTTGGTTGCTGGCCTTCTGACAGAAAGCAAAACCTCTATTACATCGTCCCGGAGGTCCCGATCTTTGTATCTCAACCTCTCAGAAATCATGCGTGAAGGCTCAGAGTCCTGATATCCGGATGGAGAACCCGACCTTCATCTCACGAGACAAGATCCTCCGAGACGAATTGGGGGACAGATGAACATGTGTAGAAGGTCTGGGTAGCACGTTCTCCTGGCCCAATCCGAGGCAGTTAAGATCATGGATTTCCTGAACCTCCTAAACTTCCTTATTACGTGAGAAATGACAGGGATTGGAGGAAACTCGTACAGGAGTGGAAATTCCCAGTCCACCACAAACACGTCTCTTAAAGCTCATCTCGGGGGAAATTCCCTTGAGCAGAATAGTTTGCACTTCCTGTTGACACTGGTCGTGAACAGATCCACTTGAGGGGTTCCCCAAAGGGTGAAGATCTCTTGAAGCACTTCCTGAGCTAGTTCCCACTCGTGGAAAACTGTGCTCTGCCTGCTCAGAGCGTCCACCGCTGTGTTCTTCCCTCCAGCTAGTTGAACTGCCGACAGAGAGATTACTTCTTGTATTGCCCAGAAGCAGAGCTGCATTGCCTCTCTGCACAGTGGTGGTGACACTACACCTCCTCTTTTGTTGAGGTAGTACATGGCCACTGTGTTGTCCATCATTATCATGACATTCTTTCCCCACACAGGGCAGAAAGGCCTTCAGCACTAGTCTGATTGCCCTCAGCTCTAAAAGGTTGATATGTAGTTTGGACTCCGATGGAGACCAACGACCGCTGATGGTCAAATAGTTGGTATGGGCTCCCCACCGCATGAGTGAGGCGTTCGTCACTACGGTTATCTCCGGCCATGGTTGCCAAAAAGGTTCTCCTTTCAAGATGTTTTACGGACAGGCCCACCACTGAAGGTCCAGTGAGACTCGGTTTGGGATTTGTAAAAGATCGGACATCCTTCCTGAGAACTGTGACCTCTGGGTCCTGAGAGACCATTGAAGAGTTTTCATTCTCAGGCGAGCCTGTGGCACCAGACAAATGCAGGATGCCGTCAGGCTGAGCAACCTCAGAAAGTCGAAGATGTTGGGCATTTTGGAATTTTGTCACCATCTGTAGAATGTCTTGAGCTCTCACCTCTGGTGACAAGGCTTTTCTGAGGGATGCATCCAGGAGTGCTCCGATAAATTGGAGTCTTTGTGATGATATCATGTGGGACTTCTTGAAGTTGAGGGAGAAGCCCAGCCTGTAGAGGGCGTGGCAGGTATGGTTTAGATGTTGCAGGGCCTGTTCCGGAGAACTGGCCCTGATCAACCAATCGTCCAGGTAGAGGTAGACGTGAATCCCCCCTCTCCTGAGACTCGCTGCCACAACCGCCATTAGCTTGGTGAAAACCCTCGGGTGGTGGTTAGCCCAAATGGCAGAACCCGAATCTGATAGTGAGAGCTGCAAAGGCGAACCTCAGGTACTTTTGTGCTTTTGATGGATTGGCACATGAAAGTAAGCATCCTGAAGGTCCAGAGATACCAACCAATCCTGAAGCTGTAGGGCCTCAAGGATCTGAAAAAGGGTAACCATCTTGAACTTGTCCTTCCTGATGAATTTGTTCAATTCTCATAAGTCCAAGATGGGTCTCCTTCCTCTGTCCTTTTTCGGAATTAGAAAATAAGGGGAATACCAACACTTGTTCCTCTCTGCTACAGGTACCGGCTCTATAGCACCTTTCTCTAGCAGGTCTAAAATCTACTGCATAAGATTGCCTCATACACAAGTACTGTCTCATACACAAGTACAGGGACAAGGAGAATAGGGCTAGAGTAATGATGATTACCAATAAGTAATCAAGGCATTAAACACAAGTAGTGGCGTAACACCATTGAGTTGACTGGGCTTCAGCACCCTCCCCCATGAAACTTTGGGATATGTTGACTCAACCTGGCGGACCTTCAGAGCGGTTGCCTGACAGAACAGGACCCAGATGTTAAACGGCACCTGGGTGTCGCTGTTAACAAGGGCTCAGCGATTACCAACGTAAATCATTTCACTGTTAGTACCTGCATTCAAATGCCACATTTTTTAGGCAATTTAAATCGTGATGTGGGTTTAGTACTTGTATGCCAGGGGAGTGATTGAAGGGTAGACCGGGAACAGGAGACCACTCATTCTCAAAGCAGTCAATAAGTGGGTGCTTTCGGGCTTAAAGGAGAGAGTTAACTGCTTGTAACATTGAAGCTGCACTAGAATAGTCTCATTAAAATACCTAAATAAGTTAGATACCCCCACACAAATAGGTTTGCCCCTCCTCACCGCCCGTGAAGTTAGCGCCTTTCCTAACATTTGAAGGCTTAGCCTCCCGAAATGTAGGTTTTGTGGCACCCCTGAACACAAGCACACACATCATTCACCATATTCACTCTGACTTGATAAAGAAATGATTTCCATTAAGGACCGAATGGAAATAATTTCTTTTTGAAGTCATAGGGCTCCCTGGACCCCATAACATGCAGGCCTCCATTCCATTTCATGGGGTCGGGGGAGCCCTTGAGAAAGTTTCTTTTTATAGTCACTCTGCCTTCATAAATAAATGATTTCTGTTACAGAAATTATTTCTTTATGAATGCAGAGTGAATTAAGAAAGAAAAATTAAAAAAAGAAAATTTGAAAAAATTATTTTTTTTCATTTTTCTTCTTCACAGTGGGGCCCCCTCCCAGGACATGTGCTAGCGGGGCCCCCCGCACTGCGGGGGCCCCTGTTACGCCAGTGATTACCCTCTGCAGTGAACTGGAGGATGAGGTGGATGGCGATCTATGGTGCCTTTTCTTACTATGTTTCGAAGCGTATGAATGGTGTGACCCACTCCGAGAACGTGACCGGGAGTGTTTTTGCGACAAGGAGACGACGATCTTGACTCATCGGAAGTGCGTTTGGAAGGGGTAATGGACTTTTGGGGCTTACCTCTCTCCAGCTTCCCTCTGCGCTCCCTCAAGGCCTTCGCCGTCATGGAAATACACTCGTCACATTCTGAACAAGGATGCTCTGCCCCAAGGCACCACAGACAGACTCCGTGAGGATCTGTCATGCACATCTTAGCCACACAGTGCTGGCATTTTTTGAAGACGGACCGGGGCGTTGATGGAGCCGATGAAGAGGCCATCTCGTATACAAGACTAGAAGATTTTCATAGAAAAACTTGAGTTTTTACGATTTTCTCACAGAACCGAGCGTTGCGTTCCAAAAGCTCATGAAGCGTGGAAAAACGGAACTGAGCAACTGACGGTACGTGCGGTACTTATACCCACGATGACGCCGCGACGGAGGCCTCCGAGGGACATCGACTCCACAGGCATCGACGCGCAGCGCCCTCTACTGGAGATTTCATTTTTCAGAAGCAGCAAGATAGATATTGGAAACATCAAAGATAAGGAATACGTGGGAGGACACCATCCATTCGAACGTGGTATTTGGGTGTGAGGGCCTGCAAAGTGAGTGAGTTTGACGAAGTAGGAGGTGTGAGTGATTGAGAAGAGTAACTGAGTGAAAGGAAAGTGACTGCGGGAGAAGGTGGGAGAGGCGTGTAGTGGGAGGAGAGTGGAGTGAAGGGTAGAGAGAGTAGTGGAGAGCAGTGTGAGCATAACAGGGTAGAGTGGGAGAAGTAGGAGGAGTACAGAGTAGTGGGTAGTGAGAGCAGCAGAAAATAAGATCCGAGGGTAGAGGTAAGGAGTAGAGAGACATTGCAGACGGTGTGAGGGAATGAGGGGAGAGACAGACACAGGAATACCAGTGAGTCTAGTGGAAAGATGGGAAAGGAGGTGGCGAAGATCAGAATAAGGAGTACAAGAGCATGACGGGAAAGTGCAAGTGGAGCCTAGGTAAATGGAAGGCACTTAATCCAGTCAGGCATGACCATTAAATAGGATCCACTTAGGAATTCCCAGAGGAAGTCAGATAGATATGAAGATGTTCTTTAGGCCATCAGAACTAGCAAGGCAGGTTACAGACAGGAAGCATTACCAATGTCTAGTGACAATCTTGGGTTTAGGGATGCCTAGGAGAGGGAGGGGGAAAAGCTCACAAGAGAGAGAGGGACGGCCTTTAGTTGGCCACTCTTCAGAAATACAAATAAAAAATCTTGAGCCGTCTTTGAGAGTTGGTGTGTTTTTGACGCCACCTGTGACAATCCCCCGTATATCAACTACAGTGCTTCTTCTCCCAGTGTGTAGCTTCCTCCGCCAGTAAAGCCATTTGGTCCCCCTTTCCTACTCTTCAAAAGTGATTTTATCACACAAAAAAAGAAAGGATTAGTGAAAATGTCTAACAGCCAAGGAAGCACAGGATACACTGCAGCAATTGTCAACTAACTGCAGAAATCAATTTACTGGCTGGAAATAATAAAATCAAGCAGAGAGGCTGTTAGTGACTTAGTTGCCCCCAAGATACGGTAAGCCCAAAGTTAAATAAATATGCATCTAAAAAGGTAACTTAAATAGAAGAAAGGCTTGTTGGTCTGTAAAACAATGGTTCTCAAACATGTGCATCTTTTAAAGATTTACTTATTTATGCTAAATGTTTCCCTATATGTGTTATCATATTTCTGAGTTTATGTCAAAGGAATGGTGGCATCATCAGAATGCAGACAGAAACCAAGACGTAAAAGGATAAACATGTTTGCTTTAAAGGGCCACTGCTGAAACCTCTAAACATTTCTAGCATTAGGCCCAATTTCAGTGTTCTAGTATGACATGTCCTTCCACAGGGGAAAAAAAATCTAAGCCTAGCCCATGAGGAAATAGTTAATAACTGGAGAAAGTACAGGAGCTCACAATAGAGAGTGAAGTCGAAAAATGCATTTTGCAAATCCCCAAGCAATGATAACATTAATTATAATTAAGTAAGCCAGTCTGCCTTCAATATCTGCACAATGTATTCACCATTAGAAATTCTTAGAGACAAAAGAGATATACCTTACCATTCTGCGAATGTGCATTATTAACCTATGGCATGCCTTGGCTTCTGAAATACTCGTTAATCATGTTTGGTGGGTGTTTTCTATACATATGTGCATTCACCACGAAACAGCTACTTAGGTCAAGATTGCTATCGTAATGAATGGAGATCACACGATTGGACTGTAATTAATAACAGTTTAACTAGCGATTGGGAAATGCTTGTTTATAAAAAAACAACTCTTCTTGTATAAATAAGAGATAATGACTGGGAGGTGCAGCAGGGTGTTGCAATTTACAAGTGAATTCAGCAATATTACACAGGTGATAGTGGAGCAGCACAAAATGAAGTACCATTACATTCCTGCCCGTTCTCTATTGTAAATATAGCCAGTATTAAAGCAATGTATTAGACTTTGGTGGGCATTTGAATGATAAAAGGGCTGCATGTCCTACTCTAATTTGCCTTCAGGCCATAACCTATTTCTTTCTGAAATATGGCGGGAGCCTGGACGTGAAGTTGTAGCCCACAGCTCTCATGTCTGTGCTAATTGAACCTTTAATATATCTTTTCTAAATGCTCTGATGAATCCGATGTCATTGCTCCTTTACCGGGTATAGCCTCTCACATGTGGCCAGGGGACGGCAGCCGCTACCTGATCTTGACCCTGAGGGCGGCTATATGAATGAGGACCAAATAGGGGGGTAGGCGACCCTCAGGGAGATAACATGGCATCATCGGACAAAGGCACATACCCTCCTTTCCCTTTTAGGGATGTTCCCTCTGTCGTAAAGCCAAGGGGTGTCAAACGCAGATCTAAATGTAAAATGGTTGCTAGCACAGTTGGGGAAGGTTTAATGAGTAGGTGTCATCTCTGCCCTTTCTGTAGATGTACTTGGTGTGGCAGCAGGGCTCTTTCCAGGAGAAAAAGCCCTAAAAAACTACATTTCCTAGCAGCCCTAGGTCCGAAAACTACAGCCCCAGCAGCCTGGACTCTATCTAAGAGGAAATCAGGCACACAGGGCCTGCAAACACTTCGGGAGACACGCAAGCCGACCCCTGACACCACTGCGCATGCGCAAGCCCCGAAAGCTTGTTTGCGCTCGAGAATTCACACGAGAGGACGCATCCTACGGAGCTCCAGCAGAAAACACACGCAGGGCCTGCCCTCGCTGCTAGAACAACGCATCTGGCACCTCTCGTTGCTTAGGATAAGTGGCAGTTGCTTTTCTAACGTAGCAGAGCATACTTACCATGCTAACTAACTTTGGGAAGGCTCCGGTCGACTAGTTTGATGGCCGCGAGTTCGGGACCGCATATGGGAATCTGCATATACTAACTCTGATGCATGCTGCAGTTCGCTCGCCTGTTGCGGGCAGTTAGTACCTTGTAAACTAGCACCTAAAGCTCATAGGAGAATCACACTAACAGTGTACTTTTTTATCAGGAACTACTGATAACGGAACACCAGCTGTCCTCACAGACTGCACAGCCTGCCGCCGGAGCATGGGCTGGAAGGCCAGAGCTAAGTGCTTTTAATTTTATGTTTACGAATTGTAACGCACTTCTTGTCTAGGTTACTTACCGCAGTTTCAGCACTTGTTGACATTACGTTGCTGATGTGGGAAACCCTCATGGGGATACTGACTGAGAATTCGTAGCTTACCATAGTGTTTTTTTTCTGTTGTTTCTGCAAAGTGATACAGTTCGTGTAAACTCACAGTTGGGTGCTACTCAGTGCTGCTAGTAACTGAGTGAGCTCATAACCTAGAAGGGTAACGCATGTATGAGATATGAATGCATGCGAGTGTGAATGCAAGGGCTTAGGTGAAAAAGGAACCTTAGCAAGGCACTTGACAACAGCCTCATCGAGAACAGAGCCAAGGAGCATGCCTACCCCTTGAACCCTTTTCCTATCCACAACCACTCCCTAACCCTCAACCCGGTTTACCCACTTTCCCCAACCTATCCAATCCGTGGACCATAACCCTCTTTCCTCATGGGGGTCGCGGTGGCCTGCGTTCATCTAATCCAGGTGCCAAGACCACCAAGGGGAGGAAAGAGTTCTTGCTGCTTCTGCGCTGGACCGTGCTCCGACACCCTCTGTATCTCAAGCTTTTATGGCTTATTGTAAATGTTCCCTACCACTGCCCACAAAATCTGCTAAAGACATTTTCCTCGCGCTTTTACCGCCGACGGATTTCCCGCTGGCGGTAAACGTGCCGAAAAGCATCAAAATCTCAGCGGATTTCCCCCCCCAGTTTAGAGCTGGGGGGAAATCAGCCGAAGCCGTGATTTGGCAGACCCTTAAATCCGGCGGTAACAGCGCTACGACCGGATTTAAGGGCTACCACCAAACTCGTGATGAGGCCCACAATATTAACAGGTTTTAACACTACAAAAAAGCCATACATGTGTACAAAAGTCACCCAAGCACACAAGACCTTACTGCTAAAAACAAACAGTCTTTATTTGAGCATCTTAATGCAACACACATTGTTATGGAAAGCACAACATCTTGCGCTCATCTGCATGACAGACAAGTAAACCCCTCCAGGGTGAACTTTGCAGGAGGGTGAATGACTTCTTTAGTTTACAATGTGTGTTTTTGTTACCATTTAAGGAAACAAGCCAGTTTTCTTACCCTTAAGCACCAGCTACGAGTAGACCGTGCATTTACTGGCTAACCACGTTGTTGATATATTACACAGCCCACGGTAGCGGGAGTGTAGTTATGCTCCAGTTGCTAAACTCATAGGAAGAGCACTTTTTCAGCAGATTATAACTCAGCTGCCCCTGGACGAATCCTCACCAAACTTTGCAAAAAAAAGTATATGGCCGGCTCTGAATTTTTTCGCCAAGTTGAGTGAGGTTTCGTCCGGGGTGGTCAAAGTTATAAGGCGGGGGTCCCATATTTCTTTTTCTCCATAGAACGAATGGCTGGACAGATTTTCACCAAATTTGCGGCAGGAGCAGGGGCGTGTGTCAGAAAGCGTGCTTTTGTGCGTTTGGTGGAAACCGGACCAGTACTTTTTTTGCAAAACACTGAAATGTACGTCCCAAAACATCTGATATCTGGGTCCGCTCTGCGGACCCATTTCCCTGTTCGCTCCGAGGACCGAAGTCTCATTGGCCTGCGGGACGCTGTGATGTCGGCGAACATTGGACGCGGCCGGTGGTTGGCTGGAGGGAAGCGTGCCGAGGTGTATCGGAGGATACTGGCACGCCGAAAGGCGTTGGAAAACATGGTTTGCAGAATCGGCTGGGTGAAAGAGGGCGAAGCCAAGATATTGGCAATGCTTTCTGCTGTAGCACACGCCTGCCAGTGATTTCGTTGACTTAGTGCGTTTGCATGTTTTTTTTGCGGCGGTGGATTTGTGGAAAAATATTGGCTTGCATGTCTGACTTGGCTTTTAGCGGTTGTGGGTAAGGCATAGCCTTTTTACTGCATGGGCATGGCATGTAGAAAAAGCCTAGGGCTCGGGCACTACCCTCGCAATGTGATGCCTCCATGCGTGGGAGAGCAGTGAGGCACTTAGCAAGTAGGTATGAGACCGAGTTTGGGCACACCTTTGCCGCAAGGGAGGCCAGAACGACATGGAGAAATGGAAGGATTGTGTGGCAGCACAATGTTGTGATGTGGAGCATTCCCGCAGCTGTTGACATACACTGCATTGGTGGTTAGGTGCCCAGGGGACTATCATATGTTGGTCAGTGTAGGCAGACTGTATGGTGGATGGGGAGTGCATTGGAGATAATATGAGAATATTGGCAGTCGGTGTACTATGTTGTGTTGTGCCTGCAAAGGCCCTACTGCCTTGTGTGCATGGCTACGTCCCTTGGCCTTAACAGTGTGGGCACTGGTTGGAAGTAGGTGTGAGAATGTTGCCTTATTTGGGTCCGTTAGTGTAGCTATACGTATTTGTAGGTAGGAAAGCAATTTTGGAAAGGTTACCACGCATGCCTCTATTGCCTTCCAGTGGGTGTGTAGTAGGACTAGGCAATTGGGCGGCCTCCACTTATGTACTGAAGATCCTAGGGCTTGGGCACAGCTTTCCTTTATGGAGGGCAGTCAGACATTGGCACACGGAAGGAATTTCTACGCAGGTACTCATATTTATTTATTTGCATTTATAAAGCGCACAAACTGCCCTCGGGTATCGAGGCGCTGTTACAGCATTTTCACTTGGCAGCAGGTTAAGCATAATTACATTACTTAGGTACAGGTTCGGTAGTTAGGTAGGTACGCTGCTCTGGTTCAACGGTTACAGGGTAGACCAGCTGAGCAGGTGAGGTTCACTTCAATAGTCTGCCCACCAATATACTTTTATTGGTGGGCAGTTCTGGATGAGACTATCCTTTTTTGGTGAGTGCAGGGAGACTCCATTGGGGACGGGTAGTGCATTGGAGACAATATGAGGATATTTGCAGCCGGAGTGCTATGTTGTATTGTGCCTGCGAAACCCATACTTGCTTGAGTGCATGGCTGGGGCCCTTGGACATAACAGGGTGGGCACTGGTTGAAGTAGGTAACAGAAAGCTGCCTTGATTGGGTTCATTACTAAATCGATAGGAACGTGTGGACAGAAAAGGTAAGTGGTGACATGTTTCCATGCATGGGTCTATTGCTTTGCCGTGGGGCGAAGGAGTAGCCTGTTGCTAACAAACCAGCAACGCAATGCTGCTATGTATGGGAGTACTGTGATATTTGTATGTGGATTGCAGGCATATGTACAAAGAGTACTTTTACTTTGCCTTGGGTCATTTGGGTAAGTTATTATAAGCATACCTTTTACCATACTGTACACTTGTACATATATAAGTGTCGTAAGGTTCCCGCCTTTGCAGAATAACTGGAGGGCATGGCCCAGTTCAGAGGATACCTCAACGGCAACGTACCCACCTTGGAAGCAAGACAACACGGAGCAACACAGGTTCGATCCCCGGGTCGGTGCTTAGAAACCTCTGGCTATTAAGCGTGTTATAAATAACCTATCATATATCATAAAAGAGCATAGGTGAGATAAGACACCATTTGCGTTAGGAGTGGTGTGGACGTGAACAGAGCTTTGCTTCAGGGAGTTTAGTAAGTGGGACATGAAAGGATTTTTTCACTGCGTAACGTTTGCGACATGGCCCATATACGCAGATACCAACATATAAAGAGTTGTGGGGAAGGTGTGCAGGTGACAAACTTCAGAGGCTATTGGGGATGGGGCGAGTATTGCAGATGATACAGGGATTTCTGTAATCGGTGTACCATGTTGTGTTGGAAGTGTCAAGCGCCTACTGCCGTGTATGGATGGCTACGGGCGTTTGAAGTAACAATGTGGACATAGTTTGGAAGTAGGTTTCAGAATGTTGCCTTCTTTGGATCAGTTCTTATACTGATAATTAACTGCAGCGTACACAGTTGGAAATATGTATGTGTCCCGTGGATGCTCACTGTGACAGCCTGGATGTGGAGGAAATTTTGCAGTTGGCACACCAGCAGAGTTGGCGTGAAGTGACTGCACTTGAATATGGTGAATGTCATTGGCCTTTTTCCATTCACATACTGAGATGCCACAATTAATGTACAGTATGGTATACCTCTCGCAATAAGGAAGGTAGTGCAAAATGACACTAGTTAATAAGCATTAGAAATCTAAAGTATGGATAATGTACAGTCGAACACACATACATTGGCAGCCGATAACAGATGGCAGGCCATCAGACTGTTACTTTTGTTTAGCGTACTTGTTCAGATGGGCAACAGAAGCGGGTGGAGCTGTTAGTGCGTACAATTTTAATGTGTGCATCGCATCCGTTAGCTATGTCTGTGTGCCGCATACACCATCGCAGCACTTACTGGCTCAGTCGCTTCACCCGTGGACAGTCGTTCATCACGGCGTGCAGTCCAGTTATTTATTTTATGTGCGTGCCAAGGGTGGCGCGCACTGTCATGTGAGCAAGTAGCTCTGGAAAGGAACAACATAAAAAGCAAAAGGGGCCATGCGCACACAGAGTATATGGTTCCAGAACATTCCATACTTCACTAACAATGCAGAGAGTGGTTGGAAGGGTTTTATTTTGCCACAGAATGTAAACGCCATTTGGTACATTCACTGCTCTTTTATTTTGCAAACAAAATCCAGTGAGCAATGCTGTCTGTGCAATTCTGTACTTCTGTTCTCGTCAAGCAAAGTGGGAAAAGGAGTACTTAGTAGTGCTTGGTGGCCCGTTTGGAAGAATACATTTTCTTTGAAAGGTAGCAAAGGTAGCATCTGGTGCCTCTGGGATGGCTTACACAGTAAAGGTTTGCAGGTTGGTTCATATAGCAGGAACCGCAATTGGACATACCGGTCCATATCGGTCGGCCCAGATATGTATACGAGTGCACAGAAGGTGTGGTGCTTCACTGTACGACTTGCGCTCCATGTTCGTCTTGCATTGTATGTGTGCATTTGGAGGGGGTGGGGAAGAATGGCAGCAAAAGAAAGTACAATGACAGTTGCAATTTACTGGGAATGGTGGAGACATGGCAGTGTAACAGCGTTTTTTTTTTACTGCCGTCACAAAGGTCCGTGTAAGGTAGAGAGAAGAAGTGAGCGGTGGAGTACATTGGTAAAGATACATACTGAGGAGCACGTTAATAAATTGGGGCTACTGTTTAGGAAAGGAAAGCATTTAGTGTGAACGTTTGTCCAACATTGTAAGGCGGTTATGGGCTTTAAATGGTGTTTCCTTTGCACAATGAAAAAGGGAAACAGAAGCTGCAGTGAAATATGGGTTGGATACGTTTCTTTGGAATGTTGTTCATAACAATGCAAATGACCTAATGGCCTACATGGTGCCATTGGAAAGCAAGGGGCCAAATGTTGCAGCAATTAGGAAAGTTATGTAAAATATATTGATGCATGCATGAAAGTGCATTGTTTTGATTGTGCAGATTGTAGGGTAGCTTACTGTAGGGTTGTTTATTCAGTGTGTGCACTTATGATACACTTAGGTGACCAACATATGTAGGAAACAGGTTATGTATTTTGTGGAAGAAATAGCAGCCAATGTCAACTGTAGTGGCTAAGGGGTAGCTGGCTGTGTTATGTGTGGGGTTAGTGGTACGTGGATAGATGTTTGTATGTATAGTTCTGCAGTGCAGCAGCAATAGTGGGCAGGGTGTACAATGTTTAGTGTATGGCTGGAGGCCCTGCAATGTACAGGGTGTAGTGAAGCGTGTAGGGCGTAGGCACAAGCTGCATAGTGTAATATAGGTGTGCATTGTAAATGGTGGTATTGGAATGTGTATAGCACAAATAAGTGCACTTATTGGACTGTGGATATTGTACATAAGTATAATAGCAATCGTTGAAGACTTACTGTTTGGATTGAGGAAGGCCTGTACTGTGTTTTGTGTATGGAGTGTAAACTGTTGTGGTACTGGTTGCTCTATTATCTGTGTGAAAAGAGAACAGAATATGTTAGGGCAGGTATTTGTTAGTTTGTAGTCACTACATAGCATACATTTCTTTATTTTGTGGACCCTCATAACTAGTACGTTGTATGTACTATGCTTTGACCCAGTGTACACTGTGCAATCAGCGCAGTTCCTGTGGTTCTTTGCATAATCATTGGGTCTGTGGAGAAAAAAAATTCATGCTGGATTAAAAAGAAACCTTCGACATTTTGTTGCTACTATGGTGCACAATGAATGATAGTGACGTTTGAAGTGGTGAGAGAACTTTGGAAGGTGTACTCTTCAAGTAGGAGGAAATGTAAGGGTGTATGATATATATCTAGACTATACATGTTGGTAGGATGGGTGGCGTTGTATAGCAGGTGGTGATTTGTAAATGTTTTCCTGCTTCCTTTTTGTACCACTGCTTGTTTGTGCATTTGGTTGCTGCTGGTGGTTTGAAGGTATTATGACATTGTTCTGTGCTAATGCAGAATTCTGACTGTAGTTACGTACCTGTTGGCGTACTGTAACTGCGGATAGTTTGGAAGCGTGTAACGCTATGTTTGTAGCACAGTAGTTGTTGAAGGTTGAGGGGGTAGTTGTGATGCTGCAAATAACATTGTCATATTCAGGTTGCAGCTAGATACCAGGTGACATATTCTAACTGTTTACAGTGTCCTGTTTATAAAGGGTATGTAGATAAACTTGTGCATTCCTGTGGTTACTTCGATATTTGTGTACATTTTAAAGTGGTACTGTCCAATTACGGAGTAACGTGGTGGAACGTCCATATGTGTTGGAGTTGTACGAGTATTCTTGGAGAGCTGGTGACTCATTTGCGTAAGTGGTGATTTTAGAGGTTACTGAGGATAGTTTTGAACCCTATAGTGTTTTTCCCTTGCATGTATCCAGTGGAAAATGCTGGTTGTTTGCTTTGTGTACATATACTGTTTGTGTGACTGTACTCCTTGGGTGCATTGGGGATAAAATTGTCCAACACACACTGTAGTGCATTTTGTTAATGCTTCCAGTATGGTACGTTGCTTTAAGTCGATTGTGTGGAAGGTTGTCCACTTACAAAGGTACTGGTTGGTACTGGGGAGTAAGGTATAGTACGTTTGTACATCAATGAGTGCATTTAGCTTCAAGAATATTAAGTAGGCATTTTCAAGATTTGCAGTTAGTCTGTGCTTTGGACTGATAGAAGTATCATTGCATTCCCACCATGACGATTGCTTTCTAATGTATGCAGTATAGTGGCCTCCATTGGTGCAGTCCCCTGTGTGGTAGAATATGGCTACAGTTGTGAAGGGTTTTTGCCAAGTGATACCTGTCTGTGTGTGAAGGCAGCAAGTTTTGGTATCGTCTGCATTGTATTTTAAGAGCATTAATATCATATATTGACTATGTGAGCGTATATGTAGCATCGAACACCACATGTTATGGTTTGCATTTTGCACCAGTTGCTGAAATGGAATGGAGTCACAGTTAGGTATTGATACATATACAAAGAATTTGTTAGGGACTTTCTGCTCAATGGCATGGTCGCAGAGAGTGCATGTATGTCTCCACATGTAGGAAATGTGAAAGATTTCATTTATAAGTGTGTGTTTTCTTTCCAGTATTTGTAGTAAGTACATTAGCAGTTCCTGTGGATCTTGTTGTCGGTTTAAAGTGAATTTCACTGTTCCAGCACTGTAGTCTAATTCTTGCTTTATTCCCGAGACACTGTAAATGGTGTCAGGATTACTTACTGCATTTCTGTGAAGGTCGAGCATTTGCAAACACAACTGGTCTACGCCATTCAAATAAATGTTTTCAACCACTGCTGGTATTTGGAATTGAACATTGATTGTTACATTTGCATAGAAATTAACACCTGGTGCATTGGAAAATTTGAATGGTTCAGGTACTTCAGTGCCTGAGCCCTTTGCTGGAAGGGTATGTGGCTTCTTTGCAGAGGTTTTTTTTTGTGGGTGCAGCTGGGTATGGCTTGTCTATTTTACTCCTTTTGTATGTGCTTTTGGTCGTTCGCTAGTATGAGTGTCTTTCAATTTCTTTGATGGTAGTGTGGTGAAATCATTTAGTACTTCTGATGGAATTAGCCTTCTTTTCAAACCTTTTAGTTTTTGAGGAATACGGTACATTTTTAGATGGGATGTGTACATTGCACGTAGTCTATTGTACTCTATGATGCAAATAATTTCTGCACTGACTGCAGTTGCATCAACATTTACTAGATACAGTCCTTCCAGTGTACATAACTGTGACAGTGCTACGTAACTCATGCCTTCTTTGAAGACTGTGTTGCCAATATCAATCAATGCTTCATCTAAGGTTAGACCTTGCGATTTATGAATAGTTACTGCGTAAGCTAGCGAGAGAGAAAACTGTTCTCTGCGTAGATACATGACTTTGAAAAGAAGGAATTTCGCAGTTGTACATCCTATATTTTGGATTTCTGAAAGTTTATCAAACTTGATGTTTACGAACTGAATGTTGTTGTCCCGTGGGTATGTTTGGAAGTCAATAACTGTACCAAGTGCTCCATTAACTAAACCTTGTTCTACGTCAATGTTAAGCTTTAGCATAACTCTACAGTTGATACAAAGTTAACATTTTCTCCAAACCAGTTGTGTTGAAGATGGAGTTCTCCAAGGCTTGTAGTCGTGCTAAGCCTTGTTGACACATAGGTATCGTCATACCGTGTACGTCGTTTGTCTGTGGCATGAATTTGTACTAGTGGTTGTTTTCCTTTTTACAGCATTGTTGCATTAAATTGGGCACAACTTGCTACAGTTGGCATTAAGGCATACAGCTGACATTTTTCAGAGCTAATTGGTCCATGACATCTGTAGCACATGTGTTTTGCCCGTACAGCTCATGGATGTGTCTACTATTGAGGGTAGACTGTGCCTCCTTTGATAGTACACCAATCCGTATGTTTTTTTAAATGTTGGCATAGGTGAGGTCTGCAGACTGACGCATGTGTTGAGTTAGTTCTCTGCATTGGAAATGTTGCCAAAGATTTACATTTCCGATGCTTTTACGGAACTGTTTGTGTCCTAAAATTTTGAAGATAGGTTCACCTTTGACTGGCATCAATTGAAGGAGCGCTCCGAAAACAATTACATGTTTTTCTCCAAAGAGTTCTTCATAGTCTGTTTTGAGTACCTCTTGCAATCTTAGGTGAATCAAAGCCAACATTAGGTTGGAGACCATGTTCACCTCATCTATTAGGAGCATTTTCATTTGTTTTAAAACTCTGCGTAGCTCCATAGCAGATTCTGCTGAAATCTTATAGTACTCTAATTTGTTTTGGTGTTCTACTGGAAGGAGTAGCATTCGGTGTAGAGTGACTCCAACTATGTTGTAGGCAGCAAAACCTGTAGGGGCGGTTATAACCGCAGAAAGGTTGTTGGTTGTTAATTGTGGGAGGTATTTACTGATAATTTTTATTAAGAATGTTTTAGCTGACCCAGCTTCACCACTTACATACAGCAGTACAGGTATGTAGTTGTCACAGGTGCAAGTTTTACTTTCGTGCTGTATACCATGTTCAATGGTTTTACTTACTTGTACAAAAATGGTATGCTGTTCATTGTTTAGTTGGGATTCAAGTACCTCCAACTCTTCTGTAGCATGCTCATACTGAAGCATAGTGGTGGTTACCTCCGTCATGGATAATTCTGCCTCATTTGCTATGAGTGGCTCTCCAAGAGGTTCTTGGCTGCCTGTTTGCGAAGGTTCAATGCTCTCAGAAATGTCTACAGTTAGTTGTACTTTAAGTTCTTCTTGTTGACGTTCACTGCCAATATGGTTTTGTACCGTGTAAAGGTTTTATCTGTAATTGTACTTTCAGTGGCTTTGAAAGCATCTTCATAGGAGGTGTAGTTGGCTAATAAATCTCCTTTTCTCCATGTTTTAAAAAGTTGCAGCAGAGCCATGTAGTACAGTTCTTTGTGCTGTGGCGTTTTTAAGGACAGCTTCATATGATTAATTAGCCTGCATTTGGTAAGTCTCACCAGGCTGCCTTCACAACTTTCTACTCTGTATCTACCTTTTTCCTCATTTGGTGTAATGTTGTTTTCGTATGAGAAGTTTTGGGCTACCTGGTACAAGTACAAGGCTTCTAAAGTACTACTTCTGTTTGGGTAGTATGTGTCAAATAAGTTGCTCTTCAAAATGTCCTGGCTGTTGGGATCGCTTTTGGCTATTGGTTGTATGTCTTCATACGATTTACTCTTCTTCTGGATGCAGCAGGCCCAAGGCTTAGCCACACTATGTTGTCTGATTTCCCATATGAGGCTGTGCTGGTTTAGCGGTCAGCGGCTTCGTAGCTGCCACATTCTGTATGGGACAGCATTTTAATGCCAAAGCTGTACAATGTTTGTGCCAGTGTTTTGTCAGAGGATATGTCATCCCAGAGGTCTTTGAGCTCTATTTTCTCTGCTTTGGTTAAGTAGGTGGTGACATATCGTGCAACAGCGGTGGAATTGTCTGCAATGTACTGTACATCCACATTGGCATTCCATAAGAGGGCAATAATTGCATTGTAATCATTGATGTACTTTGATGCTTCGCTCCTTTTTATGCAGTATGTGTTTTTTAGGAGAATTTCCTTTCACACTGTGTCGAACCGAAGACATGAAGCTGTATACTTGGCCTGTTGTTGAAACTGGTCTAGGGAAACCAAAGCGGCATTTGGTGTAGTATTTGCCTCGGTTTATTTGTGTCTTTGGAATTGCAAAATGTGTGCTCGTAGTATGGGTGGGTACTTTCCGAAGGGATTTCGCAAGTGTCATATTTGTGAATGAACTGCAAAACAGTTTCATCACTTTCCTCACCAAATTTAGGAGCATTTTTAATCCACAAAAGCATGTGGATGTGTGGTGCTCCTCTGGCTCGATATTCTTTTCTCCAAAAGAAGTGTTCCACTTCTCCGAGGGGAGGAAGTACTTTATTGCAAATGAAGTGCAGCATGGCAAGGAAGCGATGATCAAAGTAGCGTGAAACATTTACTGGATCGAGAGACCAAATCTCTCCAGTTGTTTTCATGTCTACACCGGTTTTGTTTTTGTTTGCTTTGTGTAGGAAAGTGCGCAAGTCTGCCCATGCATACTCCGCACAACTTAAAGTGACAAACCATGTGGGAGGGCCAAGGTTGCGCAGCATACACCGTACATCTGTGTGCCGTCGGAACCAGTACTCTTTCGTACCACGCATGTTTGTCAAAGATTTGTAACACTTCACTATAAAACTTCGTTCTTCTCTTGCACCTTTTGAAGTAGTTGTGTAGCAGACATGTTTTGGAAATGGGAACCTGTTTTTAATGTGTGGGCAACTCCATAACATAGCGTTGCTAGTTCACTTTCAAAGAACAGATGGAATATGTTCGCCACATTCTGTCTAAATCTAGGGCCTTCAGAATACATTTGTAAACAGCGGTATTCTGATGCTGTTATTTGTGTGCTTCTTTCATCATATCTTCCACCTTTTCCAGTGGGGAGGAGTAGAGGCAACGGCTCGTGCTTCAAACATTTCGCCCATATACCGATTGGCACTCCTTTGGCTTGCCACATTTGATATGTTCCTAGTGCACCGTCCATGGTGTCTTTGGAGTGCAGTGGGTGAATTGTATAGTGGATGAGTTTTGAATTATTTCGGTTATTTCTCTCAGGTTTTCTTGAACATTTATTTCCTTGTAGTATTCATTGTTTTCTTTAAAGGTACTACAATGCCTCTCTAACTTTGGTTAAGTCCACTAGGTGTTGGGAAATTATTTTGTCTTTTGTAGGTACACCTTTCACCAGGATAAACAAAGATTCATGTATTGGCCTTTGCACTCATAGAGTGGCTACATTTTCTTTGAGATCTAACAGTAGATAAACTACTTTTACCACTAATGCCTCTCAGTAATTCAGTGGGAGGTAATTTTGCAGTTTTTGGTTGAAGATGTATTAGTGCACTGTTTGTATTATAATGCTCTCATACAAATTAAGCTGCTGCAGTGCATTTTGCAGTGGAAATAGTTCCAAATTATTACTAATTGTCAGTGAAGGCCTTTGGTTATTTGTCAAGTTTTGCAGTGCAGTATGTAGGTTTTGGTAAGGCCGTACTTGTTTTCTGCTAGAAGGTACAGAGCTAATTGAAACCATTGGGATTCTTCATTGCCTTCTATTTTCTGCATTACATATACAGTTTTGGTGTTCTTTTTATAGAAAGTTCCACGACAACACACGCATACTTGGTTTGGCATTTCAGCAGAAGTGCTTTTGAACTTTTGTATTTCTTTTCCGTATGTGCGATATAAAAGGTTGATAGCTGCATTGTCAGTACTGTTGCCTGAAAATGTTGGTGTGTAACTGCTCTTCAGTTCCACAGTATTTCTGTGGATGTGCTGAATTTCATCAAGCACTTGTTGGAATGTACCATGCAAGAGAATATCATTTACATGTTGGAGTGCTAAAGCTGGAGTTTTTGCATAGTACAGTTTGTACACTAGATTTCTGACTGTTGAATGGGGAGTTGCTAACATTTAAATCGGGTAGAAGGTGCTTTTGCAAGCTGGTCCACAAATACAGGCTAAGGAATGTCATTGAATTCCAGGGTAGTTGCGCACTGGACAGAGTTCATAGTTTGCAGTATTTTCATTCTTCTTTTGTTGTTGCCTTTGACATACTGATTGAGGAATTGCTGCAAATTTTTGATTAGGCTTTGGCAAACGTTGCACATTGATGTGCAAGGCCATATGTAGGTGAGGCGTGTTGGTTTGGTGGATTGGAGAGTGACATCTAAGTTTGATGGGGATATTTCTGAAAGCAGTGTTTCCTCTTCCATTATGGTATTGTGTATTTTTTCATAGCCTTGTCCACTCCAATGTAAGGCAATTTGGTTAGTGTGTTGTTTGTATCATTCTTCATTGAAGAATGGCTCTGTGTTGGTGGTGTGACTCCACTCACCTGTACAAATGTGACCAAAGGTATCTATGCTCACATTGCGTCGGTTTTCGAAATTGGGCTTGCAATTTACTCCTTAATCTTTTTAGTGGTTTAATTCTCTTCAAAAATACTATAAACAATTTCCGCTTCACGCTTATAGCACTGTGTACAAGAACTTCTAGGATGACTTTTCTGCTGTCGGTTTTGAGGGTTGAGCGTGTTTTCTGTCCTCTACTTGCAAGGTTCTGAAGGACTCTGTGGTGGAACATTTTGTGTAAAATTACTTTTTTAGATTGCTTGCTTGTGATTAGGTTACCATTTGTATGTGTTCTATTAGCAGTAGTGTGTGTTCGCACTGTATGTAGTGGTTTTCTTTACATTCCCACATTTTGCCAGATTGCCTACACTGTCTTTACTGGTAGATGCATCAGTTTTTCTTAATTACTGAATTACCTCTTTTCCTTCACCTTTCTGTTCACTTTGAGCTTGCAGTGGATGGCTACTTTGTGTTTGTAGGTTGCGTGGCTCTCTTTCTGCGTTGCTGTCTACGGAATTGTTGTTGGGTAGGCATTGTGTAGTAGCTGTTGGCGAAGAAAGGGAAGTGTGGGTGTGCACATTTTCACATGCATATGTGTGTAATGTGCATCAGTGGGTGAATGGGAGGGTAGGCAGCTATTTAATTGCGTGGCTGTGCAGTGGTATGTAAGGTTAGGTTGGGGACACTACCTTAGTATGTGGGCATTACTCTAATGGTGGTGACATAACAAACACTTAGCACGTGTAGAGGTGGGAGAAGTAACAATGAAGTACATATTGATGGATGGGCACACATTTATATGCTGCAGTACAACAATGGTGCACTGGTTTAGTAAGACAGACAAGAGTATGCTGGTTTGTATTTACTTTGTTGATTGCAGAGAGTAGGTTTATTGTAGACTGTATTTTGAAGTGCACACTCCAGAGGCTTCCCAGAGACAAGTGGGTACTGCTCCTGCATAAGAAGATATTAAGAACATTTGTTGGCTAATGACATAGTGCTTACATTTGTAAATTACATTTTCCAAAATTATAGGGGGATATCTTGGCAGGAAGACGAAGTGTGCGTGTATCAAAGAAGGTGTAAAATATGGAGGGCGCTTGGGAGCATAAGCATATTTGTTTAGGGAGTAGGCAGGCTATTTGGGAGTTTAGTGTATCACTTGTTATGAAAAACGTGTGTGTGTATTACTGTAGGCTTATTTACTTCACAAATGTAGTAGTGTGCATTGTGGAAGGATGAGACAAAGCGTGCGGAAAGATGTAGAGTGAAAAGCACAATGTTTTTGGAAGTCCATCTGCATGCAGTTCTTTGCATATGTATGCTTAGTACATGAGTGCAGGCATTGCTTTTGGGTTTTAATTTCATTATGCACATTTACAACTGTTACTGTTGTGAATGTGGCGATAGCTTTTTTTAAAAGCATTGGAAAGCATTGTAAAAATGACGGAACAAAAGAACAGAGTAACCTTTTTTGTAAACCAACGCCTGTTGTGGGCAAATGGAACCTTTGGAACCACCTACCACTGTAGGAGTGATTTAATGGTAGGTGATAGGAGACTTAACAGTACAAATTTTGGGCATGTTATGGAGATTTACGTATAACACAGTTGGCACTGTACTGTACAAAAAATAGTAATACCTACTGGGTGTGGTGATGGGTAGCGATGCTGATGTTTTTGGGTGTAGAACGTGTAGATCGTTGTACAGTACTTTCTCGTGCAGGTGCTTTTGATTTACAGGATATTTCACCTCTGCGTGTTTAACGGCTGTTACGCACTGTTCAACAGATCTGATGGCATTACATGCACAGTTCTTGAATGTAATTGGTGGATGCATATGTAATACTTTAACAGTAGCCAATCAGGGAGTGCTGCTGAAAGAGTACTTGAAAGGGAAGAAGGACTGGCCCTGATTTACTGGGCCGCTGCCCTCGCGGAAGTTGGGGAAATCGCACGTGCTACATGCTGTCCTTCGTAATGTGCTTGCTATGAAAATGGGACTACGGTTTAGCGATTCACGTGTGTGTCTGCTTTTGTGTTCCATGGTAGGATGTTCTTTTATGCCCATAACAACGTTAGTGCTTGTAGTGTGACATTTGTCTGTGGCGGTGGAATTTTTTTTCCCCTATTGCAATTAGAAATCTGTTGCAGTATGTGGAATGTACGCTGCAGACACACGTGTAGAAATGTACGGAGGAAAAGCCAAGAGCAACCCTTAACAAGGAGCACACAAAAAAGGTGTTTATTTATTCGTCCCTTTAGCAAAATTAGAAAAAAACACTTCGCACAACTTCTACGAAGACGCCCACACTCTATGACGCTTAAAATGTGTTTGTGTAGCTCCGTATACAGGGAAATATGTTGGCGAAAGCCGTGCCTTTTGAGGGTGGCTGCAATGGAAATGGGACTGTGCAGGAGTTGGGATTGGTCAATATGAATGTGTGGGTGTGGTGTGTAGCAACAGATTGTGCCAGAACATCGGTTTGCCAATAGGAGTGGACATGGCTACGGGGAAGGGTGTGCCGTTAAGTAAGCGGACTATATGGCTGTTGGGCGACTCGTTGATACATTGGGTACAAGTTTACGCAGAACGTTGTGAACTAGCAGCACACCTTTGTTTCCATAATGTTGATGTGCACTAGTACGAAATACGTGGGATACAGTGGTTCCATGTGGGTCCTCTTTGTGCCAGTTTGGTGACGCTTGTTCATCCAGCCATTATTGTTGTTCATTGTGGAGGAAACAGTTTAGGGCGTGTTACTGGCATTTCACTGCAGTTTGGAATGAAGGAGCCATTTCGGGAACTCATGGAAATGTTTCCAAAATTACAGAATTTTTTCTTGCATTGCCCAGAGACAGATGTGGCTGCATTCTTCTTTCTGTGGCCCACAAATGGAGAAAGCGCTGCGCAATGTGAACAAGGCTTTTTGCGCGACAATGGCATGTTCTCCTTCCACAATGAAAACATTACGTTTAGTATTGGAACATTTTTTGTTCAGATGGAGTTCATCTGACTGATGCTGGCAATGAGATCTTTCTGTGTAATATCCAAAATGCCGTGCAGCGCTTCCTGCAAGTGTAGGAAGCATTTTTCCTGTAGTTGTTCACTACTTTTACCGTTGAAAATACAACCAGCACAAAAAGACTCTTAAGAGCTAACAATTCTTTTAGCAAATGCCTACAATGCATTTGACGGCGTCACACCGCCCATTGTTACCATCTCTGTACGCGCGCGTATAGGCAGCGTCACCGCCTGCATGCTTGCATTCAACTTCTATTTTTTAACAGTGGAAGGTGGCTCTGAAAAGAGCCTTTTTGTTCTCCCTCACCTTGGGGCTGTGTAGCAATTTTCCTCTTGTTATAAGACATGCCAGAAAAGCCAGCAGTGGAAGGGAGATTTGGCAAAGGGTACCAACCACAGGGATAAGAACTTGTATGTGGAGAGCAGAAGATGAGGGGTGTACCTTACTTGGGTAGGGGGCAGTGTTTGCCATGCTCCCAGTCAGAAGCCTCAAAAGCACTTTGTAAATGTTCTCCCCTACACAGTACTGCGTCGCAGTATATGCACAATACAGTGACTTTGAAAGGTAGGGGTCTGTTGCACTGCGTATGTCCTCCAAGGCTTCTTACGGAACGCGGTGGCCCACTGGAGTGTCCCTAGTGGTGGCAGGAGCAGATGCGGAGGATGCTGTAGAGGACAATAACCTACTGCCAGCTTGGAAGGGCACTACCCTCCGAATAGCTGCCTGGTGGTTAGCTTTCAGGTGCCACCGCATAGAGGTGGTGCCATAGCTGTACAAGCAAGGTTTTCTGCGAATGAGTACTCAGTGCACCGCACCTGGTTTGCACGAGAATTTGGCACAACTCAACAGTCCTAAATAGTTTACACACCCAGGATTGACGCTGGCTGTAGGCAATGGGGATTCCTTCCACTTTATTCTCATTTCCTTTTCGATGTCCCTCCACATTATGACACCTGTCCCCTTGCTGAGGACTTTCAGAAGGAGGTGTTGGTGGTGAGGGTGTGGGTGCTCCTGAGTTAGAGGTAGTAGCAGAAGCTCTGGTGGCCATTACTTGTAGAAGTAGTTTGCAGGCACACAAATGTTGAGAAAGCAATTTCTGCCCCAACCAATGTGCACCGGTGCTCTTCTCTAGAATGCCAAACAGAGCACTTGTAGGGTTTGCCCTTTTGTAGGGTTGATGTGGAGCATCTGACACCGCAAAGTGGCACTAACTCTTTCCCTACAATATCTACATGTAGAAGGAAGAGTGGTGGATATCTGTAAGGGTGCATTATCACTGTAACACTCCATAAAGTACAGAAAAATGTCCTCTTTCGATGTGTACAGATCTGGGTCATGTCCGCCAAATAAGGAACCACGTGCACTGTTGATCCATTACCATGGTGACATTGCCATTGTTCTCCATTTGCAAGCTTGTCTGCCAGACGTACACTGCCCGTTCCACTTTGTGGCCACGTGTATAGTTCTCCTATCTATACTCTTGCCATCCCCGGACCACTTAAACATATGGCACACGCACATTGCACACTTCTACCTATGCTTGCTGTGATCACAATACAATAGGTGGGTTGTTTACGTGCAAAAATACTCACAGGACGTGGGTGCATGCTTCCAGCTACTACCACTACATCAGACCTTTATTTGCATATGTTCACCAGGGATAGTGTTACCAGGCGTCACAGGGTGATATACGCATGTGCGCAGTTGTGCCACAGCTAAACGGACACTCATGCAACTATTTACAGGCGGTTGTGTGCATGCGGCCCGTAGTGGCGTCCTACAGATGGTTTCATTGCGATTGGGCATAGGGAACCCAGGTGCAGCGGTCGTCCGCCTCCTCTATTTTTCTTACTTGTAATCATCTCCACTAGTGCTGTGCCCTCACATTTACAATGACCTTGCTAAACGAAAAAAAAGGTACACACACAATCAGTACAAATTAACATATCAATCTTTATTAGCAAACATTCATAGTGACTGTTCGAAATGGAAGGGGGACAAGAAACAGATACATATATTGGGGATTTTCCCATTTCAACAAGCTGCTAGTGAGGGGAAGATGGGATTGAGGTCTCATCGAAGCGTCTCTCATGCCACTCAATTTGAAGGGAAGGGGGGCTGGGAAATGGAGAAGGCGGGCATGTACATGTTGGGCAGTGATATCTTATTTTCCCCATTACATGTTCTTCTACAAACTTTCTGAAGACGGCAAATTGGAGGAGCAACTGGTCGATTTTGGCGTCCCAGCGGTCAACTTGTATATGCCCAGCGTTCACTTTAGGTTTGGTCGCCGTATGTTCCTGTGGAAAAGGTGCCGCTTGTGGTGTACTGCTTTGCATTCTGGTATGTTCAGTTAAAAGACAACAAATGTGGTTAATTCACATGAAGTATTACATTATGATTGTGTTCATGTTGCTACCGCGTTCCCTACCTGTGGGTTAACTATGCTCACTCATTTGGTCATGCGGGAAATTCTCCTCCAGCCATTCCAGGGTGCTTGCCATTGCAGTAACTATTCCCTTTTCACAGTGCGGCGGGTAACAATGAGCCTGTAGTCATCACTCATTTCTTCATGCAGAAAATTCTCCTCCAACCATTCTAGGGTGGAATTTATTGCTGCGCACAAACATAAAACATCATGCTTTCCTACTATTGTACACTAACGGACCTGTGCAATTACAACATATACTTTCGTATACTTACCACGTTGCTCTGACGTTCTGTTCTCAGTAGTTGTCGTCTGCTCCCCTGCCTCTTCGTTCCTTGTTTCATTGTGGAGCAGGTGTGCGGTAACATTGATGAAGGCAAACGTCACTTCTCTTGTTGGTGCTTTCCATTATGCAGCATACCCTACGCCTTTGTGCACTTAGTTGCGAAAGTACAGATTTTGTACAGCTACAGCATTTTCCCTTCCTATTCACGCACTTGCTGCTGCTTGTATATGTTTTTTGTCTTTGCTGCATGTTACTACTTTTTATGACCACCCCTCCCTTTCTGGGCATGTTGGACTCCACCCGATCTCCACAAACAGACGCTGCGTTTCCAACCTTTGTGCCTATTACTATAGAGTCACTGGCTTTAGTATGTTGTACAGTACACCTTTACAAACTAAGCGTATCCTGTAAAAAACAAATGCAATTCACTGAAAGACACATTATTACAGGGACGCTATGGTTCACTTGTGCAACTGAAACCCTATCACCTTTCATCAAAAAACTATAATATACGAACATTATGGTTAAAGTGCCCTACTAAAAACCTATGAAATTCACTAAGAAAAAACGTTGTTAAAGGGACGTTATGGTTAAGTTGTGCTACTAAAAAACCTATGAAATTCAATGGGAAAGCGTTGCTACAGGGACATTATGGTTTACAGGTAAAACCTAAAAACCCCAGAAATTCGCAAGTTATGGTAAGCTAAGCAACCAAAACTCACGCCACCATCGTGCACTGCTAAGACTAACACCAAGAACATCAAAGAGGACATCACATGTGAAATTAATTTTGATGAAGTCCTTACAAGGGATTGTGTTTATAATGTTGGTAACAAGATATCACGGGTGATCGGGAGACCTATCATGACCTACTTAATCTATTAAAGAATGTACTCATCTAAACAACACTGTATTCGAGTGTTGTTCTTAATACATTAACCTAATCATACATAAACATAGGCAATGACTGCAGCATGCACCATAGAAGTACAATTTTTATATTCTTGTAATTTTGGATAGTAAAATAATGAATGGTACTTTATCAGAGTTTTGCGTAATGTTGAACATGTAATAACTAGCTGACAATTCAAGACTTACACACACTTGTGCTAGTACAAACAATACACATGAAGACCCACAATGCATATAGATGAAAGACACATACAGGGAAACTAAAGTAAGGAAGAAAGAAACAGCATCATCAGAAAATGTTAACAAAGTTCATCTTCATGTACACACATGAATTGTGTGTTTGAGGCCTGCTATTGGCCCATGTATGTGCACCATGAGCTGAGCTCAAACCCTAAGAAAAGTACTTTAAGAACATATGACAAGGTTAACGTATAGATATATAGCACCTTTTGAATTTAAAGATTTTGACTGTCGGTGAACAAAAACAAGTGGCCCAGCTATGTGATGTCATCAGTGATATCAATGACATTTGTGATGTCATCTTTGATATCCTGGGTGTTAGTCTTAGCAGTGCACGGTGGTGGCACGAGTTATGGTTGTTTAGTTTACCATAACTTGCGAATTTTTGGAGGTTTTAGGTTTTACCTGTAACCATAATGTCCCTGTAGCAACATATTTCCATAGAATTTCATAGGTTTTTTTTAGTAGTGCAACTTAACCATAACGTCCCTTTAAAAATGTATTTTGTTAGTGATATATATATATATATATATATATAGGAGTAATGAAACGAGGAGGCTAAAGGGAGCATTGCAGATCCACGGTGCCAAGAATTACAGATTATGCTCTAGTAGTCACAAGCGCTTGGCAAGTGCCCGGAGATTTAAAAGGTGGAACCTGAATGAACACAGTGAGAGCTACCTGGGGAAGCTGTGTCCGCTTGAGATCGATTAAGGGACTGCTGGACTGCTGTGGAGGAGTCTGTGGAGCCTGCTGGCTCAAAGCATAAGGAGGAAGGCTGCAGCAACCGGTGTGCCGGGCTGGGGCTGCACCAGACGAAGAAGGCAAGTCTGGTCGGCGGCTGCTTGCACCAGAGAACAGCGCCCCAGCCACAGGAACACAGAGAGAGGCTCAATCACCAGGCAGGAACTGCGGAAGACGTGGAAGCCGGCGAGTGAGGACAGTAGACCCGCAAACTGAAGGTGGAGCACCGTGACGTCCCTTTTACCGGGAGGGAACCAAAGAGCGCTGCAGAAAGCCGATGAGTCCTGGGGAGAAAGAGCGAGAGACCAGAACACTATAGCAACGATACCAAAGAATGCTAATAAATTATGAATTGAATGAAAGAGAATCATTTTAGGAGGCAAAGCCCGAACCTCGTGAACTTTTGTAAAACTATAACAGTTACAAGTCTAGGGCCCGTACACGAGGGGAGCAAAACCTGAGAGAAGTTAAGGGGAGAGAAAGAGAGCCCTTCAATTTGTGAAAATTTGTGGAACCGCAAGTCTGCAAGTGTGTATTAAGCATACCACGTTGAATGCACTGGCAGGAGAGTATACCAGGCAAGCACATGTTTGCAATTGTAGAAAAAAAACCACCCAAAGATGTCCTGGCAACCCATGACAGTGAATGTAGTGAAATTGAGGTGGAAAAGAACCTGGCAGGGGTGTACACCAGGTATCCTGTTTAGTTGGAACTTAGATATAAAACTGTTTTGGAATAAAAAAGTGTTTTGGTATTAACCAAGAAACCTCCAAGGAAGGAAACTTGAACAGCAGCCTGGGGAAGGGAGTTATCCCCTGGAACTGTAAATCTTATCCAATGGGAACTTTTGTGTTGCAGCGTATTTGTATTTCTTTTGAACTTGTACATTGTGCACCTTTCAAGACTGGAGACATTACACCTTTGCAGATTAGAGTCGCTTTATAATGTGAGTGCAAGGACAGGATTTCAGACACAAGGCAGTTTTGCTTTGGACAGAACCTTAGTTTTGGTTGAGATAGGGAAAAAGCTCTTAGAAGTAGGGACAGTTAGGCTTTTTTAACCCCTTATCATTTAATAACATTATGTAACCACAAATATGACTTCTCTATGTCCGCGTCTCATTCTTCGCCCCTCACAATGGCCAGCACATGCATTGCAGATTTGTTTGTAAAGTGCAGTATGAAATGAACATATGAACTTACATCTGATAACTCATCTAAAAATAGAACGGTCTGTCGCCGTACAGAACACACACAGACAGCCTTGTGTTAAAGAAAACCTTAACTCTCATAGTGTAGGTCTATTGATAATGTGAAAAAGGCTACAGACACCTAAAGACAGATAAATTGATCGAAAAGTCAGTAAAAACAAAAAAGAGCAAGAGAGACCCAAAGAAAGATCAAAAGATGACTAGAACCAAAAATCGACAGAGGCCCATAGAAAGACAGAGAGAGACAGTTCGGAAGGTAGGTGGACAGATAGAACTTTACATAAGAAAATGTAAACATGTTTTCCCTTACTCCTTTTGAACCCATGGATTGACCTTCAGCATATCTGGCAAGCAACCGATTGCGGCCACTACAATCACAAATGCCAGGTATGGTTAAAAATACATGCACTAGTCGAAATATAAACATTCTTTTTTTTAAATAGCTTTTTTAACTTTCTCATGACACACAGTATTCCCTCTAGTGCGTCTCTGTTGGTGATGTGTAATGTAAAATCCCTTCCAGCCATCACCTCTTGTTTTGCAATAGTCACCCCGACTGGGACTTGCACACACAGATGTGGGTCCCATGCCTGCTCGGCCTAGAGACCAAAGCTGCTACTCCCTGATGAGTCCCAACAAGGCCGAAACATGTATGGGGATGCTAGTGGTCTCGTGCAGAAAGGATATGACCAAGCCGTTCAGAATGGCCTGCTCTTTTGGGGCTGGGACTAAGGCCGATTTTAATTTTGTCTTTCCCCTTTTGTAATTGCTTGGCAGGCGAAGAGCGATGTTCTGGAGGATTGTTCAGAGCAATGCCAGAGGTTAAGATTAATTATAAACCTTCCTGCAATCACCACTTTTGTTTTGCGAATGTAAAATACTAACATAAGAAAATCTGTCTGAAAACTCGATCAGGACAAAACATGCATGTAGCTGTGTATTGTAGAACTGCAGAACCCTTGTAGTGTATGTGTATTGATATTATGTAACTTGAAATGTTAACATAAGAAAACACATCTGGAAACTCATTTAAAAGAAATTACATGCTGCCTCAGCCTCATTTTGTAGAAAATCAGGACCTTTGTAGTGTTAAGTTCGTACGGCTTTCCTTGTTTGTTGAATTACATCAGTAAAAAGTTACATATTACGCCCCTCGCACATTATCCAAAATCATCTTCACTAGAATCTGCAGAACAACCTCAGCATGGCCTTCTTGAATGAAGCCAACACCATGCCACCTGTTCCTGAGTCAACACTACCTGCTGTACTTGTTGGCAGTCTGAATGCTCATGTGGGATTTTACAGTCACAAAAATACCATGGTTTTGATGAGGGGCTTGATGGGGTCCTTTGAGGCAGTAACCTCAATGTCTGCTGATATCCACAAGAGTGGAAAGTGGGATCCTTTGCACGCTCTCACCAGACATCTAAAACTCCGCATTCACCTACGGAAAGGTGGCTGGTACATAGTGGTAGCAATTACTGTGACTGACTAATCCCTTGCTTAGGATTTAGACCAACAATCCTCTCATCCACCTTGGAAACAAACTGCTCTTCAGCTGCCACTCTTATAAGGAGGGCTCCCATCTTCTCTATTACAGCAAACACAGATTCATTGCTGTATGTCCTTCGGTACGAAAGCTCAACTGAGCACATAATGATTCTTTCCCAAGTTAGCAAACTCAGGATCCTCCATGGCCATCATCAATTCATTTTTTTCTTTTACTTCTATGAGAGGAGACTAAAAATATGTGTTCCTGTTTTGATTTTCTTTTAACTATAAGTGTAGGACACTAGAGAGCACACTAGAGAGCACTTAGCCTTTCACAGTGGAAGGGACTTTCAACAGTTCAAGAGTGATCCCTGGTGCGACATGGGGTAGCTGCATCTCAACATGCGGTCAGACTGGGAAAGTCCTATATGATCAACTTCACAAACAAGCAGAGTAAGACTGCTAGAGCTAGGGAACAAATTAGCTTGATGCACTGCAGCACTTTGAGGATAGACATAGGCAGCTAAGCAACATGTACTCAGAGAAAAGACAAGACAGGAAAACTATTGGTATGGTTAGTTAAACCTCCTCAAAATAGTCATACCATAACTGCTATTAAAGACAAGAAGATATGTGGTCTTGTCAAACTATTATAAAACACTATTCCCAACCTCTTATAGTAGACACAGAATACATGATGAAAGCCATATTCATTGCCTAAATTATCAAACAATCAGAAACAGTTGCTAGATGCCAGAATACCAACACAGGAACTAAATATACCAATAAGAAAGCCAGGGAAAGATACCGGCGAGCCACTGAGAAGGCTGCCAACGGAGAATGCCAGAATGCAGACCGACGCAAGGGAGTCCAACTCCACTACCAGAGCTACCAACCGTCCCTGCAGAGAGTACCAACGGTAACAGGTACATGGTTTGGGCCCAAGAAAGGAAGGTGGACGATAAAGCTCTGCAACAAATAAGGCAAAGTAACAGACTTAATAATAGCCGAGAGAGGCAAAGCTCATGAGAATGCTAAACTCCAACCCCATGCCAACCAAGGCAAACAGGGAGAAACCCAAGCAGGGTACAAACCATGGGGCTAGAGGGCCCAGTAAAGCTCTGAAGTGCACACATCAATATACAGATAACAAGGTGGGCCAGGAGGTCCATGAGTGAAAGTGGACCATAAACCAAGACTAACTAAAAGCCTAGGAGAGGCGTAGAGGTCCTGGAAAGGAGGCCATAAGATATATCCAGAGGAATTGGAAGGGGATGAGAAAAGTAAACTTTCTTCTAAGTCAGTGAAACTTCTATGTTTGTGGATGACTAAAAGGGAAACCAGCCTGTTTGACTTTCAGGAACCACATCAGCATTGAGTGACTTTAGTGCAAAGGACTGCTGTTGAAGTCCAAATACAGAGAACCGTGACAAACATTTATTTTTACGAACTGTTAACAGAGGAGGAGGTCAGCTACAACCCAAGTCTAACATATACTTTAGAGGTTATAGTTTGTATGTAGTGGTAAGTCCATTTTAATGAGATTAGGATTCAGACTGAGGACAGACTCTTTATGTTGACAAAACATCCTGACAAGCACCTTAGTTTTTCAGTTGGGAACCCAATCATAGCTATAGGGATAGCTAAGGCAGGTTTTTCATTTAAGTTAATACAAATCCTCTGTTGGAATCATATAATTTGTTGTTTGTTCATTGGAACCACCAGGCCAGGAACTGGAAGAGACTTTGTTGCAAATACCCTTTTGTTTTTCC
Organism: Ambystoma mexicanum; assembly: GCF_040938575.1. Lineage (NCBI taxonomy): Eukaryota > Metazoa > Chordata > Amphibia > Caudata > Ambystomatidae > Ambystoma > Ambystoma mexicanum. The sequence goes on along the minus strand of NC_090928.1, from coordinate 638,754,820 downwards.
ATTGGAGCACCCAAACCAGTAGCTAGAAGAAACTTTTGAGAACTCTTTGGTGGGGGTCGGAAAACCAGCCACTGCCAAGTGAATCCAGGGTGAGAGTAACCCTATCCTACATTAAAACGTATATTATCTTTCATTTCATAATGGTAGGACAGATGTTAGGATACCTTATGTTTGACAGAGGACCAAGTTGCTTTGTTGGACGTCTTGATGCCGGTCAAGTGGCACAGCGAGTAGAGCGCTCTTTTTTTAAATTTGTTTTTAATCTTTACAGATTTATTAACCAAGAATTGTAGTAGTTGTAATAGTTGTAAAAGGCAGTCATGCTGATGTATAAGAACAACTAAAAGTGAGGAAGGTTAGTTTGTTGGTGTAGGTGGAATGGTATTTAGGATCTGTGAGAGGAGCATCACTATGAGGATATGTTGCATGATGTTCACTGTGGCCAACTGCCATTTCTGTTTGTCACCTCCTATCAGTTTGTTCCAACAGTTTTCCTCATCTTGAAGGATGAAAATAGATAAACTGTCTTTCAGATATCTAAAACGAATGTCTCGCGTCGCTGGGCAGTTCAGGAGGAGATGACGAACAGTTTCCTTAACAGTGGTGGAATTGCAGATTCGCCAACAGTTGGTTGAAGATAATTTTCTGATAGCCAAGACTTTTGTTTCCAATAGGTTCAGGCGGGTTTTTAAGAAGTAGTTACGCGCCGACCTAATCGGAAAATGTTTTAGGTAGGATTGTAAAAAGTCCAATTTCTTGGAAAATGGAGGGAGATGACTGGTAAGTTTGTATTTGTTTGCGGTTTCAATGGTCTTAATCCAGTAGAGCTCTCGGATCTTTTTGATGACTCTAACTGGGTTAGTTATAAGCTTGTCCGTGTTACTTTCTACTGAGTTTAGGATGGACAGATTCTTGGATTCCCATCTTATCAGCATTTGGCAAGTGCCGAGCCGGATTTCTTCGCTTATCAGGCGATAAGCATAAGGGGAATCTTTCTCTATAAATTTCCGGTATAACAAGACGCTGTTGCAGTCAATAGTTGTTTCTAAAGATGAGAGGGTGAGTTCACGTCTGATTAGTGTGATGGGTGTCGATTTTGGGAGGCCAAGAATTAATCTCCTGAAAATTGCTTCAAGTTTTGGCCACAGTTCTGGAGGAAGATTTGGCATGGCGTCTGCGCCGTAGGCCAAGGATGGTATGACCTTTTTATAGAAATCTCTCAATGGGACAATTGAAAAAGGGCCAAATTTGATGTCAATGGCTTTCCCTTGTGTTGCCAGTTTTGTAGTTTTGGCATACAGAGCCTCTTGCATAGCTTTTTCTTTAGGCGTGCTGTCCAGTATAACACCAAGGTATTTGAAGTTAGTGACTCTCTCGATTGTGGTCGTGCCCAGATGGAGAAGGATATTTTCTCTCTTTTTCGCTGTTTTTTCAATGACCATCATTTTTGTTTTCGATTCATTAATTTCCAAGTTGTTTACCGCCATATACTGCTACAAGTTGGTTAGTTGGCGTTGTAAGCCTATTGGGGTGTGATCTAATAGAATTAGATCGTCTGCATAGAGTAGGCGGCTGATCTGGTTGCCTCTGAGTTTTGGTGGAAAAGCTCGTACCGATTTTTCGGTTTCTTGAAAATCACCTAGATAGGTCTAAAACAAGGCTGGGGCCAATGGACAGCCCTGTTTAACAATTCTTGCCATAATTATATCCTCCGAGAGGGGCCCTTGTTGATTTAAACGGACCCGCATGGACATGTTGGAATATAGGGCCTTGATTGGACCAAGTAATTCGGGTGGACATTTCCATTGAGGTCGACGAAAGTGATGAATAAACGAGGACGGCCTTCCAGGATTTTGCTTTTGAGCAAGCTCAGTATTAGAATGTTTGCGTTTGTGCCCAAGTTCTTTTTGAAGCCAGTTTGCAGTTTATCTTGGCAAGGAGCTTTATTGGCCCAGGAAATAAAATGTTGTAGGAGAAGGGACCCAAAAAGTTTGCCTATGGGGTCAAGAAGGGCGATAGGGCGGTATTTGGCTGGGTCTGCCCTGTTTCCTTTTTTGTAGATGGGCACTACGTTTGCACATGTCCATGATGGAGGGATGGACTTAGTGGAAGAGCAACGACTAAAGATTAGGCTCAAGAGAGATGACCAAGCTTCTGGGTGTGTTTTCAGGTCGAAATTGGTAATTCCGTCGGGACCTGGGGCACGCGATCGTTTCAGTTTTCTAATCAGATCTTGGATGTCCTCAGTGTTGTCCAGACAGATCCAAGAAGCTTCACTGTTTACCTTGGTCGTCTCGATGGTTGTGGGGCTCCGGAAGAGAGTTTCAAAGTAGACCTCCCAAGCAAATTGGCCCATTCCATTAAGTTGGCACGGACGAGCACCTGGTGCTGTTGAGTGGAGGAGGGACCAGAAGTCTCTAGCATGGTTGCCATTTATACCCTTAAGAATGTCTTCGGCGTCTTGCTGGTAAAGTTTATGGCGGTGACCTCCCAACCATGATTTATAGGCTTTTACTGCTACTTTAATGATGTCTGAAGACTGCTGATAGTCTAGTTTCCGTGCCTGCCTTTTTATTTTTCTCAGGGCTCTCTTTTTTTCGGCAATCGATTTTCCATAGATGTGTTTTTGGTCAATCGTAGTTATCTTTTTTTTCCCCTGTGGGACTCTGAAGGTGGTCAGCAGTGGTGTATAGTCCACGTCCGTCCTGGGTACTTGATTACTTAAGTCTTTGTATGTCGATGTTATACAAGTTATTGCCCTTTCTGTCATCCTGAGTCTTGTTCTCTGCAAAGTTACCTCTATATTTGCGCTCATTAGTTGGTTATTCGGTGGGCTTGAAGCCCAAGTAGTTTCTAAAAGATGGTGGTCGCTTTCAGGTGTTCTGACCACTTTCTATGAGGTAATTTGTGGTAGCAAGGATCGTGACGCGAAAATGTGATCAATTGTTGATTTTGAGTTGGCTCTTTCCCAAGCTGGTAATCTGTTTGGGGCAAAAAAGACTTGATCGAGGTTGGCGAATGATCTAGATTTCATCAGGTTTTGCCATTTAGTTGACCTCAGGTATGTTGGTGTTTTTTTTTGGTTTACTCACGGTGGCTTCGGTTGGAGTCTGGCAATTGATGTTAAGGTCCCCCCAATTTTGAGCAGTCTATGGTAGCAGGGCTCCAATAAATTGTGATAACAATTATCTTCCTCGTAAATATTTTGTGCGTTTTTTCATCCCTTGTTAGCCAATTTAATTTCACCATCAGCATGAAGTGATTTTCTTTCAGTTTTTGGATTTCAGTTAAGCCTCGTCCACTACAGATTGCAATAAGAAGGCCTGCTGTTGGGCAACCTGTAGATCCTTTTTTGGCCCGGACTATGTTGGTCTCATAGCCATCGAGGATGGGAGGTCGGAGTAGCCATGTCTCTTGAAGGCAAATAATATCTTACTCGTTGAGATTTATGGAACCAGGCGTTGTCAAGTGAAGAAATCCTCGTGTGTTCTATGAGCACATTTTAATTTGGTCTTGGTCGTTGATTTCCCGAAGGTTGCTTGTGTTGCTGTAGATCTTGTTCTCGAGTGGCTATTTTTGACGATTTATCTTTAAGGCTTTTGGCAGCCACGACCACATGGACTGGAGTGAGGAACTTGGAAGAGGTGTATTTATGACAAAGCATAGCTCATTCTGCACCTTCCTTTGAATTTTCAGATCCTCTTTTGGAGGTTGGGCCCTAAAGTGAGAGCCAGGAGCTTCTAAGGTGTCCTGAAGGTTTCGATTTTTGTAGGCCGCTTTTATAGGATTGACTGGGCTTTTTGAAGACGTTGTTATTTCGGTTTTCCGATAGACTTTATTCAGACTTTCTCTCAGTCTTGGGGGGGGGGTAATAGTTTTCGTCAGTAAGGTACAGTGTTTATGGTGAGATGGTCCAGGAGTAGAGCGCTCGCTTTGACATCCATGCAGAGCCTGCTAACGCAGGTTTGAATCCCGGCAGGGCCAAACTCAGCCTTTCATCCTTCCGAGGTCGATAAATGAGCACCACACACCGTAGGTAATAAGCAGCGCTCAGATACCTGAGGGTTCGTAGCGCTCTATAAATGCAAAATTATTCTTATTATTTATTATTTGATGAGCACCCATTTATTGTTTTAAGAGCAGGGAACTCATAGTGGTAGGGTTTAGAGAAGTTTTCAATTCATTTAAAATAGAGGTTGTGTTTGAACATGTCATTTTGTCCATCTCCTATATCTGAATTACCCCAAGAGGCTGTCTTAAACATGTTCATGTCCCCTGCTACCACACTTTACCATTCAGCGAATGCTTGCAGGACTATGAGGAACTGCATCATAAACCCCTCGTCGCAGATCTGGCATGTGTAAAGAAGTGAAAGTGTAGGCCTTCCCACCCAGTTTCCCCTTAACCATTACACATCTACCCTAGTTATCCCTCTTGGAGTCAGCTGTGACTAAGGGCAAACTCATGTGGAAAAGTAATGCGACTACAACCCTTTTCTCGCTATGAGAGGAGTAAAATTGCAGGGCATAGTTCTTGTGTTTCAACCTCCTTTGCTACACATGTAAAAGTGAGTTTCTCGGAGAGCCACACTGAACCATGTTTTTCAGAGACTAGTAGGGTTCTTCCGATTATTAGCCTTGGGTGGAATAGGGGCCTGCTGCCCCTACTCTAGTTGTGATTTCCCTTAACCCATCTTGCAGTCTGATATTCAGCCCTGTATGGGCTCTGGGGGTTGTCTCACTGCCAGCTGCCTTCTATTCATCCAACACAGTGTACCTTCGATCCAGTTGCAGTGCTCAGCTGTGAAGGCAGTCTCCCTGGCTGTCACTTGCGCTCCGTGGACTCACCGTTACCCAGGGGCTGGCGCCTGTACCCCAGCTGGAAACGGTTCCACAGTGCTTCATGACTTCCCGATGAACCAAGGGGCGGGTCCTTGCTGGGACATGCCGCTGCACTGAGTGCCATCCTCTCGGCACGCACAAGTGAGGATGTATCAAATGCATTGATGGCACTGTCTGTTGCCATGACAATGGGCTGTGGTCTTGAAGCCTGGTTGTGGCCGTAACGGCTCCTTGTCAGTGGGTGCAACCTAATGTAGGGTGAGTCTTAATACTTCTGTGTGAGTGCTTTGGAGTTTCCCTTGTGGTTCCTTCTTTGGTCCGGATCTCCAGTTTCCTTGCCCCTCCAAGCAGCACCCTGTTTTCTCCTCTCTACCTTGCCCTGCCTGGGGTTATTCTACTGGATGCTTTATTGCACTTCCCATTCTGCCTTAGGTCCATTTTGGTCCTTCTCTTGTATTCAGTCTCACTACATCTTTACTGTGCCTTCCCTGCACTACCATTACCCTGCCTGCTTACTGGTTCTACCAGACCTCCTGGACATGTGGTATCATTACCCTGTCAGCTTCCTGGTTCGGACTTCAACCCTGGACCTGTGGTTGCCCCTCTTGTCCATCCTAAGAGATGACCTGCTGTACTTCATCATTTCCTCCCACTAAAGTGCTTGCACAATCTCTTTAATATTTTACTACTGGGAGGTGCGTCTGCGATGTTGAGAATCTGGTCCTGTGTAGATCTGCAGGGGGAGGGAGGCTGACTTTTTACCCTCATTTTGTCTGCTATCCTGGACTCTCCTAGTATAACTACGCTTCAAACGCCAGTAAGACTTCCAGGTACCAGGTGAACACGTACTTGACAATAGTGTGCACGAGCCAGCGCTCTTATCCTGGCTGCTCTGCCTCGGTTCTTTCCTCCTGTGCTGGATGAGCAGGATGTCAGTACGTCTTCCATTGTGGGAAGTGGCTTCCTCTCCCGGCAGTCCCAGGCTCGGCGGGATTACTGCTGTCAGTGAGGAGAATGTTTTTCGTCGGCTGCTTCAGTTCCCCACCGACCACGTGGCTCTCCAGTTCGGCTCCTCTTGAGGCAGTGGGACTTCCTCCTTTGCAAGGCAATGCAAGCCGGCATCTCTGGCACCTCAGCTGGTGTCCTCTTCCCTTGATCAGCCAGTGTATTTAAGACCCTCCTTGAACTGGAGAAAGAGCCCATTGGTTCTGGGTTTTACAATGAGGCTACAACAGATATGTTGGAGACCAAGCTATCCACCTTAAAAAGGGTCTTGCACATGACTACACTGCTCAGTTACCATAGAACTAACGAATGCTTGTGACTTGGTAGTGAGGGAAGGTGAAAGGTAATCGCGACTGTGGGATTCTTTGTCCCCACAGGTGTGGCGATCGCCCCAATGGTATCCCACTTGCCCTGTGCCCTACGGAGGGTATTGCATAGCGGGCTCAGCTTCCTAGTCCCAGAGGGGGTGGATCCCCCTTGGGGAGAAGGAAAATTCCCTTTATTTGTCACATACCCCTTCCATTGCATTGGAGTTCCCCTTTAGTCCACATATGGGGAATCAACTAAGAAAGTCTACTTTTTCTTGTTCCTTCCCTTTCCTGTGTTCCAAAACAAAAAGGCTAAAGGTCAAGAACCACCTTATTACTGTGGTGCTTGAGTCTTTCCTCAAACAAATACGTTAGGGACAAATGAGCTATAATGAGGTAAAATATTTCCCGGTCAAGTGGTACCGCAGGCTGGTAATGGGCAATTAATTATCCAGGGCCTCCAAGTCTACAGTTGCATAATTCTGTTAGTGATTGATCGGCTTCCTACTGGTGTACAGGACCCAGTGTTATTGGGCATTGGATAGTTATCGGAGACTGAGATGGAACTTTGTCTCCAAAAAATAAATTAAAAACTGCCGGCAACCAGCACAATTGGGGAAGACCAGGGACTCTGAGGGTCTATAACTGCCAGCTTTAGCGTGTAGGTTATCTCCTCCTCTAGAACCTTCCTGCGTACCTCAGGGATGCAATAGGGTTTGTGGTTAATAGTTTGCCCATGAGAGGTTCATATGTGATGGAAAAAATATCTGCCCCTATCTGGTTCTAAAGAGAAAACTTTAGTGAATTGGTTCAGCAGATCTTGGAGAACCCTCTTTTGCCATTGGGTTAGATTCTCGGGGGTCAGGCTGAGACTAGGTTCCTGCTCGACAAAGAGGGTCACCATTGTGACTGTGCTTTGCTCTAGTGGGTCAGCTCTCCAGATCCTTAGGAGATGCATGTGGTAAGACTTGTTTTCTGCCATCTGTCGAGTTGGGAAACAAAGTAATTAAAGGGTCCATTGTTTTCGAGTAATAAGTAAGGGCCACACCACCTCCAGACCATTTTATTGTCAGAGGTGGGCAGGAGGAGCAACACTTGATGGTTCTATATCTGTAGGCCATGCACAAAATGTTGCAATCCCACAGGTGCAACCTTTTGTGCACGGCCCTCGCCCCTTCCTTGTTGGAGGGGGGTGTCCCCCCGAACCAGTGGACCCATCGGCCCCCTTCCCCCGCTCCCGTACCCTCCCCCGCTTACCTCCTCAGAGCTCTGGCTTCCAACTGACAAATTCCCTGTTCCTTCAGCACTCTGCAGAGTGCGTACCCGGAAGCCTTGTCACAGCACGCTTTTGTACGCATCCTTTTGTCACCCGGGCTTCCGGGTCCATGCTCTGCAGACTTCAAGCGCTCTTGATCCCCCACTGAAAAAGATTGTCACCGCCTCTCGATCGCAAATGTTCTTCTGGTGTTCCTGTGATCATGAGTGGTATTGGCTTACAATGTCCCTTACTGCCTTCATATGGGATTTCAGTTAATAGGTGGCTTGGGATATGGGCAATGCTACCCCCTCCCTCTCTTCCCAAGTCTCCCTTAGCATGTGAAGTGCGTCTCTGGGTTCTCTCCCATATAGGAGTTTGAAAGGGAGTATTCCAAAGGAAACTGGGGAGTTTCTCTGACTGCAAAAAGGACCCACGGCTCCATCACATCCCAATTTCTTTTCACTTTATGCAGCATACATTTCAGAGTCTGATTGAAACGTTCCACCAAACAAGCGGTATGTGGGTGATAAACTAAAGATCTCAAAGTTTTTTATGTTCAGTACCTCCTTCACCTCTCATCAGGCAGAACATCAATGTTGTACCCTGGTCCGTGAGGATTTCCTTCTGAAATCCCACTGAGAGAGGAAGGGAATAAGGCATTTAAGAATTTGCTGAGTGGTGTTTCTTAGAAGGAAGGCCCCCGGGTAACGGGTTCCATAATCTAGGATAACTAATATCTACTTGATCCCAAATTCAAGAGGGGTGCCACTATTATAATTATAATTGTTATTTATAATGTGCTTAATACCCAGAGGTTTCTAAGTGTAGACCCGGGGATAAAAGCTGGGTTGCTCTGTGTCGTCTTGCTTCCAAGGCGAGCGTGTTGCCCCTGAGCTATCCTCCCGAGACAACTATGTCCATTGTGATTCTCGAGAAAGGTACCTCAATAACCGGCAACGGTTGTAAGCGAGCTCTTGGTAGGGGGGTAGCAGAAGTCTCTTGGCAGATATCCCAATTGGCTACATACGTCTTCACCTCAGCGTATATGTCATGATTCCTGCCCCTCATGTCCCCAGCCCTCCAAGATGTCAGGCTGGAGCCAGGCCACGATCACCTACATGGCCCTCAAGGGCCTCTCCATCCCTCCAAAAACCCACTTGGAGTCAGACTTGGCGCTTGTGGCACCAGACTCACTCACTCCCATAGGATAACATTGTGGATTGGACTTGTAGTGCATTGATGGGGACAAGATGGATGCCCCCACATATTTCGGTTCCCAGAACTGCATGTGCGGTCTAGTCTTTTGGGTGTGGTTCAGCCCAGAGACACCTGGGATACCCAGAGACTATTTAAGCCACACCCAGGCTGAGAAACATGCATTGTGTTTTCTGCACCTGCAGTGTGACACTCACCGTGTTCGGATCGGTCTCCAGTAGGCCTGCATCTTTCCTCTGCGCTCCGCTCCTGCAAGAACAAGAACACCGTTAGGAACAGCCTTACCTTGCGGCGCTTCTACCCATCATTCATCGCTCCTTCTGTTCTGCGGGCATCTTCAGCGGTGTCACTCCCATCCCGGCACGCCGCTTCCTAAGGAAAAGGGAAAAGAACAGAAAAAAGGCAATAGTAAGCATTCTGCAAATCTTCGCTTATTTTTTAAATACTGTACGAGCTTCAAACGCTTACCTGAGTCCCAGCCGCTTTGGGGGAACTCTGTCTCCGGAACTTCTCATCCATCTGCAAGGGGGTAAAGACACTCCAGGTTAGTGTGGAAACATCTAGAGGTGCCACATACCGCGATTACTCACCGCATTTGTTCTTCATAACCGGCATCCACGCTGAAAACGTCGCGGCACCTAAAAGACACAGAGAAAGAACTCAGTTCAATGCAAATACGAAAGGGGTGCATCGCGCTCTCACTCCCCTTCAGCGCTACTCATCTCAGCAGCACGCCGCCATCCCCGGACACCGGCCATTATCTAAGGAAGGAAAGGAACGAAGTTAGAGAACTGTTCAAAAGACTCATACTTACCTGTCGGACTCTTGCCAGTGAAGTAACTAGGCAGCAATGAGCCCGCATCAATCAACGCACACCTGCGCTGAAAGCAGGACAGAGAGCACACTATTCAAGAAAACAAGGTGAGCTGTGGATCAAAGGGAAGGGTTGGACCCCGGGGAAGAAGGGGTTCAAGCACACAGACAATAGGGAGTTAAACTCTACCAATCCTGTGTTTCAGCCCCAGTCTCCAGTCGAATAGCCTCCAGGGAAGGGTTCGAGGTCGTAAGAGGTCAGACCAGGTTGAGTGACATCCCCGTGGATACCAGGTGAGCTTTACAGTATACACCTGGCCAATAGAACTTGTTAAGAACTTAATCCTGAGTCTTGGTCACCCCTTGGTGATTAGTTGTTAGTGAATGAGCCATTCAATAATCACCTTCCTGTGGCTCCTGGAGATAACCAGCTGGGTCCTCCAGGTGCCATCCCACTCTCTACAAGCCCGGTATAACAGACCCTTTTTTCTTGAAGATTCTGCTCCCACCCCTGACCTTTAGTGTTAGCTCTTTCTAGGGCCTCTGCCAGCTTCTCGTCCTTCCCTTGTGTGAACGATGAATCAGGCATGTATCATACATACCGTACAGTCCAAGGGAGGTGGGGTCAGGTTGCTAGCTGCTTCCCTGAAGTCTCGGTCACCCCAAGATGCCAGGGAAAGTTTGTTCACCTTCTTTTTTTAAAATTGTTGAATGGTTAAAGAAAATTATAACCTTTAACACATTTTCTAAAAACATCACAATTATTTTTAAACACATGATGGGAGGATGGTTTGAGTCAAAATCATTAGCATTTGGCAAGTCACGATTTGGTCAAAAACAATCCATTCATATGTGTAGACATTCTATTCTTTTCTTCCTATTCCAACTGACCAAGTCTCAATAACAGAATGAATTTGACAATGGCAATGTGTCCTTTGTGAGTTGGTATGAAATATCCTCTGCCATAAAATATTTGGAGGTAGTATCTTATATTGTTCAAAGTGTGGTTTGAGATACTTAATTCATTGAGCAGCCAAGTTTGGACCTTCTACTATCAGATGTCGTAGGTTTTCAGTTTGTTGCGATCAACAGTTAAATCGGCAGCGGACTCTTCAATCATTTTTTCTAGGGTACTAATATTTCTTTGGTCTGATGTAAATTAAAACAAAATCGTAGAAAGTCTTCTCTATATGCTTGACTTGGGAATTTTAAGAGATCATTTTCTGTTACAGATTTTCTCAGTAATTGGACATATTCCATACGATTAGTATGATTTACATAATTCAATGGTTCAGATCCAATCTTGTTGATATAGCTTCTTTTTTGCTCTGTTTGAATCAGTTAGTAGTAGTTCTTCCGAAATGCCAGCTGTTTTTAGGAGTAACAACTTGTTCTCTCTATTTTGATGGACATGGATGTTTGGAATTATTCATGTAATTTCCTAATGAAGAAAGAAATGTTTTTGGTTGGTCCAGAATTTACAATGCAATGAGCATATTTTCCAGTTGTACATGATGAAGAGCGAAGGTAGGGCAAATTCGTATCTCAGCATAGCCATAGGCAAAGAATTTGGCAATAATAGGAGTTTCTTCCAAAAAATACTTTCTATCTTGGTCCAATATAGTTCAGATTTGAGAGGTTTGGTTTCAGCTCCGTATAGAATGGTCAGAGCTGATTTTTATATGTAGAATGTTATAACGGATGAAAGCAAACATTTCCCATATATTGATCAAATTTTTCTGGCTTGGAAAGTTGCAGTTGTTATTTTACTTTTTAGTGCGTCTAGATACAGTTCATCTGCAATGTTTTTATTTATGTTTAAAGAACAAGTTACTTACCTGTAACTGTTGTTCTCCAGCATGGGTCTGGCATGGATTCACATGCTCATGAATATTCCCCGTCGTCAGGCTGGGAATCCTCGGTAAAGAAAAAACCAGTATCAGTTTCGTTTCTGATCTGTCTTTCGTAGTAATAACCAATCACTGGTCTCTGCGTCATACTGACCACAGCCAATGACTGCCCTCTACCTAAGCACCGCCTCTGGCAGCCATCTTCAGATTTGGAAGCACGTGAAGTGGCAGTATGACCAAGTGAAGAGCCGCAGAGGGGTAGGCGGGAGGGTTCGCATGTGAATCCATGCCAGACCCATGCTGGAGAACAACAGTTACAGGTAAGTAACTTGTTCCTTCTCCAGCATGGGGTCTGGCATGGATTCACATGCTCATGAATAAAGAATACATAGCAGTACACACATGCACAACCACGGGAGGTGGCAAAGGCTCAACATTAAGCATTACATCAAACTCAACATTAAGCATCTTACCTCCTCACCAGGCTCACCTCAGGCGAACAGGTTGCGCAGCACTGCTTGGCCGACCCTGGACTCCTCCCTGGAATCCCGATCGACGCAGTAGAATTTCGTGAAGGTGTGCGTCGACCTCCACGTAGCAGCCCTGCATATGTCCAACAGGGGCACACCAGAAAGGAACGCCGTGGTAGCTGCGATCGCTCTGGTGGAATGGGCTCTCGGACGGCCAGGCAGCGGTCGGTTTGCCAACCGATGACAGTACATGATACAGCCGGAGAGCCATCTGGAGATGGAAGCCTTCGAGAGAGCCTTCCCCTGATTGACAGGTCCAAAGTTCACAAAGAGTTGTGACGTCTTCCGAAAACACTTCGTGCGGTCCACGTAGAACTTCAGCGCTCTAGCCACATCCAGCGAGTGCAAAGTCCTCTCAGCCGGCGACGAAGGCGACGGGAAGAACACAGGCAACACCAAGGGTTCGTTGAGATGAAAGTCCGACGGTACCTTGCGCATGAAGGAAGGGTGCGTCCTGAGCACTACCCTCGTGTCGTGAAAAGTCAAGTACGGGGCCTTGCAGGAAAGGGCCTGGATCTCTCCCACCCGTCGTGCGGAGGTGATGGCCACAAGAAACGCTGTTTTCCACGACAGAAACTTCAACGGGGCTGAGTGCAGAGGCTCGAACGGAGGTCCCATGAGCTTAGTCAGCACCACGTTGAGCTCCCACGCCGGGGCCGGCGCCTTCACCGGCGGGAACGATCTGAACAGTCCCTTCATGAACTCTTTCACCAGACGATGAGACCACAGGGACGTCCGGCCCATGGTTCTGGTGTATCGGGAGATCGCAGCAAGATGAATCTTGATGGACGCGTGTGCCAGTCCAGCTTTGGCCAGCGTCAGCAGGTACGGCAGTACCTGGGGAGCCGTAATCCGTAGAGGGTTAATCTTCTGTGCGTGGCACCAGACAGAGAACCTCTTCCATTTGTGTCCGTAGCATTTAAGAGTCGAGGACGCCCTGGCCTTTGCAAGAACCTCTCTGCAGTCGGCCGGTAAGTCGTAGCCTCCAAACTCTAGCGCTGCAGGAGCAAGGCCTGCAAGTTCAGCGATTTCGGGTCGTGGTGGAGGATGGCGCCTCCTTCCCTGGAGAGCAGATCCGCGTCCACCGGCAGCTTGATTGGCGGGGACGCTGACAAGTCCAGAAGGTCCGGGAACCATATCTGCCTCGGCCACGCAGGTGCGACGAGGATCATCCTGCACCGTGACCTCTTGAGCTGGTTGACGAGCCGGATTAGCAGTGGCAAAGGAGGGAACGCGTAGAGGACCAGGCCCTCCCAGGGGAACGAGAAAGCATCGCCCATGCTCCTCGCCTGGGGAAACCTGCTGGCGAACCTCTGGCACTTGGAGTTCGTCGCCGTCGCGAACAGGTCAATCTGGGGTGTGCCCCACCGTCGGAAGAGGCGATCCACTAGATCCTGCCGTAGTTCCCACTCGTGGCACGAGCGCAGCTCCCTGCTGAGTGAGTCGGTGATGGTGTTTTTTATCCCTGCCAGATGAAACGGCACCAGAAACATCCTTTGGGCGACTGCCCAATGCCACAGGTCCTGCGCCTCCTTGGACAGTGCTGGGGACCTGGTTCCGCCCTGTTTCCTGATGTAAAACATGGTGGTGGTGTTGTCGGTGAAGATCCTCACCACCTTGCCCTTGAGGGACGGAAGGAAGGACCTGAGGGCCCAGAACACTGCACGGAGCTCCAGTACGTTGATATGGAGGGACTTCTCCGTCGGGAGCAAGAGGCCTCTCGCGTGCAGATTTTCGGTGTGCGCTCCCCACCCTTCCAGGGAGGCATCCGCGGTCACTGTCTCCTGGTGGTCTGGGGTCTGGAAGTCCATGCCCGCCGTCAGATGCGCGCGGGTGCCCCACCACCGGACCGCTCGGCGGAAACTCTCGTCGAGTGTGATCCTCTCCTCGAAGCCGCCCGTCGTTTGGATCCAGCGCGCGTCCAGGAACTCCTGCAACGGGCGCATCCGGAGCCTGCACATGGGAATGAGGTAGATGCAAGAAGACATCATTCCGAGGAGGGACTTGATGGACCTCACCTTGGCCGCGTCGGAAACCAACATCCGCTGTACCTTGCCCAGGATGGACCTGGTCCTTTCCTCCGACGGGGAGGCCAGAAGGGACACTGTGTCGAGCTTCGCTCCCAGAAACAGTGCGTTTTGCGCAGGTACCAGGTGGGACTTGGCGTAGTTCACGGAGAATCCCAGGTCCGTGAGAAGTTGGACGGTCCTTGCCGTGTGCTCCACGGCGAGCTCCCTCGTCTTGGCTCGGATGAGCCAGTCGTCCAGGTAGGGGTAGACGTGGATCCCCTCGCGGCGCAGCTGCGCCGCCACCGGTGCAAGGCACTTGGTGAATACCCTGGGTGCCGACCATAGTCCGAAGGGGAGGGCTTTGAACTGGTAGTGACGCCCTTGGACCACAAACCTGAGGAATTTTCGGTGCCCCTTTAGGATGGGAATGTGGAAGTAGGCATCCTCCAAATCCAACGACGACAGGAAGTCTCCTTCCTCCAGCTGCCCCAGGACGTGCTGGAGGGTGACCATCCGAAACTTCTGCGCCTTGATGAACTTGTTCAGACGTCGCAGGTCTAGGATGGGGCGCCATCCTCCCGTCTTCTTCTTCACGAGGAAGTATCTCGAGTAAACTCCGGAGCCCCGAAGCCTCTTTGGGACGAGTTCGATGACGCCCTTCCTGAGCATCGCCTTTACCTCCAGGAGAAGCTGAGGGACGTGAAGCTCTCTCCTGGCCACGGGGGGGACGCGCGGGCACCTTCTTTGAAACTCGAGCGCGTGGCCCCGGGCTAAAGCGTCCAGCACCCAACGGTCGGTGGAGATGGACTCCCACACGCTGACGAAGCTCGCCAGCCGGCCTCCCACCGGGGTGCTTCGGTGGGGGCCCGACCCCACGGTCGGTTCAATCCTGTTTCGACAAGGCTTTGCCGCCTTGACCTCCTTGGCGACGACGGCGGGGTCCGCCAGACTTGCCTCGTCCTCTGTAGGCCTCCTGAGACGACGAGCGGGGCGCTTGACGGTAGGTGGAGAAACCGCCGCCGGAACCTTTGGAGGCGCCCTTGCCTCCGCTGCTCCGAAAGGGCGTCCGTCGGTGCTGCAGAACCCCAAGGGCCCGGGCCGTCTCAGTGTCCGTTTTAATGGCCTGAAGGGAATCGTCCACTGTTTTCCCAAACAGGTTGTTCCCATCGAACGGCATGTCCAGGACTCTGGTCTGTACGTCTTGACGGAAGTCCGTAGCCTTGAGCCATCCACGCCGCCTAAGGCACACGCCGTTGCCCAACTGGCGAAACCCAGTGTCGGCGATGTCCGTCGCAATAGTGATGGCGTGGTCCGACGCCACCTCGCCTTCCTGTAGGATCTCCAGGGCATCCGCCCTCTTGTCGTCCGGTAGGAAGTCCAGCAGGGGAGCTAGTTAGTACCATAGCTCCCTGTCGTAGCGGGCCACGATAGCCAAGGCGTTGGCCGCTTTAATCGTCGTCGCTGCAGACGAGATGACCCTGCGTCCCATAGCGTCCAATTTCTTTCCCTCGCCGTCCGGTGGGGAAGTCGATGTGGAGGCCGCACCCCCCCCCGCTTTCTTCCTGGCCGCCGCGGGGACGACGGAGTCCGGGGTAGGCTGCGCCCGGAGGCACAGGGGGGCCGCGTCCGGGACCCGGTACTTCTTCTCGTACCGGTCCCTTCTAGCTGGCGTCGTGGAAGGGTTCTTGAGGAGGGCGAGGCCCTCATCCCAAATGTCGTCCAGTAGAGGCACCGCGAGGACCGTCTTCCTCTTGGCCTCGCGCCGTTGATAAAGGAATCCTTCCTTTTTCTTCTCCTCAGGGCAGAGTTGGAAAAGCTCGGATGCCCTGGCGATCATGGAGTGGAACGATCCAATCTCGTCGGGAGGAGAAACCCTGGTGGGAGGCGACGACGGTAGATCCTCGTCGTATACCTCGTCGTCCGTACCCGTCGCTGCCGTGTCAGTCCCCGTATCATCCCCTCGGGAGGACGGGGAGGAGGGCTGGACGGGGCGCGACGGCTGAAAAGGAGGTGGAGGGTGAATCCTTCTTTTCTTGGGCGGGGAGCACCAGAAGGTCCCGGTTCAGGATCCCCCAACGGTAGTCTCGTCCTTATCTCTGAACATAAGGACTGTATAGCCAACAAAATGGCCGCCGAGTTGTCTTGCGGCACTGGCAGAGGGGAATCCGACGGGCGATCAGGAGCCCCGTCGGCACCCTCAACGATGTCGTCGTCACCTGCGTCGGGATCCATCCCGACGGGCCGGTCTTCTTCCACGCCAAGGCCGTGGCTTAAGACCTCAATCAGCTCTTCCTCTGAAGCTGAGGCCGAATCTACGACGACGCCCTGCCCCCCCTTTTTCTTCCCCGCCGGGGGTTTCACGGGGGTCCTATCGATGGGCACAAAAGAGGACTCCCTCCGAGGTGGCAGGGAGACTGAGCCCCGAGGTCGCCACCACTGGTGTAGCCTCCACAGGCTGAGCCAGGGCCGCCGCGACAGTATCGATAGAGGGCTTGGCCGGATGGATTAAGGCCTTCACCACCTTAGGTGCGCTCACCGCCTTATCCTTGAGGGGGGGGGGACACTGCCTCGCTCCCCCTCCGATGGGGCCCTCGAGCTCGACCGGGGCCTCTCCAGGAGCTTCGCCGGGTGCTCGCCCTTCCTCTTACCCGACCCAGAGCGTTGGCTCGTGGCTGAAGGTGCCGGGGAGGGTGCGCCCTGCCTGGCGCCCGTAGAGCCCGACCGTTCGGCGCTCCCGGTGCCAGCGGACTCGCGGTGCTTGGCCTTGTGTTGGACCCCCGTCGCCGGGGCGTCCTCAAAGGTCTTAGAAGACCGCTCGGATTTCTTCCTCTTCTTCTCGCCTGACGGGCTTTTCCCTTCCAGCCAGTTGGCGAGACTTTGATGGCGGTCCTTCATGGTCCGCTCCGACATATTGCCGCAAAACGCACAGTCTTTCTCCACGTGCGTCTTGTCCTCATGTAAGCAGTAGAGACAAAGGGAGTGTTCGTCCTCCTTAAAGACGTTCTGCAGCTGCCATCCAGGACAGATCCTGAACAGCTTTCCGGGCGTCGAGCTTCCCTTCTCCTGGGCCATGTCCGGGCCTGAGAAACTTCTGGAGTCCTCCAAAAGCGTAGCTCGACGAAATCTTCACCCTTGAGGGGCGCAGGCGAATCCGACACGGGTCCCCGTTGATCGGATGGAGAGTCGGTGGAGCTTGAGGCTCTTTTGACCGAAAAAAAACGAAGTTTTTGAGAAAAAATGTGAAAATATAGCACTCGAGAGCAATAGCACGGGGATCCCAACACATGAACGTGCGGTAAAAATCTGAAGATGGCTGCCAGAGGCGGTGCTTAGGTAGAGGGCAGTCATTGGCTGTGGTCAGTATGACGCAGAGACCAGTGATTGGTTATTACTACGAAAGACAGATCAGAAACGAAACTGATACTGGTTTTTTCTTTACCGAGGATTCCCAGCCTGACGACGGAGAATATTCATGAGCATGTGAATCCATGCCAGACCCCATGCTGGAGAAACCTAGGTTTGTTTATTTATTTGTATTGCACACCAAACCCGTGGGTATCTGGGCGCATTGCATAGAAATACAAGTGTTACAGTTCCACATAAAGATAAATACAATTCAGGTAAAGTACAGTAGTAGACAAACATATTAGGCAGACAGGAAACGGTACAAGGCAAAAACAGTGCTCAAAGAGACACGAAAGAAGTCAAAAACTAAGGGCAGTCAGATGTCGTTTGAGACCAGCCATTTTTTTGTATTTTTCCTAAAGATTTGGAATGTCTGGTACAATCGCAAATGAATAGGGAGAGAGCTCCAGAAGTGGGCAGTCTGAACCGGAAAGCTGGTGCCCCCAACTATTTTCAGGTTAAATCTAGGAACTACAATGCAGTGCATGTTTGCAGTCCTGGTAGGACGTGATGAGGCTTTTTACATGATTTTATCTCTTAGATACAGCGGTGCAGCATTGTTTAGACATTTATGAGTGATGCAGTCAATTTTGCATTGGATCCTATCCTTGATAGAGAGCCAGTTGTGCATTCTTCTGACCTCGGAGATGTGTTGCCTCTTTGGGATGCTTAAAGCTGTTCTTAAAGCATTATTTAGTAAAATGTGTAGTTTGTTCAGAATCTGTTTGTTGGCTCCTGCATAAAGGGGATTACAATAATCAAGTTTGGACAAGTTTAGGGCTCTCGCTAGTGTGATGCTGCCATTAGTAGATAAGGGTTTGAATGCCCGAATCAGCTTGCAGGTGTACGCTGTAACAGAGGCTGTTGCGTTGCCTTGTTTACCCAAGTTCAGGGTTGAGTCCAGGTAGAATCCTAGAGTTTTAGTCGCCTTGGCGACTTTGATATCTATGCCGTCAATGTTAAATTAAGTGTATTGGCTTCCCAGTTTGGTGAGGTTGGCCGAGGCTCCTAGTGTCAAGCTCTCAGTCTTGTTATCATTCAGGCATAGGCCATGAGCTGCCATCCATGCCTGAATGATCAGGTATATTCTATTGACTAGTGCCAAGTCTGAGTCATAGTCACCCGAAAGGGGTAAGAGTATTTGTGTATCATCTGCATATTTAGTGTAGGTAACACTCAGATGATCCAAATCCTCGAACAAAGGCTTTGTAAATATATTATACATGGTCTGTGAGACACATGTGCCTTGTGGGACACCGCATGTGATAGGACAGGGGTCAACAGCGGCTGAGGAAGAGAACACGCTCATTGACCTATTGTTGAGAAAGGACTGAATCCAGTCAGTGGCTTCTTGGGAGAAGTTGGCTGCCGTGGACAAGTGTTTGCAGAGCACTTTATGATCAACCAGATCGAAAGCGGGCGATAGGTCCAGAAGGAGTAATAAGGCACATTGTCTGTTTTTAAGTTGGTCAATTTGCATTTCCAAGTCAATCAAGGTAGTTTCTGTGCCGTGGAGTGGTCTGAACCCTGATTGTCCTAAAAGGTTATTGGACTCTAGATACGGCTGGATCTGGAGATATGCAGCTTTACCTATTATTTTGTGTAAAATTGGGACAGTAGTAATTGGCCTGTAGTTGGTTGGGATGGTTGGATCCAGTGAAGATTTCTTTAGCAGTGGTAGTACCCAAGCATTCTTGAGATTGGCAGGGACATTAGAGGCGCGGAATGAGGCGTTTATTAATTTGGTGATAAATGGCGCAAGGTCTTTGGCAGCCTCTTTGATCATTTGTGCTGGGCGGGTATCTACCTGGCATCACAAAGGTTTAAGCGAGGCAATGATCTTTGCCACCTCTACGATAATAACTTGAAAGAATTTGAATTCTTGTACAGGTTTGGGAGAGAATTTAAGGGTTGTCATTTGTCATGATTATCTAGTTTGGTTAGCGCAGGTCTCTTGGCTTCAATTTTATTTTGGAGGGTGGCAATTTTGTTGGATAAAGCATTTTGAATGTTGGTACATCATATGTTATCCTTTATGCACGAGTCCGCTGGGGGAATAGGTGATTCCATTTCCCCCAGGATCACAAAAAGTTCCTTAGTGCTGGAGTTGGCTTTGTTTATCCTTTCATTATAAGTTTCACATTTGGTTAGTAATATTTCCGCTTTATGCTTGGTAGACATTTCATTCAAGTTAGACATTTCATTCAAGTTATGTTTATTTTCTTTAGAGGGCATATTTTTCCACAAGACTTCTAATTTTCTTTTCTCTGCTCGAAGAGCTTTTGGCTGCGGGGTGAACCACGAGTTAAGGTGGGCTCTGGGTTTGCCTTTTTGCATTTTGAGGGGAGCAATGTTGTCTGGTGCTTGTGTAATAGAGGAGTTATATAGCTATACTAGTGCGGCAGGGTCTAAGGATTCCGGTGCTGAGTTCAATGTAGGAAGTAGGAAAGACAGAAGCTTATCGGCTGCGAAGTTCCACTTATTCCGAGTGAGAAGCGGTGGAGAAATTGGGATAGTCTTAGTTGTTGCTCGTTTGATGAGTGTGAAAGAGACTAAATGGTGGTCAGTCCACGTCTGAGGTTTCGACAGATGTAATTGCAGTCTCACAATTTAGCTGTACTACCCAGGTATTTCTAGAATTTGACAACTTAGTATCCATTTACTTGTTTGTTTTTTCCTTGATTTTGCTGGGTTCCAACACAGAATCTTGGTTTTCTTCCCATTTATTTGTAATTGATTCTTATTCGCGTAGATTTCTAGGGCGTTGATTCGTTTTTGTAAACCTTTCGTAGTTTTTGAAAGGAGGACAAGATCGTCTGCATAGAAGATCCAAGCTATTGTGGTTGTTCCTAAGCTCGCAGGATCGGAGGTTGTACTAGCCAAAGATCTTCTCACCTCTCTTATAAATAAACCAAATCGGGTGGAAGCCAATACACAACCTTGTTTTAGGCCACGATGGGTGTTAATTGATGCCGAGAGTATCCCATCTGGAGTGAGTTTTATTTCAATTGATGTGTTTGAATGCAACTGATGGATAAAGTCTAAGAGAATGCACTGACAGCCGTCATCCCTGAGTTTTGACAATAGTTTGTTTCTTGATATACAATCGAATGCTGCCTTGAAATCTATATAAGCCATATAGATTGGTTGTTTTGTATTGGTGACTTGTGTCTTTATGGCAGATATTGTCATTAAATTCATAGATGTTCCTATTCCTGATATAAAACCAGCTTGATGCAGATTTTGTAAATTATTGCCTTGTTTCCATGCCTTAAGATCTCTTAAAATCATCTATGTGAATAATGCACCTGGTGCATCCAATAATGCTATTGGGCGATAGTTACAGGCTAGCAGTCTGTCGCCCTTTTTGAAAATCAGTATGATCAATGATTTTCGCCATGAGGCAGGTATATTCTTAGGGATGGTTATGTCCAGGAAAATGTTGTACATTATTTTTGCCCATTGTTCTGGATAGCCTTTGAGGATATGATTGGTGAGGCCATTGGGCCCCGGAGCTCTGGATGTACTTAGTTTCAAGATGTAAAATCTTATATTGCATTTGCTTCCCCTCTTGCTTCTCCACTCTTTTTGATTGCTTACTCTCTCTGTTCTCTCCTCCTCTCCCTTTCTTCCTTTTACTATCTTCTCCCCTTACTTTCTTCTATGCACTTAATCTATCAGAATTGTCCATCGACCTAGTATGATAGCAACCTCATCTGTCTCCTCCCCCCTCCCCTTCCTTGTTTTTTCCTCCCCCACAACCCCTACAGCACTATCTGAAATGTCGTCAGGCCTAATAAGGTAGTCGCGTGTTTTGTTCCTCCCCTCCCTTTCTGCACCCCTCTCCCTCATCTTTTGTTTTCTCCGGCTCTACCAGAAATGTTGTCAGGCCTAGTTGTAACGCTCACCTGATTCCCGCAGAGGCGCCGGTCTTGACTGGGTGAATGCCGTATCTTCAAAGGTGATGTGTAACACACGGTTGGCTCTTTGGGCTGGACCTCTGTGCACTGTATGTCTGACTCGAAGAGTAAGATGTCTGCAGATAGAAAATATGGGATTAATGAACTGGGGTTATTGGGTGCCTCTCTCCTCTTCCCTTTCTCTTCTCCTGTAGAACCCCAAAGGTTAACACCCTCACCTTAGGTAAGTGAACGCTGAGCTCTCCATCTGCCTCGGGGCAGGGTGCCGTAACCAGTTTCTTCACTGGATAAGGGTGCAGGCCTCTTGACCTCAGAGGACTGCTGTCCGTCGTTAACTGCACGAACGGTAAGTTCTGGGCACTTCAAATGTCTTAAAAGTCTTTTGTAATGATATCTCTTGTTTTGCAGGGTTCCGGCGATGGCGGATGGCGGGCTGATGAGAGTTGAGGATCGAACCCGCGTGAGGAATAGAAGCGCCTGGAAGCACGTAAGTAAGCGCTTGTAGCCTGCTTCACGATGCGCAATAACTGTCCCTTTTATCTTGCAGGTACAAGTTCGGAGCTTTAGAGAAGCTGAAGGGTGCTGGAATACCCACTGGATTCGGCGTGGGAAGGAGTAATGGCACGTGAGTAATAAAGTTGCCCAATATCTTTACACGCACCTTCTTTTGTCTTTCAGATGCGGGATGCAGCGCGAAGGCTTCCGGAGCGTGCGAAGAGCTGGTAAGCTTTTGTCTTTCAGATGCCGGAATGCAGTGCGAAGACCTCCGGAGCAAGCGAAGAGTAGGTAAGCCTTTGTCTTTCAGATGCCGGAATGCAGCGCGAGGCGTTGGTGACAGCCGATGGACCAGGTAAGAGATGCGCTGCCACTGAAGACCGTAGTGCTAACCTGTTCTTTCTTTGTCTTTACAGGTGCTGCTGAAGACTGGATTCCAGGATGGTAAGCCTTTGTTCCCTTAGGCCCAGGATCAGAAGCAGAAGACACGATGAGCGTTCTGCTGCAGAGAATGCAGAATAACGCAAAGCAAGATTCATCCATCGGGTGTGGTTTAAATAGCCTCCTGTAGTGCTTAGATGTCTCCTTCCACAGCCACGCCTAGGTAAGAAAAGAGTTCCTGCTTTCCAGAAGAGTTCCAGTGTTCTGAACCTAGGGAGTGGCTCCTGCCCCACCCAACAGGAAAAGTAGTCCCAAACAGAAGAGGATCAGGGGTTCAACTGGCAGGTAAGTAAGCAGCATGGTCTGCTGCAGGTAAGTCCACCCAAGCATTATGAGCCCGGCGCTTCCAGCGCTGGGACTGGGCATCTTTATGAGCCTGGTGCCACTGGCGCCAGGACAGGGTCCAAAAGGTCCCAATTGGGACTGGCTGGCACTCTGAACCGGGGTTATGGGTCTGCTTCCAAGGGAGTCGGGCAAGTCCTGATCTTTTGGAAGCAGAGATCATGACACTAGTACGGTAGTCGCCTGTCTGATTTAATTTCCTTCCCACTCTTCCCCCCTCCCTTCCTCATCTATGTCTTAGCTCTTGCACTATCTGAAATGTCGTCAGGCCGAGTACAATAGTTCATTTCATATCCTTACTGTTCATGACCTGTAAGAATGTCATTGTACTTTCCATTGTTCCTTCCCTTGAAGCACTTTGAAACACATTGTGTATTGGTGCTATATAAATAAACTATCATATCATATCGTCCAGATCAAATTTTTGCGATGTTCTTGCTTCCGATGTGGAATCAAATTTGAATTCAGTATGCTCGATTGAGGCAAAAAAGGCTTGAGAAGGGTTTTATCCATTCCTTTGGTACTGCATTCAGTTGGAGAGGGGCTTGGGTGTTATGAGTAGCTTGATTGATTAATTGCCATACATCTCTTGAGCTTTTTGAGGCTATGGCGTGTAGCATAATTTCACCGTCCTTCTTGGTACTTTAAGATTTGTTGCGCTTTCAGACAATTTTTATGCCTTGTTTTGATTAATTTGATCTATTTTAAACCTTCTTCTAATGGTAGTGTTGAGGCTGATATCAATGTTTGGCGCATGGTCCTCTTTTGCTTCTGGGTTTCCTGATCAAACGTGTTTGAAGATTGGTTTGTTTGTTTTAACATTAGTTTCCCTGAATAATTGTAGGACAGCAACATAATACCCATCACTATTCGGTAAATCAATTCATTTGTTTGAAATTATTTTATTCAGCTCCGTCAGTTGGTTAGGATTCCAGCGCAGCCGATTTCATCCTCCCGTTACTGACAGTCTGCTAGTAAACCTATTCCAATTTTTTAGAGATAAAGGAAACTGCCATTTCCAAGTTATTAGTTGCTCACGATCACTTGAGTTTTGATGGATGACCTCGAAACTATTAATAATAGCAAAAAAAGTATGATCTGTGTAAACATAGTCTATAATGGCTTGCTGATTAAATCTTCTCCATGTAGTTGATGTGGAATGTCATGCTTCATTGATCCATTCAGCATAATCATATGTCTATTGTCCATTGGAGAAGTCCATTGTTTTGCTGCAGATGAAAGATTTCCTTTTGAGTTTTGAAAACAATGAATGTTTAAGTCGCCAACTATGACTGTCGCTGAGATTGTGGTTTCTAATATGATCAAATCCAAAAGGTCTTCCAGACCTTTAAAGAAGGTGTCAGATGTTATTGCTGAGAAGTTCCAGTAGATGTTGATTAGGGCTATGACTTCATGTTGAATGGTGATTTTGACTATTTCAAGATATGTATTTTGCTCTGCCCATTTCTGGAGCATACATCCCGTAGAAAGTTTGGTGGCTATTAGCAGCCCAGACATTGGTCTTGTTTTGGCTTGACTAATCGCAGGAACTAATAGGACATTGAAATTGTCCCATATAGGCGTTTCCGTCAGCCAAGTTTGTTGCAAGGCTATGATATCATATTGGGCAAGGTTGTTTGATTGAGAAAATAAATGACTGTGGCCTTGTGTGTTCCAGCTTATTAATCAATAGCATTGTAGTTGCATGTTTGTTAGTTGGATTGATTCCAGTCAAGGTCATCTTTGAAGTGAATTTATTTCCCTAGATGGAAATTGAATTTCTTGACGATCGTATGATGGTGTTTGTGTCAATGATTCCCTGCTGATAAGTCTTGTAGGGCCATCTCCCGGGTGTCCATTGGTTGTAATGTGAAAATGCGAAGTTGAAGGATCTTCTGTGTCCAGAGGATGAGCTATATTTTGGCCAACCTTCTCTAGGTTGCTACATTGGTTTATGACAACGAATCCAAGATCGTAAAGGGACAGTTTAGCCAGCAAGGTCACGTTCAGGACTAGGGCAGATTGGATCCATAGTCTGGAAACTATTAAGTCAGGTTCATGCAGAAACTCAACTAGATTTATGTTGGATGTGGTTATATCTTCCAGACTTGGAACATCATTAAATATGTTTAGAATGGATGTTCTAGCGAGATGATATGTCGGGAAGGTCCCAGATCTTCATTGTATACACTGTGAGAAAATGGTATTGGTTTGTTCACTTGGTTTCTCAATTTAATGTCTGTTTTGGGATCCAAATATTGGTTTTCTGCAGAATGGGCTTTTTTGGTGATATTTGAAGAGGTGAATGAGGGTGAAACCAAAGTTGGCATTTGCCTACTATTAGTGTTGTGAGATTGTTGAGGAATATGCAAAAATTGACTAACTGATTTCGCTATCTCATTTCTTCGCTCATCAAGAGTGTGAAAAGGTAGCCCTATTGTCGTGACGTGCTGCTCACGGGGCTCAGGTGAATGCAACTGCGCTTCAGGCTCTTGTAAGGTTGCTGAGATGAGCAATTTGAGATTGCGGATTGCTGTTTTGACATTTTTCGATATTTTTGATTGAGCTATTTTTGTATATTTTTTGGAAACTAGCAAGGCTAGTATTTAAAGTGATATTCTTTGGCTTGGTTAAAGTGTTGATGAAGTGCCTGGATGCTGCATGATCATGAGAAGATGTTTGCTTGACATTTTTACTTTTCTTGTGTTGAATCTGACATTCTGCAGTCTTTCTTTTATTCATGAGATTTTTGAATATGACAGTCTGTTTCTTTAGGTTCAGCCTTCCTACGCAGATTAATATCTTGATGTGTTAAAGAAGGCTCATGAGCCATTAAAGAGACTTGGTCCAGAGAGTGAACAGAGATCAGAGACATGTTTTCATCTAATAAGATTGGTTCAGGGGATTGTGTGCTCTCAATTACTATTGGCTTGTTCATGATTGGGCTAGTAATTCATTTTTTTTTATTGTAGAGCATTTTGTTGAAGAACCTTCTCTAATAAGGTGGTTTGTGCATTTAACTTTTTTTCCATTACTTCATATAGCTTTGAGAGCATTCGGAGGGCAAGGTTCATGGCAGTTAGAGTTGTCTCAAGAAAGGCAGTATTTGGAAGCAGTGCAGGTGTTGGATCTAATCTGTTATTGTCCTGAAACGGTTTCTCGATGGATGGTTGATTAAAGGATATTGAGAGGGTTGACGAATTTTGGATTGAAGGATCAAACATTATCGGAGATTGCGATAGGTTTGAAGGTGTTTTAGAGCTTGGAATGGGGGGTTATGAATTTCAAAATTCAGGGAGGGGTTAAAAAAGGAGCCAAAATGGTTGCATGTGTCCGTTTGGAATTGATGCTATGTTACATGCGTCCGTATCATTTGGTGACATTTGCCAGTTTTGCTTGCAAGAAGGACTAATGGATATTAAGTCATCCTTTATTGGTGGTGACAGGAGCGTATGAATTTGAACTGTGATGAAGTTGCAGATTCTGAGCAAGTATCTCCTTTGTGCAATCGCTTGGGCCCTGTGTGGACGCTACCTGAGTCGACATTGTCAGGTCAGTTGCTGCGTTGATTTCCATCGATTGGCGAATAATTGTTGCTTGCTTAGTCAACGTTGGTAAATCAGCTGTAGTGTTCGGTTGCTGATTACTTCTAATAGAGCCAGTTGGATAAAATGTCTGTATATCCGTAAATAAAGAGTTAATTCTTATGCAGGTGCGTGGAGCGTTGGTGGACTTTGAAGATATAGTCTGATTATCCTTGAGTGGAGTATGTTTCAACCGTTCCATGTGTTTTAACGTTTTGACATTTGATGGGATGCCAGTTTTTAATGTGTATAGATACATCAGGTTTAAACAGATTCTCAACGTAGTCACTTTTACTTTTGACAAAATGAAGATCTTTTAATAAGGCAGCTGTTTTAAAGCACTTAGGCTCGCTAATATAAAACACTATTAGCAAACGGGATAACAACGCTGAAGATACTCTAAGTGCAAACAGTTCTGTGATTGTTACTAGAGGGAATGGGACAGCCAAGAATATTCAGTGTCACCCGTTCTCTTTGCAAGTGCGGCGATGTTTCAACTCCTATAAAAATTAAAATAAAAGAGTTGCGCATTATGCAGTATGCCCGCTCAGCTCAAACAGCCTCAGCAGCCACTTTCAAAGTCACTTGCTACAAAGTGTGAGCGAAAAAATGCGCACGTGCCATTGCTTTTGAAAGGAAAGTGGGCAAAGCTTAGCTCCAAGCAGTTTGAAGGTTAATTATTCAATGCACACCTAAAATGGCAAAATAAAATAAAAATATAAGTACTAGGATTACCAATGAGCCAATTCTTTGTTGTGTCAATGTTCCGAAGGGCTAATTCTGGTGCAGACGTACCGTAGTGAATCCTGGAGCAGTATAGGGAAACAAGGTTCCAGCATAGCAGAGTCTCCAGCCTCAACAGCTACTTTCAAGGCCACTTGCTAAAATGCGCACAACTTCCTTATGGCTATACCAATAGCTTTTTCCAGGATCCCCTAAGCAACAGGTTCTCCTTCCTTTCCTACGTAGCACCACCTGAATCTCCTCTTGATATGAGTCTACAACGCCCGCTTCGACATGAAGAAAATAGTTAGGCCAGATTTTCTTGCCAAGCTAAGACAACTACTTTGGGGAGGGGAAGATGCAAACCCCAGTGGGAATCAGCCTCCTTTCTGTACTTTGGATATCTATTTCCTTGGTGCTGAAAAAGTCAAAGACAATTGCAAGGGGTTTTTGTTATCTCACTAACATGGGTCCCAACTGCATATCAGGTTGTTCTAATCCCACTTCTGACACCACTCATGGTAAATCAGACATAGCAGGACAAGAGGACATATTGGAAGAAGATTTATTTTTGAAAGTAAATAATATTTTTTCTAAGCCCTACCTCTATGATGGGATCCCTACTCTAAAAACAACAAATGGGTGCTCATCAGGATGTATTACAAATAGACTATGTCCTCGTCCAAACTATGATATCCCAACATCTCTCCTACCACTTTAAAAAGAAAGAAAGACAATGTAAGCTTTAATTTAGAATAGGATTGCTCTCCCAGTTGGGTAAATTAGTGGTGGCTGGTTTTTTGACCCCCTACCAAAACTTTCTCAAAGTTTTTTCCAGCTCTTGGCTTCGTAGTTCCAACAAATGTGTATCTCAGTTTTCTTTTGGCAAAATAACAGCCTTATCAGACAGTGCAGACAGTTTCTGGTCTATGCCCTCTTCAGGTATGTGTTAAACAGGACAGGTTCCTCTGATCTGCACTGGTCGATATTTACAAAAACACAACTTTCTCCTTATGCCTGGTTGGATATCTCTACTTTCAATTTCAGGTAGGCTACAGGCCTGTTTAGCTCATCTTTGATTGTAATTTCTCTCACCCCCTCGTGGGGTCTTCTGATTATCATCCCAACGTCGGCTATGAATTTCTCTAACCTTGCTTTGCTTGTCAGTTACAGGATCCCCTCTTGAGGTCTTCAGATTTCTAGCCTTGTGTGGGCTTGGTTGTGGCCTCAACGCCCTCTACACGCCACATGCTGCTTACTTTTTTTCCAGGTGCGTGTTTCTCAGTAGTGCAGGCGGTTCATCTGGCCAGCACAGACCTGTGTTCCCATCCTGGCTCTGATCTGCATGGTCGGCTTCTTCCCTTTGATACATCTCATTGTTTGGTTTTGCTGACTCTCAGCAATCCCAGATTCATTGGGATTTCCATCTTTGTCAAAGCTGCAGCGTTCTGCAGGCTGCCTTGGGTCTCCACCCACCATGCTGAATGTGTGGCCTTCCAGTTCTGCTCCTCCTGCGAGAATGCGCAAGCCGGAATTTCTCACTCTAAGGCTCATTCGTGTCTCGTTAATGAACAGGTGTATTTAGGTCCCTCCCCAAAAAGGAGGAGTGGATTGCATTAGTTCTGGTTTTCACAAAGAGGTAGTAACAAATACAGGTCAGAAAAATCAAGCCATACCTCTTAAAGGTGCCCTGTACATCATCGCCCTGTTCATTTCCTATATAATCAACGCATACCTAAGACTTTGCAGTGAGGGAAAGTGAAATGGAATCCTTACTTAGGCATTACTTTTCCCAATACAAGAGAAAAAGGAGGAGATCACCCCCAATGGGTTCTTGCTTGCCTTGTATCATAGGGAGGGTATTGCATAGCGGGCTCACCTCTCTAATCTCAAAGGTGGTGTGAGACTGAGCAATAACAATGTTTCCTTCCTTCCACTTCTCCTCACCTCTGGGTTCAATGAAGTCTGTCGGGGGGTTCTGTTTATTTCTTCTTTCAGAGTTTCTTAGTTTCCTTCCCTTTTTTTATCCCTCTTATGATATAAATAAGGAGGTGGCTCCCCAAAGGTCGCCGTGTCGCCGTGTCGCCGTGACAGGAACAGAACCTGGTCCCGGGGGCCTCCCAGGAGCCAGTCCTCAATTCCAGGGAAGAAGTCAGCTGGCAGAAAAAAACCTTGTATAGAAGATGTTAGTCCTTGGAGACGATGACTTGACTCTGGCGAGATGTTGATGTCCAATACAATTCATGAAGTCAGTTGAAACTCTGATTCAGATAAGAAAAACTGTTCCCTTCCTGGCTGACAGAATCTGTAATACGTATAGTGTTTGGGGTCGCCAGAGTGGCTGCCTTGCTTCCAGGAAATGAACGGCTCAGCAGGATGATAATGAGCCGTGGAGCAAATGCTAATGGACCTCGCTGGATACAAAGTTGTAAATTCTAATACTGAAAACGGGAAACGCGTCCATAGAAAGGAGCACAAAAGGAGTACACAAGAGGTGCGGGAGGCAGAAGGTAAGTAAGAACGAACAGTAGTAGAAGGATATCGCCAGCGATGAAACAAAACAGATTAAAAGAGACA
Organism: Ambystoma mexicanum; assembly: GCF_040938575.1. Taxonomy (NCBI): domain Eukaryota; kingdom Metazoa; phylum Chordata; class Amphibia; order Caudata; family Ambystomatidae; genus Ambystoma; species Ambystoma mexicanum. The sequence continues at coordinate 638,725,504 of NC_090928.1, read as the reverse complement.
GAAAGGCAAATTGTGATGATAAAGAGGATAGCGGCTGGGAGAGCATAAAACTTACCTCTCCTTGAAATTAACAGGAAACTGCCGTGAAAAATAAGGAACCTCAGAAGTATTTCACTGCGAGTGATAGTGGAGAAATAAAAGGGTAAGCGAGTAAGTAGGAAGGCAAAGAAAGTTGCTCCTCAGCATAAGAAACTCTGATAACTAGCATTGGAAGATTGGGAAAAAAACGATACAATGCATCCACACCACGGTGCGTGTGATGTAAATACGTGATGGAAGCCATCTTGGAAAATGCATAGACTGATAAGACAGAACACTAGCCTCCATTTTAGGTGTATTTCCATCAGAGCCAAACCTTCCACGGCTGATGCATTACAGGGGGTGGCTCCCCTATGGCGAGAAGGATGAATTTTCTTGATTTCTTTTCTTTAGAGCCAACACCTATGCCAGTTCTGGACGTTGTCTTGAATGAGAAATTGCCACTGGACAACAACATCAAGTCAGAGATTGTTTGGTGGCCCAGACCACCCTGCCTACAATCATACGGCGAGATGGAGGTGCAAGGAGTAGATCTTGAAGGTGAGGCTGATGTTTGCAAGTCCAAGGATATCAGCAACATCAAGAAAGGCCTTCAGGGTGGCCACCTTACCACGGTTGCTTCCCATGGTAGCACAGACACCTTGCCCCATGCTTCTAAGTAAGAACATCACAAGTGCGACTTTTCCTGACTTCCCATTGCAAGCCATTATCCCGGAGGATGAGCAGATCATTGCTAGCCCGTATAAATGTTCCTGGTAAGGATGTCCTAAAACCTGGACACAGTTGAATGGTATGCAGAATGGTATTAAAATAGTATTTTTGTATTTTTTATTTTTATTGTTCTTTATATAGCGCCTTTATACAAAGCGCTTTACATAAGAGATCAACAGTACATCAGAACAATGGAGCAAAACATGGATCAGGTACCGGTAACCTGGATTGCATAGGAGATCAACAGTACCTAAGAACAGTGGAGCAAAGCATCGATCAGGTACAGGTGGTAACAATTAATCAGGGTACTGAAGCAGGTGGGTTTTTAAGGAGGAACGGAATAGAGAGTAAGAAGTAATAGAGCGAAGGGACAGAGGCAGCAAGTTCCAGTGAAGAGGGGTGAGGAGCTGAAAGGAGCGAAAGCAGGATTGAGCACAGGGAGGACGGGAACGGTCAGCCTAAAGAGATTCAAGGAGCAGAGAAAACAAGAGGGAGAGTAAAATGAAAGGAGGGATGCAGGATGTTCAGGGGCCAGTCCGTATAGAGATTTGAATACTAAGCAAAGAAAGCTGTATTTAAGTGAGAGTGGAAAGACAACCAACCAAGTGAGGCAAGAGAAGAAGAAATCGAGTCACGATAAGAAAGAACAAAAAGTGAGCGAATGGCTGAATGATAGATGGATTTAAGAGGAGCAAGGCGCGAGTGAGGAAGACCAAAGAAGGCAACAGAACAGTAGAGAAGATTAAAGATGAGATGAGAAGTTTTGAGGTGTGGAAAGTAAGGAAAGGGCGGACTTTGCGAATGTTGTAGAGATGAAATCGACAGGCACGGGATGTGAGAGATATGCTGGGCAAAGGAAAGGATAGAGTCAAAGTAGAGGCCGAAATTGCGGGCTGTAAGGGAGATGGATATGCTGGAAGGGGCAAAGGAGATGGATGGGGGAGGAGATTGTGGTGGGAGAGTGTTTGCGGGAAAGAATAAGACTTCGGTCTTACCGGCATTCAAAGTGAGAAAGTGGGAGGTCATCCAGGATTTGATACTAGACAGGCAAGTTGAGAGAGTAAAGTGAATGTTAGTAGTGAAAGAGGAGAACGAAACAAAGAGATGAGTGTCATAAGCATATAAGTGGTGATACAGTCCAAAAGAGGAGCTTATGGGGGTACGGAAAGAGGTATATAAGGAGAATAGAAAGGGACCAAGTACTGATCCTTGAGGAACACCATGATTGAGGAGGAGAGGTAAAGAGGTGTTGCCACCCCAGGAGACAACAAAGGTGCGGTTGGATAGGTAATAGGAAAACCTCGATAGAACAGAGCCACGAAAGCCAAAGGAGGAGAGAGAGAGTTCAGAAGCAGAGAGTGATCAACAGTGTTAAAATCAGCAGATAAATCGAGAAGAATAAGGACAGAGGATTGCTTAGAATAACGAGCTGTGAGAAGAGAGTTCATTGCACAAGTCAGGGCTGTTTCAGTGGAGTGACGTGGATGAAAGCCCTACTGAGTGGGAGGAAGAAGAGACAGACCAGAGATAAATGAGGAGATTTGAGAATAAATAAGACGCTCAAGGAGTTTAGAAAGAAAGTGTAAGAGAGAAATAGGACGAAAGTTTGAGACAAGAAGGGGTTTCGCAGTGGGTTTATTTAAGATGGGAATGATGATGGCATGTTTGAAAGCAGAGGGGAAGATAGAAGTGGAGATACAGATATTGAGGAAAGGGGTAAGAAAGGCTACCGGCAATGGGTAGATGTTAGGGATGAGCGAGGAAGGAATGGGGTCAGTGGGGGCAGCAGTGGGATGACCTTTGGCTAAGAGGAGAACCATCTCGGAGTCAGAGACAGGGGTGAAGATAGAGATAGTGTGGGGAGGGGTAGGGGGTGGGGAAGGAGAGGGGTTATAAGAGGGTGATAGTAAAGTAGAATTTCCTGGCATAGAGAGAGAACTTTAGAAGAAAAGAAGTTTGCGAGGTCAGATGCTGATAAGGGCGAGTTAATGGAAGGATCAGGTAAATGAGGTGAAAGAAGCCGGGTTAGTGTTTGAAAGAGACATCGAGGGTGAGTAGATGGAGTATGGAGGAGGTCAGAGAAATAAGTGCATTTGGCAGAGTTGAAACAGTTGACAGAGAGTATGATAGGAAAAGTAAGTAGCGTGATTGGAGGGAGAACAGAGTTTGAGCCAGCACCTTTCAAGGCGACGAAGAAAGCGACGCATAGCACAGAAATGGGGAGAAAGCCAGGGTTGGGCAGGTTTGCGAGTAGGTTGATAAAGAGAACAAGGGTAAAGTTGGTTGAGGCTGGAAGCAAGAGATGAAGAAACGGTGGAGGCAGCTTCATCGGCAGAGAGAGTAGAAAAGTTTGCGAGAGAAGGAAGGGAGTTAATACAGGTATTGTAGAAAAGGGAGGAATTGACATTGCATAAGTCACGCCTAAAGAATGTACTGGAAGAGGAAGGACTGGAGATAGTAGGAGAAGTGACTGGGAGCACTGAGGCAGAGATTAAAGAGTGGTCAGATAAGTGGACAAATAGAGCAGAAGAGGAGGAAACAGTGAATGCGGAAATGAAAATCAAGTTGAGAGTGGAGCCAGAAGTACAGTTACAGAGGTTACAGTCTCCAAGCTGAACAAGTGGAGTAGGACTAGGTAGGATGTGAGCAAGAAAGTGGTCAAACTAAATATGCCTCTTAATTGGAGAATCGTGATACTGCCCCTTTGTGCATGCACGTTTCACATGGGAACTGCATAATAATTCCAAGATAAACAAATTCTTGCAGCTGCTCTGCAGACATGCTGCACAGCTTTGTGTCACCACACTGCTGCACCTCACCCCTCGCACCTTTAGACAGCAAGTACCTCTTGCATCAACCTCAGGCCAACTAATACTTTCCTAGATATAACAAAACAACCCCAGGTGAGACCCCATGGATGAATGTGGCCTCATTTCATTATGTATACTTGTATTTAGTCATTAATCAGTGTTTTCATTAATCAATATCTGGAAAGAAATGGTTTATTTCTAAGCATAATGGTGAAATGGGGTGAGGTAGGAGCCAACCCACAAGAAATACAAATAGGTCACATCGATTGACATTAGTAAATACATTACATTGCTACTGCATGCTCACCTACGCATATTGTAGTAGGGGAACCAGAGGTTGCAAATGCAAGATGTGTTGGAATACCACAACCATCAGCCCTCATTAAATATCCAGGGCTGGGATGAAGGGAGTGGTAGACCAAAACAATTGGCAAGCAGTTATGTAAAGTAAGGGCATTGCTCATCTGAATGTGTGCAGCTTGGTGGCACATTGGAAATGAAAAAAGGTCACAGTAGTTGACATTACTAAACACTAACAATACATTACACTAAACAAACACGTTGCATTACTACTGTATGCTGGCTTACACATACCGAAGTCCGGAATGTATGTGTGCAGCTCGAATTGTAAGAAACTTTGGATCTAAGGAACAAGTGCCTAAAAATGAATAGGCAACAGAAAATGTTTCCATAGGGTTAGAGAGGCACCATTCACCAAATTATGTCTTGTGCGGGATTGCGCATCTTACTGTTTGCCCTGATCAAAAATATGCCACTGTAAATGGTGAGTTGCAAATAACTGTGCATGCACCCGAGAGATAAACAACTACCATTCGTTGGCCTTGAAAACCAGTTCCAGAGACTGGTTTGTCAATGCTGAAGACATCCCGAGAAGTGTATATATTTGAACAGAAACAGTCTACTTGAAAAAATGCAAAAGGCACGATTTCACCTTCAAACAAACAAATGTAAATTCTTCAACGTTTGCCTGATCAGTATGTGAAGACATGCGGAAAATGCACAGGGATGTTATGTTGGAACTGTGCCTCACGTAGAAAATGCGTTTGCATTGTGATGAACCTAAAAGGCATCACAGCCCTTTATATTGGCAGATGAACACAACACCAATGTTAGTAAAACAAAATGTCCAGAAGGTTTTGTTCATTTTTCCTTCCCTTAAATCTGATCAAACACATCAATCAAGGATTCCCAGGAAAGATACATCAGTACTAGGGATACGTAGTACTGCGACGAGGAGGCCCTGCACGGATACAGTGAAGAATAATCAGCAGCGCTCTAGTTGGTGTTCAGCCAATGTGAACGTTCGTCCGATAATAACAGAAGGACAGAAGAGAAGACACGTTGTTGTAGTGTTAGCAGACGTAGAAGTGGCAGTGGTTGGAGACAGGGAAATAAAAAGCAGCAGAATGCATTGCATCGCGGTTGGTTATAGAAGATTTTATTAGAAGTTATGACGCAAGATTGAACCGCACGGGTACATTGTGGCACGCAGGAAAGAAAAAGAAAATACTTCAGAAGTGAAGTTTTCTACGTGGCAGCATTCTCTGAAGGAAAGCAATGTAGAAATAATGAAGTGCAAAGAGTTACAACTTCATTCAGAACTACAGAGACCGGTGTACAACTGCTGTAGAAGCCCGAAGAGACAGCAGAAACCACAACTTCACACAGTGGTGCCACCTCAGTTTGTATAAAGCACGACAAAGATGCAAGGATTGGGAAGCTGAACAAGGTGGTGATTACAGCCAGTGCAGCACTTCCAACAAGCCTCAGGAGCGGGGTCTGAACACCGGGAGTGTTCCCAAGCGGGGACTGCTACCATCTCCAACAACAGCTGAGGAGGGCTGCCTGCTTGCAGAGCTAAAGAAACAACGCGCAGGTGAACAAGACTGCTGAAACAGCCATCAACATCGCACAGAGAGAGAGGCACCCCAGGAAGCATTGTGGAGGCGGACACGACTGCTGAAACAGCCAAGCAGGTACCGCATGGGGGGTGTGAGGGGTAGGAGGGCCTGAATGGGAAGTTAAACAAGTTAGGGGATGAGTAGGGAGTACCTTACCATTATGCTTTCACCCACCCCCCCCCTGCAATTCTAACCCAAGTCTGTTAGAAACAAACACTGTTTAGGTAATTATTCAGCATTGTCAATCATAAGGAAAGACCAGGGGATGTGGATTGTCCCCCCTGGCATTATCAAGTACCCATAAAGGGAAGAAAGTCACTTCTCGCAGTATTAGGCCGACTTATAAGTAAAACTCTTACTGGTAATACTGTGGAACTTTGTGTTGGAACATTTTGTGTGTTCATTCTTTCAACTTAGGTGGTAAAGAACGCCAAAAGGCTGCCAGAAATAAGTGAAGTACATTTTATTTTCCCTTCTAGTAGGTGGAGCATGTAGAGGGTAAGGGTCAGATTAAGGTTTTTGACACAGGACAGTGGATATTAATGTTGACATCCAGACAAGTGTCTCATAAATTCGTTTTGTTGAGGCATGGAAACCCATCAGAGTTGGGGCTAGTGAGACATTTTCCCAACCCTTTTTATTCAAATAAAAACAATTGTAAAGCAAACAACACCATCTCCTTACTTAGACCCCTCACATAATCCAAAAGAATTCATCAAGCCTCAGCAAGTTTATTGGAATTATAAATGAAAAGGTCCGGCACTTCGTCAAATTGTGATGTTCCTGGATCCCCAGAATATAAGAAAACTCTGATTCTGAAGCTGTGTATTAATTTCTCTACTCCATGGTACATGTAGCTGGAGGTTCACGTCTCCTCCAACAGCCCAAGCCACATCAAAAATCAGGAGGCCCTAGTAACGCCCGGATTCATACCAGTTAGATCAATAAACTATTGCCACATGGCTGGCTAATATACAACTTCAAAGAGAACTGTCGCACCCATCAAGAGTATGCCCCTCATAAAATCCATTTAGTTGAAGTTATACAACAGTTTATCTGACCTCTGTGACTAAACCAAAGAAACGGACCTCGATATGGATTTCTAATATTGTCACATTAAAAATACCTTTCTCTAAATCTACAATCCAAAACCCTATTCTAAAACAGAAGGAAGTCAAAGGGTGCTCATCAGGCTGCCAAGGTGTCTGTAATTAAATAACATTCTCAATCCATGATCCTACTCTAGCCTACCAACTATCCTGATCATTCAAAAGAAAAAGAAAAGGGCAAAGACAGGCTTCAAGGAATTACCTGCTAGAAAGTATGGCTGCCGGCATTCAATCCAAACCCGTTCTCTATTTGGCATCAGTCATTGCTTATGCTTACAGTTCGAGGCATACAGTTTGTGGTATATGTGATGAGCCTAGAGGAATCACCCCTTTGTTATCCGAGACAACGAGTACTCCCATGTTGGCCAAATGCCATTAACATTGTGTCTAGTTTCCCTATTAGGGATATTAATGAACCACCACTCGGTATACATTCCAGTAAAATAACACCAGTCATACATGAATATAGTACTGGGACGAGGAGCCCACAGAGGGAGGCATGAAACTGCTGGCAACATTCTAGTTGTTGCACAACAAGTGCAACTGGCCTGGGTATAAAAACACCAAGGAAACCAAACACGGGTTGTTGTGGTAGCAGTAGAAGCCAGAGCAGTAGTGGTAGTAGCAGTAGCAGTGGTCCGTTTACGAGGAAGAAGTATCCATAGACAACGAAAGAGAAGAAGTTGGAGAAGTAATATCAGTGTTTATGGATGGAAACGGAGAAGCAGCAGTAAAGTGGGAGAATACCCGCAGAAACCAGCATTAGAAGGGGAAAAGTGTTTCCAGCTGAACCGCACTACTGGGGCGAGTAAGAAGTGGACGCTCAGAAGTAGACAATTGGAAAAACAAAATCTGTTTGATAACCGATCTCAGTATCACCCTCAGCCAGCGCTTCCCTCGAATCAGCGAGGAAGTGAGTCGCGGAAGAGCGAGCAGGACGGATAAATTTCATGGGAGCTGTAACGTTAAAACTACGAGTACCAGAACATAGAGACAGGCAGAGAACCACATTTGAAGCCAGAGAGATCGCTGAAACCAGGGCTTCAATCAGTGGTGCCGCCTCTGTCTCTACAAACCCACAAGCAGATAGCCTATTGCAACGGCGGGTGTGACCAAGAGAAGAAGAAACCCAAGGAAGCCTTCATCTGCAGACCGCTGTTGAAAGATGTCAAGTCAAAAGGCCAGGGGCAGAATACCAACCACAGGAGCTGGTGGAGGACCGCCGCAGGCACCCAGGAGACCGGTGCAGTAGAGCCACACCAATTGGGAATGTGCAGGGAAGTTTGTTGGCAGAGAAAGAGACCCCTACAAAGGGAATCCCGAGCACACCAGCAGAGAGGCCACTTCTGGCACTGGCGAACAAGAAGAACCTTAACGGAAGCTTGGCAGACAGCTCAGCAGGAAGAATCAGGTACGAATACACTGTCTCATTTATGCCAACATAAGGAACGTATTTACCTGGAGAAAAGGACTCCTGAGAACAAAGGGGGCAGGGGAGAATTAGATCCTAAGGCTAACAGCCAGATAAGATAAAGGTGTTAATAGCTAAATAGTATAGTTGGAAAAACCCAAGACTGTTAAACAAAATAGGAAAAAAAATGAATGGGCATAAGTGAAACATTACAGGACTTGTAAAATATCTCGCAGAGTGAGAACATACCCACGGATACTGGGGTAATAAAAAAAATAAAAGAAGTTCATTATACATCAGAGTACTGATCATCCATGCCCAAATCGTCCTCGTCCCAGTGAATCTGGGTAACCTATACTGGTAGTACTGAGCAGGAGAGTAGATCAAGTCCGCTAAACATGGGAAGAGGCTCCTAAGCACTTGCTCTCCACAAAGAGGATAGGAAAGCCAGGACCAGGGGAAGTGGATTGTCCCCCTTGGTACTTGAAAACTAATCATCAGGGGAAGAAAATCACTTCCTCAACAGTAACCAGGGTGGTAAGTCCAACAGAAACCCAACGGCCAAGGAAGGCCTTAAAGACATATTGGGCATCATTACAAGTTTGGCAGTAGCCTCGTCTGTAAAACCGGCAGGTTGCCATCAAACTTGCGAAATATTCCGGCCCCAAGCAATGAGGAAATACATGGCCATTACAACCCAAGCCGACCCTGTATTTTCCCATTGCCAGGGGACGGAAACGTTTACTCCCCATTCCCATTTGAGCCGCATAGGGCTCAATGGGAATGGGGAGGCCTGTAGCAGCGGCACCATTTATACGCCAATGTCTGCTCGCGGGTGCCGGTACACCTGCCAGGTCAGATCTGGTGGGCGAGCAGAACTCATAGTTTACCGGTCCGGTAACAAGGTACCAGCAAGCTTACCGGTACCGTTGTTACCGGACTGGCAAACTTGTCATGAGGCCCATTGTTTTCCCTTATAGTCATTTTGTTGTATTTAGAGAGTGAGGGTAAGAATAGGTTTTTGGACACAGGACAGTGAACTTGTATTATTTTGACATCTTGGCGACTGTCTCTTAGGTAGTTTTGCTCAGGCAGGGAAACCCCTCCGAGTTAAGGCTAGTAAGGGATTTTTCCAACCCCTTTTATTATTTAAATAAAGGCATTATGGAACAAAACCAACACTGCATCTGTCTCCTTACTCTGACCCCTCACATGTGCTGGAATGCTATCCTGGTAATCCAGTCCAGCCCTCTTGAAAAGTCCAAATAAAACAACAAACCCAACAAAGATAAGTTTTGTTAACGACTAACTGGGCAGGATGGCTGCTGCCTTCCAAGCCCCAATCCTGATCTTCTTTAGCATAGGTCATGGACTATGTTTATATTACAGTATTTACAGTTCAGAGCATGTTGGAATGCTGTCAAGGTATGCTAGCAGTGTTAAGTCACAATTAGGAGACAGACAATTCATGTTTAGTAACACAAGGTCTATTGAGGCACCAAAACACTATCATGTCCCTTCTATTCTAGTCCCTATCCTGAATTAAAGAAAAGAGTTCAAAAGGTTTCCTGTCAGGATGTCATACAAAATAAAGTCTGTCGGCAGTCTAGAAACTTATCCTAGCTAAATTCTTGCCCCTCCCACTATAAAGGAAAAGAACTAACCAAATGGCAACATACAGGTCTTTTGCCCAAAGGAAAAAGGGGGACGGGTTTCTGACCCAACCAAAATGCCTCTGGTTTGAAGATGGCTCCCCGCCCAAATCACAGTTCCAATAAGGTTAAAAACAAATGTCTCTGGGTTTCTTGGCCAATGCAGTTCCAATGATGTGGTTGGCAAATATCTTTTGGGATTCCTGCGCGGTATATAGTTCAGGCTCAGTTATCAGTATGTCTCTCTAGGACTCCTTACCCATTACACTGCTCAAGTTAAGTGTTCCACAAAGTCCCTTCTTTCTACCTTGTGAGCCTGGGCCACTTCTACCCGTTTGGAACCCTGCATGTTCCTGCCCCACCCTGGGATCTTGGACTTCACATCGCTTCTTGGGGTCGGTCTGCTTTTGGCCCACTCTGAGCCCTTTGGGTGCTCACCCTTCCCAGGGGTCTCAGGTTAACTTCCTGCCCTTTTCCGGGTTTCCAAGAAAGATTGCATACCTTGGCTCCAAATAGGTGTTCTGTTCGGCAGCAGCTGCATCCCTGTTATGACTTCATTGAACCGCTCCGTTGAACAGCTCCATTATTATTTTTGGCGCTGCTGTCCTTGACCCATGGCCGTTCCATGGTGGGTCTTCAGCACTAGCCTCTTTTGGTCTCACTCGGTTGCAGTTCAATGGAATAAAATTAAATAAAGCAAAAGCCAATTGCGGGACTGGAATAGGGTGTGCTTGGTGACATGGAGCCATTTAGTAAACACAAATGAAGTTTTTCCTACTTTGTACCCTAGAAAAGCATTGTTGATCTGTGTGGTTTGTAATTTCACTACCTGCTGATGACGTGTACCAAACTGCACCACTTGTAATTTGTGCATTGGAGATGTTAGTAGTGCTGACTTTATAAGGGCAATCACACGTTTGACTGCAGGCTAAACTCATTCTGGTAAGCAATTCCCTTATTCTACACAACTCTGAAGACTGTGTGTACTGTGGACATACTGTAAAAGTACTGTAGATGTCGGGCCGTTCACTTTACTGTACACTGTTTCAGGGGAAGTGGTCACAGTGCACGCTGTAGATTGATATATTTTGAAATGTATTTATTGATTCCGCTAGGGCGGCACAACCAGTCTCATATTCCTGATGTACAATCCCGCCCAACAAATCTGGGAAGGAAAAACAGTGCAGCATTTTTGATGGTCTTCCAGCAAGACAAGAGATCTATCCAAAGGCTGTGTTCGCCAATATGCACCAGGAAGTCAGGAGTACGGATAGTCCCTTTTCCATTACTGTTGCGACTACAATGTGTAGTAATGTGTTGCAGTATGGTGTTGTTCTTTCTCAGCTGTGACGGAGGGAGAGGTGTTGTAATGAGTACTTAAGTGGGCGCGTGTGTCGCGTGCGTGGAGCTGGGTGCGTGTGGACCGTGACGTGCTGGTGTTCTATCAGTGGCGGTTGGAGGAGAGTTGTAGACCGCCAGGTGGGATGCCAGTGTCTATCTCACATTAACTGCATATCCCTATGGACCTGTGCTATCTAAACAATAAACCTCTTAACGATCTTCCCTGTCTGCAACTCAAGGAAGATAACACAATACCATTAACCAGAACCACACCCGGCACCACGTGTGGCCAGCAAGCAGTGCACCCATACTAAAAACCAACACACCTCCAACACAAACCCGGAGAATGGGCCAGAACCAACGACAGAAGTGGGTACATGCCCTACACAACGTGCAACATAGAAACAAAGAGACCTACATTAAAGGAGAGCCTCTTGGTCACTCCCCTTAACAATAACATCCGACAACCCCAACCCGATGGATTCCACAAACACAACGACCTGCCACTATAACATAACAACCAGACGAACTCCACAATTCCATAACACAAATACCCTCCTAAACTACCACAACAGTTATGCAGGACCTGGCCCTCAAGGACTAAAAATAATAAATTAGATCCTCCTCCTGCTCCGAGCTGCCCCTTGGAACCTGAGCCTGCCACACCCAGCCAATCCACATATAATCGAAACACTAACACTCGACCGCCACCAAGCGCAAACCCCATCTGCCCTGAGCTGCCCCGCGGAGCCTTGGGTCCGCCACACCCAAGCACATCCCAGCTCCTAGAGCAAACAGACCACAGCCATCATGAGCCCTGCATGCCACTGCCACAACCACAACACTACTTCCCCTCCATTAAACACAACAAGGAAACATCCCAGAACCAACCACACCAAATGCAAAGAAGCACTAAGCCTAGGTCCACCCGGCCACCTACAGAACCCTAATCACAACCAAACCTTAGCTGCATCGGACACTACCACAGTGTGGCCCCAAGCCACTGCCACCAACGACGAGAACGAAACTTGCTCGCCGCACACAGAACCACAAAAGCACACAAGGTAGGTCCACCCGGCCACCTACAGAACCCCAACACAGCCAATCCTAAGATGCATACAACATCCACAGTATGGCGCCAGGCCACTGCAACAGGCAGTGTGAACAAAACCGGCTCACCACACATAAAACCGCATAAAAGCACTAAATGTAGATCCACCCGGCCACCTACAGAAACCCCAAACACAACCAAATCATGTTACTCACAGGGCGCACGCAGACCCAAAACCGCACTGGCACTGTTGATCTACTGACCCCCATTGGCAGAAACCCCACAACATGTAACCTGAATCTGCAGACCGTAAGCTGCACACAACAGGTTGCTCACATTTGCCGTAAACAACTAACGCCCGTCATACCGACATTACTTTGCACAGAACACAGGCATTCAAGTACCCCACAACTAACCTCCAAAATAGCCAAAGAGGTACATTGACCCAAAAATGCCCAAAAAGGTACCGTATAAAGTTCATTGCTCGATCAACCCACCAAGTCCGTCCTTCCCGCCTGTAAAGGAAAAACAACATAAGGGGTGCAACAACCCCCATTGTACCCATGAGTCCGTCAGCCACCCCCCACCCCCCAACCTGGAAGGGAAAACACAAATTAGAGCAATTGTAACTGAAACACAGTATTAGGAAAACACATAGAACAGGGCCACCCACCCCCTCACCTGGAAGGGAAAACACGAATTAGAGCAATTGTACTGAACGGAGTAATAGCATAACACATAAAACAGGGCCACCACATATACACACTAACTCACACACAACACACCAGCCCTCACCAAACCGAGACAGAGGCCACAAACACCCTACTACACGCTCTCACACTGGCCTCTCATGACAACACAGTCCGCTAAACTTCCACAAAAGTGAGGCCATTAATCCTCAAATAAAAATCGTATAGTTCTGAATCAAAACTTCTCAGGGTACGGAGTAAGAAGTCGCAACTGCCACAGTAACACTCATCTCGACACCCCTCAGCCTCACACATGGGACACCGGTTCATACGCAATTTCTTTGTATGTTCACAATACCTGCAGGCTTGTGTAGATGACCTCTTCCTTGGCACCTTCACCTCAGGCAACGCGCAAATAGTCTCTTCACATTGTCTCCTAGACGCCGCCCCGACGTAGGTGGGGGCCACTCCAACTCTGCTCTCTCCTCTTCCGGAGCCGCTGTCCAAGCCCTCCCATGCACACAAATGCCAAGCTCAGATTGTTCCGGGGGTGCCGGTGCACAGGCCCCCTCTGGTGGTTCCTGGGAAGTCAGAACACTTCCTATGTTATGCCCCGAACTGTGTGCCACGACCAATGGGAGAAACGTATCTTCGCCAGCAATCCTGGATGTCCCCGGATACACTGGACCACCACTGCCCTCAACCGTGACAGATCCAGCAACGACTCAGGACACTCTCGGCAACCGTAGCGCTGACTTGGAACTCGCCTAAAAAAAAAAATAATGGCAAAGACAGCTTCCGCACTGGACCCTGGCTACAGCACCACTGCTGGACCCCGGCTACAGCGCATCACCAATGGGAGCGCTGATCTGGAGCTCTCCTCACAGAAAATGGAAAAGACAGCTCCCGCACTGGACCCCGGCCTCAGCACCACTGCTGGACCCCGGCTACAGCGTATCACCAACAGGAGCGCTGACCTGGAACTCACCTCCCAGAAAGTGGCAAGGACTGCTTCCGCACTTTACTCCTGCTACCACCATTGCTGGACCACGGCTACAGCGAGCTTTGCTCTGTCCTGGAACTTAGCAGCCAGATCCCAGGATTCTGTCGGACAGCAAATCGCTTGGTGCTGGCCCCGCCGGGTGGGATGATGGAACGATGGAGGGCAGTGTCTTCACTTCAGCATTTTGTCCCCTCTGCGACGAAATCCCATCCCCGTCGCCAGTGTAAAAATCTACGAAAGGTAGAGTTCCAGACAGGTAAGATCGTTAACAGGTTTATTGTTTAGATAGCACAGGTCCATAGGGATACGCAGTTAACGTGAAACACTGGCATCCCACCCGGCGGTCTACAACTCTCCCCCAACCGCCACTGATAGAACACCAGCACGTCACGGTCCACACGCATCCAGCTCCACGCACGCGCCCACTCAAGTACACATTACAACACAATGCTATGTACAGGGAAGAGGAAGGGGCTTGTTCTTGAAAACCCCCTCGCTTCACGAAGTGCTTGAAATGCAGTTCAAGCAGTTAAAGTGAGTCAAATGAGAATTGGTGCCGCCTGGTCTTGACTCCTTTACTTCAACATCAGGATGAGTCTCCAGTCTGGGTATAATTGCTGCTTCTTGCTAAAGTTTTGAAATTGCATTAGGAAATCTTTTTTGTCAAAACTGAGAAGTAAATCTCGATTGGCCACCATGCAAGTTAATGCCTCAGATGGCTAAACAACTTAAAGCTGCTGCCAAAATGACTGTCTTCTTTGAACCCTTATCTAAAGCGAGGCTAACCAATGATGGGAGAAGAGGCCCCATCATCTTTAAGAGACAAAGGTGCGGCGGCGGGTCCAGAGAAAAATCATTCTGTATCAGATACTGACTTGCTGGAATTGGATACTAGCCATGGACAGTGAGGACAGCATCTGTTTGTTGGAATCTTCACCTAGATCGACAAGAAGTGGCTGCTTGGCTTACAATCCCTCAGCCATAGTAGCTTTACACTGTGCTTTGACATCTTTTGTCTCACTTTATGAGAAGATGCATGCATGCAGAGTTTTGCTTGAAGATATCGCTAAGAAATTGGATAAACATAGGAAAGGCCCTGATAAATGGGATTTACCAGAGATGTCAATTTTGCAGTTTTGCTTTGTCAAAGCTTGATCGGAGAGAGCGAGAGTGTTCCTCCTGATGGGAAAATGGTTACGACGACTACTTTATTTATTTCATTTGTTACACGCCCAGACCCTGGGGTATGATGGCGTGGTTACAGATATCTTAAGAGTATTGGTATTACATAGTCATTTAAACATCAAAACAATTGTCAAGGTTCGGTGCTGTACTAGTATAGGGTGAACATCCATGTTTTCAATTGTTTTTTGAACAAGGGGAAGGAAGTTTCTTTTTTTATGTAGATAGGGAGGGGGTTCCAATGTTTGGGGGCTAGGACATGGAAGCTGCTACCCCCTGATTTGTTGTACCGAGGTGCCACTAAGTTTTGGCTGTCATTAGATCTTAGGGATCTGGTGTCTTTTTTTTTTGTAGAAAATTGTTCAAGTAGAGTAGTGCTTTGTTGGGGATGCATTTAAGTGTGATGCAGTGTTTTGAAGATTCTTGCTTTGACGGGTAGCCAGTGGGTGTCCTTCCTAGCCTTGGATATATGGTTGTGTTTTTTATCCCTAGTGCTGCTCTTAATGCTTTATTTTGCATAAGCTGTAATTTGTTGAGGTTAGTGGTGGAGATCCCTGCAAGAAGTACATTACAGTAGTCTAATCTGGATAAAACCAGAGCTCTGGCCAAGGTGAGGCAATTAGTTGGGGTCAGGAATCGTCGACTTAATGCTATATATTTTGATGTATATGCTGTAGATGATGCGAGCGTATTGATGTGTTTGGTGATCGTAAGATTGGCATCTAGATATACTCCAAGTCTTTTCACCTGTTTGAGGACAGGGGTCAAGGTGCCGTCAATATTGATAGAGGAGTAGTCTGAGTGGAGGGTCGCGATTTTGTTTGGGGTTCCAACAATGAGGATTTCTGTCTTTTCATCGTTGAGACAAAGGCGGTTTAGCCCCATCCAATTTTGTATGATAGAATACATTTTGTTGATGGTCAGAGAGTCTTGGTTGTAGTCTCCTGTGATGGGACTGAGGATCTGGGTGTCATTTCTCTACCGTGAGTTTGCGGGAGTTTCTGGATTCGATAATGTCAGTTGTTTTAATTTTAGGAGAAGGAAGTTCATTGCTAATGAGGGTCAAGTGGATACAATGAGTCTGTCCAACTGAGGGGGTTAATAACGTCTATGCTAAGATTGGTATTGAGTGTTAAGATCCAGTCTAAGATTCTACCTTTGACATGTGTTGGACCATTCACTTGCTGAGTGAAATTCATGTCCTTGAGTGCTGAATGTAGATTGGCAGCTCTGGGGTCTAGGTTGTTATTAAATCCTAGATTCCGGTCTCCAAGAAAGATACATTTAGTGTTGGGTTTGATAAGGGGTGTGATAAGTAGTGGGATGTCAGTTTTAGGGTGGCTAGTGGTACTAGGCGTTCTGTATGCCACTATAATGTTAATTGTGGTTTTCTCATTCATAGCCAGTTTGACATACAGATGTTCATAGGCGAATATGTCTTCAATTGGGCTACATCTAAGTTGTATATTGTTTCTGGCTAAGATAACTACACCACCTCCTGTGGTGCAAGTTCTATTGGCTCTGAAGAGGTTATAGTCGGGGGGGGGGGGGGTAAGGCCAGTGCAAGTAGGGGTCCTGATGCTTGGTGGAGCCAGGTTTCTGTTATCAATAGGTCTAGATTATGTTCTGTGATAAGGTTGTGAATTTCAATGCCATGTTCTCCTAGAGAGCGAGCGTTTATGAGGGCACTTTTGAAACTGGACAATGGCTTAGATGTCGAATCTGTGGTAGGTTTTAGTGGTTGGGGGATCTTGGGAATTTTGGTGGTAGTCGGGATTGTAGGTGTCCTACAGGTCTTGTTTTTTTTTACCGGAAGTTGTTTGGGTTGGGCATTTGTGATGTCCTATGCATGATGGCGGGATGCGTGTAAATAGGTTGGGTGCATGAGCTAAGGCACAAAGTTCTATTTGTACCAACAATAAGGTAGGAGTTAGTTAGAACTATGGCGTCAGAGGTTTCATGGGTGGAGGCAAGTTCTCTAGCGGTGATGTTAGTGATCGGATTGAGGTTGTGTGGAGGCTAGTGAACGTGGGAAATGGATGTGTGGTTGAGAGGAAAGGAGTGGGGCATGGGGTTGGGAAGTGTCTGGGGCATGCCAATCTGGATAGGCCATTTCTAAAGGCTAGAAAGTGGTTACCAGAGCATGGGGTGTTACTTGGTATAAGGCAATATGGGAACATAATGAGGAGTAGCCAACCTAACATGGTTGGGAAAGGTGGGCAAGGTGGATAGGCGTGTGAGGCGCAGGAGTCGCAAGACGCTAGAATTACTATAGTCAAGATGTATTGTAAACACAGCACGCTAAGATCACACCAATACCACAGCAGGCTAAACAGGTCTAAATCACAGTATGCTATAATAGGCTGCATGCATCTGAAACACAGCTGGCTAAAAATGTCTATGTCACAGCGGGCTAAATGCACTAGAATTACAGTAAGCTAGATGTACCTAAATCACAGCGGCCTAAATGCACTGGAGTCAGATAGGCTTAATGCAAGAGTGTATCTTCTTGTGTGCTGATAATGGAAGTAAACCTTGCGATACTGCAAATGCAAAGGGTGTAGCGCCACAGTGCGCAAACAGGGGCAAACAGGAAGGGGCCTTGCTACTGCAGGCCTTCCTGATGAGGGATGGCTTCTGCCTGCCGGCGTACTTCTGGGTGAATATGGATGCTGCAGTTGCTAAGAAATGTCAATAACAAAAGAATCCGGCTGCCATTTTCCGATGCATCTGCCTCACCGATGCGAAAATGATAAGGCCAGAAAGGTTGCTGCCTAAGCACTGTGGGGCACAGCAGTGCCATGGGGGCAGCGTGAGGTCAGCTCTGTTGCTGGTGTGCACCGCTCAGCTGCTCCTTCAGCGCGAAGGTGCGGCACGGCTGCTCCAGACGTCGATGTGTAATGGTATCAGATCATGTAAGTGGAGCTTGGTGAGAGAAGGGCTCCTGCCCTCTCGGGGGTGCGGGAAGAAGTGGAATGACGGGCAAACAGGAAGGGGCCTTGCTACTGCTCTAATCGTCTCGGAGGAACTCCAGACTAGGGCCCAGCTTGTACCACAGCTCCCTGTCGTACCTAGGTAGGATCGCCAGTGCATTTGCCGCCTTTATAGTGTACACCGCGTTGTAAATTGCCTTCCTTCCCATGGCGTCCAACTTCTTCTCTTCACTGTCCGGAGGGAACGAAGACGACGAGGACAGGTTAGCCAACCGTTCCGTTTCTTCGGACACAAGCTGAAAAAGCACGGAGGGACTGGCGATCATGGAGTGGAACGACCCCACCTCGTCCGGTGGGGACGCCGTAGGTGGCGCATCCAAATACGGAGACTCGCCGCCCGCTGCAACGATATCCTCGTCGTCCGTAGTCATGGCCGTATCCGTCCCCATGCCTGGGTCTGCTGGGGGTGAAGGGGCCCGATGGGGATGCACAGGCCGATATGGGGGTGTCGGATGACACTTCCTCTTCTTCATTGGAGGCTGAACGGGGGAAGGGTGACCACTGGAACAGGGCCCAGTGACATTCTCTTCTGGATCTCCGACACCAAAGTGTGATGGGTCGACAGAGTATCCAGAGACACATCCCTCGGCTGAGCTGACAGAATCAGAAAACTAGGCCCCACGCCGTTCTCTCCGTCATCCTCCTCCTCCTCTTCCACGTCCTTGTGGGTCTGTGGATGAAACCTCATGGCTTGAGCCACGGCCTGGGAGGGCTGTTTTGGGGCCTCCTCGCCCCCCCTTTTTACACTCCTGAGGGGCTTGAACCGGTTTCCCCCCTTCTGGCGTGCCAGCAGACTTTGCCAAAGTTACTACGGCGGTGTCGCGCCTAGGGGGAGAGGATATCTTCTGTGCTGCGGGGGCTACCTTCACAGGGTCAGCTCCCCTAGCCATCGTGAGAGCAGCTGCCACCAACTCCATCATCGACATAGTCTTAGTCTGCGCATATTGTGCCTGCTTGGGCAGTTTGGCCTTCTTCTCCTCCGTCCGTGGCTTCACTGACTTCTCCCGCAGTTTAGCCGGGGTAGTTGCCGGCTGTCAATCGAGGCGATGGGTGATCGCGCACTATCCACCTTGGGACCTGCTTACACAGTGACCTTATGAGTATAGGTGCTTGTCTTCCACAAACACGTTCCGTAGCCCGCACTTGGTGCAGGGCTTGAAGAGGGACCTTCCCTCCTTCTCAATCATGTTCAGAGGGCGGAAATTCACCTACAACGGATCCCCGCTGTTGGCAGATGGAAAAAGTTTACATTTTTGTTCCAAAAAGAGCCTGTGTGCTCTTTTCTCCATCATTTTGAAGCGTGCAGTAATAAACTGAAGATGGCTGCTAGAGGAGGGGCTTAGGGGGAGGACTGTTATTGGATGGAGGCAGTATGACCCAGAAGACAGTGATTGGTTTAAAGGAGAAATACGGTTTGTAAGTGAAACTGTTTTTTGTTTTACTGAGGATTCCCATACTGACGACGGGGAATATTCATGATCATGTGAATCCAGCATTGGATCTTTCTTGAATAGATTTTATAGCAGTATACAGGTCTGGAGGGGAGAAAACCAGGCAAACAAGATTTGAAACATTTGCATTTTTATGCTCATGCCAGAAGTATACTTACGTAATAAACCCCAGAAGCTGCGGGGCTTATCTTACTGGAACAGCCGTTGAAGGACTGCTCGTACCATTTGCACGTCTTCCGCGTGCTGTTATTGCAGGCAGTAATGCACCCGGCAAATGTCTTTGATGGGCACTCCCGGTCAGAGAGCTGCTGAGACCGCTGTGGTTCTTGTAGAATGTGCCCTGGGTGTAGTCTGCAGTGGCCTGTTGGCCTTTGTGTGGCAGAAGGAAATCGCAGACGATATCCACCTTGCGATGCCCTGTTTTGTGATGGCTTTTCCTTTGTTCGAGGGACCAAACGCGATATAGAGTTGTCTCGCCGCTCTAAAGGATTTTGTCCGGTCCAGGTAGTAATTTAACATCCTTTTTACATCCAGGGAGTTCAATGCTCCCGCCGCTGGTGAGATGGCATTCTGAAAGAATATAGGTAAGGTAATAGTTGCATTCTTGTGGAATTCAGATGGCACTTTTGGGATAAAGTTAGGAATGATGCAGAGAATTAACTTGTGCTTTGCAAATCGGAGGTAAGAGGGTCCACCACTAAAGCCTGTAGTTCAGAGACTCGTCTGAAGGGTGTGATGGCGATCAGGAACGCAACTTTCCAGGTTACAACCTTTATGTGCACTGAAGAGAGGTTCAAAAGGGGATTTCATGTGGCGGGCTAGGGCTAGATTTAAGCTCCACAAGGGTGGAATTCTTTTCTTTGGTGGAAAAACGTGAAAAAACACTTAAGAAGTGCTTGAGCAGCCTGTCGCTTCAGAGACAGGGTTTTATTCTTTTTCTGGTTAACCTGGAAATTGCTGCCAGGTGTAATTTTATGTCGGAGATTGTAAGACCTTCCTTTGCCAGCTTCAGTAGATAGGGAAGACACTTTTGTGGTCATATGGCCAGTGGTTGATGGTTGGACAGCAGCAAACACCATGTGCAGAACCTTTTCCATTTCTGGTTGTAGGAGCTGTTAGTGGAAGGTGCCCTAGCAGCCACCAGTATGCACTGGCATTCCTGCGGGATCCCTAGGTGGCCGAATTCGGTGTGATCAGAACCCACGCTGTCAGCTTGAGGGAGCCTGGGTCGTAATGCAGAATTGCACCGTTGTTCTGTGACAGGTGAGGCGTGGGCCCCAGATGTATTGGGTTCTCCGCCGACAGCTAAAGGAGGTCCGAGAACCAGGGTTGTCTGGACCAGTACGGTGCCACCAGGATTATCTTGCAATGGTATCTGCAGATCATCTGGATTGTCTTTGTGATCAGCGGGAATAGAGGGAACGCATATGTGAAGATGTTGATCCATTGGAGCAAGAATGTGTCGCCCCCTCCCCCCACCCCCTCTCCCCCCTGAGAGCTGAGGTGTGGTAACCTGCTCACAAATTCTTTGCATTGTTTGATGCACTGTGGCAAAGAGTTCCAGAGGAGGCTAGCCCCACGCTGAGATGATCTTGGTTATCTGGTTGCCGTGAAAATTCCATTTGTGGGACTGCATAGAGTCCGTGCTGAGGGTGTTTGCCTGTTTGTTGTGTATTCCCGGAAGGTGGAATGCTTGCAAAGCGATCTTGTGAATGGACCAGTACCAAATGGTTTGAGCTTCCTGAGACAGGGTGGTTGGCCTTGTACCACCTTTCTTACACAGCTAAAACATTGTGGTGGTACTGTCCGTGAGGATTCGTACTTCTGAATTCTTGATCGGTGGAAGGAAAGACTTCAGGGCCCAATGGACCGCTTGCAGCACCAGGACATTTATGTGCAGGGTCGATTCTTCGGGAGTCCACAGGCCTTTGATCTGGTGTTTGCCTAGGTGAGCTCCCCAACCCGCCAGGGAAGCATCAGTCATGATAGTGAGCTGGTGAGTCAGTTCTACTAGTGGCATCCCTTTCGAGATGTTGAGGACTGCCCACCATTTCAGTGACTTTGAGAGTGCAGGGCTGATGGTTATATTGGGCCTCATTAGGACCCTTACTGTGACGGTATGAACGGTGCCGGTAAGGCACTGGCACCGTTCATATCGTCCCGCTGCATTATGAGTTCTGCTTGCGGGTTCCTGAGAGCCTGCCAGGTTTTACCTGGCGGGCTGTGCGGCACCCGCAAGCAGAACTCGTGATTGCACCGGCACCTTTATCAACGGTGACGGTGCAACCTGCTCCCCACCCCCATTCTGCCCTATGGGGGAGAATGGGGATCGGGAGCCCGGGAATACCGCCACCTGATATGGGCAATTACCAGCCCATTCAACTCGTAATGGGCCGGTTATTGCCCAATCGCGGGTGGCGGGGCCAGTAGTGAGTGTTAGGGAGAATTCTCATTCTATGGCTAATTTCCCTTACCTTTAGAGTCCCCCAGCAGCTTTGCTGGATTTGAAGGGTTTGTTTCTTTTTACCTGCTAAGAGTGAGACTCTTTTTCCCACTCTTAGGCATTTTTGCTATGTGTGTTAGGCTATTTTTGTGTTTAATGCCTATGGGATCTTTCTCAACCCCATAGGAACCATCTTTATTCACATGTGTTACACAGCACCCTCAGTGCAGTGATACAGGGGTGTTGTAGCGACCCCCAAACATAGGCTCCATACCCTGGCACTGAGTACTGTCTCCCAGGGCATGTAAAGTCCCCATTGACTTTACTAGTCAAATCCTATGAACTAAACCAGTACAACCCATCTTACTATGGAGGTACTGGAAGGGGTCAATAGTTTTTCCCCTATGTTCATTTTTGAGAGGGTACGGTACAGCCCTGCTCTCAAATGTTTCTGGCTGGTGGCAGTGGTTACTACCATAAATATTTCCTACAGGATTTTCCAACTGTACGAGGCTACCACTTTTTCTGGCAGCCTCTAACATACCGCCGGTGTATTTTAATATTAACTTTACACCGGTAGGTTTTTATTGCCAGAACTTTTAAATAACTTTCTCGTGTCTTCCTCTAAACTCCTAACCCAGGTCGGGGATCCTTTGTTCGTTCTTTTGACGGGCTTCTGCCAAGAAGCCCTCCTTTCGGGGGCCACTGAGTCTGGGGTAGGTCCATTGTGTGGGAGGGGGAGTAGGACCCCTGGACAGCCTTGCCTCAGCAACCCATGTCGCACTCTATCCTGATAGGCTGGAGGGTCTCCCGCCAAGATGACCACTCCACTGTGTGAGTGTCAGCTAGGCTGTATGAATGGGGATCTTTTTGCATAAAAGCAGGGTCCTGAGGACTGGAAGAGTAAGACGTCGCCACTGGAACTCAGGAGCCTAAGAGAAGAGAAGCCAAAGACATCTGCAACGACTGAACCACCAGTGAAGCCCTGCTGCAGCGTCTCACCACTTTTCTCCACACGACAAGAGAAGAGCTGGTGGGGCCAACCAGTTTGCCAATTGCCTTTCCGGACCTGCCTTGGTCGAATCTCCCGTACCCTGTACTCGGAGGCCGGATAGCCAGGCACCAGTCCACCCGGACCGCGATATAAAGGAGCGTACCTTTTATTCGTCAGGCAGCACTGCGGCTGATTTCATCCCTGGGTAGTGCGGTAACTCGAACCTTCCTCCACGACGAGAGCATCTCTTCCTCTGCTGGATCACCCGAACTGCAGGAACTACCAGGAACAACCGCCACCGCAGGAACCACTTCTTCATTTTTAAGGTACATTGTTCCGCCAGGCCGCCCTTTCTACGCGGTAGCACTAAAGGTGTTTTAAATCCTTTTTACCTTCCTGTTGGGTTGGCCGCCCCTCTCTCTTAACATTGTCTTTCCAACTTCTGCATCCACCTTTTCCACTTCGTTAACCAAAGACTTGACTGCAGCTACAAGAAAATGTGCTCATGGGCTCTTGCCCTGTACCAAATGACTTTGGTACAGTCCTACTGACTCTGGTCACATTTGCTAGATCTGCCTTCTTTAGAGTGATTCTCAGCAAGAACTGTGTGGTGCACCTATTTCTTTTAACTACCCTTTCCTTCTCATTTTTTTTTTTTTAAACATGTTTTTATTTGCATTTTCAACATCAAGACAATTGCAGTGTTAGTTACTTCAACAAAAATCCCCTGTATTATTTTCATGTAACGTATATATAAAGAACATAGAGAGGGGAGATGTGCCAAGCAATGATGAACTTTAGTCTTGTGTTTCTGACTCCCCTCCCTCCTCCCTCCCCCTCCCCAGCCTCCCCCCACCCCCCCTCCACTCGACTCGGTCGCTTTGTACACAACTCTAAATAAAAGTTCAACACCACTTTGGGCATTACAGCATTGCAAGTGCTCTGCAAGTTGCTACTGCAAGAAAGGAAAAAGCTCTCACAGGGCTTGGGGTTAGCAATCGTCCAGCAGCATAGGGCGTTGCCCTGATTCCTTTGGTTGGCTGAGATGGTGAGCAAGTGTTCTTAGTCTGTGGGCTCCCAATATGTCGTGTAGTATTCTAGAAAGGGCAACCAAATCATTTCGATATTTCTGCGTGATTCATTTATCGCTGCCGTTAGGCTTTCCATTTCGTATATTGCGTGGGCCTTTATTAACCATTCTCTCTTCGATGGTAAGACCATCGATTTCCATTTTATGGTGAGGCACACTCGGGCTGCTAATAGAAGATTGCGTGGTAGGTACATTAGAGATTCGTATGTTTCGTCATCTTCCGACTCTACTCCAAACAAAACTAGTGTGGGCGTTGAGTTTCTGGGGACCCCATCTATGTCTCGAATCCAGCCCAGCACTTCCCGCCAGTACACCTGGACTCTGTCACAACCCCACCATTGGTGCCAGTAGTCACATTGCTCACCACAACCCCTCCAGCAGCAGGGAGATGTCCCGGGGAACATCCTTCTCATTTTTAAATCTTGTGAAATGCCATTTTGCTCAGTTTTTATTTAAGTATTGCCTATACTAATGTACTGTCTTGCTTAAACTGGTCCCCAAACTTATGGGAAGTGTTGCTAGGGTGTGTAAGAACCTTTTTCTACCTAACTTGTGCTTTCCCTCCCTTGTGATGAATTGTTACAGGATCCCTTGTGTGTAGTTGTCACTGTGCCGTTTTGCTCAGTTTTCACTCTGGTTCACTTGGTCTACAATTTAACTTGGGAGTGTGAATATTTTTCCTTTGACTTAATTTAATTTGCTTGATGACTGTGATACATGTGTTTTATCTAGAAGTGTGTAAAATAAATATATAACTACTTTTTACTACAAAGCTTTGGTCAGTGTTTCCTTGCGCCATAGTACTGAAGGCCTATTGTCTAAACCCTGAATACTGCTCATCTCCCTCTTGAGATAAGTCTGACTGCTCAGCCACAGCTACCAACTAAATCTGTGTGGTACAGACTGATACCAAAGGAGATTTATTGCTCTCACCTGTAGTCCTAATCTTGTGTAGTGCTCCCTAAGGGAACTGCACAGGATTCTGCCTAACAGCGAGCATGGCGGTAGCCGTGTCTGCCATACAGGCACAGCTACTGCCATGCTCGTAATGAGGCCCATTGTCTCCCCAGGAAATTTGTGTTTGGGACCATCTGGTAGCTAGAAATCCCTGTACCGGTCACATTTGCAGCCTGCAATTGGGTATTAGTGGAATGCAGGATGACATGGTGCCTAGCAGAGCCATGTATTTGCCCACCGTGATTAGTATGGAATGAAAGAGCATGTCAGGGTGATTAATTGTTGTTTTCTGTCGGCTGAGGGTCCGACGAGGCCCTGTCCCATGAGAAACTGTGTGCAAAGGAACACCTAACGTTTTGATGGCACTACACAAGATTTGGTGTAATTGATTGCAAAGCCCAATTGTTGGTGATGAGCTTCTGTTTGTCTCAGCAAAGACGCGTTTTTTTTTATATGTTGGGCCTCGGACCAACCAGTCATCTAGGCATTTAGTGAAAGTCCTGGTAGCTGATTTGAGGCCAAATGGATGTCAAAGTAGGAGTCTTTCTGGTCTAAAGCCGCTAGAGGTTCATGAGGTTGTACAGCCTTTATGACGTCTTGTAGTGTGACCATTTTGAACTTTTAATCTTGATGTTTTTGTTTAATTTTCTTCAGTCCAGGATTTGATGCCACTTCCCGTCCGGCTTCTTTACTATGAATTATCTTGAGTATACCCCTTTTCCCCTTGATGAAGGAGGAACTCTTTCTATTGACTGTTTTTTTTAAACATTTGACGCACTTCTTGTTGGTGAATGTGGATGTGACACCGTTACGGGAGGTAAGGGTTTCTGTGGGCGTTTGAACTCCAAAACATGGCCGTGTTGGATGGCATCTAGCACCCATCTGTCCTTTATAATTGCTTGCCACCTGTCGAAATGAAAGGCCACATTTCCTCCCACTGGTGTGCTTTTGAGGCAGTCATTGCTGGGCTTTGTTCTGCCTACCTCTTTGCAAGGTGGCCGATCCGCGTTTGCGTTGTACTTGGTGGTAATCCCTGCTGCGTTGGGAGGACTAATAGTTCCTTCTATATCCCTGGCAGTAGTAGCCAGATCTTCCGTAGTTCTGGTTGTCCCTTGCGGACGACAACCTGGTTTGACCTGAGGCTCCTCGAAAGGAATGAAAAGACATTCTGCCCTGTAAGGCCGTTAATGATCTAGCAGTATCGGAGTCCGCTTTCATTGCCGAAAGGGTCTTATCGATTGTGTTGCCAAAAACATTCTCTCCATCAAACTGCATGTTACCCACCTTATTTTGCACTTCCTGTCTAACGTCGGTGCAGCGTAGC
The DNA here is from genome assembly GCF_040938575.1 of Ambystoma mexicanum. Classification (NCBI taxonomy): domain Eukaryota; kingdom Metazoa; phylum Chordata; class Amphibia; order Caudata; family Ambystomatidae; genus Ambystoma; species Ambystoma mexicanum. The sequence goes on along the minus strand of NC_090928.1, from coordinate 638,699,332 downwards.
TATACTGGTCTTCTGAAGACAACCCCATTACCAATTTGCTGTCTTTGCAAGATCCATTGCAATGTTAATACTGTGGTTTGAGGCCTCCTAGCCTTCACGAGAAGTGTCATTGCCTCTTTTCGCTGTTGGTCTGACAAATGCTCTAATATGTGAGCCAGCCAGTGCCACATTTCGCAGTCGCAGCGAGCCACTATCGCCAGGGCTTTGGCTGCTTTAACTGTTGTTGCTCCGATGATTAGCGCTTTTTTGCTGAAAGCATTGGTTTTTCTGCCCTCATTCTCCAGCATTTGTGTTGTGTACATGTTTTGCGACTTGCAGCCGCTAACACAACTACGCTGACACAACTGACTCTGGAGAGGTTTGAGAGGTTAGACATTTTGGTCTCGTATCCGGTGCCTTGAATTTCTTGTCTAGTCTTCCTTTTACTGCAGGTTGCAAGAAAGGATGTTTCAGCGTTCAAAACCCCTCTTGCCAAACATGATCTAGGATGGGTATTGCAAATGCAGCCTTTCTGTGTTGACTCATTTGATAAAAAAGAAACCGTTCTTTCTTTTCCTCTGCAGCAGTTTGCCCAAATTCTTGGCACACCTTTGATACCATGGCGTGGAAAGCACCAATGTCGTCTGGTGGAGAGGGTTGTGCTGGACTACCCTGTGTATCCTGGTCCGGATCATCTGCATCCCGTGTATCATCTTGGTGAGGAGAGTTGGAAGAGGCAGTAGAGCTCATGTCTCTTGGACCTGTGTCCTGATCTGTATCCACTAGCTCCCCTTCTTCTTGCTTGCCTATTCGCAGGCTATCTTTTCTTGGAGGTGGAGGCCTGGGTGGAGATTACGACCATTGTACTGAACATGACCGTTTGGTGTGGTCCCTGGACGAGTGCCCTTGATCTCTTCCTTGTACTGCTTGCTGACCTAGTGTTACCTGGTCTTTCCTGCATTGATGGATCCCTTGAGGCTGAGGAGGTGGGAGCCTAGCATTGAGTTGCCCTAGTAGACTTTGCAGAGTTGAAAGTGCTTGTAGGGAAAGTAGAGATTGAGTATTTATAAGAGGATATGTTGGTGGCATACCTCCTGTTGCCAATGGTGTAGAGGAAAACCCAAGGGGTACACTCTGTAGTCTTAGTGGTGTTTCTTCCCCTTTTTATTGGAGCTGACTGGAAGATCTGTCCTGTACATGGGGTTGGATCCTGCATTCTTCGGTTTTGGAATCTGTGACCCCTGGGCACTCCTTTCTTGGAGGTTCAAAGTAAGATGTTCTCATGTAGGAATTCATCAGGCATGATTTCGTTGTAGTTTATGGGTGACACACCAAGAGGTAGTTGCCTGGGCTCCGTTGGGAGTTCTCAGTATTCCTTTACAACAGGATAGCATATTTTCCTGTTGTAGCTGTAGGATAGGTTGTTCAGCATGAAGGATGGCTTGCGTAGTAGTAGAAGTTGGTGATTGGGGTGTGTGAACTACAGCTTCACTCCCTGGAGATTTTTATTTTTTCGTTGTAGACAAGTGGGCTGTCGACGAGTGATGTCCCAATTTCGACATATGTATCGTCGACGGAGGAGGACTCGTGGATGGCTCTTGTCGAGGAGGATCTGTGCCCTTCTCTAGAATTACGATGCTGAAGATGAGTGGTGTTTCTTCTTCATGGATGAAGTTGGAGTCTTTGTGGTTGACGATTTGGTCTTATGTTTCTCCTTCGTCCGAGAGGATGTTCTTGACAAATGGGAGGTTGACTTTGTTGACAGCTGTGAGCCCTTATCCGTCTGTTTTGACAATAGTGTTTTCGTCGATGGGACTTTCGACAACTGTTTAGATGTACACCGGGAGCCTTCGCTGCTAAATGGTTTCTTTTTATTAGGAGACTGGGGTTGTGAGGCAGTCTTCTCTTGGCTCGTCGATGATATTGGCTCACCGGTTTTTTGTATTTTTGTAGGTCGTTCTTCCGACCTGGACATGTGGCTTGATGTCGAACGCCTGTCAGAGTAGGTGGTAACTCTCCCACTCCTTGACAAGCCAGCCCCCGACACCGGGTATGCCCCTTCATTAAGCCAACACATCAGTCAACGCTTCCTGTCATTGAGGCTTTGCCGAGCGGAACGCTGGCAGATCTCACATTCTTCAGAGGAAAGGCTAGGGTATAGGCAGTATATGCAGTCTACGTGTCTGTCACCTTCATAGATGTTTTTTAGGCCGCACGTCCCACGGGCCCTGAATAAGGATTTTTGAGGTCCAACGTAGAAGAGTCATCGGTTGATCTGGTTTTAATGTAGAGTGAAACAATATAGTTTATGCGTGTAAAGATAATTTCTTCTTGAAGAGAAGAGCTCAAGGAATCCCACCAGCTAGAAAGACGGTTAGAATCTAAGGGGAAGCTGCTGGGGCGGAGATATACACTCTACGTCCTATTGGTGGGGACCATAAGCACCTACAACCACGTCGATGGGACACTCAAGGTGTTAAAGTTTTTCCATAGGAAAAGTACTACATCAAAGTAACCGGGGATTTTTAAAACATAAACCAACATGGTCTTAATGAACAACTTATCTCAGTATGGTATGTTGAGCAACTGGTTGTAACATGCTAGACGTTAGAAGATCCTCTAATGTTTTTGCTCTAGAAAAATGTCAACTGTGGAGAATGCCCTATCATCAAATTAAGATCAGTGGGGGTGAGGACTTTCACCATGTAGCAAAGCATTAGATGCAGTTGGTCTCCTGTGTAGATTACTACAAATCTGATTATTAAATAAAACAACTCTACATCTAAGAATACCACTTGGCTCGGGCTGCTGGACAAGGTAAAGTTGGGATCATTCTTGTTTAGGTGTGAAATATATTCGATTGACGATTCTTCAGTGCCCGTCCAGATTAGAAACAAATCGTCTATGTACCTATGCCACGAAACAATTTGTCCTAGATACTTGTCAAACTGTTCTGACCACGCACATTCCTGTTCCCACCGCCCCATGTACAAATTAATATATGTTGGTGCTATGCAAGAACCCATGGCCGATCCGCATTGTTGTCTGCATAGTTTTTCTTCGAACAAGAAAATGTTATGTTTTAGACAAAATTCGAGCAGTGCAAGTATAACTTTGTTCTGTTGTTTGAACCCAATAGATCTTGTATTCAAAAAGAATTTACAAGCTTGGAGACCATTTTTATGTACAATAAACGTATAGAGTGATGTTACGTCCATCGCAACTAAAATGTAATCTGGATCCCATTCTATTATGGGTGTACCGAACTTCGGCTTCGAGTAAGTATTCGGCCGAATTCCGGCTGAAAAAAAGCTATTAGTTTCTTGCTATTCGGATCTTGCCGAATACTTTGACATTCTCATTTGAATACAATGCAACATGAACTCAAAGGCAAATATAGACTTCAGTTTGCAAAACTGAATAGAATTAGACCAGATAAATTGCTATCACAAAGCTGAAAAATATCGTATATTGTAATCTGCTCTTTAGGGCATGTTTTGTCCTAGACAAAAAAGGTGCTAATCTTTTATACTTAGCCTGTAACAATACAGGAACATCTTTTCTTTTGGCGAATGTTTATATGCAAAGTGCACTTTTTTCAGTTGGAAAAAACAAACTGAAAGAAATGTGCATAGATACCTTCAGTTCCTGTCATGTCACTTCCCATTGCATATGTCATAATCCCACCCTTTTCCTTTTTTAAGGACTTGAGTCCTGAGTTTAACATTATCTGATATTTTATCAGGATATTTTAAGTTGCATATGTTTGTGTATTGGCGAGAAGAACAAGTTACTCTCTTACCTGGTAACGTTCTTTCGATGGGATGGTCCGACGACGTATTCCATATCTATGACAGTAATCACCACAGCTGTGCTGCTTCGCAAAATCTTTCGGCGTCTGCGTCGATGACATTGATACGCCGTCCTTGAGGACCACCTCCGACGGCCGACGTCACCAGATGTTATAAGTAGGACGCATGACGCCCGTAGCCTCAGTTGTAGTTTTTTCCCAGAACGTGTGGCACCAATCTTCTGCCAGTATGACCACAGAAAGCCTTGTGAAAACATAAGCTGCAATCGCATAAGAAATTCTGTAGCGGGGTAGGCAGGGAGGGAGGGAGCGATATGGAATACGTAGTCGGACCATCCCATCAAAAGAACGTTACCAGGTAAGAGAGTAACTTGTTCTTCGAGGGGATTGGGTCCTCTGACATATTCCATATCTACGACAGACTCCCAAAGCAGTACCAATGTAAGGAGGAGGGAAAAGAATTTAGAATATACAAATTTAGAATGCCCAATCAAATTGCAGAGTAAAGGACCGCCTTGCCAAAGGCCAGATCCTGCCCCCAGATAGAATCGAGGGAGTAGTGACGTACAAAAGTATGGAACGAAGCCCAGGTGGCTGCATCACAGATGTTACGAATGCGAACACCGCTCTGCAGGGCAGTAGAGGCAGCCATACCCCTGGTAGAATGGGCCCGTAAGCCTACCGGAGAGTCCTTACCCACCAAGCGATAACATTCGGAAATTTCCAAGATGATCCATCGAGACAAAATCTGCTTAGTAACAGCTTGTCCCAAAACGCCTTCCAGCGTAACCAATAAATAGGTGATCGTCCACTCTGACCAGGGACATGCGGGAAATGTAGAAGCTTAAAGCTCTCCTAGGATACAGCCTATGGAGCCTCTCCTCTTCCTTACCAGGATGTGGAGGAGGATAAAATGCTGGAAGAATAACCTTATGCCTTAAATGAAATTCCGACACCACCTTCGGAAGAAAGGAAGGACGAACTCTAAGGACAACCCTGTCCTTATGAAACACAGTGAAGGGTGGCTTAACTGAAAGTACCTGTAACTCACACACTCTGCAAGCGGAAGTGACCGCAACTATAAAAAAAACAGTTTTAAGTGTTAACAGTCTCAAAGGACAAGAATGCAAAGGCTCAAATGGAGCACCCATTAGAAACTTGAGAACAAGGTTCAGATCCCAACCGGGCACCTGGAAAGGTGACGAAGGGAACACATTAGTGAGCCCTTTCAGAAACTGAGAAATCAAAGGGATTTTAAAATAAGAACACTCCTCAGACGAGCGCTTAAATATAGACAGCGCCGCCAGGTAACCTTTAATGGTACCCACTTGTAGTCCCTTGTGGGCCAAAGAAAGCAAAAAAGACAGAACGACAGGAATGTCACATGAAAAAGGATCCACATTGTGAACCCTGCACCAGTCGCAGAACTTCTCTAATGGCAATGGTACAGGGACTTTGTTGCCGGACGTCTGGCCGAAAGTAACACCTCCATCATGTCTTCAGGGAGGTCCCAATCATTATACCTCAACCTTTCAGAAGCCAAGCGTGAAAGTTGAGGGATCTGACCTCTGGATGGAGAACCTGACCCCCCTCCCGTGAGAGCAGATCGTCTCGGTAGGGAAGACGACGTGGAGGGCAGATGGACAAGTCCAGAAGGTCCGGGTAACACGTTCTCCGTGCCCATAACATCTTGACCCATTTTATGTACCCCGACCCCATCCCGAACCCTCTCAGGGTCGCCATCAACCATGGCCACCTAACTGAACCGAAGGCCTTGACCGCGTCCAATGACACAATGGCCAGTTCACCCGGGTCTCTCTCTGTTTGGTCAAAAATATGATATAGCCTCCTATGATTGTCAGTGATGTTTCAGCCGGGGATGTAACCTGCTTGGTCTGGGTGTATCCGTCTGCCAATTACCCGCTTGAGCCTGTTGGCGAGCACTGCTGTGAGTATTTTGCTATCCTGGTTGAGCATCGATAAGGGCCTATACAACCCACAGTTTGCTTCCGGCTTGCCTGGTTTCAAGAGCGGGATGATCACCGCTTCTCGCAGGGTCTCTGGCAGCTCCTCCCGTTCGTAGGCCTCGTTGAACATGGCCAGCAGCGGCTGGAGCAACTCCTGCCTGTACGCTTTGTAAAATTTGCTGGTTAATCCATCTGACCCAGGCGCCTTACTCTTGGGCAGATGCTGGATCACTGCGTCCAGTTCGTCCGCGGTGATTGAGGCCTCTAGGTCTGCTTGTTCCTAGTCGTCTAGAGAGGGCAGGTCCATATCCTCTAGTGTTTCCAAGATTTCTTGGCCCATGTCTCAGCCTGTATCCTCGTACAAGCGTTTATAATACCTGAGGAACTCTTCATTCACACCGTCCTGGGTATCATGAATCTGGTCATCTTCCCCCTTAATTACTTTAATCACTGATCGGGGTGTCTCATTTTTATATAACCAGGCCAGCAATCTGCCCGGCTTGTCCCCACCCGCATGCTGCCTTTCCACGTATTTCTTATAATTCAACTTGCATAGCCTGTCCCAGAGCTCTCTGCTAGCACCCTGCAGCTCCCTAACCCCATCTTCCCGGGTGGTCCCCCCCCTTACGCATCAAATCCTCTAGCGATTTTCCGTATCCTGCAACTCCCGTTCTAAACCCCATTGGAGCCCCCTGGATTTAGATATGGCAACCCCTCGCACCACCACTTTGAATGCCTCCCATACAGTTCCCACTGATTGCACACTACCAGTATTAATGTCGAAGTATTCTGTGATGGCCTCCCTTAGGTCTTCTCAGAATCCTGGGTCCTGTAGAGCCTCAGCTCTAAGCCTCCATGTCAGGATACGTGCCCTGGGGGGATGGTATTGCCACTCCAGGACCAAAGGAGAATGGTCCGAAAGCACCCTGGCCATATATTCTGCTCCCACCATTTCTCCTGCTACCTCCTTGGGAGCGAACACATAATCCAGCCTAGTGTGCAGGTCGTGCGGCGCTGCGTAATGTGAATAATGCCTACCTGTTGGGTGCAACCTCCTCCATACATCCACCAGTTTGAGGTCTGACAACAGTGCCCAAAGCGCTTTGGCTGCTGGGGTTGGTTTATCCAGCTTACTATCTGACCTGTCCATCTTGGGGTTCAGGGTGCAATTGAAATCACCCCCCCACAGTATCGCTCCGCTTAGCAGGGGGCAGATTTTACCATATCAAGACCTAAAGTAAGCCGTTGTGTCTTGGTTAGGGGCATATAGGTTTATAATGTTCACTTCTCGATTCTCCAGGAGCCCCTCCACCACCACCATTCTACCTCCCGGGTCTAAAGTGGACCTGAGCAGCTGAAATGGCACATGCAGTGCCACCCATATAACAACTCCTCTCGCATACGCTGAGTATGTGGCTCCTGTGACACTTCCCCTCCATTTTCTCTTAACCACCTCCAGTTTCTCTTTGGTGAGGTGGGTTTCCTGTAATAATGCAATGTCGATCCTCATCCTCCTTAGATACATCATCACTTTATTTCGTTTTAGGTAACTATTGAGGCCCCGCACTTTCCAGGTCACCACCCTGAGAATACCCGACGCCATTGACATGGTATCCTGCCTCTCCTCTTAGCTTCCCATTTCGCTCCTGATAACACAGAGTCTGGCTCCTTACCCTACTAGCCCCAACAACCTCCCCTTCCCCAACTACAACCCACTGCACACAGCCCTTTCCCTCCCCCTTCCCCACCCAGCCCCAACAAATACCCAGCTCCATCCCTGGATCTCAGGCCCGCCCGCGTTTGGTCCCTCCTCAGAATACCAGAGGATGTCGCAGGGTGTCACCGGACTACCAGCGACCTAACTAAGCTTAATGCTATGGGGGTACAAGGGTTGGCTCCCAGGAGCTCCCGCGTATGTATTTAGGATTATTCAGTCCAAACGGATCCTACATGCATGTACATCCCAAGCAACACCTTCCCTGTCTATATTCCAGTCCCAGTGTTTTGCGCAATGCCACCCTAGGTGCCACTGCTGCATATTACTTATCTCCTTCGCCTCCTATCTGGATACCCGATTCTTGGGGGCTGCTCTGCATATCCAGCCACTCCATGGCATCCTCCGGGGTTTCAAAAAATAGGGTTTTGTTCCTGTGGAACACCTTCAGTTTGGCCGGGTAAAGCAGCATATATTTGTGGCCTTTTTCTCGCAGTCTTCTTTTCACTGCCCCAAAGTTCATCCTGCTTCGCTGCACCTGCAAGGGGTAGTCTGGGTATGCAGTTATCTTTGCTGTCCCCTTTTCAATTGTTCCACCCTTCCGGAAGAATTCAAGTATCCTTTCCTGATCCCGGTAATTCAGGATCTTCGCAATCATTGGCCTGTGAGGGGTCCCTGGTGGCGGCTTCCTCATCAGAACCCTGTGCGCCCGCTCAACAGCAAACCCCTAGGACAGCACCACTCCAGTTATTTCTTGCAGTAACATAGTTTTGATGTATTCCGTTGGTTTGGGCCCTTCAGTTCCCTCAGGCAAGTCTATAATGCGGATGTTGTTCCGTCGGGCTCGTCCTTCTGCCTCTTCCGCCCTGCATTCTAGGTTGCCCACTCGCTGCACCAAGGCATGAAGTTCCGATTTGTGGGAGGCGCAATCCGCTGTGTTCGGGGCCATCTCCTTTTCCAGGTCCCCGGTGCGCTCTGCCAATGTCCTAACATCTTGCCTAAGGAGGTTTACTTCTTCCTGGACCGCTCCAACCTTAAGATCCAGTGCCACTAAGTTCGTTCATGGCCAGTCCCAATTTAATTTCCCAGGCGACTTTCAGGTCCGCAATCGCGACAAGCACCTCCTGGATTGTGCCCGGCACCTCTGCACTCCCTGCGGCAGACTTATCTTTACTCCTGGCCCCTTCAGCCCCTGGCGATGTCTTAGCATAGTCATCCAGTGCGGACTGCTTGCTCTTTGGTCTTATGGTCTTGTTAGACATGGTGTTGTACCAACCAGATGTGGGCCAACACGACAGCCTTTCTTCTACAGTCCTGCTCCGTGTTGAGCGGCTCCTGGTGTTTGGGACCAATTCGGCCGTGTCGGGGGTGTATACTGATTGCCTGTTGCCCTCCTGTGGTGGGCCGTGTCCACACGCGTGCTGGTACGTACTTAGTTGGTTCACTTGGGCTTTGATCCGGATTCTTCCAGTTACTTGTGCCCAGATGCATCAATTGGCCCCAATCGCAAAAGCTCCAGGCCCCGGCTAGGCCCCACAGCTACTCATCCGGCAGTGATGCCTGTGGCAGTTTCTCTACACTTCATACGAGTGCAGGCTGCTTCAGGCGTGCCTCCAAGTATTCAAAAGGTGGGCCGTGTCGCTCTGCTCGGTTCCATGGACGGTGTGGGTTCCTCGGGACTGGGGCCCCCTTCCAGCGGCCCGTTGATTTATCCATCCTTCCTAGCTTGTTGTGTGGGAGCACTGACAGTCTGTTAGCAATATCTGTATCTCCTGTGAGGGGCTGAGCTCTCAAGTGTGCCTCGGCGTCCAGTATACAACGTTGCTGGCCCCAGTGCCTCTCGGTTTTGTCCCCAGACCCAACGCTCAGGTCTCCCCCTTCAACCAATGTTTATAGCAACTTTCACTCGATCGCCGCAAATATCATAATATGTGGGTCTATGCCCTCACCTGTGGCCTCTCGCTGCAGGCACGCATACATGTGCCGGAGGACCACTTCGTGCGACGTTTGGGGCTGCGCCGCTTACCGCCAGATCCCTCAACGCCCGGTGGAGCACTACCTTCGGGACTTTGTGCCCACTGGCACAACGAGTCCCGGGTGCCTCTGTTCCCAGCCCGGCTCGCTCCAGCACATGCTGGGCTCTAGCGCATCCGCCTCCCCTAAAACAATACGATGCCACCCGCTCCGTCCAGCCCACCCCCACGGCTTGGAGGCTGCGGGGCCCCTGCTCTTCCCAGAGACTCAGCGTCCGGGGTCACCGTGTGGGGCACAGAGCGTTTATTATTTGAATGCGCTTCACTCCGCGGTTCGTTACACCTTTGGGGGCGATCCTCCTCGGCCCTGCGCGGCGCCACACAGGCTGCCGGGACCGAACTTCATCGCTCTTTCGTGCGCCACGGGCCACGGTCTTTGCCCCCTATCCGGCGGGGCCGTCCTCCACTCAAGTTCTCCGGACAGCTCTCAAGCTGGACACCCAGTATCCCGGGCATCCGCTGCTGGCGTGATTTACACCTTGCTGGCCTGCCAGATCCACTGCAGTATTGCGGTTATTTTATGACCCTTTGTCCACCTTCGGCCATCTTGTGGACTCCCAAGTCCCGGGCATTTAGTTGCTTCCAGCAGCTCCGGCTCCTCTATCTTGCTGTCGATCGGGCTGTCCTTACGCTCGATCCATGCCCCCAATGTTCATATATCCTCAGGTGTGCTGTGGGCATGCACATTCCCCAAAAACCATTGTTTTTCCCAATAATCAATGACGGATCTGCGGGAGCTCCTCCAGGGCACGTCCTCTAACGCAGCCATCAAGCCACGCCCCCCCCTTCGGCCGAATAGTTGACAAACTATTCTGTATTCGGCAAAATACTAAATATGCTATTCGGTACAGCCCTACATTCTATCGATCTTATTTTAGTAAGTACATCTGTGGTATCTTTTACATACGAATTGAGATCATTGACAAATGGCTCAAGGAAAGTGTCCAGCTATTTAGAGACATTTTCCAACAATTAAACCATCAATGACACTATACGTCTCCCAGGCGGCGAGATCAAACATTTATGAATTTTAGGAATTAAATAAAGAATAGGTGTGATTGGAAACTCCTTGGTTAGATATGTGGCCTCATCAGGTTCTAACAAATTACACATTTTAAATGAGTAAATTATCTCATCTAATGCTTTCGTATTATTAATAGCATTGTGAGATACTTCTTCATAGCTTGTAGCAACATTAAATTGACTATATGCTTCTTCCAGGTATTTGGTTCTCGCCCAACCCACCACTCCTCCACCCTTATCTGCTTGTCAAATCACAACAGTGGTGTCGTTCAAGTCAACAAAGGCTTTTCTATGACTGTCATTCAAATGAGGCCATTTATTATCAATGTTGTTTTCTAGGTTGCTAAAATCTTTTATTACACATTGTTCAAAGACCTCTGTGTTGTTTTAGATGACTTGTGGATTAAATACAGACTTATTTCCCAGCCCACGTCTTCTATGTGATCAGTAGATATATCAAATCTGGTCACAATATGTTCATCACTCAAGTCTAAAGAGGTGACATCATTGTTTTGCTGAGTAAGAGCATCTAAACAAATCAAACCTCCCAGATCATCAATACTTAATGAGCTAGGTTCAGTGGGAGAAGTGGCTGTAACAGGGCGATCTCCACTAACCTCTGTAATGAAGACTTTTTAAAATTTTACTTTACCTAAGAATTTTAATACATTTTTTTTGGTTTGGGCAAAGTCAAAATTCTGAGTCGGAGAGAAAGAGAGGCCAAGTTGTAGAATTTGTTGTTCTGATGCCGTAATTCTTCTCTCTGATATATTGAAAACTTTTGTTTCTAATTACGACTTTTGTGACCTCCCTCTTTGTTGCTTTGTCCTCTTTTAGAATGAGTGGTCCGCCCCGAGGAGGGGGCATTTCCGCCATTTTTGTCCCCGTCTTGTCTTCCTTGTGTAGACCCTCTTCCACCTCCTGGAGGACTTCCTCTTGTCTTAATGTTGTTTCTGCTTTCCAGATGCGATAGTTTGAAATCCTCTAAAGAATTCATCTTTGTAGATCTGCGTTCTGGATCAGAGGATTCCATTTCCGATGAGGGGGCCTCCACTGTATTAACTGTTGTCAAATTAGCTGTTGTCCTTTCCTGTTGCAATTGCTGTTTAATTGATCCATCACATGTTCTTGCGAAAGTGTAAATTCTACCTTGTTGGTAATCCTTTTAGTCTCTTTGGAACTTTGTTTCTTAACTCTTATTTCTCCTTCATAGTGTTCCAGAATATCTTCCACTCTAGGGACTATCTTCTTACATTCATCTGTTTGTGTGTTTCTTAATTTGTATTGCGCACCAGACCCGAGGGTATCTGGGCGCAGGGGTTACAAGAAAGCTTTCACCTTAGTTACACATGATATAAATACAGGTCAAGGAAATGTACTTACATAAAGAGCACAACAAGAATACAGATAGGTAGAGGCAATATATTTTAGGGTATATTACAGTGCTACAGTGTGTGAGCATGGCATTATTAGTCATTAGTTTTGAGCTAATTGATGCAGTTGTGTCTAAAGTTCCTATATGATTGATCAGCTCGTAAAGAGGGGTGCAGAAAGTTCCAGAGTTGGGCGGCTTTAACAGGGAAGCTACAGCTCCCTACCTTGGGTAGCTTAAATCTAGGGACAGGGAGGCAATTGGTGTTAGCAGTTCTGGTGGGCCTGGTCGAGGTTTTTCTATGGAATATTTCCGTAAGGTAGCTGGGTGCAGCATCATTCAGGCATTTGTAGGTGAGTGAGGCGGTTTTGAGTCCGATTTTACTGTCTGTGGAAAGCCAGTTTTTTTATCTTCTGATCTCAGATATGTGCTTTCTCCTTGCGACACCGAAGGCAGCTCTGAGGGCATTGTTTTGCAATGTTTGAATTCTTCTAGTGATATACTTATTGGAACCAATGTAGAGGGAATTACAGTAGTCCAATTTGGGAAGGATGAGGGCTCTGGCAAGGGTAATACAGCTGTTTTAGAGAGAAATTGTTTGCCAGCTCTGATGAGTTTGCATGTGTATGAGGTAGCAGATGCCATAGAGTTAACTTGTTTGGTGAATGAGAGAGTGGAGTTGAGATAAAACCTTGTGTTTTTACATCTTTGGCAACTTTGATGGATTTGCCATTGATCGTAAAGGAGGTGCATTCAGGGCCTAATTTTTGGAGGTTGAGAGGGTAACCCAGAATAATGAGTTCGATTTTGTCATCATTCAGGCATAGACTGTGAACGGCCATCCTTGCCTGGATGATGAGGTAGACTATGTTCACCGAGGCCAAATCCTTACCATAATCCCCAGAAAGTGGAAGGCGAATCTGGTTATCATCTGCATAGTTAGTGTAGGTGATACCAAGATGGTCCAGATCATCGGAAAGGGGCTTGGTGAATATGTTATACAGGATGGGTGAGACACAAGATCCCTGCGGTACTCCAAAGGTCATAGGGATGGGGTCAGCTGCGGCTGAAGGAGAGAAGACTCTCATGGTCCTATTACTTAAGAATGATTCAATCCATACTATGCCTTCCTTGGAAAAGTGCACTGCTGAGTCCAAATGGCTACATAGGACCTTGCAGTCCACAAGGTCGAATGCAGCCGAGAGGTCGGAGGGAGAAGTAGGCTGATTTTTCCTTGTCCCTAAGCTTATCAATTTGAGTCTTGAGGTCAATTAGGGCAGTTTCCGTTCCATGTTGTGTGCAGAAACCTGATTGGTGGGCTCCAAGTAGATGGTTGAGTTCCAAGTAGTTCTGAATTTGTAGGTATGCTACCTTGTCTAAAATTTTGAGCAGGAATTGTACTGTGGTGATGGGCCGGTAATTAGATTGTACGGTTGGGTCTAATGTTTGTTTTTTTAAGAGTGGGAGTACCCAGGTATCTTTAAGGTTGCTAGGGATAATACCTGAGGTAAATGAGGCATTAATAAGCTTAGATATGAAGGGTGCCAGATCCCTCGCCGCATCCTTGATGAGTTGGGCTGGACATTGGTCGCCCTGGCAGTTTGAAGGTTTGAGAGAACAACTTTTTCGACCTCGAGGAAGGTTACCATCATATCTTCAAGCGCAATGGACAGGGAACATTGTAGGGTGCAACATAAATTGCCCACCCCCAAATCCAACCAAGTGCAACATATTGTCCACCCCGAGATCCGACTAACCCTCACTGTTCTTCAAAGTGTGATAGATGTGTTAAAGGTCACAATTCTTCATGCACAATACAAGTGTTAACCCTTTGCAAATGTTCAAGTGCAATAAATGTGCTAACCCTCAAAAATCCTCCATGTGTGGTACATTTGCTGGCCTTCACAATTCTTCTTTGACATTTGTGATAATATTAATTATCTTGAAATACTACTCAGTGCAATATCTTTTAAGTGTGTTATATTGGTTAGCTCATGAATCTTCTACGTGCAGTAGAATAGGCTACCATCATATATCTTCTAAGCGTAAAGGACAGGTTATCATTATAGGCGCAATACATTTCCTGCCCATAAAATACCTCTCAGTTCAACACACTGCCTGCCCTCAAAATATAGTGCAACATATTTCCTTCCCAAAAAATCCAACCAATCGACAAGTGTTAGGGCGGGAGGTGGGAGTGGGCAAGCTTGTGGAATGAGAAGGAAAGCAGAAGAAAGCGTGGAAAAGGAAAGGACTGAAAACGGAAGAGCAGGAAAAGAAAACAGGCCAGAGAAGGGGCACTTACCCACAGCTGTGCTCAGCACAGAGGGGAGTAGGGGAGCTGGAAAGGCCCAGTGCGTGCAGGGCGAAGGGATAAGATCCCCAGTGCTCGGGCCCATTCCTTGCCATGTCTTTATGGTCCTGTGAGGTGTACCTGGGGTGGGTGGGTACTTCCTCTTCAAATACCTTTTGAATCTTGTCTTTGGGGCTGAACAGCATCGAGGTGGGCTTCTAAACGCGTTGCTGCAATTGAGCCAGCGTCAAGACAATGGAGTCAAGAGGGGTTGGTGTCAAGTCAGATTAAGGTGGGGTATCCCGTTGGGTCACGTTGGTGTTCAAGATGGTTGAGTCAACTGCTTACAACAGTTTGGTTCAGCAGTCGGGTCAGTGGCAAAACAATCCTTTGGAGTCGAGTTGGCAGTCCAGATGGCAAATCAGAGGCTTCTAGTAGGACATTCAAATATGCTTCCACAGTCGAGCCAGTGTTCGGGTTGACAGATGCTTTTGAGCAGGTCAGTATTTTGAAGAATATAGAATGCCAAAAGCAGCAGCACAGGGCCTGTAGCAGCTTTAAGTGAGTCGATCATGGGCGACCGAGCTGAATAACATCCCAAGGTGGTAAAACAGGACTTCTGCATTGCTGAGAGGCTCAATCCAGCATCTCCAAGGACAAGAGGAGTCCTGAGTTTTGCACTTCCGCTTCAGGAAGAATGTCTGGTACATACAGAGGGTCCTTCAACTCCAGTGAGCACCATCCTGGTTCCAGTGCACACAGCCAGCAGAAATGTCTTGGTCTAACTCTGCCGTTCCCTGGAGATGATTAGGTGGCAGAGCTCCCCTCTGAATTGGGAGCTTTTGTCTTCCCGGTCTCGGGAGTCTAGCTCAGGGTCAATGCAGGTTCGATCCCTGGGTCTGCACTTAGAAACCTCTGAGTATTAAGCGGTTTATAAATCATCAATTATAATATCATTATAATTCCCATCTATGGCAAAGGACTTTGGAATAGATTCCATCTCAAAAAGAGTCATGTCAATTCTTCTTTCAGAGTCCAAAGATGTATCAAATAATTCTCTTATAAAGAATGGACAAATCCGCTACAGCGGATTTGTCCAAAGCAAGCCCACTGTTTGGTTTCCAATGCAGGCTGCTGTAACAAGTGTCCTTTTTCTGATATCATCCCCAAAGTCCTTTGTCTGCGTGAAATGTGGGGGAGAGGAAATTCTATAGAGTGCTAGCAGAAACAAAGATGGTGTAACCCCTCTTGTAGGCTACCTCTCTCTCCTCTGCCTACTCTAACTCCACCCCCTTTTCCATGTTTGCAGACTTAAACGGGGCTCCAGTAATTAGCATGCTGATGTCAGTGCAAGTTTGTTATGTCTGGACTACTTTTAAAGCACTTGTTTCCCTTCCAGAGAACCTCTCGGGGAGGTGTGAGGGGCCAGAAATGAAAGCTAGACAAAATGTCATGTTTTTGGTCAGACATTTTATTAAATAATAATGAGTTGGAAACGTGCCTTTCTAACCCTATTCTAAAGAGGAACTTACCGGCCTAAAACCAAAAACAAATGATCTCTCCAAGTCCGGATGGCAATAGATGAACAGCTGTCCTTGTGTCCAAAACATTCTACCCTGACCCTCACACTACAAACAAAACAATAAAATGTGCAAGTAAATGTCTTCAAGTTGATATCGGCAAAAAAGTGTTCACAATTAAAAATAAGAATAGCTCCAACAAAAATGTTCTCCAAGGTGGTAGCCCTTGGATCCAGAGGGTGGACCCCTTCCACTGGATGCCAATTGTCTCTTTTACTAACAGTTTCTTTGTGCCTCTCGTTGATTCACAAGATTCCTGTTTAGGCAACATGTTCTGTAACAGTCTAACACAAATTTCTGCTTTGTAAAAAACCCTGTCTTTCTTTAATAAGAATTTCTGCTTGTTATAGAAAACACTGTCTTTCTCTAGCACTAATTTCTCCTTGGTTTAGAAAACACTGTCTTTCTTTAGTATTTATTTAAGCTTTACAAACTGCCTAGTATATTCCCTGGCCAGGACTTTACTTGTGGTTTTTACTCCCCTCTGGTTTTTACTCCTCTCTGGTTTTTACTAGCTCGGTATACTCCCTTGTCAGGACTTCTTGTGTGATTCAATTGTCGAGTTTCTTTCCCTTGCCAGGACACTGCGTTTCAATTGCATGGTCTCTTTTGCTTAACAGGACTTCTCATGCTTTTCAATTGCCTGGTGTCTTGTCTTGCCAGGACTTCTTATACATTTCACAGTTTCTCTGTATCACCAGTACACTGTATGTATTGCTCTTAGCTCAGTAGAACAAGTTACTTACCCATGGTAACGTTCTGTCGACTGGATGTTCCTCTCATGTATTCCTTATCTTTGATATTTCCTAATATCCAGCTGGCAGCCTCGGAAATGTTCCCAGTAGATGGCGCTGTGCGTCGATGACTGGTTGAGTCGATGTCCCTCGGTGGCCTCCGTCTTGACATCAACGTCATCACAGGTATAAGTAGCTTGTGCAGCGCCCGTTGCTCAGTTCCATTTTGAAGAGCGAAGCACTGTACTTTATGGTTACTCCCCTTAAGAGAGTGCAGACTGTTACCACAAGGGAAGTTTTACTGCGGGGTAGGATGGGAAGGGCGATGAGGAATATGTGGTAGGAACATCCAGTCGAAAGAACGTTACCATGGGTAAGTAACTTGTTCTTCGAATGGATTGTGCCCTCCCACGTATTCCTTATCTTTCGTACACTCCCAAAGCAGTTACATTAATCTGAGGAGGGAGTAAAATTGAACTGAATCAAGAAAGCACAGAGTGCAGTACTGCTTTTCCAAAAACAGACTCTTGGCTAGCGGAGAAATCCAGACTGTAGTATTTCATAAAGGTGTGTGCAGACGACCATGTGGCAGCTGCACAAATATCCTTTATTGGAACTCCCCTCTGCAAAGCAGACAAAGTTGCGATACCCCTGGTCGAGTGAGCCTTTAGATGATCTGGGGGGTCTTTACCGGCCAGTTTGTAGCATTCTGAAATTGTTAAAATAATCCATCGAGAGATGGTTTTTTGGTGATGGCTAGAACCAGTTTATGCCCTGTATAGCCCACAAACAACTGATCATTCTGTCTCAGTTTTGCTAATCTGGTAATGTAGAAACTCAGGGCACACCTAGGGTCGAGTCCGTGAAGCCTTTCTTCCTCTTTCCCCTGGTGTGGCGGAGGATAAAAGGATGATAGGGTTATTTTCTGAGTGATGTGCAATTCAGAAACAATCTTAGGGAGAATGTTAGGCTTCACTTTCAATACCTCTCTGTCTTTAAGAAAAACAGTATGAGGAGGCTTGCAGGATAAAGCCTGTAGCTCACTCAGCCTTCGGGCAGATGGTATAGCTACTGAGAAAACTGTCTGCAAGGTAAGAAGTCTTAACAGGCAAGAATGAAGGAGCACCCATTACAAAGTTTAAAACCAAATTGAGATCCCACAGTGAAACCTGAAAGGGAGTCAGGAGTCTTAAAATAGGAGACATAAAAGCAGTGCGCTTGACGATGGAAAGCGCTGCTAGATAACCATTGATCGTACCAATCTGGAGGGCCAGATTTGGCAAGTGCACAAGAAATGATAACACCATCAGTGTATTGCATGAGAAAGGGTCAACATTCTTATCTCTACACATGCTGCAGAACTTATTCCAGTGGCAGCGGTCGAAAGATTTGGTTGCTGGCCTTCATTCAACACTTCCATTACGTTGCCCGGGAGGTCCCAATCCTTGTATCTCAGCTTCTGAGAAACCATGTGTGAAGGCTGAGAGTCCTGATATCCAGATGGAGAACCTGCCCCTCCTCTCTCGAGAGGAAGAGAAGGTCCTCTCTTTGTGGAAGACGAATCAGCGGGCAGATGGACATGTCCAGAAGGTCTGGGTACCACGTCCTCCTGAGACAATCCGAGGCAATCAGGATCATGGATTTCCTGAACCATCTGAACCTCCTGATTATGTGAGGAATGACGTGCACTGGAGGAAACACGTAGAGAAGTGGAAACTCCCAGTCCACTACAAACGTGTCTCCTAGAGCTCCTCTCTGGGAAATTCCTTTGAGCAGAACAGTTCGCACTTCTGGTTGGCCCCGGCTGTGAAAAGATCCACTTGAGGGGTTTCCCAAGGGTGAAGATCTCTTGAAGGACTTCCTGAGCTAGTTCCAACTCATGGAAGACTGCGTTCTACCTGCTCAGAGCGTCCGCTGTTGTGTTCTTCTCTCCGACTAGATGAACTGCTGATAGAGAGATTCCTTCCTGCATAGCCCAGGACCAGAGCTGCATTGCCTCTCTGCAAAGTGGTAGTGACCCTAGAGCTCCTCTTTAGTTGAGGTAGTACATGGCCACTGGGTTGTCAGTCATTATCAGGACATTCTTTCCCCGTACAGAGGGCAGAAAGGCCTTCAGCACAGTTCCATGTCTTAAAATCGTGGCAAAAATGGTTGCAAATACAAAATATCACAGCAAAAATGCTGTGCTTTTGCCGCCACAATCCTGTAAAGGATGCGGGGGGGACACCCCTGCAAACCCTGTACCCTTTATACCATTTAAGGGGAGCGGGGGAAACCCCTGCAACGCCTGCTCCCCTTAAATGGTATTATGGGGTACACCTTTACCGGGTCAAACCACAGGGTCAAAGCAAATTTTTGCCACGATTTTTACTGGGTCAAAGCACATTTTTGTTGCAATTTATTTTATTTTTTTATTTTACTGGTGACATTTTTGCCACGATTTTATTACCCGATACCTTCAGCGCTTGTCTGATTGCCCTCCGCTGTGTAGTTTGGACTCCAATGGAGACCAACGACCGCTGATGGTCAAATCGTTGGTATTGGCTCCCCACCCCGTGAGTGAGGCGTCCGTCACTACCGTTATCTCCGGCCATGGTTGCCAAAACGACTCTCCTTTCAAGATGTTATCTCTACAGGCCCACCACTGAAGATCCAGTGAGACTCTGGGATTAGTAGAAGCTCCGACACACCTCCTAAGAACTGTGACCACTGGGTCCTGAGAGCCCACTGGAGAGATCTCATTCTCAGGTGAGCCTCTGGCACCAGAAAAATGCAGGATGCCATGAGACCGAGCAACCTTAGAAAGTTGAAGGCCGGAAGATGCTGGGCATTCTAAAATGTTATCACCATCTGTAGAATGTCTTGAGCCCTCACATTTGGTGGCAAAGCTTTTCCCAGGGATGCATTCAGGACTGCTCCGATGAATTGGAGTCTTTGTGATGGTATCATGTGGGACTTCTTGGAGTTGAACGAGAAGCCCAGCCTGTGGAGGGAGTGGCAAGTACAGCTGAGATGATCTAGGGCTTGTTCTGGGTAACTGGCCTTGATCAGCCAATCGTCCAGGTTGGGGGTAGACGTGAATCCCCCCTGTCTTGAGACTTGCTGCCACAACCGCCATTAGCTTGGTGAAAACCCTCGGGCAGAGGTTAGCCCAAATGGCAGAACCCAAAGCTGATAGTGAGAGTTGCCAACGGCGAACCTCAGGTACTGCCTGTGCTTGTGATGGATTGGCACATGAAAGTAAGCATTCTGGAGGTCCAATGATACCATCCAATCCTGAAGCTAGAGGGCTTGAAGGATCTGAGAAAGGGTTACCATCTTGAACTTGTCCTTTCTGAGGAACTTGTTCAAGTCTGATGCTGTCAACAGAGTCGAGACCAGCCTGGAGGGATTCGCACATAGCGTCCTTCCCATCCTTGACAATGTTCAAGAAACCGTCTTGTCCCTCCCCTTCGGGGATGCGGTCAGCCGCCATCGAAATACAGTACCAAGGACTTCCAAGATGGCGGCGTGTGAGGGAGGATGCATCTAACCGTCTCTCCTCTCAAGGCAGTGCAAGTGAGCTCATCTGTATAGCATGTGGGGTGAATCGAGCGCTCACAGTCCGATGGCTACGGACATCTAAATACCCCCAAAAGAAGCAAAATTGGCAGAGCCGACGGGGCTCCGAGGAGCATCAGTGGCAGCAAAAGTTAGTGGAGCTGACGGGAAGCCGAACATCGGGGGCCTGCCGGATAGGTGTCGGATCCACCCGAGGGGGAGAGCGCAGCCGAGGGCGGCCGTCCGAGCCGGCAGCCGGAGATCGCCTGCTGGGTTCGGTGGTTGCCGTCCAAGTGAGACTGAATCTGGCAGAGGCCGTCGGCCGCCCCGGGGGTGGGCTGACCGGCCGCAGGCGAGAGCATCGGGAGGATCTCCCGCCCGAACATCCACCCTACTCCGAGAGCCCTGCCCGGCGCCGGGGCTGTCACTAAGCGTGGAGCACCGGCGTTGGAACTCTGCAGAGCCCCCCCTTCCACAAGGCTGCTGGTGAGCCAAGCTGGGGGGTGGTGCCTGGGGGTCCTCAACCCCTTCGACCTTCGTGGGGGCTGCCTGGTGGTGCGGGCACCCCTTTCCCCCGGGGTGGCGACTGCGAGGAGCTCCAGCGGAGGACCCGGGGAGCAGGGGATGGGGGCCCAGGGCGGGACCTGGGATCCCATCGATGAACAGCGGTTGGCGGGCCCTCGCCGAGGCATCTGCACTGGGCGGGGGTGGGGGCTGCGGCCCGGGAGAGGACCCGTCCACCCTCAGCAGTTTCAAAGTGAGGACGGAGCGCACGCAGAACCCCCAGCCGTAAGAACCACCGCTGGGAAGCGTCATACTGGAACCATGACCGTACAAGGGACCCCCGTCATAGCAGCTACGATCAGCGCACCACATGAAGATAAAGTAAAGGTACCCTCCAGCCGCCAAAGTTTGTAGAATATCCTGCGGTCGAGGCAGCATCGTCCCTGGGGCCGTCGGGCCCGGTCACCCCCGTGCAATGCATCCCCAGGACAACAACAGGGTGCACTTCTGGAGCTCTGACCCAACCCACATAGGATGCCTCTGGACTGGCCCTCACCGAGTTCAGTGCAGCCCATTTATGTCCAAAACACAGGCGAGGTCGGCAATAAGATCTTCCCCACAGAAGCCCCAGGGACGGAAACTGAAGCAGATCTGGGGGGCACAAGACGGCCCCTCGCCCACATCGGAAGACTTTCCCCCCAGTCGGCCGGACCCCGGCACGTGGCAGAACGGAGGCAAGGTCGATGAGCAAAGAGGACATACAAACCTGCTTCAAGGAACTCCAGACACAGTTACTCAACTCCGTCCAGGAGCAATTCAAGATCTTGAGGGGTGAAATGATGCAATCTATTCAGGAAATCAGCCAAGACGTACGCAATTTGGGCGAGAGAACTGATACACTCTAAAGGAAACTCCAGCAACTGGAGGAAGACTCCTCAAGGTCAGAAGAAGCATTAGATAGGGTAGCTCAGGCAACAACATATCTTGAACAATGCGAAGACCTAGAAAATAGGTCTAGAAGGTCCAATATAAGGATCAAGAACCTGCCGGAGACCCTGTCGGACGCATACCTGAAAGCAACAGTGATACAGCTATTCACAGAGATCCTGGCGGGGGAAGAGGACCCGGTTGTTGGAATAGATCAAATTCACAGAGTGGGTCCTAAGAGAGGGAACGAACAAGGGGCGAGACCCAGAGATGTATTGGTGGCTATGACAGCGTACGGACAGAAAGAACACATTCTCAGAAACGGCAGACGAGCCCCCCCCCCCCCCCCGATGAGGGTAAATGGTCAGGAAGTGCAGCTCTACCAGTATCTGGCCCAATCCACCCTTCTGAAGAGACGAAAGATGGGTCCGGTGGTCCGCCACTTGACATCAGCCCAAGTGAAATATAAATGGACGTTCCCGTTCGGCCTGTTTACTTGGGAGGGAGTCCAACACAGAATTACGTCCTGCGAGGAAGGCGAGGAGTTATTAGGCATAACAAGAGGGGGAGAAATCGCCCAACTCGGACTACCAGCGGCGGTCCAGAGGCTCTGCGCAACAAGATGGGTGGAAAACGGTCCACAAAAAAGGAAGGGGTAAGAAGAACTGACCGGTTGTGAGGACCGCTGAAATAATCTTAGCAAGTGCTCAGAATACGGCAACACCCACCAGGGTAACAGCTCCCGAAGAATTTACACACAGATTATTTACCCGATAAATCTTAAACAGGCCTGCGAGAGAGTGAAGATGGAATCCAATGGAAGTTTCAGTGGGGTTTAGGATTCCCCACAACGAGTTATGGAGGGGCTGCTTGACCCGGGACCGCTGGACACTCCGTCCCAGTGCACATAGCATCCCGGATCTGCCCCAAGGGTTTCAAGGGTAGGGGAGGGAATAGGGGGGGAAGTTAAGTTGGGGATGAAGGATTGACACACAGGCAAGACCAAGAAAAACTTCAGATGGAAGGGGACAAATGCAGGGAGACCACCTTCCAATTTATTGATGGCTACCACACATGGGATCCCGGTAACGGTGCTCTCTTTGAATGTCCGGGGCATGAACACTCAAATGAAAAGGGCAAAGCTGGACAGATAGGCGTGGAGACAGAAAGAAGATATTCTTTTATATCAGGAAACACACATCAAAAGAAGTGAGAAATCACGCTTCAGGATCCGAGGGGCGAAACACGTCTTTCAGTCGAATGAGGAAGGAAAACGGGCAGGAGTATTGATCGCCATAAAAGACACCACGAAGGTACAGATCCATGACCAAAGGTCCGACAAGGAGGGAAGGTACGTCTTCCTCAACATTACGCTGGAGGGGAGGCGGCTCACGTTGGCCTCGGTTTATGCCCCGAACACGGGACAAGAGGCCTTCCTCCTGGCCATGTTGAACGCGCTTGAGGAGTTTGCCACAGGAGACATAATTCTGGGAGGTGACCTGAATATTGCCTGGAATCCCACCCAAGACAGATAGGGCAGAACTAGTGAAGTATCGAGGGCCCCCTCGGGAGTAATAAAGAAAGCATTCCAGACCCTCGCTCTGCACGACACCTGGCGAGCAAGGAAGGGGGAACGGCAGGGCTTTACGCATTACTCTCATATTCATGATTCCCTCTCGAGAATTGACTACATATCGGTTTCCACAAACCTCCAAGGGACTATCAAGGAAGTAGAGACGGGCCCTATCATTCTTTCGGACCATGCCCCAATCACATTATCATTGGTCCTGAAATCTATGGGGGGCAGGGTGTGGTCCTGGCGTTTCCCTTCGGAACTCATAACTCATACAAGACCCTGTGATGGTCGAGGAAATCCAGGAGAAGATAGATACTTTGCCGAAAACAATACAGGGTCAATCCCACTGGAGACGGTGTGGGATGCTTTCAAGGCGGTTCTGCGGGGCGAACTTATAGCTTTAAAGTCCAAGAGGAACAAACAAATGGCACAGTGGGAAAGGGACCTGGAATCACAACTGCGTGCTGCACAAAAGGAAGTAGAAGACAATCCCAGTAGAGTTCAGAGGAGAGCAATGCAACACATCCAAGGTCAGCTGGAGCTACTCCACACTCGGAAAGTTGGTCACGCACTCCTAAAGATGAAACAAAAGTATTATATCCTTGCCAATAAAGCAGACACCTTGCTCGCCCAACAGCTCAGAGACGACCAGGGAGGGATCTATATTGGCGCCGATAGACCCCTCGGGAATTCTGAAAACAACCAATGAAGAAATGGGGGAAATTATGAGAAGGTACTATCAGAACCTCTATTCCACAGATAACCCGGATGAGACTGCACAGGAGGCTTACCTCCATGATATAACCCTACCAAGACTATCGGACGATGCCTGTGAAGCGCTGGACCAAGACATCACGTAGGAGGAAGTCCTACAGGCCATCAAACAACTCCCCAAAAACAAAGCTCCAGGCCCAGACGGATACACTGAGGCATTTTACAAGAAATTCTGAACCGTTCTGGCCCCCAAACTCACGATGCTGTTTAACACCTCCAAACATCAGGGAAACATTAGGCCGTCAATGAATGAAGCAAAATTGGTGCTCTTTCTGAGGCCGGGCAAAGACCCTACTATACCTGGGTCATATAGGCCAATTGCTCTAGTACATTTAGATGCAAAGCTATTTACTAAAATTCTGACCAATAGATTGACGAGGTATGTGACCCACTTAGTAGATGCGGACCAGACAGGCTTTGTCCCCATGAGACAAACTGTGGATAACCGTGGATAAACCGAGCACACGAACATAGAAGCCATCCTCGTTGCGCTCGACGCAGAAAAAGCGCTCGACCGAGTTGAATGGTCGCAACTCTTCCGCACAATGGCACATATGGGCTTCGGAGACTCTTATATGCGGATGATAAAGTCGAACTACAAAAGTCCATCCCTCAGGCTAGCAGTGAACAGTTTCCTGTCCAATACCGTCTCACAGATGAGAGGTACAAAGCAAGGATGCCTGCTGTCCCCCATTCTTTACGCCCTGTTCCTGGAACCACTCCTAGCGAAGATACGCCAACAGCAACGGATTGCAGGGGTTATGGGGGGAGTGGAGCACAAATCCATGGCATTCGCCGACGACATGTTGCTGGCCCTGATGGATCCTCCCAGTTCCCTACCCACGCTCATGTCAGAACTCGAGACATTTGGCGCCATCTCGGGCCTGAAAATAAACAAAATCAAATCCGAAGTCCTGAATCTGTCGGCTGACACCGAGACCACAGCACGGCTGGTACAATTACAAGGAATGAAATTGGCACAAAACAAAATTACCTACCTTGGAGTGAAGATCACCCCCAGAATATCACAACTGTATGCGGCAAATTTCCTGAACCTACTTACCCACCTACAAAAACTGTCAACGAGATGGACACCAATGTCGACATCGTGGTGGGGTCGAATCTCAGCGGTAAAAATGTCAATCCTACCAAAGGTACTCTACTACTTTCAAGCTCGTCCAATTAAGCTTCCTAAATCGTTATTTCGCTCATTAAAAAAAATGACATCAGCATATGTGTGGCAACACAAAAAGCCCAGACTAGCTATGACCAGGATGACAGCAGCAGTGCAGGAAGGGGGGCAGGCGTTTCCCTACTTCAGGAGGTACTATGAGGCAGCACAGCTGCGGGTAATTAAGGAGTGGGTGGCCGACCTCCCGTAACCCAAATGGGTATCCCAGGACTTAGCTGTGGCGGGGGTCCACTTTCGAATCTCCTATGGTCTCATAAAAAGTATAGACACGTGAATACAAGGATCAGCGAAATAATGAGCGCTTCTCTCAATGCATGGGATGTGGCAGTCAAGAGAGGGACCTTGAAAACACACCCGTCCCCGTTGACTCCGCTATTTCATAACCCCGACTTCCCGCCAGGGATGGATCCGAATGCGTTCAACTCTTGGAAGCAGGCGAACTGCACCAGGCTGGGAAATATGTATAAAGCCCGATCCCTCAGGTCCTTCGAAGACTGTGTGCAGGAACTGGGAGTATTGAGAACGGAGAGATACCGATATGCCCAGCTCTGCCACTGGCTAGCCACCTTGACCAACTACGAGGCTTGAACAAGAGATCTCACAAAATTTGAAATGCTTCTAATAACAGAACCTGGCACGCGTAGGCTAATATCCAATCTGTACGCCCATTTGAATTCACAAGAGGAAGAGGTCCGATGGCATTATATGAAGAAATGGGACGCGGCGCTGTGGACGGAAATACCGCGAGCCCATTGGAAGGAGGCATGGCAAAACGTCAAAACATTGACTAGATCCATCCACCTACGTGAAATGTGGCAGAAAGTGCTAATACAATGGCACTTTACCCCGCAGAGACTGAAAGTAATGTACCCCAATACAGATGGACTCTGTTGGCGGAGGTGCCATCAGGAAGGTGACTGGAACCACATCTGGATGACATGCCCATACCTTATACCCTTCTGGAATGAGATCAAAGCCCAAATAGGGAAGATGGTCCAGGGAGCTGAGAATCTTGGGGACAGAATATAGTTGGCGGGCATGTGGGACCCAAAGCAGAGGACATTTACCAAACGCCAACGCAAAGTAATAATGATATTGGTGGTGGCTACCTGGTTGACGATAGCCCACAATTGGAAACAACAAGCGCCCCCGACGCAGCTCCAGGGGCTAAGAAGGGTCTGGAACTTTGTATCGATGGAGTGGATGGCATGTAAGTTCCAGGGGGCCACAGAAGGCTTTCTATTAGACTGGGGTCAGGTTCTTTAATTTCTGCAGAGTGATTACATGCTTCAATGGTGCCCGCATAACCTTCATATCTTGAACTTATTTTGATTTCGCAGTCCCTTATATTGTATGTTTAGATGGAGCCTGTGTTTAAGTCGTCCCGATTTCCAGGGGTATACAAGGGAGTGAGGATCGGGGGGGGGGTTATGTGAGTTCTTTTTGGTATTTTTGAAAAGCAATAAAAAGAAAAGAAAAAAAGAAAAAAAAGAAATACAGTACCAAAGGGTGTGGGTAAATCTTGCCAGCCTGCACGTGGCATTCGCAGATTTTAACGCCATACTACCGGCCAAGAAAACCTTGGCCATGGATCGTATTTTTTGTCATCCTTCTCTTGTCGAATTGTGGAATAGTCATTTTGTTTGCCAGAAGAGCTAGGCTTTCTGGTGTTGGATGTTTCAAAAGGTATAGAGGGGTCAGAGGTTGAAGCTCTATATTTGGCTGTTCGCCTCTTATTCACTGCCAGGACAACCTTGGGTGTTTCCCAGTTGGAAGTTACTCTCCTCTGCAGAGCCTTATGAAATGGGACAATAGGGTCTTCCTGTTGTCCTTTATCCAGTATGTCCGTTAAATCGTCCTGTTCGAAAACAGGTGCGGGCCTGGACCATCCCATATATTCCATTACTCTAGTCATGAATTGTCTATTCCATCACTCTCTGCATGATCTCCTTCGATTTCAGGGGAAGTGTCAATACCACTTACCTCATGCAGAGAGTCCAGCAGGTTCTTTATACAAGACTCTTCTGATCCGAGTTCCTTTGGTACAAAAGGTGTCCCAGATTCGAGACCAAATGGTCTTTCCTCCTCAGATGACTCTTCTGCATCTTCATAGATTGAAAAAAGTTTTAAAATAGTCTGAGCGGGGTTGTGGTGTGTAAATCTTCTTAAAAGGTGGCAAAGGCATACAGACGTCATAATGGGAGTTGACAGTGTCAAAATCATTGATGTTGACGTCGACGGCTTAGACAAAATTGTTGATGTTTGGAAGGTTTCCCCAAAGCCACCGATGGCTTCGACATTAACGTTGAGGTCCTCGACGACAGTGTCGGAAGAATTGGGATAAACTGTGTCGAGGAGGTCGACGCTCGTGGCGTCTATGGTTTTTCCCTCGATTTTGGCGCCAATGGCATCAATGACGCACCTTTTGGGCTCGACGTATGGGTTTCTTTCGGCATCGATTATGACGATCTTTTGTGTTTGATGGAGGCTTTCTCTCGACTCGAGGGATTAGATCGCTCTCGAGGAGTTTCCACGGCCGGGTTCGAGGACTCACAGCTTCTGTGCTTCCCAGGTGTTTTGTCTGGGGTATCGTCTCGAGGTGTTGTAGGAGGGCAATGCCGTGTTCTCGAACACCTTCATCATACTCATTCTGAATTTCTCCCAATGAGCCGGGGTACTGTGTTTTGAGAGACAAACTACCCTTTCGGGTGAACTAGATTAGGAAGTGGAGGGCAATCAATGGCGCCTCTTTTTGCCATGCCTCGAAGACGAGGAATGATGCAACCCACTTCGGGAACAGGAGCGTTTAGGTTTATTATGACGAGGAGACGAAGGCCTCGACTCGTCAGATGATTTACGTTCGGACGGGGTAATAGATTTTTGTGGCCTACC
Organism: Ambystoma mexicanum; assembly: GCF_040938575.1. Taxonomy (NCBI): domain Eukaryota; kingdom Metazoa; phylum Chordata; class Amphibia; order Caudata; family Ambystomatidae; genus Ambystoma; species Ambystoma mexicanum. The sequence continues at coordinate 638,671,421 of NC_090928.1, read as the reverse complement.
TCTCTCCAACTTCCCTCTGCGCTCCCTTAAGGCTTTGGCCGTCAGACATGCATTCGTCACACTCCGAGCATGGATGTTCTACCCCTAGACACCATAGGCAGATCCTGTGTGGGTCTGTCATGGACATTTTAGCACCGCAGTCGCTGCATTTTTTTAAACCAGACTGAGGAGTCGACGGAGCTGATGAGGAAGCCATCTTGTCGAAAAACTCAGAGGTTTCTCAGGAAACTCGAAGAAAATCGAAGAATCACACAGAACCAAGCGTTACATTACCGAAGCTGTGAAGTCCTTTTTTCCGCACTTCACAGCTTCGGTAATGTAACGCTTGGTTCCGTGTGATTCTTCGATTTTCTTCGAGTTTCCTGAGAAACCTCTGAGTTTTTCGAACCATTGGATTCATCACAGAGGATTGCTGTGCCCAGGGAGGTAGGTGTAAAGGATCAAAGAGGCAGCTTTCTGGGCATTGTCTGACATGACAGTCATGGCGACAGCTGGGCCAGATGGCTAATAGAAATCATCTATTTCCTAGCTGGAGAGCTGGAGAACTGTTCAGCCAGCTGAACACTGGTAATATATCCAAATTCAATGGCTGCATGATTGTGAGACCTCAGTAGCCACCATGTTATATTCAGACACAACTTATTTCTACAGTTTTATGTGCTACCAAGATGAACAGGTACACAATTAATATTTTTTTGATCAGAGGTGTAGAAGATTGTGTGGGAGGGGGGCTAAAAGTGCAAATGAGCCACAATGGACCATAACCATTTAAAAGATAAATACTGGCCACACCTCACTTGACGTCCCAGTCCCGAACCGCTAAAGGTTTGTCTTTTAGCAGACATTGTAGAAATCCCTTATTCTGTTGGCTTTATCACTGCATGTCCTTTCCATTGCCATTTTAATCATGCACACTATAACAGACTAACCCGTGCTGTTGAGCAACAAATGATGCAAAGGTCATCAGCACCCACAATGTCGCCAGAACTGGTTGGATCTGGTAAGGGCAATGGGTTGCTCATAAACAAGTGGAAGTCAACATGGTGAGAGGGTGTCTTTGCACTTTGGCGAGAATCTCCAGGCAGGAAGTCATCAGATGATGCTGTTGCTGGAATTGGACACTGTGAATGGACTAGGGATTAATGAAATGGTTCATTGTTTTGGCAGGAGGCCAATTTGTGTGCCCATAGGTTTAATGATCCTTTCCAGTATGTTCTTAGGGTTTGGATCTGTCTGGTGGCAAGTGACCTACAAAAGGTGAGTGTTTTGGAGTGAAAGTCAGGTGACACCTGACATGGGGCAGCGAGTTCTCAACAAACTATCTAATGGGTTTTATGACTGTCAAGACTTGCACATACCCTAAAAGTCTGTTTGTGCTTGTAGTCATTGTTTGACAATATGCATCTTTTTAGGAATAATGTGCATAACTGTGTTCGGCTGGGACACCTGACAGACAACCTTACAACAACGGATAAGGTAAGTGTGGTGTGGGTGGGAGTACAGCCATTACTCTACTCCAGAAAACCCTCACCACTCTTATTACCCAATATCTAGCCTAAGTGTGTAAAGTAGCCATTATGGCACTCAGTCTAATTGTGTAAGATAGCTATACTCTAACTGGAGCTTACACTCTAGATGGAGCCTACATGATGTACGGTAGCCATACTTCACACCCGAACTGTTGGTATAGGCTTGTTATATTCCCCTGCTGCGATCAGAGATACCACTGCACTGCTCCCTATAGTTAGCCATTGTGTTCCACACCATAGATAATTTGTATTGAACATTGCCATGCCCTTTAACTAGCCATCATAAGGCGATAGGGGCGGGAAGCACAGAATTACTTTGCTTCCGAAACCTAGCCCCTCTTACATTACTACTATGTAAACGGTGCTAACATAGTTAGCCTCCAAGTTGAATTGTCCTACCCTCCATAGTCAGTCATTGTGATATGCTTCATAGTTAACCATTGTGCTGAATTGTGGAAGGAGATTTGTTGCACCTACATGTACACTAGAAGGCATACATGCAGGAATTTGATGCAGTTTGCGGTAAACAAAATGTGTTGCGCCCAAATGTTTTTGTGGGTAGCAAATGTGTTACAATAGACATATTCGGAAGATTAGCAATGCGTCTCATTTGGATAGATCTGTGAAGATTAGCCATGCGTCACATTTACATAGAATTGAAGATTAGCCATGCATCACATTTACATGGAATTGTGAAGATTAGCCATGCGTCACATTTACATAGAAGTGAAGATTAGCCATGCGTCACATTTACATGGAATTGTGAAAATTAGCCATGCGTCACATTTAGATTAGCTACCTAGAAGAACTTTGAGAGTAGCCAATGTAATAACCACCCCACTCCTGCTCCCCTCCTACACACCTCCCTTCTACTATACACGCTCATGGGCTAGCCAAACCACACCAAACATAACACTTGCATACAATAACAATCCCAGGCACTGGACCTTACCCCTACGGACACAACAAGCCAGTGTGCAAAACTATTACTTTAAATAGCAGCCAATTTACACATAAAACCCCCAAGCACACACCCAACATAACACACATTCACATATAACAAACAACCAAGGCATTGGGCCTCTGTGGGGTACATTTAAGGCCCTTGCAGAAATCCACTTCCAGCAAAAACCGCATGGAAATAATGCGGAAAAACTGCTAAGCTTTTCTTTCCATGGCTCATATGTGTTGCGAGCACTAAACACAAGAATGCCACCAAAAGAAGTGCTCTGCATTGTTTCACCTCCATTTAAATCATCTGAAAATGACCTGCATGCAGAACGGCACTACATTTGCTGTTCTGTTCTCTGAATACACACATGACATCCAAGACGGCTTTGCAATTTGTGCTTGATTTCATTTTAAAACATCACATGGTTGTGCCCTTCATGGAAACCCACCCTGGCCTGCTACATTTCCAGAACAGCTGATGTACTGGGAAATTACATGAAAGACAAAGAATTCGGTTTTCCACTTAAGACTGCAGTAAATGAAATAAATAACACTTTTTTTTTCTCATGTCAATTTCAAAGAAATGCTTGGCAGTATATCTCTGTCTGTGTTCAGAAACGGACCTTATCTGTAAATGCACTCCAGAAGGTTAATTAACATGAAACTGTGTGCTGCAGAAACAGCATTGGTAAACTCAAAATGAACTGAAATAAACACACGTGTACATTTTCTCTTCTGAAAATCAGGAAAATGCGGTTTAATAGTGAACTGACAAATGACAGTGTTGCTCGCACAGAAACAGTATTGTCTATGTGGGGAGTTGAAGTGACATGGCTACCTAAAATGTATATTCTATTTACTCCCAAAAAGACTTGGTTTCTGTTGAAAACAAACTGCCTGGCTTCAAAGGGGGCGTTAAGGAAACGCTTTGTTCAAACTGACCCAGGGGAAAACAATTTAGCTGTGGGGGTTAGAAAGACCGCCCACACCTGTGACTAATCAAGCCCATTGACTTTAAAGAACTTTTTATATTAAGACATTTTTCCGGATGCCCTGAATAAGCTGTAATGTTATATAATGCCAGCATTTTATGCGAGTTATGAACAAATCCAAAGAGACTAGCATATGTTCCTAGCACCTGGGGAACTGGAATGGCAGGAAAAATGCAATTCTGGGTGAAGTATAAATGATAGACATAAAACCTGGTGAAATATGCAAAATAGTAGTGGGCGTATGTGTAGCCATTTGCAGAATTTTAAATGTTAGGTTTCTCCTAAAAATGGCAAAATTATGCCAAAAAAAGCGATGCTACCTCGCACACAGTTGGCGATCGGACGGTCTGATTCCCTGTGAAATATGGAATCTGCATATCTGTTTCTTATGATGGTGACTACCATAGATTTGAAGTTTAGCTCCATAACTTATTCTGGTAAAAAGTAACTATGGTGAGACAAAGGAAGTCATAAATGCACACACATAAAATGATGTCATTTCCCCTGAACCAATCAACCTGCAGGGAGGAGGGGACACCAGTAGCCTGGCCTATCCCAGTAGAGGGGTAACTCCGGAGTACTTCCGCCCAGATTGTAAAATTCTATGATGTCACTTCGCTTATACAAGCAGGAGACAGGGAAACGCAGGATATTCACAGATTCAAAATCTCAAAAACCAGATCCAGAGGCAGCTGATTCCACCCAGGCAGGACCATCCAGATCCAGGGAGAACCACTGCTCCAGATCCAGCCATACCCAATAATCCAGGGAGAAAAGAGGAAAGGCAACTGACCCATCCCGGTGTTCACAGTGACCAGACCTTGCCCAGTTGATCCCCCTCCAGGAGAGCTCAGCTGTCCCAGTGACCAGATCTCTTGACCCCGCTGTCCGTGACCAGATCCCTTGACCCCGCTGTCCAGAGACCTTGCTGGCTGTCCAAAAGTCCCAAACTCAAGCTTACCTTGTAAGTATCACCTCAGCCAGTACCAAAAACTACATATCCCGCTCTTAATTTTGCATCCTACAGAAAATCCCATTGAAAGTCCAATATTGCATACCCCCCTATTGAATCCTGCATCTCCTATTCAAATCCTATTGAAATCCCAGTCAAATCCCAGATTGCTAGCATCATCTGTTCACCTTTTACATAGAAGAATCTGTGTTAGTCTATGTCTGCAAGCGTATTCCTTATGATATTTCTACCAGTTATATGTGTAAGTCCCTAGTATTATTTGAAGTAACTCAATTTCCCCATTGAAAATTCACGTTCATTATTGTTGCCTTTGAAAGTAACAATTTTGTTGAGTGTTTTTACTAAGTATAGCCATTAAAATATAGTCTCAACAGAAATAGTCTAGTATAACAAAAACCGAATTTGCATGTGTATTGTACTTTTCTATAAATTCCGATTTGCAATTCACCCCATAGAAAAACCCAAACACAATCCCGTAAAGAGTAATCCCTTCCCATCAGAATCCTGTCTGATATGTGCCTTTGTTTCCCATCCAAAAACCTATTTTCGTTTTTGACAGCTAAACCCTTTTTCTTAGCTGCTTGTCATTTTAAAGCCTGCGTAAAATAAGAAATTGCAATTCTGACGTGTGTGTTTATTTTCTGCATTATTTTCCTCCCAAAACCGATTTTCTTACCTATGTCAAGTTGCTTTGGTGCCCTTTTCAGTATTCTGTAAGCTTCCTTGTCTCCTTAGTGCAGCCACACAAAGTTGTGTCCTAGCTTTCCCACTGCAATTGTAAACTGAAATACAAGTAACAAGTAAAACCCGAGTATGCAATTTTCCTCCCTTTGAAGGTTTTCAATTCGTTTCTGGCCTCCCATCCTGCGTGGTGGGTTGAATTTAAAAATCGATTTTTCCCTCTTCATACTGACTCCTTGCCACTACTTTCCATCCATAAAGAATTTTGTTAGTAGGTGTTGGGCGGGGGGGGGGGGGAGGTGGGGAGTGTTGCAGGGGGAGTGCATAACCTGTGTGCCATCTGTCATTGTGAAGAGTGATTTTGCTTCTGATTTCTATTAAAGGTTTATGTAGATGTTAGGAATCTGAATGAATTATGTAGTAGGATTATTGCATTGTATAGCCACAGTAGTGGTGGCTGCTGCCCTAATTTTCATTTGCTTAATTGTCTTTGAATTCTAAAAATTAATAAATATTTTGTTGATACACACCAGCCTGGTTCATATTCCAACGCGACATGGGGTATTTGTTAAGGTGGGAGTGAGATGTGTTGGGTGTCTTCTCAAAGTAGAATCTGAGGTTAAATAAAAAGCGTTTTTATCATGCGCTGCAATCATTGTCAGTGGAAAGAGGGCCTGGCTGGAGTGTGCTGTGTTCTAAAACAGTTACACCTCACCCTTACCGATACAACAAGCCAGTGCACGCAATCTACCCATCTGCAACCTAACACACACAGACGCCAGTTTCTGCTGGTTCCGGACCTATCCTATCCCTCTACCCTCACTAACCAACCAACCGGTCCTCTTTCTTGCAGAGCCACGTGAGCGCCTGGAGACCGCCCATGGGTGGTAGCGATGCGTGGTATAAGTCAACATGACATATTAAAATGTATTTCAAGTTTATTGATCTTTGAATACTCATTCAATGCTGTCAAGCTATGCTGCAATCCTATGGGGGTACGATCCATGACGATTGTATCATCTATATATGATAGAAAAACATTTAGTAATTTATTGTCCGGCCTTAAGCTACAAACACACTATATTTCAGATGCTAAATGTATAGAATTGACTTTATTGATTACGAAAGTCTTTGGAACTATTTGTTGAATGGCAACTCTACTCCTGCTATAGATGCGGTTGTAGGTTTTCTCAATAGTCTAAGTGATGATTGTTAATGAGATTAGTATTTTAAATCTGGTTGTGACAGTAATCTATTAAGATGTTTAATTGATACGTTTTTACTTGCGATACATTTTTGAGTTATTTTCATAGATATGTCTGTTTGTGTGAAGTGTGCTATTGTTATTTTTCTTCTTTCATATATCGTAAAGGTTGAAAAATGTTTTTAACCATAAAACAATAAAAATAAATAAATGAAGTCCTCGGTCCAGAATCCTACTCTAACCTGACTTCTCTCCCTACCGCTGCAAAGAAAAACACAAATCAAACACATACATTTTGGGCCATTGCTCCAATAAAGGGACGGTGGCTGGTTTCTGACCTCTCAGCTTGGTGTATATTTACCAGAGGCTTCTCGACTAGATGTGCAGTCCTAAACATGCAGAGTTTATTTGCAGTCTCTTGCCTTGCCAACTCTGATCTATCAAAGATCTTTCTCCTTGCTTTGTCTCTCTCCTAAGGTTCCTTTGCCAGAATGGGTTTATCTTTCTCCCCCACACCGTGGTTTGCCTTAGTCTCATTTTCCCCACTCTGGCATTGTTCTTTTCCTCCTTCCACACTCAGGGACCTATTGATCAGATCCCCACTCTGGGGGTTGCCCAACTGTCGTCCCTTAGTCTCAGGTTTTTCGTGTTTCGGCCTGCTTTGGGGTTTTTCCTTGCACTTCCCACCTTGGGGTCAGGGATGTCATTTGGGGGTTGCCAGGGGTCACAGCTGACCCCTGAGGGTTCCTTTGCTACCCTTAAAAAAAAAAGATTTAAAAAAAATGTTTTTACATTGAAGCTCCTGGGCTGTGGCCACTGGCTTGTGGATCTTTGTTTCTGAAGTGGCTGGAATTTATGTTGAGGACTCTTAAAAAAAGACAGGGGGTTCCACAAGTGTTACACTTTGAGCAGTGACCCTACATAAGAAAGAACAGGAATAACAAACAACTTGTCTTTCTGGAATTCTATACAATAATGGCTAGACTCATTAAAGGGGCGAACGGTAATGTTCTATCGCTTCCCATGATGTCACTTTGGGGTCGGGTCAAATGACATCCCTTCCTGTGATGTCATCAAAGGTCAAGGGTCATGTGTTGTCACTACTGCTACCCCTGGCATTTTGGTGAAATGATGTCCCTTCTTGGGGCCTCTCTGTTCTCACCCGGCTTTTCGTTACTATCCCTGTCTTGGGGTCCCTTTGTGCCCCTTCCTGGAGTTCCTCTGTATTCTCCCTGCCTGGGGGCCTCTCGGTTCCCACCCCTCCTTGGGTCCCTTTAGGCTCACCCCACCTTGGGGATTCTCATGGTTCTAAAATAAGGCATTTTGCAGGAGGCTAACAACTCAATATTAGCTGGGTACCCAAATCTAAATTACTAAACAAAATACAGCCACACTGATCCATCAAGTACAGCATAGTAGCAGGGGCCGGCTAGAGAGTTGTGAATAAACCAGAGTAGCTGTTATTTACTAGTGTTGGTGGTCCCAGCACAGCCCTGTTCTTCTATTTAGTTGATTATTAATTTGTAAAAAAAAAAAACGGACATGAATGTCTAAGGGCTAGGGAACTGGACACTGATCAAAGGAAGAACAAGCTGTCAAGTGAGCAGAAATAACACCTGTTGTACTATGGTACTTGTCAACGGATGAACAAAAGCAACACAATAAAGCAGATTAAAACAGAGGACAATTCAGAAAGGCATTGAGAGAGTCACGATTTTAACCAAGCTCCCATTGCTGCTTTATTTCCTTGAGGTGAGCATTCTAACCACTTATCAACACAAGCAACATCCTCAAAGCCTGTAGAAACGTAAATAAGCGTCCGCAGCACGTCATTGTACGCCATCATGCGTTCGGCTTGATCACAACATTGCGAAAGGCCAGCGCTGATTCCCTGTAGAGCAACTCGGTTAAGAGATTGGAGCGGTGCTGCTACCATCTATTTATGCTCATCAGCAACGGGAACACATCGACCGGAGGTCTCTCCTGGAGACAAAAGCCACGTTTGCTGCAATTTCACATGCTCATGACACATGGTGTGTGTACCTGCACAAAAGAGCGCCAAAATCACCAACTAGGGACCTACGCTCAGCTTTAACCTGCAAATTGGCTGTCCCAAAATTAACTCTGGAATCATGCAGGGGCAAAAAAAAGTGTCCATAAGGCCACCACTTTGCCTGGAAAAAAACAAACTCCCTATGGAGCGAAGCTCAGAAAAGAAAGTATTAAAATATTAAAATGCTGGGGGGAAATTCAAACCTGTTACTTTAAAATGTCACCAGTCTACTTGCTGCTACTTCTCTATAGCCTGACCACTTTCTTAATAACCCCCTCCCCCACCGCACAGCACTTGCCTCCCACTGGAATTTAGCAGTATGCAAATGGAGCTAAACCTTTGTCACTCATAACACATGTCTTGTGAGGGGCTGCTGAAGCGAACTGTACCTTGTAGGACCCACGCTCTGAGGATACATGTAAGGAAGCCTGACTGGAGAGGCAAGCTAGTGCAAAGAAAGTTGGAGTACCGAAAAAAGGATGGGTGAGCGGCTTCCTTGCATGGACTGCACAGAGCTTTGGTTTTTACTAGCTTTTTGGGGGAATTTAAACATAGTTTAATTCATTTTTGTCGTGCCGAGAGATGCTTCCGCACGGCAGTGGAAGGTATTTTCTACCACCACCTCACTGGGGATTCGAACCTCGGCAGTGCTGGATCTACTCTGATGTCACATACCGTTGAACTATCTTGCAGCAGTTGGCTTGCTGTTTATTTCAGTAGTCTGCTTCAGACAAAGGCAATGCCGGCGCCCCCTCATGGCCCTCGCTCCCGCTAGGATTGGCGTTTGTCTTATTTAAGCAACCCGGTTAATGTGAAATTGCTGCAAGCACGGCTGATTGTGTAGGTGTATGAGGGGTCTTTATTCTTTGGCATGTCCCTAAAGATGTGTTAACTAACGGTGGTGTATGAAGATGCAGGCTGTGTGTGTGTGTGGGGGGAGGGGGATGACTGAAAGCAACGGGGAACATTTAAGATGCATTTTCGTTCATTGTGTTTTTTTCATTCTTGGTTTGTTACAGTGGTGGGGATTGGCATGGCCCAGGTGTGGGGGGTTGGGGGTGGGGGGAGGAGGAGTGGGTATTCAGTCAGTGAGGCCAAAGTTCCACTATTGTTTTGTACACTCTGACCGGTGTCCAGCAGTGCTTCAGGGGTAAATAGGAGAGTGACAGAGATTTCAGTGCACACGCCCTGGAGGAGTAGTAATATCACGTGTTGGTACAGCAGTGTATGCTGTATTCCTCACGCTTCCCAACCCTGTCATTGCGCCACTGAAAGGTATTCAATTGATATACCCTTTGCAAGGATTAAGAGCAGAGTCGGGACCCAAATTGGAATCCGGCTACAGGCTGAGCACAGATGCCTAAATCCAAATCTCTACACACTGCCCTATACAACCAGCTCATCGGCCAGTTCTATTTCACATTCATTAAACCACTGCACATATGTATCTTTCTTTGTCACCCGTGCACATGAAATAACTCACATGCCTTGTTTTTTGGAGCACATATACTAGCAGATATTGATTTTGTATGGTCTGGAGAGATTTATAAGAGGTAGGTGATGCGATTATTTTAGTAGATGGATGCTTTGGCCACACAACTTAACAGCTCGTTGAAAGGAATGAAATCCAGCACTCCCATCAGAATTGCTTTCACCTCTGCCGCTTTCTGAACACGCACATTGCCCAAAGGCACAACTGAGGGAAGCAAAAGAAGTACAATCTAACATTTGCTGCTGCATGGTGAATATGCTCAATGAGTTGGCTGCAAACTACAATACACAGCCAGAAAGGCCAAAGGGGAGAATGAAGGTTTGTGCAAAACATAACCGTTCCACACTGCTCCATCAATAGCCTGAACGTTGTTCAGCTCTGTTGACTCAACATAGCCACAGCATGTCGAAACAGCTCACCTGACAGACGTATTTGTTCTTCCATTTGCTCAGCACACAGCCACTGTTTTGCATCAGCTCCTGGAAAACAACCGAGAGAAAGGAGTGAGAGGGTGCGTGGACGCGGCTGCAGTTTCATGGCTCAACTGTTTTGGGGGTTTCAAGTAGGGACAGATTAGCAAGGCATACAAAGATATAACTGTTTCAGCCCAGCTTGTTGGGACAAAAATTCCGTTTTCATCACACTGAGGGCTAGTCCTTCAGGGAAATTAAAGCGATGAAAGAGAACTCGAGGCAGGGGCTTCATTTACTCCCCACCTACCCTGAGACGTTACCTCAAATTCTTTCAGAGTGTCTCGCAGTTTCTCCGGCCGTCTGTTCTTAAGAATCCAAGGATAGTCTCGAGCTGTTAGAAAAAGAAACCATAGGAACATAAATCGCCAGGAATACGGGTCCGATGATCCTGGGGCAGGGCAGATGGAAAAGTGGAAGGCAGCACTATGTGATAGTAAACCTGCTATGCAGCAATAGTATACACAGACATACGACATTATGGACGCTGCAGGAGGTTGAGAGAGGAGGGAGAGGACGCTGCCCCAAGTGCAGGTACTCAAATGCTCAAAAATAAGAAATGCAGTTACTGCGGGCCGGCTACGATCACCCGATTTTTAAAGCACTGCATTCAACCATAGGCTAGACTGAGGTGCAAATGTTTGGTTTCTGTGACTGTAAAGAATTGAACTTCGGAGCAGGTGTCCAGAAGAAAAGCACTAGCAAAGCCAATAGGTCTGGCTTGTCTGACGTGTGCTGTGAAGTAAATCGATGGGTGTGCTAGTGAAGAGTGCCTGGATGCATGGCTTGGTCTAAGGGTGTCAGTGTTGGAGTAATGTGTACACGTGTGGTCTTATAATAAATAGAAGGTTCTTCCCTTGAAACATCACTCCAATTATTAATACAGTCATCCACGTACTCACAAAGGTATTTCCCTTAGACTCAATGTAGGCCGTTGTGAGGACAACGGTTGTCTGTTTGGTGAATATTAGCCTTCAAATTTCCATGCAACTCTTGTCCCCACGTTTCACCTTATATGCAGGAGTCAGCTGATAGGACTTTCGGGTGTTAAACTGCTACACTGCTATTCGGCAGTGACAAAAAGACTCAGAGGGACGAGCCAGAGGACCATGAGAGGGGAGAGGCAGTGTTCTGTCCTGTTTTTGGAGCTCAGCCGCATTTAATGTGCTTATCTAGTACAGCATTAGGGTTGAGGGACCACCCATCCCAATTTAATTGATTCTCTTGTGCTCAACGAGGATGGGTAGATAACCAAGTGCTATGCACTTGCCTTAGGAACAAGATTTTGCAGTGCTACATGGGTTTGGCACCCCAGTCATGGTTGACTCCACCCTTGATGCTCCTGAGGTTGATAAATGGAGTACGTGTGGTTAATATTGGTGAAACCTTTTTTTTATTTTTAATAGTGGTTAGAAAATGGAAAATTCTGGTATGAAGTGCGATATAAATCACACAATTACTATCAGCCGTTGTGAGGACTTCAGTTGACGATTTGGTGAATTGTAGTTTCTACTACAATTTAACAATCACTTGAGCTCAAAGTTATGCATTTTGTGGGCATCTGTTGCCTGCTTGACAAACTGTAGCCTTGAGTCGGCTGCTACAGAGGCAACATGTAAGGCACGTGCTCACATTCCAAAGTACTGCCCACGAAAAATACTGCTTTCATTGCATGTTATGGATTGGGAACAGAATATAGTTAACACATCATCATGCAGAAAAAAGTGAAAAACAGCAATCAATGTGCAAGCAGCACGGAAACAAAACATGGTCTTAAAACCATCATTAAAAAAAAAAACTGTCCTCAGTGAAGAGGGTTCCACACCATCCTACAAAATGGCTGACACTACAAGAGCGCTTTCACTACGATGCACTTCTTCTGTATTATGGAACAGATTACTCAACCCGATATCCCACTAAAACCTATTTTACAGAGCTGAAGCTCATTCTATCCAAACCTGCCAAAGCTCCCAGTAAATAGGAGGGTCTGTGGGTGCTTGGCAATGGCAACAAATGCAGCAGAGAAAGGTACTTGTTTTGGGAAACAAATAAAAACTCCCAGTACTCATGCACCTACACCCTCTAGACCCCCCTGCCCCCCCACCGTGGGCAAGAATTGCAGCCCAGGACACGAGAATGCATATTTTGAATTGGTGTCGGCCATTTTCATTGTAACTTATTTCAAGAAAATTATTTTTTTAAAAAAGCAGAGGCATTGTCATTTGAAATTTGACTGTCATACAAAAACAGACATTTCTCAAAGATTTACAACAATCATCAATGTATTTCACTCGTTTTGAGTTCATCAGTGAGGTCAACCTCACTAATTTTGAGAGTGGTGAAGTTTAAGAGGTGGCGGACACCAAACAACTGTCACATCTGTGACAGGAATCAAATGCCCAGACAAACAGTGCACTTAAGGTTAAGAAGTTGTACTGAGTAACCTTTATAGTAAGGAAGTTCAAACATTGGGTTCCCTCCATTCTTGAGTGGCTTTAGCGATTCAACTCCAAGGAAAAGGTTTTGTAACAAGAGAAAATCTTACTCCAATGTCTAGATTCAGGACTTGCCCTCTTCCAGCAGCACTGGCAATTCCAGACGAGTACTAGTTTCACGGGGTGAAGACCCCTTTCTTTCACATTCAAAGATTTCTAGGTCTCCCAGTTTCTTACCTCTCTAGGCTCCTTCACCCATTTGGCAACCAATCTTTCTCCCTCTACTTTCCAGCTCAATTGTCTATATCTTTTGCACATTCTCCACACCTTTGGGAACCTTCTTACTGCTGGTTACATCACATTCACCCTTAATTTGAGCTTCTTTAGTTATCCCTCTCCAGCTCCTTGTCTTGACCCAGCTCTCTTGATTAATTTGTCTGGTCCCTCGGGTCTCTCCTTCAGCTCCAAGGGCCTAGTATTTCCAAGATTTCTAGACTACTCCTCCAGTTCCATTCGTCTTGGCCAGTCTCTTGCACTCTACTCCAACCAGCCCCGAAGTTTAGTCACACTGCCAGGGCTTTGGGCTGCCTTCCAGCTCCTCTCTGGTGAAGGGGGCCTAGGTGTGTTAAATGGGATTGGTATGTGTGTCAGGCTCCAACTCTGAGGATAGCTTACAGCCCCGTTGTGGAACTAAGGATTGGCTACTCCCTCTCCTTGAGCGGTCCTTCCCTTGCCTGCCACACCCTAGCCTTGCTTTCAAGCCTAAGGTGCAGGGTTGGTTGGTGGGCCCTCCAGTTTCGATATAGGACTATCTGTTCAGTGGAGGCTTTGCGCAATGTATTGCTGGCTGCCTGTCGAGTTTCCTGTCCCAATTCAGGTAATTCTGTAGATTTATAGGCAAATCCTGAACCAGCGCAAGGGCAGCTGAGGGTGCGGGTGTTGCCAGTTCCTCAGAACCAGCATACCTTCATTCCCTTTAAGGTGCAGGCTTGTCTGTGGTGGAAATGTGACAGTCCTCTACCCTGAAATGGATTCAGTGAGTTGGGCAGGCACTCTTTGCCGTACAGCACTCCTGGGTCCATCATCTGCTAGCTTAGGAAGGAACCTCACCCCTTTGGTCACCACAGTGGAGGTCCCCAGAGCGGGGCAGAAGACTTTGTAACGCAAAGTCACAAAGTAAAGACACGCAAGTCAGGAGACACTTTTCAACAAATGTTACACAACATTTAAATTAGTATCTCATTCCGACTGTTATTAAAAATATATAATTAGACTGGGTGGGTATTATTAATAGTGCATCTTTTTAGGGGTTAATAAAGGCTGACATTGTCAAATGATTTAAACACTGTCCTTATCGCTAGAGAAGAACAAGGTACTTCTTACCTTGCAATGTTCTTTCGACGGGATGTTCCTCCGACGTATTCCTTATCTTTGATAATACGTTTCCAGCTTGCTGGCCTCGGAATTTTTTTTCTGTAGAGGGTGCTGCGCGTCGACGTCCGCCGAGTCGATGTCCCTCGACGGCCAACGTATCAGCGCCGACGTCACCATGCCCATAAATAGCCACGCGCTGCGTCCGTTGCTCAGTTCCGTTTTGTAGCCTAAGAAAAGTCATGCCTGAATTGGTTATTGACCTTGAAGGAGCGTAAGCTGCAACCACAAGGGAAGTATCACTGCGGGGATGATGGGAGGGGCGATAAGGAATACATCGGAGGAACATCCCGTCGAAAGAACGTTACAAGGTAAGAAGTAACTTGTTCTTCGAAGGGATTGTGTCCTCCGACGTATTCCTCATCTTTGATAGACTCCCATAGCAGTGGCATGTAAATGGAGGTGGGAGTGAGAATGTTATGTATCCCTTTAGGGATGGACCGAATGTAATACGGCCTTGCCAAATCTGGTCTCTTGACTAGTGGAGGAATCCAGATTGTAAAATTTTGTGAATGTAATATGCGGACGACTATGTGGCAGCCGCACATGTGTCTCGGACCGGTACCCCTCTTTGGAGAGCCGAAGAGGCTGCGATACCCCTGGTTGAATGAGCCCTGAGATTTTGGGGTGGCTCTTTCCCTGCCAGTTTGTAACATTCCAGAATGGCCAAAATAATACACCTGGAGATGGTTTGTTTTGTTATGGGTAGTCCCAACTTGTGACCTGAGTATCCTACAAACAGTTGGTCTGCTTGCCTGATCCTAGCCATTCTGCTGATGTAAAAGCTGAGATCTCTCCTTGGGTCCACCCTTTGTAGCCTTTCTTCCTCTTTCCCCGGATGGGGAGGAGGGTAGAACAAAGGTAAGGTAATTTTCTGAGTAATATGAAATTCAGAAACCACCTTTGGGAGGAAATTAGGCTACACCTGTGGGACAACTTTGTCCTTGTGGAAAATTGTATGTGGGGGTTTACAGGAGAGAGATCGTAGCTCGCTCACTCTCCTAGCAGATGTTAGTGCTACCAATAGGACAGCAGTTTTAAGCGTGAGAAATCTCAGCGAACAAGAGTGAAGTGGTTCGAATGGAGTGCCCATTAGGAAGTTTAAGACTAAATTTAAGTCCCATAAGGGAACCTGGAATGGTTTTGGAGGATAAACATTAGTTAATCCCTTGAGAAATTGTATCACTAAAGGAAGTTTGAAATACGATGGTTCCTCCGCAGTGCGCTTGAAGATAGAAAGCGCTGCGAGATAGCCTTTTACAGTGCCAACTTGAAGGCCGGAGTTTGCCAAGAAGAGTAGAAACGATAACACCGTTGGTGTACCACATGAAAAAGGGTTGATATTCTCTTCCCTACACCAGCTGCAAAATGTGTTCCAACGGCAGCAGTATAAAGACTTTGTTGCTAGCCTTCTGGCCGAAAGCAACACCTCCATGACGTCATCAGGGAGATCCCAATCCTTGTACCTCACCCTTTCAGAAGCCAAGCGTGAAGGTTGAGGGTTCTGGTGTCTGGATGAAGAACCTGACCTCCCTTCTGCGAGAGAAGATTCTCTTTGAGTGGAAGACGGATTGGAGGACAGATGGACATATCTAGAAGGTCCGGGTACCACGTTCTCCTGGCCCAATCCGGGGCAATTAGGATCATGGTTTTCCAGAATCTTCTCAACCTCCTGATCATTTGAGGAATAACAGGGACTGGTGGGAACGCGTAAAGGAGTGGAAACTCCCAGTCGACTACGAACGCATCTCCTTGAGCTCCTCTCGGGGGAAATTCCCTTGAACAGAACAGATCGCACTTCCTGTTGGTGCTTGTGGCGAACAGATCCACCCGAGGGGTTCCCCAAAGGGCAAAGATCTCTTGAAGGACTTCCTGAGCTAGCTCCCACTCGTGGGAGACTGTGCTCTGCCTGCTCAGAGCGTCCGCTGTCAAGTTCTTCTCTTCGGCTAGGTGGACTGCCGATAGAGATTCCTTCTTGGATTGCCCAAAACCAGAGCTGCATCGCCTCTCTGCCCAGTGGCAGTGATCCTACGCCTCCTCTTTTGTTGAGGTAGTGCATGGCCACCGTGTTGTCCGTCATTATCAGGACATTTCTCCCCTGTACTGATGGCAGGAAAGCTTTCAGCGCTAGTCTGATCGCTCTCAGCTCCAATAGGTTGATGTGTAGTCTGGACTCCGATGGAGACCAACGACCGCTGATGGTCAAGTCGTTGGCATGGGCTCCCCACCCCGTGAGTGAGGCGTCTGTGACTACTGTTATATCCGGCCATGGTTGCCAAAACAGTTCTCCTTTCAAGATGTTCTCTGGATAGGCCCACCATTGAAGGTCGTGGGCTACCTTGTCCGGAATCCGGAGGAGATCTCTCATTCTCCCTGAGAATTGAGACCACTGACTTCTCAGTGCCCACTGAAGAGATCTCATACTCAGGCGAGCCTCTGGCACAAGTAAGATGCAGGATGCCATGAGGCCTAGCAACCTCAAAAAGTCGAAGGCTAGAAGACGTTGGGCATTTTGAAACTTGGTGACCATCTGTAGAATATCTTGAGCCCTCACCTCTGGTGGCGAGGCTTTTCCCAGGGGAGTGTACAGGACCGCTCCAATGAACTGGAGTCTCTGTGATGGTATCATCTGTGACTTCTTTCAATTGAGGGAAAATCCCAGTTTGTGAAGGAAGTGGCAGACATAATCTAACTGGGCCTGGGCTTGTTTCGAAGATACAGCCCTGATCAGCCAATCGTCCAGGTAGGGGTAGACGCGAATCCCTTCCCTCCGTAGACTCGCTGCCACTACCGACATCAGCTTGGTGAAGACCCTCGGGGCGGAGGTCAGCCCAAATGGCAGAACTCGAAATGGATAATGAGAGTCGCCAATTGCGAACCTCAGGTATTTCCTGTGTTTGAGATGGATTGGCACATGGAAATAAGCATCCCGAAGGTCCAGAGATATCAGCCAGTCCTGGAGCTGGAGGGCCTGAAGGATCTGAGAGAGAGGTACCATCTTGAACTTGTCCTTCCTGAGGAACTTGTTCAATTCTCGTAAGTCCAGGATGGGTCTCAGTCCTCTGTCCTTCTTTGGTATGAGAAAGTAGGGGGAGTACCAGCCCTTGTTCCTGTCCGCTACAGGTACCGGTTCTATGGCACCTTTCTCTAGCAGGTCTATAATTTCCTGCAAGAGGAGCGGATCTGGAACTTTTAGTGAGCTGTTCCCCGGTGGATGACTGTGAGGGATGTGTAGAAAGGGTAGGCAGATACCCTGGGCAACTGTCTCCAATGCCCAAGCATCTGACGTTATAGCCTGCCATTCCGTCAGATGGTGAGTTAACCTGCCCCCTACAGCTGTATTGTGTGGAAAGGCCTCAGAGTGGTTTGGGGGCGGCTGATGCAGATGCCGAGGGTAAAGAGGCACCTGCTGCTGCTGCGGCCTTAGTACCTTTGACCCGTCCACCTCGGGTGGATCTCCTTTGACCTCTTTGAGCCGGATGTCCTCTGCCTTTCCCAAATGCGGAATAATAGCGAAAGGACTTTCCTCTCCCAGAGGTTCCTGAGGGGCGAAAAGGAGTTTGGCGGATAGCAGCTCCTAAAGATTTTGCTGCTGCTTTGGAAGTCTGCAACATCCAGACTGTCATCAGCCTTTTTTCCGAATAGTGAAGATCCGTCAAAGGGCATATTCAAAAGTCTGGCCTGTACATTTGGAGCAAAGCCAGACTTTCGCAACCACGCATGCCTGCGGATTGTTGTACATGCCGCCATGGCCCTGCTGATACTGTCAGCGGAATTGATGCCAGTTTGAAGTGATTCGCACATGGCATCTTTGCCATCTTTAATAATGTTAAGGAAGGCTTCCTTTTCCTCTCCTTCTGGTATGCAGTCAGCCGCTGATGAAGCACACTCCCACAGTGTGTGAATGAACCTGGCGAGCGTACAGGCGGAGTTGATGGACTTCAACGCCATACTACAAGCAGAGAAGACTTTCTTCGCCATAGAATCATACCTCTTGTCATCTCCATCCTGTGGGACAGTAGGGTAAGCGGTCCTACTGCTATATGAAGTTGCCGCTTGAACCACCAGGCTCTCTGGAGTCTGTTTTTTTGATAAGTATTCAGGGTCAGCAACCGCTACACTATATTTGGCTGACAATCTTTTATTGACCGCAGGGATAACTTCAGGAGTTTCCCAATTAGATGTAATTTTCCTTTGTAAGGCTGCATGGAAGGGGACCACAGGGTCCTCCTGTGAACCTTTGTCTAATATGTCTGTTAGGTCATCCTGTTGAAAAACAGGCGAAGGCGCAGACCAACCCATAAATTCAATAATTCTTGCCATAAGGGTTCTATAGGGTGTTTCGGCATGTTCCCCTGGGTCTGGTTTAACAAATTCCACTTCTGGCGAAGTGTCCAGCCCACTTGCCTCATGTAGTGACTCCTGTAGGTCCCTCAACCTTCTTTTCTCACAGGTGAAATCCTCTGAAATAGGCAGTGTGGTCCTCTGTAACCCAAATGTTTCCTGGTCAGAATCTTCCCCCTCTTCATAAATTGAAGATAGTCCAGGGTACCTTGACCTCTGAAATGGTGTAAAACCCATCTCTAAGGCAGAAGGAGCCAAACACCATCAGATCTAGAATGGGAATGTTTTCGACGGCGAGGAGACGAATGCCTCGACTCAGCGGAAGAAACCTTCGAGGAGGTTTTGACTGACTTACCTCTCTCGAGCTTCTCCTTGCGCTCCTTCAAGGCTTTCGCCGTCATGGACATGCAGTTCTCACACTCCGAACAATGGTGCTCGGCTCCCAAGCACCACAAGCAGATCCTGTGTGGATCCGTTATCGACATTTTTTTACCGCAGTCTCGACATTTCTTGAAGCCGGATTGCGGCGTCGTCGGTTCCGACGAAGATGCCATCGAGAACGAGTAGGTATTTATTCGAGTAGATATAGGGTTATCCTGACTGAACTGAGCAATGACGTTCCGAGGCCCCACAAAGCGCGGAAAAACGGAACTGAGCTACGGACGCAGCGCATGGCTATTTATGGGCATGATGACGTCGGCGCCGATACAGTGGCCGTCGAGGGACATCCACTCGGCGGACGTCGACGCGCATCGCCCTCTACAGAAAAAAATTCCAAGCCCAGCAAGCTGGAAACGTATTATCAAAGATAAGGAATACGTCGGAGGACACAATCCCTTCGAAATACATGTTCGTGGGGTGAGACTACTTCTGACTTCCGCAAGCACGAGTTCAAAGTAAACAATGTGTCCACTTCAAAGGCTAGTTCCTCTTCAAGATCAGATCTGGAAATGCACAAGTGGAGCAAACAAGGTGAATATCAGCATGGTCTTGAAAGTGCATATCTATTTGCAGGCAGATATAAATAACTTTTATACTGTGCACCAGAAGCAACCCTCTCTTGGAATACAACATGTAAAATGATTATGAACATGCAAAGAAAGAATGTGCTTGGGAGTGCAGAGTGTGCCATGAGGCTGCATATGTACATTGAGCCCCTTCACTCTCTGGGGTGTTCTTCATGCTAGTCGAGGTGTGCTCAGAAATACACGCAGAACAACATATTGGACCAAAGGTAAACGTGGGGTTAATAGTTACAAGAGTGGGCCTATTGGCATCATCTATAAGCAGATGAAAACGATCTCATCTATAAAGCATCAGTCCCTTTGCTATAAGGGTCTATCTACTCAGTCTCCAGTAATAATTTCAGCCTGCAATGGGACAGCATTCATGTGGTCATTGGTTCTCCTTCAGGGTTCCGAAATGGATTCCAGAGGGAGGACATGTGGAGGTTGGGCACTGCTGTTATAGATAAGCCCGTCTCTGTATTGTACGCCACCCGTCATCATGGACATCCTTGGGCAAGACTCCAAATACTCTCCTTATATATTACTCAAGTATGGAAGCAGACTTCTCAAAGATCTACACAGGACAGGGTGCAATCAAATCCAGGTGGATATATACCTGGCAGCTAGCACTTAAAAGAGCAAGGTGGTGTCTTCCTATCTGCTGTCTCCTCCTAGCAAGGAAGATATGGCTGCAGCAGCTGAGCTCTTGCCTTGAAGACACAAAGGATGGACCTCTCTCTGTTAAAGGGTGGCATTCAGCGGCACGCCTCCAGGCTGTTAGGGTCTACTGCACTTGAAGGGCTATACCCAGTGGCACATTTGGGCTTTCTGCTGCCCTTGGCCCAAAAAGTGCAGCCCCCACTACATTTACTCCACCTCTGCCAGACTCTGCACCCTCACCAGGTTCCACCCCTTCACACCCACTTTGTCCCTCATTTTCGCTCCATAACATAAGGACGTCTATTAATTCAAGCCTGTTATCTTCTATGTTATGTTAGTTGAGTTTTTTCAGATCTCTGCTGCCCAAGATTTGGAGAAGGCAGTGTGTTCTACAGTTAAGTGTACTAGAGGTACAGCTAATTGTCTATCATCGGTTAGGTCCAAAAACAATCTTTTAGAGGAAGAGCTACTAACATAAGCTGTCTGACAACTGGACACAAGTGAGAGAAGGTTGAGACAAGGAACTTTGGTGTCAATGCTAATATCTGGTTTCTCTCACAAATTGCCTGCTGTCACTATGAGAACCACCTAGACTGGTCTGTAATATTAATGTAACATAGCTACATTTCTACATCAGGTCTTGTCAAATGGTAAAGGTTACATATGAAATATATGCAAGTGGTACAGGCACATTTTATAAAAATGTTGAAAACATGGAACTCAATCCCCTTTTCATGGTTACTGCTCTGGTGTTAGCAGGGGACAAAACAGAAATAAGGCAAGTTACCTGCTGCAGTCGATGTACCTCCAAATCCCTTGGGCTGGAACACCATTAAAATATGGCAAAATCACAAGTGGAGTTTGTAAAACCTGTCTGGGCATAGACACTTCAGTAGATTAAAGAGAGTTGGAGAAGGCTCTTGGAAACTTTGGCTGTGCATTCACACATTGGAGTAATGGATAAGGAGGACCCTGAACATTCATGTTTGGGAAGCATCAGCATTCCTCATAGCTGCACATTCCAGGCACCTTTTACAACAAATGAAGCGGTACATACTGTTAACATCATTGTTGTTTGTGCAATTGTTCAAAATACCCAACACTCCAAGAGTAAAATTGAGCAATGGATCGGGAGCTCCAGCACAAGATTACCTTAGTGAGTGTGGTTTAGGCTATGGGTCTTGCCAGCTTGTGTTTAAGGTAATTTAAAATGTTAACTCTGTAGTTTGTTGGACTGCAATATACATAGGAACATTTTGAGATGTGTGGGTATAGATATAGATGTCCTGCTGTCTTTCGAAGTACTGTTTCACAGTAAAAGTCCTACCTTGTATTTAAAATATAATCAATGTAAAGATTATTTATAAACATCACAGTTATGCATTGTTTGACATAGTTTGCAGTTGGTTCTCCTCATAGTACTGAGCGTGCAGCAGAATGTCATCAAAGACATTATAAACCCAGCAGGGATGCCATTTGCCTGCTTAGCACTGAGCAGCTTCTGTAAAGATGGCTGAATGGAAATCTTTACGGGACACCTTTACAGCTGTGAAACAGTACATACATTTGGCACACAGTTTTAGTTCTCAACCTTCTGTGGCTTTGGGTATCCTTTCACAGGGTTCTTGATGCACTTGCGCATTCAGATTTACTCTTCGCCATTTTAACTTCTCTATGATCTATTTCATGATTGTACCTTTTGGGTGGCAACAGACCTCTGAAATGTGGGGAAATGAGTGCTTGCTTCTGAACATCATTTTAGTACCACCCGTGGGAACTTTGTGCTTGACTTAAGCATAGGCATGCGGTTAATATTGTAAAATGATGCATCATTTTTAAGCTTTACTTTTTTTGCAACCATTTAAAAAATGCATGTGGTGTATATGAATATAAAAGTGATTGCTTAAACAGTGTATGTGTGATTTGATTAGAAAGAACTCCAAAGATAATGGTAAGTGACACCAATAAAACCAATGAGTTTTTGCCGGTTTTGCATATTAAAGAGCATTTTGGGAAGCTAAGAATGACCAAAGAGCTTTATATGCATCATATATGCCTATGAGAGTTGTATGACTGAATCACTAAATACCTAAAGCACCTTGGGTTTGGTATGCATTTCCTTTTTGTATATAAATAAAATTCACCCTAACAAAGCTTTTGTAAATGTCAAGCACATATACAAGTTTGCCCATCAAAGACTTTCTTTAGCCGTCAGAGTGGAATGACTCCTAACAGCTCAAAATGACTCGCAGTGTTCTGGACCAGCCAGACTCAGAGAAACCAAATTAGCGTTATATAAAAAATAATTACAACCAGTAAATTGAAAATGAACTGCAATGACATGCTGCTCCTCTGGTAATCTGCCACGCTGGGCCTAGTCGGCCATGTTGTAAAAACGTCTATGGCTATACCAGCATTTACAGTGCCAGTGGCAATAACGTGGGACATCCCAAAGATTATTGCTCCAGTTAATAGGATTAAACGAGGCAAGATTTCGACTGTTAGTGGTACATCGTTTGGTAAGGGTTAGGTTTTAATTTTGATAGAATTAGACTGCAAATTGATTGCTGGTGTGACATACCAAAAGAGCACAGAAAACACATTGTATTTTCGAGGGTGTAATCACGATTTGTGTCTTTCCAGAGACTTTGAATGCTTCACCCTAGGTGGATAATAGACGTTTTACAGAATATAATTTCATGTGATGTGTTTTTATAGGTCTAGTTTTAAATTCAGGAGGTTGGACCATTATATAGCTTGCTTGTGCAAAAAAGATCAGACATCCTATTGTCTGGAGGCCTTCGGTACAGCCTGTTCACCTTTACATTGCTAAAACAGCCAGAGTCATTGCAAATGTAAGAGGTACGATCAATTAACCAAAAGCGCAATTTCGATTGATAAATCTGGTACATGACATTGTGCTCCATTTGCTCAAATACCCTTGTGTCTCATCTTTAAAGACTCACTTCAATTTGGCAAAATCTGCTACCCGTGTCAAAAGATGCACAGTACTAAAAGGGCAGCATTTCTCATGGACCATCTTCAATTAAACTGCAGTGCCCATAACTTTCTTAAATATAACGTTGTACGGTATCAGGAAGAGTTTTAAAAGTGCAGTGACAGGCATTTTAAAATCTACAATGAGAACAGTGCGATGCTGAAGAGTGTAGAGGAATGCAATGGGGATAGCAGATTTCTTGATGCACCATTGACAGCTAGTTTGAAGAATGTAAGTTTACATTGTATGTAACGGCAGTTACTTAAACACCAAAATAAAGTTGCCCATTTAACTACACCCTTATTTCATACTTAAATAACTGGAGTACACCTATTGTTTGATGATGTCAGGTTGAGTTCTGGTACATACTGTGACATTCACTGAACAGCGCGCTTAAAATAAAGAAACATTGAAGAGTCGGACAGAAATTGGCCCACTGTCCCCAATCTCGAGTGTTGCAGTTTACGTGGTTGGGGGTTGAAATCGGAGCATTTGAATAAGCATCCTGTTTAGGTCACACCTTGGATCCCAAAGCAGTCCACGGAGTGATCTGCAACCCTGCTTCCCGTGCATTATTTGTGTGGCCCCCCATCTCATTCGTTTGGGCTAGTAGAGGTGGTGCTTGCCATTTGTATAAGAATAGAACTAGTGATATAAAAAGTATTGGTGGGCTTGGCACATTTGGAGGGCGACATGCATGCCAGTCGCTCATTAGCTGCGTTATTTAATCTGTGTGATATTAAAGTGGCATAAAACAGCTGTCTGAAAGTTAATTAGTTAATTGTAGCTATGAAACGGCTCTAGGTGTAATAAAAACTATGTAAGCAAGCGTGGCTTCAGTCTCTTGATTTCAAAGTATTACAGCACTCCAGAACACAGCCCTCAGTTAAAGTACCCAACTTGCCACATTTTGTTTTCTTTTTGCTTTTGCAAAGAAAAGAACAGTAATTAAAACAAGAAAATTGCAGTATATACATAAAATTTGTAATGCAAAAATCTATATATATATCTATCTATATATATATATATATATTTGTGAAAGTGTGTTTGTATGTTCAGGGTTGCCTCCAGCCCCACAACAGTTGGTGGGCTGACGTTTTGGCCCAAGGTCGGCAAACCAGTCTGGGGTGTACTGGCGATAGTGAAATTTGACCAACCCCACGCATTCGCCCTGTGCTATCAGTATAGGCGATTTCAGGAAATTGCAGATTTTGTGATTTTCAAAAATAGGAACGTATGACACAATAGAAAATACACACGGCTATAGCAGACCCCTCAATGTGCATGTCAGCTACAAACCCCTGCAAGGTCTGGTAGTATATGAATAAGTGGAACATGTGGGACTATAACAAAAGCCTAAATTGTTGGCTTTGCCAGTGCTTGTTTTGGTCTAGTAGCGATTGCGTGTGTGTGCGTGTGCGTGCGTGCGCCTGACCCACAGTTTTCAGGCACGCACAACACGTCACAGGCAGCCCTTATCTCATCTGGGCTGGACTGATCGCCTATCAGAGACGGATTCTGAGCTGTACATGCCAGTCACCCTGGTAATGCTATCTTTATTATTTGTGCACAGGCACCCTCAGGGGGCTAGAAACGGTCATTAGAACCAACAGGACTGTAGCATGCCCTGCGCACGACCGCCGTCCACCCGCAGAAGCTGTTAGCACTGTACAAATGGAAACATGTGCAGAAGGTTTACACACATGCTTTTCTATGTTTGGCTGTTTCGTTTTAGCAAATTTGATTTTGTGTGGTGCGCATTTGAAGTGTTTCCTTTCCTTTCCTTTGACAGATGGGCAACACAGTTTGCAATGCAGATGTTACAAGGTGAAGCAGCCAACGCCAGGTTCAACTCAAAACAAGCATGTAAATTCTCCCAAAAATTACGCAAGGAGTGATTCGACTTCAATATGTTGCTAAAATGTCCTCCCTACAGTAGCTGCAGTTGGGAATTGGTGATGGAATGGGAAAATGCAGTGCTCGACTGGGGCAAGCACCCGCTCTCCAGTGTTTAGGAACCACCTAAAAATAACCAAGCCCGTGCGTCTGTCGGCTAGGTTGCTTGTGGAATTAATCATTGGGGCATGTCCCATTTTGATAATGCCATTAGAGGAAGCTATGTTGCTCTTATTTGGAAAGCATACCTAAACATTGTGCAATAGGTGTGTGTACATGAATATCTTTTGGAGGGGCACACACAATTAGTTTGCGACAATTGAGTTAATCCGTTTAGAGCCGAGGTCCAAACACCCTCAAAACACCCTCAAGTTGTGGAAACTATCTGCCACAGACTGTTCAATGCTGTGCGTTTGATAGGTGCAGCGATATGCAACAACTTCACAAACCACAGTCACCATGACAGCTCAAACACAGAAACGGCCCAAAGCGGTCTATATGTGTCATGCTTTGTACACAGTTTACTGTCGGGTGACTATTCTGGCAGATGAAGTGAACAACATGGCCAGTGTGCATTGCATGCTCAGAAGGAATCCACATTTGAATTACTATCACATGTTTAATAAATTGGTCATTCTTATGTTCCGAAAATGCACTTTGTTTTTATGAAAAGTAGCCAGCATCCTAGATTGAGGGCAGCCACATTATTCAACACCTAGTCCCGCCCACAACACTGACAATCCACCGCACCACAAGCGCATTAACCCCACTCCCCCTACCTGCTACCCCCTTTGCGTGTGTGGGGAGGCGAGGGACTTCCCCCCCCCCCCCCAGTAAATGTTGACCATTGCCAGCACTGTGTTTGAGGTCCATGCTGGTTTAGTAGTCGTGTGGGGCGGAGTAGGAGTTGTGTGCAGTACTCATCCCTTAATCCTTGCAGAGCAGTACCGATTTTGTTAGTGGTTTAAACTCTTTAAAAATCAAATGTTATCAAACTGAACTAATAACAAAACGTAAAAGGTAGTGCACACAGCTCATATCATTGAGGTTATTTTACATATATTTAAAAGGTACAAGACAGAAAGGCATAAAGTCTCTTACATTCTGCCAGTTGCTGCTTCTCTTCCAAGTAACCAAAGTTTGTTTGAGTCACTAACAAATAGAACAGAGAAAACGATTAATGAAAACCATCACTTTCAACAAATCTTTATTTTGGAAAAGTCACAGTCGAGAGATGAGAAGCACCTCGCGTTCATGCAAAATGAGGGGCACTTGGGTTGGGGTTTTCACCTCCGGCTCACTCATGGTGAAAGACAGACTTACGCAGCACAACAGGTGGGGCGATATTCGATGGAAGGGGGAATTGCAAGCAAACCCACCCAGCAGCGAAGCTGTCCTCGCCCTGTCATCGCAACCATGAGGCGGCCTAATAGTCTCTGCGGCGAATAAAAGGGTGGCCCAGACAAGCCTCGGTCTAAACCTGGCCTGGGACAGGAAGTCATCCCGGCGAAGGAGACCTTTCGGCCCCTTGCGAAAGTTCCAGGATTAGCGGAATTAATCAGATAAAGAAAACGGATAGTTCTCTGAAATCCCCATTTCAAATCGCAGGTGAGGACCAAGACATGCGCCGCTGATGCCCTCTGCTGGGACCGAATGCCCACTACCGGCCTTCGGGCAGCCGCAGCGTCAAAATCCTTTCAGAAAATGCTTCACGTTTGATATTTTCTATTGTATCAACATAAAAGCATTTCAGAAAATCGCCTCACTCGGATTGATTGTTAACAGGTCACAAATGATCTAAATGTCGGCCTTAAGGGAAGTTAATGTGTGTGTACCTGGGTCTTTCTTGTCGTAGTACTGATAGATGCCAGGATCTTCATCTGCGGAATCAGGAGAGAGATAATTAAATGATGCTCGACTACAACTGAAGAAACAGATTGGGGGCTTGGGGCCTGGTTTTCAGATTGTGGTTTGTGTGTACAATATGAGGGACACTCCAGTTATTGGCACTGTATGCAGTTACAAAGGAACACAAAGCAAAGACGGTGGGCAACTTGCAGATCCGTGAACATTGTCAGGGAAGGGGAAATACAATATACATTCCAGCTTTAAAAAGTTTTCCATTACACTGCTCTCCACCAGGAATTCAGCTCCAATAGGGATACAAGACCCTAATCCCCTGCAGAAACATGCTGACTAAGAAACTAGGCACACACATGCACTGAACCTCTAGGTTAAGCGACAAGCATAAAAAAGACACAGGAGGCCAGCACACTGAGGCAAAGGCTCTTAATTCAACAGCACATTTGACAGTATTGTTCAAGAAACATGCAGGTTTTGGGTTAAAGAAAATGTATAGAAATATATATTAAAAAAGATATGCAGGATTATTAAGGGCTATGGACAGCGCAGACGGTTATGCGCTGTTGCAAACGGAGGCCTATCTAAAGTCATAAGAGGAGCCTTCATGCCTTTTGTGGTGCAGGGTCACCATTTGACCAAGAACGCATAAACCAAGCTCAATAGTTTAGAAAGAGCATGAATGTAATTGCGTCTGTCCTTCCCCAAAAATATATCAGAAAACTAGGGCCTGAACCGCACACCATATGTTCCATGTCCACACTAGGCTACCACCCATTACCTACACTAACGTCAACCTCTAAAGCCAACCAAATTACCTTTAAAGGGGCCAGCCCTCTGCCTCTAATGAATTAGGATATGGATAGAGTTGTATTCTGTGTCAAGACCGGAGGCGAGCATTATGCTTCATCTTCACATTTATTGCTGTCTCCAGCAGTTTCAACAAAACAAAAAGCTATAACTTCCCAGATGGGAAAACGCATTTTGTTTTCTTTTTCATTTCTTAAGAAAACTACATTTCCCTTAGGTCCAGTCTTTCTGTAGTCCATCATGCCTTGTGCACGTGATCATAGTCCTTTTTGTTCCTCTCATCTCACTCTTCTTTCCTACTCTCCAACCAGATAAGTCACATATTTATATAGCTGTGTAGCGCAGCACCTATAAATGTACTTTACTTGGCATAGAGCATACAGCGCCATAAGTAAATATAGCGCACACGTTACTTTATAGCATATACATATATGGATGGATTTATTTGTGTGATTTTTAGATAAGCCATATCAGTAGTCCAGAGTCAGCGGTATGCTAGGAAATCTGCCGAACTCCACAGGGGACACTTGACTCCAGACACCTCCATCAGGAGGGCGGAGTGTGCTGAAGTGGCTTCCAACCTCAGGGAGGCAGGGCAGCGCCTCCCGATTCGGCTAACACACATTGACAGCGTGAGCCGAGGAGCAAGGGCCTCCACCCTTGGGAGGGAGGAGTTTTTCTCCCAAGAAGAAGCAGTACGCGAGTATGTACGTGTTTGAGATAACACGGGGGAAGTGAATTAGCGCAACAGAGCTCTCAATTACCTCTTCTGAAGAAGGGAGAGGTCGCATAATGAACAAGTGCTTTACCCGAACGTATGTTTACCGGCGATCTGAACGCTCCATTAATTAGCAGCAGGACAAGTGCTGCAGGCCACAAAAGCTCGAAGAGCACATTCTGAAGCCTGCTCAGCAGGACAAAACTGGGGCAACCACGCCATAAAACACAGTGAGTGAATGGACGTGCCACAACACCTGAATAAGGTAGATAAGGCACAATATCAGCACATACAATGGCAGAATCGGAATGGAGTGAGGAGGAGCAGGCTGAAGACCTGGCCTATAGCTTTAGAGAAGTGCTGGGAAACTCACTGATGGAGGCAGTGGCACAGGGGGTCAGGTCCCTGCAAGAGAGACTGGTGACCATCGAAACATTAAGCTAGGAGAAAAAAGGCACCAATAATAAAGAGAGCACGTCCGCAAGGGTCACGTCAGAGGCCCCTGTGGGATGTATTGACCCACTTCCTTGTTCTATGCGGCATCACTCCGATAGTTATGGCGCAAGAAACAGCAACAATGGCAGCAAAACTTTTGTGCGCACCAAAAACCTAAAAAAACCGCATCCTGCAACACACAAAAAGATGGATGCACAACTTGCCACCCATGGTGCATATGTGGTGGGATAGAGCACACACTACAGAAAATGTGCCAGTGGGCTCCATGACCAGCAAACAGAGTGCAGAAAGAGAAGCAGCGCTTTGAAAATTAAACTCCAAAATGTGCCTATAAAGGACATTTGCTTTGTTGCTAAAGATTCCACAATGCCTATAACACAACACTTCTCAACATGCAAAATCTTGCTTGGCACTAAAAGTCATGTATCTAATGAAGCATGGCGAATATATAAAGTCCTAAAGTATAAAGAGCAAAACATTCCCTCAGACAAACTGGATTGTCTGTAAACTGACAGCCCCTGTCAAGTTTGCAGTACACCTGTGGATGACAGCTGTCAGATGAGCTACCGATGAAACTTAAAAGCATCTAAACTAAAAGTCTGCCAGATTAGCAAACATAAAAGGAGTGTTGCTAAAAGGAATACAGATCTTAGTTGTGTTTGTGATGCCACAGATTTAAAGCTAAAAAATGAACGTACTTATGTGATTTGATGCAACAAATTTGGTTTCTGCTGGATTTTTAATTAAGAATAAATTAGCCTGGCTGAGCTGCAACCCTTTGGAAGTGGAAAAACAGGTTTCTTCCAAGGGGAGGGGAAATCCTTTCAGCAGAAACTCACTGGTAGATGATAATTGTGGGTTAGCCCAGACCTTTGTCTACAGAAAGAGAATGAACAATAGCAGAGCCTTAAACCCAGGTAACAGAGGTGTGAAAGGGGTCGTACACTGCTCCTGGAAGGAACTTCCAAGGGAGGGGGCTGATCGTGGACTGCAGGGAGAGACAAAGGGGCAGGATCATTTGATGTTAAGCATGAACAATGAACCATTTTTAAAGACTCATAACTTGTGATTCAAAGTGGTGAAAAATATACAAAGGACAGATCTGTTAATCTAATTTTTGGCTGCACGTTTTTAGAGGCAGCAGAACTGTGTAACATGTTCTGAGCAGGAATGGCAACAAATGTGGTTTTATGTGAACTGTATTAATCCTAAAATTGTGAAACTTTACACACACATCCCTATGGTAAACACACATTTGTGGAAAGTTGCAGAAAGTTTGGACAATGTGTTCATGGCAAAAAGGACAACATTCTGTAGAAAGGTGAAGCAAGATCCCACAGCTGCGGGATTTTGAGGAACAGCTATTACATAAAATATGGAATCTTTGTGTGTGATTTGTGTGGAGACAACCAATGTAGAAATATGTATTTAGGATGAAATCCGATTTTGAGACCAGTGGCTAAAGGGAGGTTTCTAAGGACTGTAAAGCAAACCATAACAGGTGACATTATCCGGCCTCGATCCAATCACTCAGAGGCAAGGCGGAGATGAGGATTTGATCCAATCCCAGCTCACAGGGGCAAGCTTAGTTAAGGCGGCCCATACACCCATTTTGTGATGTCATTTGAAAGGATAAATAGAGACAGCTGACAACACATAGGGACTCACTGATCCACTCACTTTCCTGATTCCGGCGAAGCACTCTGATCCAGCATTCTACATCCAGCTTTAACATCCTTCCAGATCCAGATGCCAAGACTCTTGCCAGCAGTAGAGAACTATTTACTTACAGCAAGGCCTAACTTCTCAAACTTATTCTCACAACCCAGTGAAGCACTGTGGTTTGAGAAGGCCTTTTGAACTAGTATCCTGAAATTCTCTGGCTTGCTACCACAAGGCCTGCCTGAGGAACTTGCTATCCAGCTGATTTAAAATACTCACAAACAAGGAGGACAGATCCTGTGCAAATCCAGTGAACAGCCTAGCTGATCCAGTCCTGCGGCGTCTGATGTGCCATCCTTCCTTGACAGATCCAATCCATGACCAGATCTGACGGTCCAATTTAATAACTTATTCTGTGAGTATTAATAGGAAGAACTGTGACCCATAATATATCTGCATTGTATGATCCCAATCTCAAACCCATCCCATCTTTAATTCAGAACCATAGTATTGCTAGAACTATCTTTGCGCTGACTCTTTTCTCATCTGTGTTATTAAACCCTAACTTCTTATTGATTTGATTAAGAAAAGTAAATTCCAGGAAGAAGTAGAGTATCCACAACGGGCGGGTTACGCTGATCACGTGACTAAGATCCATCTGTTGCATTCGCTTTTTCATAGTCATAATCTAGTGTAATCAAACCATCTGTCATTTTCAAAAGTGCATTTCAGTTTTCCATTCTCGCGCATATTCTTCAAAAAGGACACTTAATAAAACCTCTATAACTCCCTTGGTTTGTATGATAGAAGCAAAATTTCAACTCCTACTTGTACCTAACATCCTTAGTTATCCATAGAACCCATAACAGTGCGATTCACCCGTTATAGCGAATATTGCATAAGGAAAAGTTTGCCGCGATTTGACATTCTGAGAAATTTTACACATGTGATGTAACTTTAAATTATTTCCCACTTGGACTTTGAGATTTCAAATGTTTTCTTTTGACTAAATCATGGTTTGTGATTGTGTGCAACTGTTCAAAGCGGCTCCCATAGGAATTTACAATAATTTAAGTATTTTTGACCACATTTGGTGTTTTTCCTCAGTGAATTCCAAAGACAATTTCAAAGCCATACTGACAGCTGAAAAGTCAATTGCGTTTTTCTCTTGTGTTTGAAGGGGGAAGGTGGGAGTGATATTCTGTTTGATTTGTGCTATTCCTGAATACCTGCTCCCTCCTCACATCTATTAAATTGCCTATTGGTGGGTTGAGGGGTGTTGCAGGGGGAACTCCTAAACATAGTGCCATCTGTTCCAAACCAACACAAAAGTTATTTTCTATGCTGCATTTGTTTTATGCTCATTCCTTGATTCCTAGTGTATTAAATATACTATTCAGTGTTCTGTCACCCCATTGGTGATTGTTGGTTACCTATTAAAATATATTGTGATTTAGATTCTAAAATACACAAATATTTACCTTTGCAAACTAGCCTGATTCCTGGCTCAGTGTGACCAGGGAGGAGGAGGGGGTCTCAGGAGAAGGGTGTGATACAAGTGGTATATCGTTCAGAATATTAAACTTCTAGATAAAAATAAATAAGGGTTTAATTTGCGCACTACATACTGGGCGTGACTTGGGTGTGTGCCGGATTGAAATCACTTACACCCCTCAGGGGTGTAACGAGACCCGGATGAGAGAGAGCTCTTCTGACCCCTCGGGTCAACCAGACAGGGCAGATGATGAGGCCCCAGAGGCTACCAACGCATTTATGAAACTAAGGGATGCTTTTAATGCGCAAGTTGGGAGTGCCAAGCCTCACCACCCCCTACCCAGGGGAGGAAAATATGGGAAATGAGGGACCGGACTCGGAAGAAGAGCCCACAGAGACCCCACAATGCTTGCAACAAGAGGACAATAGAGTCGAGGAGGACAAGGCACAGCCCCCTCCTAAAAAAAAGGCTAAGGAAACTTAATATCGTCAGACTGGCTTCCTTCTCCATGAGTCACAAAGTATATGACTCAGAGGCTGCTCAAAGCGCTCGTCAGAGAAGCGAGGCAGTGCATGCGGGCCGAATGTCCGAAGCCAGAGCTGCCCATTAAAGTGGCAGAAGCGCCAGAACTGCGCCCAAAAATGCTGGCATTCATGTCAAAAGCCTCCAGAGATCCTAGGAAGGGTATATACAGGTCTTGGAAAAGTTGCCAGGAGAAGGTCCTCGACATCGCAGGCCCCCTGGACAAGATCATGGACCTGGCACAGCGGTCCTGGGAGACCAGGTTAGAGGTGGACCCAGACATAGTGGCTAATAGATATCTAGACAAGAGAGTAGTGTTCCTAAGGACAAGAGCGAGAGTAGTGGGTCTCCTAGCAGCTTCGATTCAGGAAATATTTCTAGCGCCCCTACATTATCGAGCCCTGCAATGACTAAAAACTAGACATCTACAGCAGGGGCTTGAGCACCACCAAGCAGTACCCCTCGATGAAGAATCCAAGACAGAACTGGAATGGTGGTTACAGAATATGGATGACTGGAACAGGAAGGCCATATTTGGAGACCGAACCGATCTGGTGATAGAGTCAGGCGCCAGCAGAGCAGGCTGGGGAGCCCGCTGCAGGGAACTAGAAACAGGGGGAAAATGCAGTGCAGAAGAGCTCAAGATGCACATCAACTGTCTGCAGCTGCTAACCGGGTCATTCGCAATCAAAGCCTTCACGAAGGGCAGAGTGAACTTGTGTACCCTGCTGAAGATGGACAATATATCAGCAGTCAGATACATCAATCACTTAGGAGGGACGAAATCCAGATTGCTGTCAGAGCTAGCCAATGACTTTTGGCACTTCTGCCTCGAATTAGTGACCTCGGTGGTAGCGGAATATCTTCCGGGCTCGCTCAATGTAGTAGCAGACTGGAATTCCAGACACTTATCAGACTCCAGTGACTAGATGCTGGACAAGAGTATTTTCCAACAGATAGAGAAGTTATGTGGACCGGTCCACACGGACCTGTTTGCGTCCAGGTTTAAACGCTCAGAAGAGCAGGTATTTCAGTTGGAGATTAGATCCAACAGCGGCAGGAGTAGGTGCTTTCCTTCAAGAATGGAGGGGAGTCATGCACTACGCGTTCCCACCATTCATAATGAAAGTTCGCAGAGATGAAGCGAGGATGATAGTAGTGGCTCCAATATGGAAGTTGCAAGTATGGTTCCCGACGATGATGGAATTGGTAACCGATTATCCAAGAGTACTTCCTCCAGGAGACAGCCTTCTCACGGACCCAGCTGAGTAATTTCATCCTCAGAGTGAAAGGGAGATGCTGGGACCTCCCAGGCATTTCGACACAAGCTGCTCGCCTCATCGTAGAATCGTGGGCACCATCCACGAGATGGAGCTGCGAACACAGCTTGGAGCAGATGGTCTCGATGGTGCCAAGGGATAAATGTTCATCCAATTTTGGCCCGTTAATAGAGATCTTGAATTTCCTAGCAGAGCTGCTGCACGGTGGGAAGGCGTACAGGATGATAGGAGTGTACAAATCCGCCATATCAGCAGGACATCTGCCTGTTGAGGGCATGCCCGTAGCAGAGAACGCAGCGGTCATTTGACTCCTTAGTAGGATTTAGGAGGCCACCAGAGCTAAGATAGGACGTCCTATGGGACGTAACGATAGTGCTAAACTACTTGCTGGCTGGCCAGGAAACAGATACCTATCATTGAAACAACTGTCAGGGAAGCTAGCAATTCTTTTATGCCTAGTTTCCTGTAGGAGAGTAGCGGATGTCAGAGCGCTGGAGGTGAACAGAAAGGCATATGAACCAGAAGGAGTTACTTCAATAGTTTACCCTTACCTACACGATCACCCCAAGTGGTGCGTAGCAGCCTGCATAAGGGAATACGAGCATAGGACAGCGGAGATGAGACCAATGGGGACAACGCAATTGCTTATAGCGTGCAGGAAACCTCATAAAGCAGTCGCAACAGGCATCATAGCGAGATGGGTGCGCAAGTTGATACAGCTGCCAGGGGTAGACATGTCTAGGTTTGGAGCACATTCTGTGAGGGGCGCGATGGCTTCAAAAGCGCTAGCCCAAAGTTGCAAGATATTCTGCAAGTGGCCGACTGGGCCAACAATACTACGTTTAGAACATTCTATTTCAAGCGCAGGGAGTCTTGATTCTATTAAAGACAAGGAGACGAGCATTACTTTCCCGCCCTAGATACACAGGAGGGTTGATGACAATGCCTATGATTATGTTTATGATGGATTTTCTCCCGGAATAGGGTTGTTTATCCTCCTCCCTAACATGCTCTTTATGTTTTTCGGTAGGAGATAACCAGAAGAACAACTGAGTCAGGATAGCGAGAGCACAGGCTGATTGAGCAGTGAAGCCCGTCAGGCATATAAGGAGACCAAGAAGAGCAGTGCAGATGGGAGAGAAAGACATCCTTGAATGCCCGCCTGATAGAACCACAGCACACTGCCCCAAAACGAAGATACACCGGAGGGAAAGCAGGCTGTACAAAACGAGCTATGCAGGACCTGAAACCTCGCCACGCCACGAAGAGGAATATATTTGCAACAATCCAGAAGCAATCCAAGAAAATGCCCAGACAAGATGGCCGCCCTACCTAACAAAGGACCCGGGTAGAACGAACTCCGCGAGGGTGAAGAGGCAAAGCTCCACACCGACAACAGGGAGAAATGAGGTTGGGAAGTGCCCAGCAGGGAAATCAGATGGGCACCGAATAAAGTGCACGCTGGAAGAAAGGTGCGCCGGTCCCAGCCACACGTAGTGTGAAGACCGGAGCGCACACCCGTTAATACGCGATCACGGGCTACGACGGCACCGACAGACAACAGGGAGCACCCGAAACTGCAGGTGACGGAGCACATGAGAGCGGGCCCCTCTGGCGAGGGGAGACTGCATTGCCCGCACGGTGCCATCCGCTACACAGAGACCGCCAAGAGCGGAATTAAAGTCAGCTGGACCCAATAAGGCAGCTGTAACACCCGCAACACTGCGCTTGGGGACTGGCCACGAATACTGATGAGGATACGTCCGGAGCCTAAATGGTTGGGCTACAGGGGCGAACCAAACAGAACGGGACCCACTGAACAAATCGGGCCCTGTAGAACGCACGGTGCGAAGCGAGAGAGGGAAGAAATACGCAGCAGCGCACAACGGCAGCTCCACTTGGCACAGCGCCAAAGGCAAACATTTGTGGAGGCACAGGACAACAGTGTGCGAGTCCTGAAGACCGGCAGAGGTGGCCCCAAGCAGGACATTTATAACATAATAACTAGACTGTGACACAAAGTACAAAAACAAGTGATTGGCAGAGGGGAACCATCTAGAAGAAGCATGGAACGTAGGACCAAACAGACAAGACACAGCTAGTGCCTCATACAGGATGAAGAATGCAGCCGGAGCACATGGGACAGGACACCATAGAATAACAGAGGGGCCTGAAGCCGGCACATCCACATGAGGAAGTCGCACAGGAAAACTCCCGGTACACACACGGAAGTACCACTGACACAAGCAGGGAGATCCACGCCCCCCACGGAGAAAGAAGGGGCATGGGTCGAGCTTGGACCCAGAAAGCACTGCCATCGCACAGAGACCTGTAGCAGCGAAAAATGACCACTTGAGAATTCTACACCTAATTAGAAGCACCCTGCCCCCGGCCAACATAGAGGACAGCTCCCAAACGGAAGCCAGCAGTGGCCGGGTGGGTATGTGCACACGTACAGGATATTCTGCAGTGGCATCTAAGCTGCCTAAGACAAAGGGGAAGCAAACCACAAGAGAGGAATTCACAAGAACACCACAAATAACTGAGGGAGCCAGAAATAAAGAGGAGCTCGCCGATGGATACATCACCAGCACTGAGCGATCAGCAGATTCTAGAGGCTATTGCAGACTTGAAAGTGGCATGGGAAACGAAACTGGGAGGCAGCCACGACCACACTCGAAGAGTCGCTAGAGTTCAAAATTGACGCAGTGCAAGTGGCATAAACTTACTGAGACAAGATGTAAGGGCAATAGCAGAACGCACAGGCGAACTAGAGAAAGAAGTGAAATCGAACACAGCCGTCTGCGTGTCGCACGCCTCGGAGATCCACGCTTTGCGGCAACAATTGAGTAACCTGGAAAATAGAGCTGCGGAGGCTGAAGGACGTGCACGAAGGAAAAATATACACATTTTGGGACTCCCGGAGGGAAGGAAGCATCGAACCGCACTGATTATATCGAGACTATGTTACTGCAAGAAATAGGAGGGGCACTCTCCCAAGGTTTTGCGGTGGAGAGAGCACACAGAACCCTAGTAAGGAGGCCCCCGCCGGGAGCCCCCGCAAGGCCGATCATCGGCAAGATATTAAATTTAACGGGACAGGGAAAGGATCCTGGAATACTTCCACAAAGGAGGAACAATACAAAGGGCGCCCACGTCTATCACGGCATACCCAGACAACACACTCCAGATGCAAAGACAGCGACTAATC
The DNA here is from genome assembly GCF_040938575.1 of Ambystoma mexicanum. Classification (NCBI taxonomy): domain Eukaryota; kingdom Metazoa; phylum Chordata; class Amphibia; order Caudata; family Ambystomatidae; genus Ambystoma; species Ambystoma mexicanum. The sequence goes on along the minus strand of NC_090928.1, from coordinate 638,634,291 downwards.
TTTGGAACTGTGAAGAGGAGATTGCGTGACATGTCACAAATACATGCTGATGTACCCGGCGAAGTTGAAGGTGTTCCACAGAAATAGAGCAATATTTCTAGAGACCCTGGAAGATGCGACAGAGTGGCTGGACACACAGAACTGTCCGGCGGGAACAGTTGATCAGAAGGAGAGCGGCATGGATATGTGAGGCATTGGTTCCAGATGCAAATGTGCTGTATAAACTATGAGATTAGGACTTGACTATAGACCTGTGATGCAGGAGTAGGGCGGGCAGAACATGATGTGGCACAGAGGCAGGAGATACAGAGGACTCGCACTCATACCCGATTAGATAAGGTAGTTGGGTTACCGGTGGTGCGGTAAACCCCTGCTGGGCTCCTAGTACCGGCGAAGCCAGGCTAGGACCAAATGTGGGGTCGCCTGAGATCCAGGGATGGAGCTGGGCAACAGTTGGGGTTGGATTGGTTGGGGGGGTGCGAGGGGAGTTGGGTAATTTGCAGTGGAAATTGTTGGGGAACAAGCTTACACCCATGCACTACTGCGCATGATACATAAGACAAGAGGAGACAGGGGTGGGACTGGGTACGGCTGGAAAATGGGAGACCTTAAGATAGTGACCTGCACTGTCAGGGGGCTTATAGTTATTTGAAGAGGACTAAGATTATGCTGTATCTGAGAAGACAAAAAGAGATATTGCCCTACTACAGGAAACCCACCTCACAATGGACAAACAGGAGGTGATACGGAAGAAATTGAAAGGGACCATCATAGGGGCAACATATTCGGCTTATGCCAGGGGGGGTAATCACTTGGATTGCACCCCACGTACCTTTTCAGTTAACACAATCCACGGTGTAATCAGACGGGAGGATGGTGGCGATAAGAGGATTGATAGAAAGTAAAGAAGTGTGTATTATTAACAAATATGCCCCAACCAAGATACTGTAGCCTATTTTAAGACCTTGTATAGCAAAGTTAGCCCGTACCTGGGAGGCACGGTCATTTGGGGAGGTGATTTGAACTGCACGATAGACCCAGGGCTAGATGGATCAGATGGGAAACTGGCCAAACCCACTCCCGCCGCTAGAACCTTGAGGACCCTGCTGGCAGAACATCAGCCTGAAGACATATGGAGGCAGCACCACCCATACGAGAGACATTATTCGCACTATTCGGCCCCACAAAACTTGTACACATGGTTAGATTACATGTTTGTTGCTTCGGAGATGGCTGGGGATAGTGCAGTCGGAATACAAAGCGAGGGTCCTCTCGAACCACTCACCACTGATCTTAATATGGCAATACCTGCCCCCTAGAGCAAAGGTCCCCACTTGGCGGCTCAAGGCAGAGGCATTGAAAGATACAGCATTCAGAGAGGACCTGAGGGAAGAGATTGTAGAATACTTCGAAAAAAACACTGTAAGCGTAGAATCGGCAGGCACTCTATGGGAGGCATTTAAGGTGCTGGTGTGGCGATCAGCCATATCTAAATCTAGAGGGCTCCAAGGAGGCATAATCCGGGAACTACAGAATGTCGAGCACGACATTGAAGTAATTATGAGTAAGGGAAACAGCTCCCCAGGGGACGCTAAAGCCATGAGCAAATTACAGCAAGAGTGTGGGGAGCACTGGGAGAGACTATGCAACTTAAACTATAAAAAATATACGGAAAGGCAACATGCGGGCGGATACAAGCCGGGGAGGCTGCTGGCATGGCTATTCAAGAACGTGACACTCAGACCAGCCATCAGAGTGATAAAAGGGGAGAATGGTCAAATACTAGATACCCAGGAGGGAGTGAATGATGGGTTCCTCAAATTCTACCAACAATTGCATGGAGACGTAGAAGGGGAGACTGGGACGAGATAGTGGAAACATTAGAAGATATAGGCTTACCTAAACTGAGTGCAGAAGAGAGAGGAAACTTAGATGCCCCGCTAACACTGGAGGAACTGGAAGCAGTGGTCAACCAATTACCCACTAGCAAGGCCCCGGGAGCTGACGGACTCCCCATTGAGTTTTACAAAACATACAAGACAGAAGTGCTCCCCCCACTACTGGTCATGCTGAACGAGGCGCTAGAGACAGGTAGACTACCGGAATCCCTGAGAGAAGCAATCATTATCCCACTTCCCAAGCCTAACAAGCCTAGCACGGAATATGGGTCCTATAGATCGCTATCCATGCTAAAACAGGATAGCAAGATTCTCACGGCTGTACTGGCAAACAGATTGAGGCAGGTCATAGGCAAACTCATACATCCAGACCAGAATGGATACGTGCCACATAGAAGCATATCCGACAATCTCAGAAGTCTCCACCGAGTTATAGAACAAACAGAGGGGGATACGCTATAAGCAGCAATTGTCTCACTAGATTTGGTGAAGGCCTTTGACTCAGTCAGATGGCTCTGGCTGATGGCTGTCCTGAAAGGATATGGGATAGGGCCTGGGTATCTAAAATGGGTTAAGCTGCTGTACAGCTCGCCACTTGCCAGAGTTAAGATGATTATTTCGGACAAGTGGCAGCACAGTAGGGGCACCAGACAGGGCTTCCCATGGTCCCCGATGCTATACATCCTTGCATTAAAACCCCTGGTGATATATCTAAGACAACAATATGAAGAGGTAGGAATCTACACAAAGGGAGGACTGCATCTAATATCATTGTATGCCGATGATATACTGCTATATCTACGATATCCAGAGGAAAACCTGCAATACATCCTAGAAGTAATGGAGCAATTTGCGTCACTCTCCGGCATTGCAGTTAACCCTAAGAAGTCGAGCTTCTTCCCCCTGGGTAGATATAAAGGGATCCCGCAGGAGAACGTACCAGTATTGCAGATACCATGGGAGATCAGAACCTTCAGATACACCTGGGTATTGATATCTACCATGAGGTGGAAGAAGAACACAGAGGGCGGTGGCAAACGTGGAGAAAAGTAGGATATTCTGGGAGAAGCTCCCCTTGGCCATGGTAGGGAGGGTAGCGTTGCTGAAGATGGCTCTATTGCCCAGGCCATGGAGAATCCGACCCCGTGCTCCCCGCAGTTGCCGCTAGTAGCATTGGTGGGAGTGGATGAGCAACTAAGGAAGACTATTCGTAAGCACTGGCAACCGGTGGGAATTGTAACATTGGGAGACCTATAGCAAGAGGGGAAGATAAAGGAATATAAGGAACTAGCAGACGAAACAGGGTTCCACCGAGGGCAATATATTGCCTACACCAGAGTGGTACGCGGGTGACAGAATCATGGCCCGGAACGGTGCTTCAGAATCAATCCGACGAGGCAATAGAAACAATCTACGATATTTCAGAAGGGGGGCACGAGGTCTCCAGAATTTACAAACTCTATGTCTAGGGTGGGAAAGGAGGTGACCCAGCTGAGAAGGGATTGGGAGGAGGATCGCCAGATTGAAGTGCACAGAAACACAAACATGCCCCAAATGCGGGTAAAGTGAATGCTGGGAAGGTACACATGTTTTGGGCATGCCCGGAAATTGGGAAATTCTGGGGAGAAGTCACCCGACTAACAGAAAAAGGAATCCGCCTAGATGTGCAATCTGTATGGGCATGTATGTTGGGGGGGCTTTACAAGACCTTGCAACCTGAGACACGTGAGCAAACTTAAGGACCTGGCGTACATACTGCCCAAGCGAAGAATAGCCATGGGGTGGAAGGCATGCCACAGACCCAAAATAAAAGTGTGGTGGCATGATCTTCAGAGATGGGCAGAGGCGGAACGGCGGTATGGTATGAGGCAGCTAACAGAGGTGAAGAGGGGGAAACAGAAACCTTGATGGCCTGGAGACACTTAGTAGCTACACTGTATGAGTCTACCCAAGCTAGTTCAAGCGAACAAGACTCCTCTCGAGATACTGAGGAGGAGGAACCTCTAGAAGAAACGAGGGCGGAGAGTGAGGGAGAGTAATCTCTAGTTAAGGGGGGGTATAGGGAGAACCGTGGTCACCTTATGATAATGCGTCTGATGATTGATCTATTACATGCACTGTTGGGTTTTTGTTGATTTGTTATAAAAATAATAAAAATTGTTTACAAAAAAAAAACAGGAAACACTATGATCATGTGCACAAGGCATGATGGACTACAGATAGACTGGACCTAAGGGAAATGTAGTTTCTTAAGGAATGAAAAATAAAAGATGTGTTTCCCATCTGGGAAGTTAAAACGTTTTGCTTTGTTGAAACTGCTGGGACAGGAATAAATGTGAAGATGAAGATGAAGCATAATGCTCGCCTCCATGTCTTTAATAGAATCAAGACTCCCTTTAGCGAGGTAATCTTCAGTAGCTAGGAAGGATGCCCATCTAGTGTACCCCAACCCCATTTCAATTAGAAAATATTCTATGATTGACAGTCATGCAGATTTGTTTAATATTCCAAAGAAGCAAATAGAACCACAAAGCATAAAGTTAGCGACCCAGATTGTGTATAAATGCACAGCGTTTTTGCGATTGCAGCTCACAGCCCTAAGTATGTGAACCCTGACAAAACCCATTGACATTATTACTCCAGACAGACTATTTTGTAAATATGACCATGGCCCTCAACTATTACTATCCATCTCAATGATGCCTAGCTCACTGACCTTGGATAATTTGCATTGTGCAGATTCTGAACTGAAGGTGACTGACAGGGGTCTGCGGCAGGCTGAGAACCCACACACCTACCTCTCCAACTGCTGCCAGGTTTGGGGGGGGGGGGGTGAAGCCTACGCTTGATAGGTAGAATCTGATGTTGGCTTTTTCTGCAAACAGTGAAATGGTTTTGTTTTTCTGGGACTTTATTTTTTTAAAACAATTTTTACCTGCATCTCTTTGATGGGGGTAAAAGCTGGATGAGTATTTGGAAAGTCTTCAACCTCAAGACCCAAAAGAATGTATCCATCTTCCGCAGCATTCCCTGGGCATATTTCATTAGGAAACTACCATCACACCCATAATCTGGTGACTTGTTATTCAGGCAAAATTTGAAATACAGCATGAATAATAATGCACGCCTTACTAGTAGAAAAGTGTGCAACAAATGGAACAAAAAGGGTGTATTTCGAGGATTAGATGGTAGACTTTGTTGTAGTTGGTCGTAGGGAGCACATGCACTTGGTGCTCAAACCTGGTTTTTGTCTGATGAGTGAGAGTAAAGGGGGAGCCCTCAGGGCCTATACAATGGTGCATTCGACGAAGTCTTGACTATTACATGGGTTACTCTAATTGTCATTTGTAGAATGCAAAGCTGCCACTAGTGTTGCCTCGGTTGCTGAATTGTCTGTGCGCATTGTTGGTCAGAGCCTGGGTCAGTAGGCAGAACGGTGTGTAAGCGAAATGTTGAATAAGTTAGTTGTTGCATGTGAGGGACAGAGATATACTCTGATTGTAGTCGTGTGCAGCTGTCATTGTGTGGATGGACCTCCAATTGCCTTAACCCAAAGGAGGCCCACTTCTTAAGAAGCAAGTGCACATTTGTCTTTAAAGCAAGTTTATTGTACAAACAGCCGGGAGGAGCTAGCTGAGGCCGTGGATTCAAACTAACTCGAGTCTCCTTGAACCACACAAGTTTACACATACATTTTGCAACAGTTAAAACACTCCCACATATTTTATTACAACATCCCCCCCACACATGATTGGCCAAACATATACAAAGAAATGTAAACTCTGTTAATTTCCAAACTCTCATTGAACACATGTATTTAACTACCATCCCCTTTCAACATGTTCTTTGCATCAGCTCATAGAGCACACCCTTTTTGGGATCTTTCCGTGGAAGGCCATGACATCGGCCCATAGTTACACATTCACACAACAACCATAATTCATTACAAGTTCCAACTGGCTGGGGATCTCTAAACCCGAACACATTATGCACATGCTCCACTTCAACAATATGAGGGCGGGGGGGTAGGGGGGGAGACAAACAAGATCCCTTTGAACTGACAATAAATATCTTATCCGCCCAGACTTGCTGGCGTCCTTATTTCACACTAATCTATATGACTACCAATTCAGCACACATGGCCTCTGGGCACATCCTGAGAACCAAATCGAAACCCATAAACCATTTGACAACTCTGCCCTTGAGCATTCCTTGCACCGGGATTATTACTCTGTCCCAAACTGACTACCAGATGGACAATGAATAACAGTCTCCCATGTACCAAAAAAGATTGCATCTCCTCTCCACAATAGTATAAAATCGCAAAAAACGGAGCCTGGCCATAGCGGACCATCTGATATTGCAGCTGCCGACTGACTTTCCTCATCCTTCAACCTTGCTCAACCAGTTTTCCCAATCAGACAGTTTATCTCACCACCCCAGGCATCTGGGCCTGCACAATCCCTAGCCATGAGAGGACTTGCAGCATATAGAATTGTGTATTCACCATACACCCCATGTACTCCAAGCACATGTCCCTAAAGACCTCCATGTATGTATATCTGTGCATGTTTGTTCATGACTACTGGGTCCTTGCACAGTGGTTTCTCCATTACAAATCTATCTCGCATGTGCATTTGAAGCTCCTCGCTGCCCAACTATACCTGCTACATGGCACACCACACATCTTCATTGTGTTTATACTGTATCAGCAGATTTGACATCTTGGTGCATGCGTGTGAATCGAAAATGTATCAATTTAAACACAAATTAACCGTAAAAGTAACACTTATTCCTTCCTTATTAACTGTACTAGATACATGCTAAATTGCAACATTGCGTGAACATCGCTATCCCCCCCGAGTGCCCAATATGGCGCATGCAAGGGGACCCCATTTTCTCATTGGGACCTTTATCGACCACCCCAAACTCATTGAAACTAATCAGACAAATGAAGAAGAAAAAAAAGGGTGCAAGGTGCCTAAAAGATCCTAGTTCGTCCCGAGAGACAGACACCGTGAATGCACTGGCAAGCAACAACACTCTGTAGCTGGTATTTTAGCAATCCGAAAGGTCTAATGTGCTGCCAAAGGGTAGGTGAAAAGGCTACGTGGGTTTGGATGGATAGTTCCCCAAGTGAAATCTGCCAGGTAAGAGCCAAAGACTATCCATTTGTGGCACTGCAGCATATGCAAGCATGGGTGGTTGTTAGTACGTATAAGGTATAGGGCCCTTGGAGAAGGACAAATGTTTCCGGATATGGGGGCCCTGGTTTCTTGCTTAACTAACATTTGGCAGTTGATTGACCAGTAATAACGTTTAGAATTTAAGGCAAGTCCACAAGGCAGCTCTGTTAGATGTACCCAGGTGCAGAAGTTTCCAAGTCTGAAATCTTTACACTCCTTTGTCAGGGGTAGCCAATCAGGTGCTGCGTCAGCAGCCAGTCGAGCAATATTGCTCTTGTAGGGCAGTGAAACAGTCTCTTACTGTGTTGGCTGACAAAAATTATACTTGTCTGTGTCTTCCTTTTGCAGTGGATACCCAATATAGATGTCCTGGGGCCGACAATACATTGGCTGGGGACAGGAGTCACCTACCTACAATATTCAATTGTAATGGAGTAAAATGAGTTCAACATGGCAGTTTACATTGCCATAGACCTGAAGCCGAGTGGGCCCTTTAATACGAAGTAACAGTATCTGAGATGGATGGGGATGCAGATCTTACTCATACATCAATAATCAGACCGAATTCGGAAGTTGGCAAATATTATCTGTTTTAATAACCAGTCTTTAAAACAGGTAGTACAACGGACATCAACGGACGCTGCACAGCTCGCTCAACGAGTTCTCAAAAACTTGTAATAAAAAACACAACTTTATACAGATGCGTGCATGCGCACGAGAGGTGTGCGGTGGCCATCTTGGGCTGGAGCAGCCGCACCTTGAGCAGTTGTAAATGCTCCAGGCTTTGCATGTATAGATCCTGACAGCATTTACACCTACACATTTCAATAAACTAGGTTTCCATAGGTAGCGGTGATGGAAACGACGAAGTAGTAGAGGAGCATGGACAAGCAAGGCTGTTTCCCAGGATCTGTTAGATGGACCGCAACTACTCCAATCGATAAGGCACTGAAGTTTCTCACGATGGAGAAGCGAGTCGCAAATGGCACAGACCTCATCTTCGGGCTGAGTCCCAGTATAAAATTGGAGATGAGGAGCGGTCCTCTGAACAAGGAAATTACTGGGCACAAAGTTTTTCAGAAGCGAGATGTGAAAAACAAGGTGAATCTTCTTCCACGACAGTGGTAGCTTGAGCCTGAACGTAAAATGGACTTAAGTACTTGGAGCAAATTAGGTGGCATGAGGTGTCAGGGGGGAGAAATTTAGCAGCTAACCAAAATGTATCTCCAAGCACAAAGGTGGGTTCCAAAGACATTTGTGCATCAGCAGCAGTTTTGGTAGTTCGGTGGGCATGTTCCAGGCACTGGTTACCTGGCCACCCTCTGATCTCGGGCCCAGGTCCCCTCCCCCACCAGTTGCACACCTGCACCGCCTCGCTGGGAACCCCTGCACTTGGGGACAGATTTCTGCATCCCTACAGTCCCCTACCAGCACTTGACACCTGATGTCTGGACTTACCCCTGCACTTGCCACCAGCTGGTTGTACTTTTTACTTATTGATTTTATTCATTCTATTCATCCCTTGTACTGCACCCCCCCCCGCACTTTTCCCCTTCCCCCTTTTCCTGCACTTGTGCGATCTGAATGACACCTGGCCTAGTGATATGGTTGTCTGTCTTGCCTCTGGTCCCGCTCCCTTGCCTCATCACGCCTTGAAACACTTGTGAATAGGCATGTTATAAATGCCATATCATATCATAGCAAGGCAGCTCCATGTCCATTCTGAATGTCGAGAACATGCTGAGTCACATGTGACACAATGGGCCTCATTACGAGGTTGGAGGTAGCCATGCCCTTACAAACTCGGGTACGGCTCCGGGTCCCGCGAAAGGGGAATTACTGAGCCATTCCGACCTTGGAGTGCCCAGTAATTTCCCTTTCGCGGGACTCGGAGCCGGTAGGTCCCCATTCCCATTTGAGCCCCCATAGGGCTCAATGAGAATGGGGAGGATGGTAGCAGCAGTACCATTCATAACGGTACCGTTGCTACCATCCTGTTCTGCTCGCGGGTGCCGCTCTGCACACCTGGTCTGACCAGGCGTGCAGAGCGGCACCCACAAGCAGAACTCGTAATGTGGCGGCATGCTAACAAGGGCGCCGGTAGCACTACCAGCGCCAATGTTGCCTTCCCGCCACAGACGTAATGAGGCACAATGTCCGATGCAGTGGCAGCAGACAAACACCTGAGGGTTGTAGCTGTACGTACAATTAAATGGGCTGTGCTGAATGACAGTGTGGAACCCATGTGAAATCAGCCAGAGGAAGAAGGGAAAACCAATTATATCCTGTGTGGCGTAGGAAAAACCAATATTAGTATTGCCTAAGAGTTTGGTTCAAAGTTCAGTCGACCCATTAGTTTGATGGTGGAATCCTGATTATAAGAGACGCTGGACTGGATCCCAAGAGTTTGCACAATGAAGCCCAAAAATAGGAAGTATACCGACTGTCACAGTCAGATATAATGCCATTGGGTATATCATGGAGTTTATAGACAAACGTGAGAAAGACGTATGCCATGGCTTCAGCTGTTGGCATTCGAGGAAAAGCAGAAAATGGTGCCAATTTGGTTCATCTGTCCAAGGTAACCATGATGACTGCATGACCCTGTGAAGTAGGAAGATCAACAATAAAGTCTTCGGATAGTGGTTTCCAGGGAGATGGTGGTAGTTCTGGAGGGAACAATCTGGCCATGGGTAGGCAATGAGGAACTTTATGTTGAGCCCATATAAGACAAGAAGAAACCTAGCAACGAACATCTGAACGCCAAGCAGGCCACCAGAAAAAAAAACGCTGTACCAAATGTTGTGTACCATGGATCCCTTTACGGCCACAGCAGCATCATGGCCAAGTTGAAAGGCTAGATGTTGAGAATGCTCATCGTGTAGGTAGAGGCGTCTGTTGTTTTTTATACAAAAAGCTGTTAAAGAGATGCAGACCCTGCTGCTGCGAGGCTACGGTTGAATGAATTTGCTCATCCATGACCTGATCCAGGAACCGGGATATGAGTAAAACAAACCTTTTTCCACTCAAGGGAAAGGTTGTGCACAGTAGCTCAGTGTCTCTGCAGGGCAAGGCGTCAGCCACTGTGTTGGCAGAACCCGCTATATAAGAAATAGAAAATTCATACTGGGCAAAAGAGTAGGGCCAGCGGGCCAGTCTGCTGATGCAGGTTAAAGTGATCTGACCGGACTTCAACAGAATGACGTGCTCCGAGTAGAAACTGTCTCCACTCCTTGCAAGCACTTTAAATGGCCAGCAGTTCCTTTTCAAAGACAGAGTAGTGGCATGGACTCTGTACATTTCCTACAGCAATAGGCCGGGGGTGTTCCAATTTATCTTCATGCACTTGCTTTAAGACAGCTCCACATGAATGAATGATCAGAAGAGTCTGCCTCAAGAATTTACCTGGATGCAGTTGACAGAGCATTGGGGCAATTGTAAACAAAGTTTTTAAATCCAGGAAGGCCTTTGCAGCAATAGGGTTCCAACGGAACGGTATAGTAGGCTTCAAGAGGTCTGTAAGCAGTAAGATGGTGCAGGAGATGTGAGGTATACACTTCCTGCAGAAATTTAACAAACCAATAAAAGGTGGCAATTCCTTCAGCATTGAAGTACAAGGCATACACCTTACTTTGATCCATAGAAATGCCTTCTTTGGATAAACGATAACCCAAGTACAATGCTGTGGTAACAGCAAACTCACATGGTTCAGGTTTAAGCAAGAGATGATTAGTGCTCCTCTTCGAAGGACTTCCTTGCCATGATCCGTTTGCAACAAGGGATCCTTAAAAACAAGATATCATCAGATAAGACTATGGTCGTGTGCCCCAATAAATCAGAGAAGAGATGGCCCATAAACCGTTTGAACACCGCAGGTGCCTAGGCCAGGTCAAGAGGCATGACACAATATTCATAATGGCCATACAGTGTTCTGAAGGCCATCTTCCATTTGTCCCCACGACAAATCGAGATAAGGTAGTAAGCTCCCAAAAGTTTTGTGAAGACTACGGCCCCTTTGAACTTGGGTGAGGCTATCCGGGATCAGAGGCAGTAGATATTTATCATTTACCATGATTTTGTAAAGAACCCTGAAATCAAGCAAGGGATGCCATTTTTCAGTGTCCTTTTTGGGGATGAAAAACAATTACGCACGACCTGGGAATTTTTTGACTCAGCGATCAGTCTGTCCTGTAGTCTCTTATCTGGGTATTGTGACGAATCTAGCAACATTGTCAGTGATTCTATAGAAGAAAACTTCTCTTACATAGCCAGGGAAAGGCAATAGCTACATTACTGACCCTGAGGGTAGCCATCTACGCGAGGACCATGCAGGGGAGACCAAACCCCAGAGAGGCTGGAAAACACTGTATCAAAATAAACCTTAACATGTCATTCTTAAGGACACCCATGTGCCTGTGCAACATGCCTGGATGGCTTATTGTGACGTAGATCAATAATTCCCAAGTTTTCCTGACCATCAACCTCATTTACCGCCCCCTTTTATTTGTACCGAGACAAGGAAGAGGGATGGAACAATGAGGATGACCAGAAGTGGTAAGCGAATGCTGTATTCTAGTCTTTGGAAAGTGTTAACTAATTAAAAAACACACTGCTTAACAGAATACAAGTGAGAGGCAGAGACTGCAGTGGAATGCAGCTTGTGCGGACACTAGTTGGAACGCTGGATGCGAACACACTGTGAAAGGCAGCACAGAGCCTGGGAAGAACGGCGTGCAGAGAGACTGTGCCAAGAGAAGCTCACCACTTTAATGCTATAGGCAGCTGGAGCTGCCAGAAGCAAAGGAAGGTAAAGCGGGAGCCAAAAAGTTAACAGGATGTACCCCCAGTCAGTGAACCAGAGGAGAAGATGACAGAAGGACACGAGGAACACCAGAACTGCCCCCTAAGCCCTGAGAGAGAGAGTGGGTTACTGGAGCGCTTGAGAGATAGCGTTGCATATCATTAACAGCACAAGAAAGCCCAATTAAATCAATTGGAGGAACTGATATAAGTGTTAAGAAAGGGACGGTGGCCTCGCTGAAGGCTGATGGAGTTGTACCCCTATTAGCTCTGCAGCCCTGAGAGGTGATTTCGGAGAAAGAAGCCTCACATCTCCATGACCCGGAGCAACAGAACTGAATACAGTGGCCCTGGTTTCTGGGGTCGGGGTGCTGGCGATCAAACTGAAATTCATGTGGACATGAAGCCTGAGCTCTAAGTACCTATGTACAACAGTATGACTGCCATCTGTACCATAGCAGTGCGAAGCCCCAGTCCACATGGGGCCCGTCACCTTGCCTGAACCCCAGCACTGTCCATGGTGTTGCAGAGAGTGGGCAGCAACGATCCAACACAGTGGCTGTCGATCTGGGAGTGAGCAGCGCCAAGGTCGCTGTCCCCTGGAGCAGATACCCTGCCGAACAGAGGACGATTCTGGGCGAGTGGGGAGTCCTCCCCGTAGCGGGAACCAGCTGCCGCCACCACAGCTTAATTTAGCGCATACCCCCTGGGGAGAGGAGGGGTCATGACTTGTGGGGGTCTCCCAGCTGTGGAGGATACCTGACACTGCTGGGATTGAACCCAGGTGCAGGCAGCACCGGGGCAGATGTCACGAAGCGGGAGGTGGCAGGAGTGCTGACCGCACCAGAAGCATGCTCGCTGGGAAGTGCTGTGCTCAGGAGGGGGAGACCGACTGCGGCGGGCCACATAAGTAATTGGCAGCACAGAGCGGGCGGAAGCCAGGTGGGTACGTTGAACTGGACAACCCTACAATCTACATCACGCAGACCTCTGCGCTTAATCCAAGGGGTATCAACAGGGCTTTTCTTCTGTGGTTACTGCACACCTGCTAGCCCTTAGAGGAAGCCATTTGAGCCGGTATTTCTGGGGTAAACAGGCAGCACCTTCAAGCAGCTCGAAAGGAAGATCTGGGAAATAGGACTGCAGGGATCCTGATACCACTACGCAGCATGCTGGGCATAACTCACTCACCACCAGCAACTCTACTAGACAGCTGCCGGCCTGGACATCCCATATAAAAGACTCACTTCGCCCCATGTCAAGGGGCATCACACTCCGCATCTGGAAACCCTGGTGCCGGTGGGCATCAATTCTGAGTCACAACCTAAGCAGAGATGGTTGAAGAAGCGCAGTTTATGAGAAGGGACCTTGGCAAGCGTGTGGAGGGCTAGCTGGCAGCTGTAGTGGTACTGCGCCAGGGAGGGAGCTTGCAAACCCCTGAGTGACATCGGAGTGCACTTCCTCCATCTTGCACGCCAACTAAAAAACCCCTCTGCAGGGCAACTCCCCTGAGGGCATCATGAAATCTGGTAAGGCAAAAGACAAGCCGGTGACCTCCATGAAGGAGATGCTCCAACAACCAACACCGGGCTCTGACCCGCCTCCCACTGCAGATTTGGACATGCAATCGGCCACGAAAGGAGACATTGCACGCTTGTTTCAATCTATACAGAAGGAAATGGCCTCAACACTGCAAGAATTTAAAAGTTTCTTTCAGGAACAATCGCACGATGTACAGCAGAACAAACCCAGGCTCAGGGAGCTGGAGTCTGCCTTCTGCAATCATGCAAATTCCCACGATCAACTGGAGCAGCGGGTGGCGGCTTTGGAGGTTTATAGGAGCTCTGCACAAGAGAATCAGGAGGATGCCGAGAACCAGTCCTGCAGGAATCATGTCTGCATCAGAGGGATCCCAAGGCATTTCACAGACCAATACCTGGAAGGATATTGTCTGGATGCTGTTCCAAGTAATACTTGGGGACACAGTTGTGGACCTCACGCTCGACTGGAAGCATAGGGTGTAGTCCCAACTTTCAGATGAGGCAGATCATCGTCCCCTATGTATTGACGAGGGTCAATTTCTTTAAAATTAAAGACCTTATCATCCAAAAAAACAGAAAGCTGAGGAGACTAGAGTATAAGGGGGCATCACCAATTGTTTCAGGACCTTTCCCAGGAAAACAACCAAAAGCAAAAACTGATGGGGCCATTGACTAACTGGCTATCAGAGAAAGGTGTCTGCTACATGTGGGAATACCCATTCTGCATTTTGTTCCAACTAGATGGGGTCCAGCATCAATTTACGTCCCTCTGTGTAGCTGTGGAAATTCTGAAGATTCCAGAGGCGGATATGCACCTACCTGAAGGGTGACCTCAAGAGGCCCGCACCTCTGCCTGGTCTCTGGCGCGCTCGAGGAAAAGTAGAAGAAATGCTCCTCGGAGGCCCTCAATGGACAGAAGGGAGAGGAGCAGAGCCTCTGAAGCTCCCACGTGAAGCCTAGTCTGGTACGATTGAGCAAAGAGCGGTTTACAATGTGCTGTTCAGCACAATGGGGTTGTTGTGCATTTCAGGTTTGCAGTGAGTGGTATCTACTGTTGATGTTGAGGCTCCTTTAACCCATATTGGTTTGTGGTCATATATAGTTAATAAGGGCAGTAGGAGTACATGCCCTCGTTCAGGCGGTTTGGCCTAATGATTACCCCAAACGGGTTTGTTTCTGTTCTTATTATCTTTTGTTCTTTTCCTTTTTCCAATGTATTGGTCACAGTGCTGTGCAGTGGGGGGTTAATGCAGTGTGGTAAAGCTGAAGATTGTGCAGGGAGTCAGAGAAGTTAAATCATTGCATTGGCTGATGTGAACATTATTTCATTAACTGTCTAAGGGTTACATTCTCAGAGAGAGGAAGAGTGTGCCGTCTAAATTGACCTCAGGGCTGACCCATCTCCTGCAGCGGGACTGGTCAAGACTACGATCTCGATGGTTCCCCCACCAATACTTTGCCTCTTCCTCTAAGAAGAAGGGCAAAGTCGCAATTTTAATCGCTAATTCCCTACACTTTGAGCAGATGAAGATTGTGAAAGATGCCCAGGGTAGATATATTGGGCTGAACATACGGATAGCGGGCAACGCCTCACTCTGGTTTCTGTCTATGGGCCAAACCAGCAACACAACCATTTCTACACCCATATTGAGCAGTTTCAGCAGTGAGAACTTGTGGTTGTGGGGGCACTTTAATGCAGTGCTGGATGTGGGGATAGGTCAGATCCGGCGATGCCAGCCGAAACATCAAAGACTGTTTCCCTTAAGCAGGCTATGGTAGATATGCATTTGATGGATGTGTGGAAGCACCTTCACCCACAAAACCATGACTACTCTCACTTTTCACATGTCCACCGCAGCTACTCTACAATCAATTACTTTCCTGGTATATCGGCCCCTGCTCTCAGGGATAACCTCGGCCACCATAGAGTTAGCATTAGTATCAGACCACTCTCCTATTACCATACAATTGGACGTTATGGGCTAAGTGGAAGAAGGTCCATTGGGTGGAAATTAAATGATTCGCTACTAGCAGACCCAGCCATATGCACCACCATCTCCGAAAGAAACACCCAGTATTTCCAGGAAATTCTCACAGGGGAGGTCCCTATGGCCAGAGTATGGGAGGGTCTCAAACCTATCTTGACACGAAAAAAGGTCCTTACAGCCCAACGGGCTCAGGCTAGGAGAGGGTTCAGGAGTGGGAAACATGATTTAAGAGAGATAATGCTAGGAAGACTTACGACACCTGCAGGTAGCAAGAGCGGAACTAAAGGCACTGTTGGCAGATTATATCTCCCATTAACTGCTCAGAAGGACACATTTTTACTACAGCATGTCCAATTAGGCGTTGCGTATCCTGGCCTATAAACTTCAGACCCGGGGAAAAGGCCCAATTACATGATGATGATCCTGCTAAAATGCGAATATCACAGTACTATACAGCCCTGTTCGCAGCGGACTCTCTTAATAGCTCGCAGCAGGATACATGTATTCAAGAAGCCCATCTCCCCCACAACTCTGCAGATAACAAACGGAAGCTGGGCATGCCCATAATGGTGGAGGAGGTTTGCTCAAGCGATTTGCTCTCTCCCAGATAACAAGCCAAGGCCTTGATGGATTCTCAGCCCTCTTTTATAAACAATTCTCAGGGATACTCTCTCCTCGCATGGCAGCCTTACTTAACTATTTTGGTGATACCGGGTCTATTGCACCCTTTATGGGGGACTCAATGCTCACATTAATAAGTAAACTGGGTAAAATCCCCACTTTGTTCCTCCTTTTGGCCAATTGCGGTCCTTAAATATGACTCCCACATATATTCGAAAGTCTTGGCCATGCGCTTAGTCACAGTATTGCCTGGGGTGGTAGCGGGGGACCAAACAGGGTTTATCCCATGACGTCAAGCATTCAATAATATTCGGTGCACAGTGGAAGTCTTGGCCTGGGCACGTAAACATAGGCGGGCAATGGCTTTACTCTCAATCGACACTGAAAAAGCACTTGATCATGTATACTCGACATATTTATCCAAGTTATTGGCTGGGTTTGGGTTGGGCCCCATTTTTCTCAAGTTAGTACTCACTAATTTCATGCTCCCATCCACTTAGATCAAAGTGAACGGGATCCTCTCAGGCCCAGTAAACCTGCAAAGGGGTACTCAACAAAGATGCTTGTTATTCCCTCTTCTGTTCGCTCTGTCTAAGGAGCCTGGGCTTGTTTAGAACGCTCATCCGGTGACATCTGCAGATTGGCCATAGCGGGGCTTCAACACAAAATGGCATTGTATGCTGATGACGTCTTCTACATGCAGGATTCCCATGTCTGCTTGCCCCACATAGTCTCATTGCTAGAAAAATTCCACATGGTCTTGGGGTTTAAGATCAATTATACAAAATCTACCATACTTAATGTATCAGAAACAACAGACGATCAGGCGTTTCAATGCAGATTTCCCATTCTCATGGGCTTCCCACCGCTCATCGCCGGAATCAAACAGGAGCTGACGCGGAAGGCGGACGCAGACATTTCCTGGTTGGGAAGAATAACGGTGGTCAAGATTACCCTACTCCCGTGGCTACTATATACATGCCAGACCTTGCCGATCTGGATCCCCAGAGCAGTGCTCAAGGAATTGCAATTACATATCTTTCGATTTTTCTGGGCTAGGAACTTTCCAAGAGTTGCTAGGCACACACTCATGGCGACTAAGAGCGTAGGGGGTTTAACGGAGCCAGATATTACAAGCCATTTATATGCGGCCCAACTAATGCCCCTATTAGAAAGCCAGGGAACCACGCAAAACTCTAAACACTGGGCGGAGATCGAGCGGGACACCCTTGCATCAATGGTGCTGGTATTCTGCTGACGCGGAAGCAGGAGGAGCGGGGGCTCCCAACGACCAGAGTTACCATGCAGTTCTAGGACAAAGGTGCCCGAAGATATGCCACAAACACCTGTGCCTCCCCTATGACGGGTATTTGGGTAAATAAGGAATTCCCCCAGGGCTGAATGCAGGGTGATTCACTCGGTGGATCGAGGGGAGTTTACGCAGATTGGGCCAGCTGTTTATGCGAATCATCATCTCACATTTGCGCAAGGCAAGCAGGCTTACATGGTAGAAGACACAAACAGTTACGGATATATGCAGCTAAGACACTGGAAAGCTTGGGCAAATGCAACTGCTCAGGAGCGGCAAGAAACTACCCAATTTGTGGACTTTTTCATGGGGGATCCCCCAGCAGCCAAACTCGCTTCTCTTTACAGGGTGATGAATTCTAACAGGTTTAAACCCCTGAATGGGTACATGACTAGATGGGGAGAGGACATAGGTAAACCCATAGATGACCTGACCTGGTACAATAGCTGGCCAAGTGCGGGTAAATCACCTCAATCACTTCAATTTAAGAAGAACAGCTTTAAGCAGCTATGCCACTGGTATCTTATTCCAGAATGCCTGCATAAAATTAACTCCAAGCTTTCCAACCTGTGTTGGAGAGGTGGGACAGCCCCAGGCTCTTTTTTCCATATGTTGTGGGTCTGTCCGCAGATCCAAATGTTCTGGAAGGAGGTAGTAGTGCAGATCAAGGGAATACGTGGGGTGGAGCTGGAAGGATCCCTTGGTCTTGGTCTTGGTCTTGGTAAAGGAGGACCCGCAGGGACATTACAAACTAGGAGCCAGATCTTCTGGATTGATAACTCACTTCCTGATAGCGGCATGCTTGGTGATAGCAAAGAATTGGAAGTCCCAGGTAGCACCCGACATGAAGGAGTGGTGGGCGAGTGTGTGGTTCGTGGCTGCCATGAGCAAAATCGATGCAGCATTGAATGGGGGGATGGTGTAATTTCTGTCTGACTGGAGCCCACTAATCATGTTTGTTGACAATCATGATAGCCCTAACATCCATCATAAGCGCGATGAGATGGCATCCTTTTCGCTGATATTACCTGCAAGGTGAGTCCTGTAATTTCCAATGACAACTGCATGGAACACCGTACTTCGCACTTTAAAATTTATTTTTTGTTGGTTTCTGTTGCACTTGATTTGAGTTTTATTTTGGTAAAATATTAAAATGTTTTAGACCTAAAGAATTGTACCAATTGTGTAAAGGAGACTTCTGGCTAAGAAACTATTGCTGTAATGGTCTGTTGCTTTCCCTTTTGCAAGAGAACATGCAACTTAAGTGTTTTTGGTACGTTACTATTTGTGCTTTAAGAAAGTTGAAATGGCAAAAAAAAAAAGTTTGGAGACCCTAATCTTGGAAAGAGAGACTGATACTAATACGGACAGTGTGAAGAAAGGGTTGGTGACTTAATGCTTGGAAAATGGCATTGACAGGAATACGACCAGTGTTAAGAAGGATATGGGTTGTTTGACTATCGTCAATTTCACCACAAATCTATTTGACCTTGGGCCAAACAAGCCAAATCCCTGGCCTGCCAGCAGCCCCATATCCATCCCCCCTCCACTACTTACCATATTGCCACCTGCCGGCGCTTCTCTTACACGCTTGCAGAGTCAGTCTGTCACAGTAACACGGGTTGGAACAGACTCTGTAGGAATCTGTTCTCAGTTTCTTTTTTTTTGTAAATCCCCCTGCTTCCAATGTCCCGGAAGCGGGGGGACACCTCTGCAGCTCCTGTTTCACTTGTTAGATATAATGGAACAGTATGGTCTAGTTGTACAATCATTTCGTACAGCCTAAATTCGGTCAACTAGGCCATGCAGTAATTTATTTCCGGTTAAATTGGATAATTCCATTAACAAAGGGTCGGTGACCCAATATTTGAAAAGAGAAGTTAAACCAGGCACTGTGCGAATCTGGGACCAACACCCAAGAAACAGAATTGTGATATCCTGGCAGGAGAGTAAACCAAGAGTATGAAGAGAAGTAAACCCGAATCTGTGACAAAGTAAGAACAAAAAGGGAAGACCCATATCCCGTTTAAGATCAGTAATAAAGTCTCAATATCCTAGCAGCAGTGCACACCAGGGGTAAAAATAGAAACAGTCAAAGGAAAAGGGAAGAACCATACCCCTTTAAGGTTGTGATATGGAGTGATAAACTGAAGATTCAAGGAAACTATGTTTAAAAAGGATCTACATGATCCGACCGTGGCTGATTTTCCCGCAGCTGAAAAGTTTGCATATGAAATGTACAAACCGCAAAAGGTTCATACATTTCCCATGCGGACACATGTTCAAAACCCCTACATACCTACACCCCCAGCTGTGTGCCCACAACACACCCACGACACACCCCCCCACCCACACCCTCAACACACCCCCACCCACACCCCCAACATAAACAAACCCTACTTACCTTTTCTTCAGGCTGTGTCCCTGCGACGCCTGTTCCCTTTCACTTCTGTGATCAGGAACCGGCGCCACAGGGTCCTTTTCTTTTTTTGTTTTCCCCTCCGGCAGCTGCAGGAGTCTGCCCTGCAACCCCTGTTCACTATACTCTAAAGTATAGTGAGCGGAATGTTGCGGGGGACACCCCCGCAGCCCCTGTTTAAAAAAACAAAAACAAATGTCCAGGTGTGCTGTGGGGGTGTCCTCCGCAAAACCCCGCTCACTATACCATACAGTATACCATACAGTATAGTGAGCAGGGTGTTGCAGGGGACACCCCTGCAGCCCCCACAATCTTTTTAAAAAAATACTTTTCTACAATGCTACCACCAAAGGTTCGAACTTTTGGTGTTCGAAGCTTTGGTGGTAGCATTTTTCTGACTTTACGTCGGAGGAACATCCCATCGAAAGAACGATACAAGGTAAGAAGTAACTTGTTCTTCGAAGGGATTGTGTCCTCCGACGTATTCCTTATCTTTGATAGATTCCCATAGCAGTGGCATGTAATTGGAGGTGGGAGTAATAATGTCATGTATCCCTTTTAGGAATGAACCGCATGTAATACAGCTTTTCCAAATCTGGTCTCTTGACTAGCGGAGGAATCCAGGTTGTAAAATTCTGTGAACGTATGTGCGGATGACCATGTGGCAGCCGCACATATGTCTCGGACCGGTACCCCTCTTTGGAGGGCCCAAGAGGTTGCGATACCCCCGGTTGAATGAGCCCTAAGATTTTGGGGTGGCTCTTTCCCTGCCAGTTTGTAACATTCCAGAATGGCCAAAATAATCCACCTGGAAATGGTCTGTTTTGTTATGGGTAGTCCCAACTTGTGACCTGAGTATCCTACAAACAGTTGGTCTGCTTGCCTAATCCTAGCCAGTCTGCTGATGTAAAAGCTCTGAGCTCGCCTTGGGTCCAGCCTATGTAGCCTTTCTTCCTCTTTCCCCAGATGGGGAGGAGGGTAGAACGAAGGTAAGGTAATTTTCTGAGTAATATGAAATTCAGAAACCACCTTTGGGAGGAAATTAGGCTTCACCTGTAGGACAACTTTGTCCTTATGGAAAATTGTATGGGGGGTTTAAAAGAGAGCTTGTAGCTCGCTCACCCTCCTAGCAGATGTTAGTGCTACCAATAGGACCGTTTTAAGCGTGGGAAATCTCAGCGAACAAGAGTGGAGTGGTTCGAATGGAGTACCCATTAGGAAGTTTAAGACTAAATTTAAGTCCCATAAGGGAACTTGGAATGGTCTTGGAGGATAAACATTAGTTAATCCCTTGAGAAATTGTATTACTAGAGGTAGTTTGAAATACGATGGTTCCTCCGCAGAGCGCTTGAAGATTGAAGCGCTGCGAGATAGCCTGTTACAGTGCCAACTTGAAGGCCTGAGTTTGCCAAGTAGAGTAGAAACGATAACACTGTTGGTGTACCACATGAAAAATGGTCGATATTCCCTTCTCTACACCAGCTGCAAAATCTGTTCCAACGGCAGCAGAATAAAGACTTTGTTGCTGGCCTTCTTGCCGAAAGCAACACCTCCATGATGTCATCAGGGATGTCCCAATCCTTGTACCTCACCCTTTCAGAAGCCAAGCGTAAAGTTTGAGGGTTCTGATGTCTGGATGGAGAACCTGACCTCCCTTCTGCGAGAGAAGATTCTCTTTGAGTGGAAGACGGATTGGAGGGCAGATGGACATTTCTAGAAGGTCCGGGTACCACGTTCTCCTGGCGCATTCCGGGGCAATAAGAATCATGGTTTTCCGGAATCTTCTCAACCTCCTGATCATTTGAGGAATAACAGGGACTGGTGGAAACACGTAAAGGAGTGGGAACTCCCAGTCCACTACGAACGCGTTTCCTAGAGCTCCTCTCGGGGGAAATTCCCTTGAACAGAACAGATCGCACTTCCTGTTGGTGTGCTTGTGGCGAACAGATCCACTTGAGGGGTTCCCCAAAGGGCGAAGATCTCTTGAAGGACTTCCGGAGTTAGCTCCCACTCGTGGGAGACTGTGCTCTGCCTGCTCAGAGCATCTGCTGTCAAGTTCTTCTCTCCGGCTAGGTGGACTGCTGATAGAGAGATTCCTTCCTGAATTGCCCAAAACCAGAGCTGCATTGCCTCTCTGCACAGTAGCAGTGACCCTACACCTCCTCTTTTGTTGAGGTAATGCATGGCCACCGTGTTGTCCGTCATAATCGGGACATTTCTCCCCTGTACTGATGGCAGGAAAGCTTTCAGCGCTAGTCTGATCGCTCTCAGCTCTAATAGGTTGATGTGTAATCTGGACTCCGATGGAGACCAACGACCGCTGATGGTCAAGTCGTTGGCATGGGCTCCCCACCCCGTGAGTGAGGCGTCTGTGACTACGGTTATCTCCGGCCATGGTTGCCAAAACAATTCTCCTTTCAAGATGTTCTCTGGATAGGCCCACCATAGAAGGTCATGGGCTACCTTGTCCGGAATCCAGAGGAGATCTGTCATTCTCCCTGAGAATTGAGACCACCGAGTTCTCAGTGCCCACTGAAGAGATCTCATTCTCAAGCGAGCCTCTGGCACAAGGAAGATGCAGGATGCCATGAGGCCTAGCAACCTCAAAATGTCGAAGGCTGGGAGACGTTGGGCATTTTGGAACTTGTTGACCATCTGCAGAATATCTTGAGCCCTCACCTCTGGTGGCGAGGCTTTTCCCAGGGAAGTGTCCAGGACCGCTCCAATGAACTGGAGTCTCTGTGATGGTATCATCTGTGACTTCTTTAAATTGAGGGAGAAGCCCAGTTTGTGAAGGAAGTGGCAGACATAATCTAGCTGGATCTGAGCTTGTTCCGAAGATACAACCCTGATCAGCCAATCGTCCAGGTAGGGGTAGACGTGGATCCCTTCCCTCCTTAGACTCGCAGCCACTACTGACATTAGCTTGGTGAAGACCCTCGGGCGGAGGTCAGCCCAAATGGCAGAACTCGAAATTGATAATGAGAGTCGCCAATTGCGAACCTCAGGTATTTCCTGTGTTTGAGATGGATTGGCACATGGAAATAAGCATCCTGAAGGTCCAGAGATACCAGTTTCCTAATTAAGGAAACCCGCGTCCCCTGCACAGTATCAACAAAAGGCTAAAAGCCTGTATAAGAGTTTTAATAGGTACAGTCAGTAACCTAGTAGTTTTCACAGTTTTTAAATAAATGTCATTGCTTTGTTTAGCTCACAAAGCTATTCTTAAATCATCCAATTATTTCTTGACAACTTTTCTGTTTATCCAACAAACAGTAGTTTATTCATTTTATAACAACAAATCATAAATCACAATTTAGTGTGGCCCAACGCGTTTCGAGTATCAATTTTCACTCTTCATCAGGGGCAATGTGTTCTGTATTCTTAACATTAAATACAATTTCTGTATAAAAAAGTAATAAATCAAATTAATTATCTAATAATATGTATTCATGTATATACTTTTGAACCACAACAAGGTAGTTCATTAGTTATATAGGAGCACGAAAAAATGGCATCATCGCATGTTTTCAAACAAATACATTAGCTTAAGAGATTAGTCTTGTAAAAAAGGATGAACATTTTCACCAAATGCTTGGGAGCCTATTGAGTTTGTAGACAAAACCATCAATAGATTGGGAGTGTGATTAGTAACCTATTAAGAAAAAAATGGGGAAAGGTGTAACAAGATCCTGTTCCTGTGCTATTTAGACAGGTAAGAACTACAATGGTGACAAATACCAAGCACCCGTGGTGATATATGAAGTGTAGAATAATACCTAGGCTCACTTAACTATGTCATGTAGGACACCACCAGTAGTCTTCAAAGGCATCAGTGCGTACTGGTTGTAGTATTCTAAATAAGGGAGAAATAGCATGGCTATATTATAAAAGAAAAGGTCAAGCCGCCTGAGAAAAGGTAGCCTTAAAGGATACTTACAGTACAAGAAGGTGACTGCTGGTAAGAGGTAGAGTATGGGCATTCTCCATCCGCACACGAATGCCGGATGAGAGTGGTATGTTTA
Source organism: Ambystoma mexicanum (assembly GCF_040938575.1). NCBI lineage: Eukaryota > Metazoa > Chordata > Amphibia > Caudata > Ambystomatidae > Ambystoma > Ambystoma mexicanum. The sequence continues at coordinate 638,610,504 of NC_090928.1, read as the reverse complement.
TTTATAGTCGCGAGTGACGTCACCCGCGCAAGCGCGTGTTGACGTCACATCGCGAGCTCCAATTCTGATTGGATTTTAAGTGTAAACATGGTCGCGAATGAAGTCACCCGCGCGTAGCGCGTGATGACGTCAACACGACCAACCTCACACGAAATAATCGTGTAGAGTGAATCATGGGAATTGAAGTTTGTTATCCCATCGTGCCGTATGTAAAAAAATGAATACGGCAGCATCTGCTAGAACGCAGAATGTGCTCTCCTACTGGGAGGCAATAGGTGGTAGTCCGCCTCGTTTGTGTGTAGATGAATCTGAATGCGTATAGACGCTCCCTAGATACACTAAATGATAATTCAACCGATCGTGTATGAGTGTTTCTGTATGTTATTCAAGACTTGAAATAGTTGGAAAAAAGTGTTATTGCACATAATAAATGTCACTATGACCATTACACAAGCCCTCCTAGAGATCACGTGGACTAGTGGTGGGAGAGTGGGCAATGTATGTCCACAACCTAACTAAGTGTTGTTAGTGGGATAGAATAAATATCTAACGAAATAATGATAATTTGGTGAGCTACGCGCGGGTGACGTCATTCGCGACCATGTTTACACTTAAAATCCAATCAAAATTGGAGCCGATACGGTGGCTGTCGAGGGACATCGACTCTGCGGACGTCGACGTGCAGCGCCCTCTACAGAGAAAAAATTTGCATGGCCAGCAAGCTGGAGACGAATTATCAAAGATAAGAAATACTTCAGAGGACACAATCCCTTCGAAAGAGTGATTTTCCTTAAAACTGTGGAAGTAGACTAAGTGGAGAAACTCAAGGGAGAAGTCATCCCCCTTGAAAGCGAAGTAAAATACTGAAATACTGTATAAAGAGCGAGACACAAGGGGAGAGCCCTTTGAAACAGTGGAACATTATTTGACTTTTTTTTCCAGAAGGGCCAGACAGACAGTGAAAGACCAGAACAAACATAGGGCAAGGGAGGAGCCCTACCTCTCGTGGAACTTTAAATCCTTTTTGTTTTCGGCACCTTACAACTTTATGTTTTGAATTGTGAAACAAAGCAACAAGTGCACAGCTTACAAAAATCCCTTTATACACATTGCTCCGAGTTTAGCGGACAAAAGTTAATTTTGGGTTTTTGTACACAAGACGGAGGACTCTCTTTGGTTTAACATCCTGACATAGACTTTCAATAGTTTTGTTGAGGCAGGGAAACACATTTTAGACATAGGGACAGAAAGGATTTCCCTAACCCCTCTTATTATTTTGACAAAAGGTCCCATTTTAAAGTGAAACTTGTTACTTTGTCCGAGTCTTACTCTTAATCTCTTAGAGTATGCTTGCAGAGCTGATTTCTCATGTTCCGATAAGGTGCACTTGCAACCAAATGGTACTGTTGTTCCCGGAATCAGATCAATGGAACAGTCGTCATCCCAATGAGGTGGTAAGTTCCTGCAAGCCTCATCCTTCAAGAGCTCTTGCTAATTGCTATATTTGACAGGGAGCATGGTAATGGAACACATATCTGCAGTGTTCATGCCCTCAGGGATATTCCAAGATGAATGGACAAGAGCTGCTTCCAAGATGCATTTGTGTATACATTTGTCAGATTCAGGAAACAGGGTTTATCCTACCCAGTTTCCATAGGGGTTGTGGTATCTCATCCATGTTAACCCAAGGATGATTTGAAAGTGAATGGCAGTGATTAAGTCAAAGGCCCAGGTTTCCTGATGGGCAGCAACAATCATGATCATGGGTTCATTGTAGTGCATGACAGGACGGGAGAGTAGGGGATGTCAGTCAACCCCTTCGACGGATGTGGCAGCTACTCGCTGTATCAAGGAAAGAAGATGGGCTTGGTCCCATTGTTGGGGTAGGAAGATGCCGGCTGTCCCAGAGTCGAGAAGGGCTGTGTAAGGAAGGCATGGCATCAAAGTAAGACAGACACAAGTGATCACAGTTCAAGGGTGTTTATTAAACTGTAAAACGGATGAGCTAAATGCCTAAGCTACACCTAACTCTAAGATGGGAGCAAACTATGGCCATCAAAAAATAATAATGCAGGGCCTATACTAAAAAATAAAACTATTGCCAATCCTTATCGCTATGCTACAAAAGAGTGTGAGATAATGTTCACAAGAAAAGAAAAGAATTCACAAAATAAGTCAGGATGTTATGGTCCTGGGCTCTCCCTTCCCCCACGATTTTAGCACAGGACAAGGAGGGACTCTCTAGCACAACACACTCCTGGGCTTCTCCAGCACGAGGTTACAGTTCCTTTTCTCGGTATTTGGGACTTCTGTGTCCAAGTCTCTTCTAATGCAAAGTCAATTGCTTCAGAGGGCCTGATGCGCCAAAACAAAAAGTTCCTTCTGTTACCCTTTATGCCGGGTGATTACCCTTCACCCTTGGATCCCCCTCAGCCGGGCTCCAATCTTTTCTCTATTGTCAGTCTCCCTCAGTCGGGCTCAGATCAACCAGAGCACTTGCCGATTCAAACAGACTTCCGAAGGGGCAAACTCCTCTCTCTAGGTCACTCTGTTAACCTACGGCAAGCGCAGGATTTTTACCATCACAGTTCGCATGGCATTCCCCTCAGCTGGGCGCAAACGGCAGTTTTAAAATAACATTTCTGTCATGTGTCGAGGACCTTTGATTGTACAAGGGATTTGTCTTGACCCTTGTGTGACCACCTTAGCACCTTATACCGTCCTTCCCTCTGGCCTCTTGGCACTTGTAGTTTCCTTTACTTGTAATGTTCAACACAGTCTCTTTGTTCAGGAGGGGTGCCAGCCAGAAACTTTCGACTGAGCGCCCACGTGACTGGTACCCAGTTTGTTCATAAAAGACCTTTTGTTTCATTTATCTTATTACTTTTGCTATTGCAACCTTGAGCCTAACACAAGCCGGTCGATTATCAGGTGCTTCCGACTCACAGGCTGTGTTGAACTCAAGGACGGTATCTCAATGGCCACCACACCTCCCTTTGCTGGCAATCAGTGCAGGAGGGTGCCATGTACCGCTGACATCCATCGCACCAACTGTGATTCCCAGTCTTAAGTATCTTTCATCAAGGGCGTTGTGGGTCTGGGTTGAAAAGGGCAAGGGCAACTCCCTCCTTGACATCCTTTCAGGTCTCGATGCCTTTCTCCTCCATTTGAACTTCTGTCCTGGAATGGCTGCTTCCTCGTGTGTTCGGCCCTGCTCGGAGTGTGCTTGTGTGCTCCGCCTTTTATCCCTATGGGAAAGGGTAGTCAGGTGTGTGTAGTCGTTGGTAATTGCCTGACTCTGCCTGACCCTTGTGTTGGGACATGTCAGGTAAACGACCGTTGTTGTTCACGCTGTGATAAAGTGTTTGTGTCGGAAAAGGGGGGCGTAGAGTATCCTACCGGGCAGGATGGGGAAAAGGTGTCATAAGGAAGGGGATACTGTGTCTCACCATTCGGTGTGCCACTTCCACTCCCTGATGAGCCCCCATCCAAGTGATCCTCCCCCACAGGTGTACCCGCAGGCACTGGATCCAATAGCGATGGCCATTGTCCTTGCCACCTGGATGACAGAACCCTGGGGACTAGTGGGTGGGATCGTTCATTTCTTATCACCATGAAGGGTAGCGAGTTCCACTAGAAGGACCATGAGACGGCTGTCAGAAGACCTGGCTTGAAATACCGCAGTGCTATCGGAAAACCAAGCAAAGGCAACTCCCCTCCTTGACCCCGATTAAGAGCGGGTACTGGCATTTCCCAACCTCCTTGGTTGGACGATTGCGAACCACATGTTTGAGAGGTGCAATACATGCAGAGACCTTGTTGACGACATCTCTGCCATTCGGCATCAGTCAGCGGGCCAATAGCTGCCACGATTTGCTCTGGTTCGAGAGAACTTGACTCAGAAGCTGCTTCTTTCTTTTCTCCCAGCGGATACATGTATGAAGTCGTTTTCTGGCGTTATTTTCCCCTTTCAGTTCGGCATTCAATTGGCCTATAGTCCAATTGTAGGACCAGTGTAATCAGGGCTTGCAAGGCTGGAGTTCTTGGCACTCACGCTAGTTCATCCTTTAGATCCAACCGGCCACTATGGAATAAGGAGTATTGAACATCTTCCAGCCACCTGGCCTCTGTGACTAATAACTTGAAATGGGTGAAGTAAGCCAAGACATCCGGAGTACCTTGGCTGAACTATACCAGGGCTTCTTGGGCAGTGTAGGTTAGATCGGGTCATCCGAACATACCCTTCAATGCTATTGTGAACCCATCATAGGTATCCAAAAGAAGACTTCTTGTATTGATCAATGGAGTAGCCAGGATACTTCTGGGTATGTTGGTTATGAGAAAACCAACCTTACAGCGGTCAGAAGGGAAAGCATAGGTATGAAACGTGAATTGTATGCCACAAGCGTTTAGGATTTGCTGTAGTCTTTTTGGCTTTCTGTCAAAGGTTTCTATAGACGTTTGGGGCTCTTTGAGTTAAGGCATTCCGTAACGTAACATTCTCAACCTGTCACTCTCACCTGGTCTCCACGGGGGTGTAACACATAGCCGCACAAATGATGTCTGCACTGGCGCTGCACAGCTTGAGTGATGATGCTTGCCCGCGTCTTCTCCCTCGTTATCACCCCAGGAGGCGTTTGGCTGCAATGTCGAAACAAGATATTAGCTAACTGAGCGGAGGTGGATTGGTTCCACCTCCTTTAACCTTCCGATACCCTTCTCCTCTTCTGTCTCACCTTGGAGTTTTTAATGGTATGCCCTCTGTCCTGCAATCTCTAGCAGGGGAGCGGTATGCACAGTCTTTCCCTGGACCAAGTTACTTCACTGATCCTGCGGGGCTGTTGCGGAGTCTTGAATAGCTGGATTAAGCAGGTAAGTCTCTATGCCAATGGATGCTCGGTATAGGTGCTTAATGTCCTTATTGGCCAAGTTTTAACCTGTGTTTCTTTTTTCTTTCAGGCGCGGTCTTGAGCGGTTTTCAAATGAAGATTTGACTCTTCCTAAGATGCTGAGCAGATTTCCTGCAGGTGAGTATTCGCACAAGTGAGTGGCGCTGAATGTCTGTATAGCTGTTTCTTTTCCGTGCGCGACAAACATGCAGTTTCTTTTCCTTTTCTGCAGGCGCAGCGCGGCTCCAGGACGGCGATGGGAAGAACCGCTTCAACAAAATTCCTGAAGAATGCAGACCGCAGGTGAGTATTGGGTGCCCGTGCAGATATCTTCTTCTCTGCAGGTGCGGCGGTCCGGAGAGCAGCTGTAGGCGCGGCTGATTGGACGGAATACTGCAGGTAAGGCCTTTGTTGCTGTACTAACTCCTGTTCTCTTCTTTTCCCCTCTCTCAGGTGCCGATGGATCAGGATCTCAGGACGGGCGTGGCTGTAGAAGTTAGAGTACTGAGCAGACACGGTGAGCGTTACGCTGCAGTAGTGCTGAATAACGCAAAGCCTGTTCTGCCTGTAGGGTGTGGCTTAAATAGCCTTGTAAGTAGCTCCAGGTAAAATAGTTCCTCAGCCACACCCTGCAATCTCAGGTAAAGTAGTCCCTCAGCCACACCCAGGGTATACAGAAAGGCTCAGCCCTATTAGGCTGTGAATGTAGTCCCATGCAATTAGCACATGTTATGAGCCAGGAAATCCTAGGACAAACCTTTGGGGCTTGATAAGCCCCTAAGGGTGCCAGTGACTGGAGTAGGCCCATAAGCTCCGGAGGTTTGGGAGTTTGTATCATTACACAACCTTGGAAGGCTTTTACCTCTGAGGTCAAGCCCTGTACAGCAGCAGAAAGTTCCTGAAACTGATCCATGTTGGACTGAAGTTTCTGGCATCTCAATCTGTCAGCGACAGGCCTTCGCTCATGGTTCCGTTGATGGTGGGTCTGGGTGAGGTAAGGCCTGTCCCTCACTGGAAGCCACTGACTAGAAAAGGAATGAAACGTTCGAGTCACAGTGACCTTGCGGATGGCAGGAAGGAGGAGAAGCGTAAAAACCTTGAATAATGAACAGACGAAGCGAAGAATCGAGCTGCTCCAGGAAGATTGGTGAAGTGAAGAAACCCACGGCTCCAGGAAAAGGGCAGCAAAATCCAGATGCGGAGATGGCAAAGGAGGATCAGGAGAGGACAGGGTCTAAAAAGGAGGACTAACAGGTAGGACAGGAAGGTGGAGAAAAGAGAAGAGAACCAAGACGAAGCAAAAAGGTGAGCAACAGAGAAGCTGCACCTGTAGAATGAAAAGGGAAGGCAAAATCTCTGTAGCAGGGAAGCGTCCACTCTAGGATGGGCAGAGCCTTAAAACGCGATGAGCTGCGGACCCTGTGCACATCAAAGGCATAATCAGTCGCGTGCATGTGTGCGTACACGAGGTACCCGGTGGCCATATTGGGATGGGACACCCACTACTGCTGTCGTCGTATATATGCTCCAGGCTGTGCTTGCACGAATCATGACATCATACTGCCTACATGTCCATTTACTAATGTTCACATCCAACTGCGTGGAAAGTTCTTTACAGAACTAAAATCAATCCTTGGTCCTGTTATCTGGGAGGTGTGGGGGAGCAAAGATTCAAGCTCATCTTGGGATATGTTGACATTACCATACAAGCTTGGTGGCCTCAATGTTTTCCGATTTTGAAACTTATGAATTGCTAACTAGGACTCAACAGGCTATCAATTTGTACAACATGTTTATTTTTTACAAGATACTTGCTTGGAAAGGTTGGTGGTTTGACCAACTCGCTTGAATCTACTCTCCTACATCTTTTTCTAAAAAATAAAATGAATACTGTTCTGGCAACAAATTGTACCTGTTTTAACCTGCACAGAAACTAAAATAAACCTCCCAGTTTGCAACCTCAGTGTCCCTAGAGAAGGTACATGGGCTACCTTTTGATCTTTGACTGTGGAGTGCCGAATACACTGGCTCAATTACACTTGATGATTTGTTGGATGATGGAAGTTTCTGGCCCTAGCAAAAATTTTAGGAATTGGATGGTTCTTTCTTCACAGATACTCTATTATATTTTCAGATACGGGCGAGTTATCGGCTAAATTTGCTAGGTTTCCCAACTCACCAATTTAAAGTACTATCCTTGATTATATGACCAAACACTGCCCTTATTCTCACAACATATTGTACATTTATAAATTAGTGACTCCGTGGGAGTGAAGGGTCTCTTTAAGCAAGCAGCACAGTGGATCAGTACCTTTTGTGAGTGGACATTCAAGATGAGAGGGAAGCATCTCAATGAACTAACCATAAATATTAATTCTTGCATTTTGAATTCTTACACCAGAAATGCTACACATCTATCAAGATACATACATTTCATCCTGGTGCTTGTCCCAAATGTAAATAAAATGATTTGAATTTCTTACATCTAACTTGGTAATGCCCTATTGTAAGCAGATTGTGGGGTGAGGCTATTGAGGAACTCTCCAAAATAACGGAAACATGCCTCTTGAACTACTGTATTGACTATTGGGTATACCTTTTGATTGATGAGAAAGAGCAGACTGGGTAAAGACCCTTTTGTGGGCGCTAAAGCTAATTGCCTTGACCTGGATACGCTCTCTCTATTATGAAGTCGACTTCGTTTAAGGAGATTATCTGGGCAAATAATTGTGGAGAAACCTACAGACAGTTATTTCACCTACGTTCATGGCCTAAGATATATGGTCCACTTTAGTGGGTTATTTTCATTGTTCGACAGGACTGATGCAAATCATACCGACTGGTATTGGGGATATATGAATCAGATCTGTTACTTTCGTTTGACATGCGTGTGGCATGGATTATCATTAGATCAGGCTTTTGTCGTCCTTTCTGGTGCTGCTTGTGACTGCTGCCAAACATTTAATGGTGTTGAATGTGATATCTATTTTCTTTTTACTGTAAACAAAGAGAATAAAAATAAAAGGTATCACTAACAGGCCAAATGGATTTTACTGCTTGATCGCGCTAGTTCCAAAAGATCCAAGCAGGATTTTTTTGTTGGTAGGAAAGTAGTGGGTATGAATGGCCATATGGATTAGCATGGCCATGGGAAGTCAATAGGTTTGCTAAATAATCAAATAACATGTCCCCTCCTCACATGTCATCTACCTATGAACTCCAATGCAATAGTTTTGGATTATAAGTGGCATTTCCACGCCACCTAATACCCAAAACTAAACAGTTAATGGCCCCTTATTAAACACCTTTCAAAGTAGTCTGGCAGTCATTATTGAGAAAATAAAAAACTGAAAACCAAAGAAAGGAGTAATGTTAATTCTCAGAGGGAAGTGTACAGCTGTCAAGCACTGGCAGTGTTGAGCAGTTTGCAAAACAGGGCAGGAGCAAGATCATTATGAGCATTGAGGGTTTGTCATCGTAGTTTTGATAGTTTCCCATTTTCGATAGCTGCCAGAGTTTGTCGGTTAATCCTACTCCAGCCCAAAGTGGTTACGCAATCCTCAAAGATCTAAGATACAGAAGAGCACCATCTTCGTTGCAAATCCAATCCCAATTAACCTGAATAAAGCACATACCCCAAAAGTCCTTCAATTAAAACAAAAATGAATGTCCCTCTTTGTCATGTCAAATCAAGCGTGCTGTTATCTTTCCTCTTAAGAAGAAGAATAATTCACAATGGAATCTCACACCCAGAAAAGCTAACCAGTGCATTAAAAGGGAAGACTTGAGCGGCATTGCATGGATAAGCAGTCACACATACAGGGCTTCAGATAAGCCCTTTTGGAATGCTTTTAAGCTAGAAAAAGATACAACAAAACACCAGAGATAGGAAGTCAAACACTTCCATACATGGCACTGTGCTTGGGACCAGGACATAGCTTAAAATGAAAGCCCAAATATTGCTTTGACTCCTTTGCTACACCCGTCAGCCCGCTCTACATCTGAGACCACAGTGTGCCCCACAAGACACTGGAGCAATAGACCTGGAGCAGGATTTAATCCCCAGCCAGTCATGTGTAATGGGATCCCTCAACCGCCCAATAAGGCTGTGGAAGTCAGGCAACTAGCAATTAGCTAAGGGCCTCACCTGTTTGGCTGGCTCACCCGCCCGCCTCACCTGAACGCACAAAACAGCAACCCTCCTTATCAACCAGATACTTTGACTGTTGCTGTCTGTCTCCGGACATCTCCTCCCTCGCAATCCGGTACTCTCTAACTGATCAACTACCTCCACATGGACGCTTCCTCATCCAACTGCCCTCCACTAACCCTATATTTAAGGGTGTTGGTCATACTCAACTTTCGTTAATTGCACAGAACATTTAACACAAGATCCTACAAGTAGCCTCCACCCAGTTTGTTGAGAATAGATTGATTTATTGGATTTGATTTTATTATGATTTTGTAACAGGCATTGCACATACGCTGGATTTTATTAAGGTATGCTTTGAAGAAACGTTATAGGTGGCGACTAACACATTAGCACTTTGTGTAGCTATTAAATGAATCGACTCTGCACCCAGTAAACTGGATACATTTAACGCCCATCATCTCATGGAAGGAAATGCAAGTACCCTGAGCATAAGAATGTATTATAGCTCATATATTTGTCTTACACAATTACTGTGTCTTTCGCGACAAGCATTCTATTTGCATTGGTAGCTTCTCATCTATTTATTATTTTTTAAAGTGCAGCAGCAGAGTGTTGTACAAGGTTTGTGTAGCCAGCATTTAGGATGGCATCTTTTAATAACAGCGTAGTACTGCGAGTTGTGTTCTGTGCATCCATAGTCCATGGTCAGGTTTTGTTGAAAAAGCCTCGTTTTGAGAAATTTGCGAAGTTGGAGAATTGTGGGGGCATTCTGAGTCGATACTGGTTTTAGAAGGTGTTGCGTAATAAGAGAAGATTGTTTGCAGGACCTCTATGTGAACTAGTTGTGATTCGAGTCGTTTGGTCGATTTGCTGCACAAGGAGCGTGTGCCAACAGATTTGTGGAACTTATCTGCCACGTACACTAGTGTGCTTATCGTGACTGCTTTGTAGATGAAACATGAAGTCTTGAACAGTATTCTCGAGATGAAGCCAATATAGTTTGCGTAGAATGGGGGTGATTGTCAAACTTCCGTGCACCCATAATAAGTGGACTGCTTTTAGGAGAGCCAATTGAGTGGTTGGGAGCCCTGTCCGGATGACCTTTTCCCCATAGATGTGCAAGACCACAGTGGCATGCACAATCGTCCGGAAGTCCTGCAATACAGTCCGGAAGTCCTGCAGCAGAAAGAGGAGTTACTGCTAGCTTTTAATATGTTTGTTGCTTTTGGCCTCTTTAATTGTGTTGGTTGGTGCCAGTCTCTAATTGTACCTCTCCCAATTTACCATAATATTTGTGTTTGATACAGACCTTTTCATTTTACTGTGTTAGTCGCTACTAGCCTAGCACCTTTGCAGGCCCCTCCCCATTATCTTGCCCCATTCACCATGAGCACCCACATCCTAACCCTCCTCCTCACCACACTCTTAAGACACTGCCCATGCCCTTCTCATGGAGGTTTCACAATTACCATGGCATTAGACCACACCAGCCTCTCTGCTGACTCCTCCCCTCCCATTCCTCTCTTTCACAAAATCTACCACAGTGGCTCCTCTCACTTTAACACAACCTTCCTCAAACTCATCTACCCTCCCTATGTAGGCCCCGTCTTGAAGCCTCCCATCTGGTTGACATCGCTACCTTGCTCCCTGATCTCGAACCTCATTCTCGGGTTCTGGAATACGCAATCGCTCTGCAATAAGTCCTCCATCACTGCCTACTGCGGCCATCATCACCCTAGCCTGGCAGTCATGGCCATTACTAAAATCTGCATCTTTAATGATAAGGCTAAACTTGCTTCTCTTCAGTTTGTCTATACGTCTGACTTTCTTCTATTGTTCTTTGGGTACATCTACAAGCTTCTACCACTATTCTCACCATCTATCGACTCCCCGACCAACAACTATTGTTTCTGACCTTAACTTTCTTGTAGACATCCTAGCCCACTGTTAGCCTTTTTGTGCTAATGCGACAATTTAGTCTCCCTAACTTCACAAACTTGACTCTTCCATCTCAGAAAACTCTGGCCGTCCTTCACCCCCCTACTCAACTGTAACTGAGGCAATGACCTAGACCACATCTTCCCGTCAATCCTCACTTCCATGGAACAAACCATCAACCCCTCTCCCTCTGATCAGTCACTCATCTAAATTACAGCTGTTCCACCGCTATCTCCCTCCCACACCACTATCACTAAAAACACATTTCAGTCCTGTGCTCTGCTAAATTCCCCCCTACTACACAAATCCCACCCCTCACTCCCAACCCCATGTGCTCTCCTCTACCCTCCAAGCTAACATGTTGAAGCTCCTGTACCTCTGCCAATGATTGTGCAATTAAAGTCTCCAATATCTCCAAAATCAAGAACACCCTGACTATTTTGTCAAATCTCCCTCCTCCCCTGTTTATCTAAACCCTTTGCTACCTCAGGTACATCTAGCTTCCAAGTCCCTTACCCCACCTACTGAGCTGCCTCCCATCCTCTGGGCAGCCAACCCATCTTGCGAGTGGGGTTTAATGGTAGTGCCAGGATCAAATGAACAGAAAGGCCATGTTAGGCCATAATGTACTGAAATACATTATTGTCTGACAAGGTACACTGGCAGAATGAAAAGCCAGCCTCCAACTGTTAACACAGCTAAGGTGTCTAGTGAATTCAATCGGTGTGTATTTCTGCAGTTGAAACAAGGAATATCTGAATAATAAAATCAGACAGCAGAAAGGAATTTGAAAGGCACATTGTGAATGCCAGAACGAACAGCAGCATTTTACTTGCATCTGCCATATTAAAAAGGCTGTTTGCAAATAAAGAGAAGAACAAGTTACTTACGCCTGGTAACGTTCTTTCGATTGGCTGTTCCTCCCACGTATTCCTCATCTTTGATAATCATCTTTCCAGCTTCAGCTGCTTTAGAAAACAAATGTTCTCGACAGAGGGTGCTATGCGGTAGCATCGATGACTAAATGTCATCCGCAGTATATGTAGCACGCGCAGCTCCCCTTGGCTTCAGTTCCGTTGTTCCAGGTTTAGAGGAATTACTAGTAGCTCCTTAGACCTTACAAGTTTCTCGGAGAGCATAGAGTGTAAAACACAAATTCTGCAGCAGGGTAGGTTGGGAGAGGCGATGAGGAATACGTGGGAGCAACATCCAATCGAAAGAGCGTTTCCAGGGGTAAGTAACTTGTTCTTCGAATGCATTGTGTCCTCCCACATATTCCTCATCTTTGATAGCTTCCAAAAGCAGTAATAGTCTTGGAGGTGGGAACATTTAGATCTATCCTTAGCAGTTATCATGGACCAAGTGCAAGACAGCTTTCCCAAAAGCTCCCTCTTGAGTAGAAGTAGTGTCTAGGGAGTAAAGCTCGGACTTCAGGTTGACACTGATCGCAAACAGATCCACTTGAGGGGCTCCCCAAAGGGTGAAGATCTATCGAAGGACTTCCCGAGCTAGTTCCCACTCGTGGGAGACTGTGCTCTGCCTGCTTAGAGCGTCCGCCGCTGTGTTGTCCTCTCTGGCTAGGTGAACCGCCGGAGAGAATCCTTCTTGTATTGCCCAGAGCCAAAGATGCATTGCCTTTCTGCACAGTGGTAGTGACCCTACCCCTCCTCTCTTGTTGAGGTAGTATATGGCCACTGTGTTATCAGTTATTATCAGGACAGTCTTTCCCTGTACTGAGGGCAGAAAAGCCTTCAGCACAAATCGGATTGCTCTCAGCTCCAAAGGATTGATGTATAGCTTGGACTCCGATGGAGACCAACGACCGCTGATTGTCAGATTGTTGGTGTGGGCTCCCCAACCCGTGAGTGAAGCATCCGTCACTACTGTTATCTCGGGCTATGGCTGCCAAAAAGGTTCTCCCTTCAGAATGTTGTCCTTGCAGGCCCACCACAGAAGGTCCTGTGAGACTCTACACGGAACATAAAAGAGGTCTGACATCCTGCCTGAGAATTGGGACCATTGAGTCCTGAGAGCCCATTGCAGGGATCTCATTCTCAGACAAGCCCCTAGCACCAGGAAAAGGCAGGATGTCACGAGACCGAGCAACCTCAAAATAAATTGAAGGCCGGAATACGCTGGGCACTCTGAAGACCATCTGCTGAATGTGATGAGCCCTCACCTCCGGTGGCAAGGCTTTTCCCGAGGAGGCATCCAGGACTGCTCCCATAAATTGGAGTCTTTGAGATGGTATCATGTTAGACTTCTTGCGGTTGAGGGAGAAGCCCAGGTTGTGGGGAAAGTGGCAAGTCACACAGACGATCAAGGGTCTGTTCAGGAGAACGAGAGCTGGACAGTCAAACGTCCAGGTAGGGGTAGACGTGAATCCCCCCCCCTCTCCTGAGACTTGCTGCCGCCACCGCCATCAACTTGGTGAAAACCCGTGGGGCGGAGGTCAGCCCAAAGAGGAGAACCTGAAACTTAATGAGAAGCGCAACTGCGAACCTCAGGTACCTCCTATGGATGTGATGGATCGGCACATGAAAGTAAGCATCCTGAAGATCCAATGACACCATTCAGTCTTGGCGTTCGAGGGCCTGAAGGATCCGAGAAAGAGTAACCACTTGAACTTGTCCTTCCTGAGGAACTTGCTCAAGTTTCTTAAGTCCAAGATGGGTCTCCCTCCTCTGTCCTTTTTGGGGATTAGAAAATACAGGGAGTCCCAACCCTTGTTCACCCCTGCCGCAGGCACTGATTCTATTGCACCTTTCTCGGGCAGGGTCAGAAATTCATGCATAAGGAGTGGATCTAGAATTTTCAATGAGCTGTTGCCCGGTGGATGATTCGGAGGCCTTTTCAGAAAAGGAAGGCAGTAACCCTGGGCTACCGTTTCCAGAGCCCAAGCATCTGAAGTAATGTCTCGCCATTTTTTCAGATGCTGTGAGAGCCTGCCTCTCACTGGGGTCTTGTGGATTAAGGCCTCAGAGGTTTTGAGGTGGCTGAAGCAGCGGCTGAGGGCAAAGCTGCCACTACTTGGGCTGATTTAGCACATCTCCCTCACCCACCAACAGGGAATCTTCTTTGTCCTCTATGACTGTCCTGTCCTCGGTCTCTTCCAATTAAGGAGTAGAAACAAAAGGACTTACCCCTCCAAGATGACGTACCGGAGTAGGAATGTTGAGGCTGTCTAATAGCGGCACTAAGATTTAGCCACCGCTTTTGAGGTCTGTAGCATTTCCAGAAGTTCATCAGCCTTGCTACCAGTCTCTAGCCATCAAAATGCATAATGAGCAATCTAGATTGCACGTCCGGTGCAAATCCAGATTTCCTCAACCACGTAAATCTGCATAGCATGGTACTAGTCGCCATCGATCTGCTAATACTATCTACAGTATCCAGACCTGACTGGAGGCACTCTCACATTGCCTCCTTACCATCCTTGATGATAGCCAGGAAGTTGTCTCTCTCTTCCCCTTCGGGGATCTGGTCAGCGGCCACTGCTGCACAATCCCACAGGATGAATGAAAATTTAGATAAGGCACAAGTGGAATGTGCGGATTTCAAGGCCATTGCTACTGGCAGTAATTAATTTCCACGCCCAAGCATCCACCCGTTTATCATACCCGTCTGTAGGAATAGTAGGGTAAGCAGATTGCTTTGTGGAAGTGGCTGCTTCGATCACCAAACCTTCCAGAGTTGGGTGCTTGGTTAAATAATCTGGGTCACTGTTGCATGGCCTATATTTTTGGGGTAAGTTCTTATTAACCGCAGAAATAGAATCTGGGGTTTCCCAATTTGTTGTAACCTTTTTTGTAAAGCAATATGGAGGCCAAAATGGGATCCGTCCGTGGAACTTGGTCTAATATGTGCATTAAGTCATCTTGTTGAAAAGTAGGAGGTCTACTGCATCCCAAATATTGCACTACCATGCTCATTAATTGTCTATATGAGCTATCAGCATGATCTGCATGATCTGGCTTCCAAAATTCCAGCTCAGGAGATGTATCAACCCCACTGGCTGATTGTAGTTTTTCATACAGATCTTTAAGCCTAGACTCAATAGAAATAAACTCATCTGGTACATTTGGAATGCCGAATTGAAGGCCAAAAGGTGTTTGATCATCATCAGATGGTTCATGTTCTTCATAAATTGAAAAAAAGAGATTTGAAGAAATCTTTTTGTGGCAGAGGTTTATAAGAATTCTCTTGCGTTGTCTTCAGTGGCTTCAAAAAAAGTCTTCGGTGTAGGCTTCAAAGCCAATGGCGTTGAAGTCTTCGACTTGGGCGTCAATGGCTTCGATATGGGTTTCGAAGGTTTCGACGTCAAGGGTGTCGATGGAACCAATTTTTTTTTCATTGAAGTTGTCTTTGACAAAGCACACGAAGGGCTGGACTCTCGACTTGTCGAGGTCCTCGACACGTTGTCATTCTTTCGAGGCCTCGAAGGCTCTCGATGATCGTCAGACTTGCGTCCCGGACTCAAGGGTGCCCACGGTTTTGCCTTAGACTTCCCTTTGTCTTTTTGCAGAGCGACTGGCACATGGTCTTTATGCTGTACTTTTGAGGGAGTAGGGGCTTCTCTCTCGAATATTTTCATAATTTCCCTCCGAAACACTTCCATTTTGTTGGAGAGTTGGATTTCATTGTACATGTGATTCTCTCGGGTGAGGAATCACTTGAGGAAGAAGGGGACCTATGACATGTTTTCTTCATGGTCTTGGAAGAAGAAGAATGACGCAAACGACTTCTCGATCGAGATTTCTTTGATCTTTTTCGATGAGGAGAATCTCTTAACTCATCAGAAGTATGTTTTGTTGGAACAGAAGTGGAATTAGAAATTCCACACACACCAATTTACCTCTACGCTCTCTCGGAGCCTTGTCAGTCATTGCCTGACAGGATTTACACTCCTTCGTATGATGCTCCGTGCCGAGGCACCACAGGCAAATGTGGTGAAGGTCGGTGATGGACATCTTTGACCCACAATACTTACATTTCTTAAAACCTGTCTTGGGAGTCAATGCAGTCGACAGTGAAGAAATGACGTTTTCTTTAACAAACAGAAGCGCGCCTTAATTTCTCTCAAAGCAAAAGCTGCATCAAAAAAATGTATGCTGAAACCAACGGGTGCTGCGCGTGCTACATATACCGCGGATGACGTTGACGATCGGACGGAGGCCCTAGAGGGACATTGAGCCATCGACGCTACCACACAGCACCCTCGGTCAAGAATTTTCTTTCCGAAGCAGCAGAAGCTGGAAAGATAATTATCAAAGATGAGGAATATGTGGGAGGACACAATCCATTCATAATACACATTCTGATTGGGCCTTGCTTGTGATGCAGCTGAAATATAAACGCATTCAGTTAGAATTTCTCTTGCTAAAATGAACAAATCATGATGGGAAAGGAACATTTTTGGTCCTATGCAAGTGTATTAAGAATAAACAGGTGGCCTCATGTGCCCAAAGAATGGCAACCTTTCCTAAATAGAAGTTCCTATTTCCTGAAAAACGACCTTACTTTTCAGTTGCAAGAAACATGATAAGTTTCCATTTCCTGAGAAGGGCTCTGTCAATTCTGAACACTCAAGCAACGATCAAGAAATTGTATGGGGGCATGTTCTCTGAGATAAACAGCAGAATGCCCATTAAACCTGAGAGAACAAAGGCTAATAGATTTACTCCAGGCTTAAACCAACATTAATGCAGCAGAGCCTGGAGCATATGTTTCAAGCAAAAGGAAACCCCAAACAAGAACTGAAACCTATATTGTGAAACCAAAGTCCTGCTCTGCATACATGTTGAAGATTACTATTAGTTGAAATTGACTATGGTAGTTTTTAATTTTCTCAGCAACGATAAGTCGCACCGGGGCCATTCAGCATTTTAAAGCTTATTACAAGCCTGTTGTGTTGATTGAATTTGTATCAAAATCCAATTTTTGAAAACCCTGTTACAATCTAAAATGCATCCCTAGCTCCCCAGAAAATGCGATGAAACTGAAAGTTGGGGATATGGTGGTTTATTCAGTTAGATACTGGCACTGAAAACTTCAGGTGGTTGCTAGCTGTTATAATTGTAGTGTAAAGTGCAAACAATTGCCATTTGAACCTGCAATCTCCAGCGGATAGGGCGTCATCTAGAGGTACCCAAAAATATATATGTTGTTATGTTTATTTGTATAACATTTTTACCGATATAGGACTTTTTCAGTGCAAAACTACATTTGTAAAACAAATATCAAATGAAAAATCTGGTGGGTGAGTTCATCCTTCCCATCTATTCAACTTCATAACTCCAAGGGGCCTATACATAGAGAGGGGCTGGGCCTTAGTGGGTGGAGAGGACCGTAAATGTTCAATGAAAAGTCAGAATCAGTAAACCAGCACCTCCTAATTTTTATATTTCAGGAGGTGTGACTTAGAGGGTACAAATACCCCACACAAAGAGAGAGGGGACAGCTGCCTGAAATCACCTGGGGAGACTTGGCTATAAACCATCTGGGTAAATCCTGAGACAACTGCATAAATATCTCCTGGGTGGAAGGACCCAAGCTGCAGGGTTAACTTTGCCTGGGAGAGAGCAATTGGAAAATACTGAAGCTGGCTGGAACCCAGACCAGGAGATGGGTCAGAGGCTGAATAGAACAAATTAGTCTGGAGAATATCCCTGACTGATGGTGGATTCTGATGTCCCTGTCCTGTCCCTGTAAAATGAGACCTGCTGACTTTCCAGAGCACCAAAAACAGAGATTTCCAATTTAAGTAGCATGTCCAACAGAACCAAGTGTGTGGGGGGGGATCTGTATGACATATCTTTCCATCAATGGTGTCTGAGGGGCAAACTGAGTAGACCCTTAGCATATTTTACTGAATAATAATTTAACTAACTCTCATATAGATTGACGCAGGCAGAGCTCGGGGGAGTTCGAAACCTCTGCCCTCTTTCCTAGTGCCAATTCAAGTTATAGTCATTTAAAGCAATTGGGTACCCCTATTTTCCTGGTCAACCCCAGAATTCCCTACAAGGAAGGGGTGTCCTGGTCTAAAAACTAAATTCCTAACTGTCACCCATCCCCAGACCTGACCTTTAAGCAGACGGTTGCTGAATGTAACTGAAGTCTGGGTTTTTGGTGCCAGGTAGAGAACTGCTGTGTTAAATTAATTCAAGTGTAATTCCTACTTAAAAAAATGCACACTCTTTCCTGAGAGTGAGAAAGTAGCCCTGATAGCAGAAGGATTTTGTATTGCTTTGGGTTGAAGGAGGAAGAGGGTTATATCAATACAAACAATTATCAAAAGTCTGTTTTGATCTTCAAACCACTAGCAGGTTCAAGTGTGCAGGGAAAATATATATATATGGGATACATTACTCACCGTAATCGTATTTCTAATGCTTGTATCTGCTTTGATTCACATGCTGTGCATAGGCCGCCATCTAGTGGAAACTGCAGAGTATTACAGTTTGTTTTTCGAAACTCGAAAATGGGCGTTGACACAGGGCGTGCCAGTAATACTATCCCTAGTGTGACGTCCACCGTACCCATGATCCCTCACGCGTGTAGGACCCTCAGATTGTATTTTTTCTGACATGAGGTAACATGAGGAGTAGCGTGAGTACACATTATCCAAGCAGATAGATCGATAAGACTACAAGCATGCATGTGCCTTTTCTCAGAGGGGAGTAGGGGAGGCACATTTGAATCTAAGCAGATACAAGAATCAGAAATACGATTACGGTGAGTAATGTATCCCTTCTGAGGCTTGTGGAATCTGCTTAGATAACGTGCTGTGCATAGATTAGCGAGCAGTGTTAGAAGGAGGTGGGATGTGAGAAGGGTCATGAGCGAACAGGTGTCTTTGAACCGCTTGTCCCATTTGAGTATCTGTCTTGGAATGAGTGTCAATGCAGTAGTGTTGAGTAAAAGTGTGAATCGAGCTCCATGTAGCTGCTTTGCAAATGGTGTCAAGGGGTACATTTGCAATGAAAGCCAGAGTGGCCCCAGTGCCTCTTGTAGAGTGGGCTCTTGGCGTAAAAGGGAGTAATACAGTTGGATACATTTGACTATCCATTTCGAGATGGCACCTTTAGAGACGCAATCTCCCTCTCTGCCTGTAGCTATGGAGACGAACAGTTGGTCTTTTTTCTTAGCGGTCTGGTCTTGTCTACATAGTAGAGGAACGCTCTTCACACATCTAGAGTGTGTAGTTTCACCTCAGCAGAGCTTTTGGGTTCTTGGAAGAAGGCCGGTAGCTCAATGGACTGGTTAACGTGGAACTTGAAAATGAATTTAGGTGAGAACCTAGGATGAATTCGTAGAACCAGTTTATTCTTATGAACAGTAAAGAAAGGATCCTGCACTGACAGAGCCTGAATTTCACCGACCCTTCTTATGGATGTAATGGCTACTAAGAAGGCAGTTTTATAGGTCAGGTGTTTGAGACTGGCTTAATGCATGGGTTCGAAGGGGGAGCCCATGAGTTTAGCAAGCACCACATTAAGGTCCCATCCTGGTGGTGGGTTCGAAATTGGAGGGTGAAGACTCTTTACCCCTTCCATAAATGCTTTAACCACTAGTACTTTCCACCACGACACCTTGTTATGGGAGGCGGAGTAGGCTGACAGCGCTGCCAGGTGTACCTTGAGTGAATTAAATACCAATCCTGCGTCGAGCAGGTAAGCATGTAGGTGACAATACCGGAACGAGTGCAATCAACCGGGTTGATATGTTTATTCTGGCACCAGATAACAAATCTTTTCCACTGATCAAAGTAACAGTGCCTTGTGTTTGGTTTCCTTGATTCCTTTAGGACATCCATGCATCTCTGTGGCAGGTTGAGATGTCCAAACTCTATGACTTCAGGAGCCATGCTGCCAAGTTCATTGAGCTGGGTTGAGGATGCACTGTTTGACCTTGGTGCTGGGATAGTAGGTTGTGCCAGCACGGGAGTCTGATGGGTTCGCACACTGCTAGTCTGCGCAGGTGTGGGAACCACGGTTGTCTCGCCCACATGGGAGCAACTAGGATGAGCAACATCGATTCCCTGTGCATCTTGTTGACCACCTTCCTCATGAGAGGTGTTGGTGGAAAAGCATAGGCAAACATCCCTGACCAGTTCATCCCCACGGCGTTCCCCTTGGAGTCTGGCTGGGGAAACCTGGGCATTTTCTGTTTTCGCTTGTGGCAAATAGGTCTATAGTGGGGAAACCCCACTGTGAGAAGGGGTCTTCTACGACTTCTCTGTGCAGGCACCATTCGTGTTCTTCGGGGAGGGGAATCTCTGCTCAAAGCGTCTGGTAGTGAATTGAGATCCCCTGGAACATGTTGAGATGACAGGTAAATATTCTGTCTGAGCACCCATGTCCAAATTTTCTGGGCAAGCTTGGGCAGATTTGACGAACGAGTCCCTCCCTGCTTGATTATGTAAAACACGGCTATCGTGCTGTCTGTTAAGATCTGCACTGACAGGTTCATCAGGTGGGGTTCGAACGCTCGAAGCGCTCTGAAGACTGCCAGAAGCTCTAGCAGATTGATGTGATTCTTGGCCACTGTATGAGACCAGAGACCCTGAGCTGTGTGGTGAAGGAGGAGTGCGCCCCACCCCGATAGCGACGCGTCTGTAGTGACTACAGCCTGTATCTCCAGATCGAAAAAGGGTTTCCCCTTTGACAGGTTCACTCTTGTCCACCAGTGAAGACTTTGTACAAGTGTTGGCAAAACGACCACTAGATCGTCCCACTGACCACTTGCCTGAGACCATAGTTTCGCCAAACATTCCTGCATCGGTCGCATGCGTAGGCACGTGTGTGGAACCAGGTAAATACATGACGCCATCATGCCTAGCAAACGCATCGCTTTGCGCACCCTTATCTGACGACCAGGCTGATATTGAGGAATTTGCAGTAGTATATTCCGAATTCTTTCCTCTGATGGAAAGGCCAACCCCTCTTGAGTGTCTAGGACAGCTCCTAGGAACTGCTTGGAGGTGCTTGGCACCAGGCTCGATTTCTTCTTGTTGATAGAGAAACCCAATTCGGAGAGGAGGTTGATAGTTCTTTGGATGTTGGATTTGCAAATTACTGGGGTTTCCCCCGTGATGAGCCAGTCGTCCAGGTAAGGGTACACTGGGATTGCCTCCCTGCGTAGGTGTGCCGCCACCACCACCAGTACCTTGGTGAATACCATTGGAGCCGAGGCTATACCGAAGGGCAGCACCTTGAACTGGTAGTGCTGTCTGTCCACCTTGAAGCGCAAGAATCTTCTGTGCGCTGGGAACATGGAAATATGAAAATAGGCATCTTTCATGTCCAATGTTGCCATGTAATCCCTCTTTTTAGGAGGGGGATTACCTCTTGGAGAGTAGTCATGCAGAATTTTTGGGGCTTGACATACTTGTTTGCAGGGCATAAGTCTAATACTGGGCGCATTGTCAAATCTTTTTTTGGCACAAGGAAGTAAGTTGAATAAATACCCTTGTTTACCTGGTTGCCCGGGAAGAGTTCTATCCGACTGGGGATGTGTGGGAAGGGACCCGGAGCGGAACGTCACTGTTTGCCGGGAGGCGTACCGCCTCTGGCTGGGCTGCCTCTTCCTCTACCACGGCTCCTCTTATTACCTCTGCCATAACTTTGGGTAGTCTGTTAGTTGCCACCCCACGATGTACCCTGCCCCTGTGTGTAATTGGAGCCCCTCTGGGAATTTTGGCCGTGTGAGCGACGAAAATTACTATTCCCCCTTTGGTTCGTGGGCTTATTAGTCAATTGTCCCAGGGACTTAAGGTTATCGTACTCGTCCTTGGCAGATTTGAGTGCCTCCTCTTCTGCTTTGCCAAACAAGACATTCGGTTCTACCGGCATGTCGATAAGGGTAGCTTGGGTCTCGGGTTTAAACCCTGACTGCCTAAGCCAAGCGTGCCTCTTAATGATGGTGCTCTCTGCTATGAGCCGGCCTGCATTATCAGCAGCGTCAAAGGTCGTTTTTAGAATGCAACCGGACATGGCTCTGCCCTCAGATGCGATCTGGGCTAACTGGCCCTTTCGTGGTTCCGGTGCGGAGTCAATGAGAGCAGCTACTTGCTCCCACTGGTGGCAACTGTAACTTGCCAACAGAGTGGTGGTATTGGCGATTCTTGTCTGGTAAGCAGAAGTGGAGGCCACTTTCCTTCCTAACCCGTAAATCCTCTTGCTCTCCTTGTCTAGGGGAGCTTCAGATGCTGATAGAGGTGTCCCTGCTCTTTTTCTGGTGTTAGTGACTACCAACGAGTCGGGCTTAAGTTGACCCCTTATGTAAAGTGGGTGTGACTAGGCAGCCCTGAACATCTTTTGCAGTTTACAGCCCTGGTGAGATTAGGGGTGAGGAGGGAAGGATCAATGAAATTTGCCAGTTATGGTAAGCTAAGCAACCATAACTTTCGCCACCACCGTGCACTGCTAAGACTAACACCCAGGACATCAAATTTTACTTGTAACCATAACGTCCTTTTAACATTTTTTTTTACTGAATTTCATAGGTTTTTATTAGTGCAACTTAACCATAATGTCCCTTTAACCAAGTTTTTTCAGTGAATTTCATGAGTTATTACCAGTGCATGCTATTTTCCTACAAATTACTAATATCATACTTACCAACTATAACACAATTTGTGTCCAATTTACAAAGTGCCACCTTAAAACTCTGCCTGCCATTTCCCACCTTCTAGAATCATTTTTAACACTTCTAAACACTTTTTGCAACTATTTCAACTAGACTTGCATCCGTAGACATCTACGAACATCTGTCTTCATTGCGGACCTTCCGGACAGTGCCACATGACCATATGCTGGCGCGCGGCAGGATGACGTGTCCGAGAACCCGTCCGCACTGCACGATAAGATCTGTCTTTCGCGGACAGTTCGGAACTGCATTTTCTACTGATCTAGGAACTTTCAACTTCAAAATTTCCCTAGCAAACCCCCTACATTATCCATTACCAATCTAGTACACAGTACATACTTTATCAAAACTGCTATTTAGCTTAAAAATGGTATCAGTTATTGCCATCCCTCCTCCCCAAGAGCCACCATCACCACCACCAGCTGTAGGACCTTCACAACAAAAATAGCGCAGTACTTTCAAAGACAATGAAGAGGACCAAGAAGATGAGGTAGAGGAAGTGCCTACTTCTAGCACCAAGATCGAATCATGGGTGTGCCAGTTCTTTGCTAATGTTGGGAGTGTACCAAAGTCTAAAGCTACCAAAGTGAAATGCACTGAGTGCTCAGTCGCAGACTACCTGGACAGTACTCCTATGGAACCACCTCCATGTGCCGCCACACCAAATCCAAGGACCCCAATGCTCTCAGAAACTTTGTTCCTTTCTCAGCAAGTAGTAAGCTGTCCTCCACCTCATCTTCCTCAACAAATACTGTAACCACACAGCCTGATGTCTACGGCCATTGGTGCGTTATAAATAAATAAATAAGGAGGGCTACGGGCCATTATCGTCCATTGCAGCCCCTGAAATAGCGGATAAAGGCCATTAGCACCGCTGGTTCCCAAAGCGGGAACCCAGGGAGCTAAAACATAGATTTTTCTTCCTACAGCGGGACTAAGAAGGAAGGAAAATCCTTTTCCAAGACAGCCAACATGGAAAGAGAAGGCGGGGCTCCATACACAGACCCTCTTCCCTTGCCATGGCAGCCCGCAAAACCCTATGAACATATTACCACAAGCACTTTTTTCCCCCTTTCAAACCTATCCTACCTTCAAATAACTTTACCACGTAGCCGGTCCCAGGTAGACATAGACACTTTACCATTTTTCGTCCCTAATGGTCATGGCCAGTAGCCAGATTGTCCGTGTCATAACCTTATGCCATGACCCAGACAATCTGGCTACTTCCCAAGGCCACAGGCTATACCTCAGTCACCAAAGGTATATGACTATTTTTTGTACCTACATTATTACACTTGTCAAAAAATAAAACACAGGCACATTTGCAAAACCATGCTTTAATGTCCTTGCCAATGCTCCTCACGAGTTTGCTCGAAATCCGCCCATGTTTTATTTTCTAAAAAGTGTCAAAATGTATGTACATACAATAGTCATATGACTTAGCCCCCACTCGACAAAATCCATTCAGTCTTTACACAAACATTGAAGGTTTGGTCTATAATCTCTCTCAAAACTTTTGTCCACATTTGTCAAATAGCAACAAAGTTATAAGCCAACAAAAAATGTTCAGACCCCCCTCTAATTTCACCCCCTCTTGAGAAAATCCCACCAAACTTTAGAAAACCATTTATATCTAAATCCAAAATCGTTTTTCCAAATGTTGTGCAGATTCCTCAAAATGACCCCACATTTATATGCCTTTACAATATTTTGGGACCACCCCCTCTAATTTTGCCCCCTCTTGAAAGAATCCCATTCAGGATTAGTTCTAGAATAAAATTGCTAAATTACATGCAGTTTCATTGAGTGGCGGAAAAGTTATAAGCCATCCAAAACCTGCTTTTCCCCCAACCCTGTAATGCAGTAATAGGTACAGATGTCCTAGGACATCTGAAGTGTCCGCGGACACCACAGGACTGCCCCATCACATCCAGAGTGTTCGCGGACATTCGGGGGGTGAAACAATCTGTTTTTTGGCTTCTTATGGCCATATCCAATCCAATCCTCATCCCCCACCACATCCCCAGGGACTGTTTGTCGAGTTTGACAAGTGAAATGCTGTTTGTTTTTTTGTTTAAGTTTTCACCGCGCTATTCGCGGACCCCCAAAAAGTCAGTGAACAATAGGAACTCCCCATGTTAAGGGTGGGCTCCCAATACATTGTTACATGTGCTGATAATGGCCCCTTTTCCACACAGTTGGTCAAAGACCAAGGTCCCAATACATGCCGCTACCTCTTTGCTCTTGAACAACGTTCTCGCTAGTGAGATCCTCTCTAATGAGCAAAAAGCTGCAACTTCCTTCCTATACTCCAAAAAATACATTTGAAGCCCAACATCCCTGCTAACTATCGGCGTGTTGTTCTTTATCACAACTCCAAAATCTTTGAAATATTATGTAATTTAACAAAACACCAAACTAACTAGAAACTAATGTCTTATGGAACCCTGTCCAATTTTGTTTTCAAAGTAGATACTCGCAAAGACAGAACATTCTCAATTTTCCTGTCAAGCACTCTTGACCCTCCGCCATTCTATCGGCAACCTTTGACATAGTTGATCTCTCTCTCTCTCCCTCTCCTTTACACCATTACACTTCCTGCCATAGCGAAGTGATCTCCTCCTATGGCTTCTCCTATCCTTGTTTGGTTAGGATATGCAATTCATCTCCTCGCCTTTCCACACACTGGAACTGTGGCCCCTCATATCATACCGTCTCTCTGCTCTCTGTCCCTTGAGGGCTTGTGTGTCTCTCCTGCTCAATTTCTCGAATTCTAATCTAGTGCATTGATGCAACAGCCAACCCTCCCTCCTTTTACCCATGCCCTTCCATCCTGATGATCTCATTCCTGCCCTTGGGATTTCCAACCTCAGAGTTCTCTACAACAAACTAAAGCTACAACGGTTCATCAAGACTGCAAAATGGGCGGGATGACCATTAAATATCTGGAAAACCTTCAGCCCTTCTCATGTGGACTGAAGGATGGTCTTTTAGTTTGGCTTTCAAGTGTAGCATGCAGAAACAAAAAACCGTAGAGCTTCCATTCTGAAAATGTAATCTGATGTTGTGGCATTTTCTTAAACCAAGCATTGAGAGCAGCGTTTTCGTATAGCAACTGTTCTGTGACTTTAGCAAGCAAACATTAACATATGTAATCTGTTTATTTACATTTTGTGTGATTTATTTTCTGCACTCTGCGGCTGAAACATAAAAGTGAACATAAGGATTTCTGGGTAGGGTAATTTTTCAGGTCTCAGTCAGGCTTTGTACCTCAGGTCAGAAAGATCTTTTTATTTGTAGTTACACTTTTTCGGCCTTCACGCAAAATATGCACACAGGGAATAATTAATCAGTTTTAGAAATAGGTAAATATATTGAGAAAGAAAGACCATCAACAAGTTTAAGAATACATATTGGTGCATTTAGGTAGTGCAGCCACCAAAATATTGCCAACACTATTACTACAGAGAAAAGAGAGTAAAGGGGTGCCAGAAAACTCACTCTGTGGTTGGCATGACAACTGAAAATGCTGTGACATAATCGGCCGAAATATTAAATGTCATCTCTTGTTTTATTACTCACATGTAATCCAATAGTGTTTAACTAATTTTCTCCCAATCAGGAATTCTGTACCATGTCATGTGACAGTCACTTTCAAAGCTGGAATGGCCTAGTGATCTTTCCTTTCATAGCCAACGTGTTTTGGGCTATATCTGGGCTAGTTTCCGAGCCCCATTGGACTAAATGTAGGTTTCCTTTTCTGGATACTGTTACCATACAAGCACTTATTTTTTGCAGAGATGCAGTACTACTGACAACATGCAGAGATCTTCATAAGACATCATAGCTTTCTTATGAGGACCTCTGTATGTTGCCAGTGGCACTGCACCTCTCCAATAAAATACGTTGTGAGGATACCTGTAGGTTGTAGTTCATTGAAAAGGTGCAGTACCACTTACAACATAGAGATGTCCTTCACATTGAGATCAAAACAAGAATCTAGGACAACTATGATCAAAGGTTACAATTATACATACAAACCACAGATGTCACCCCTTCCCCTGCCCCTCCTCCTCCTCACCTTGCCCTTTCGCTCCTCGCTCCTTGTCCTTGCCCTGATTATCCCAACCCCTGTTGCACAAGGGGGGAGGAGCGACAGGAGGGGAGGAGGGACCACACAAGGTGGGGCACAGGGGCCACACAAGGAGGGGAGCAGGGGCTGCCCAAGGAGGGGAGCAGGGGCCACGAAAGGAGGGGAGGAGGGCCACATGAATTTTGAAAGTGGTACTGCACCTCTCCAATGAACTACATCTTACAGATGTCCTCACAAGTTATTTTATTGGAGACGTGCATTACCATTGACAACAAACAGATGTCCTCATTATAAATCTGAGATTTCTTATGAGGACATTTGAATATTGTCATTGGTACTGCACCGCTCAAATACATATAATTGCTTGTATGGCAACATTATCCAGAAACGGAAACCTACATTTATCTCAGCAGGCCAGTAAAGTAGACCAAATATAACCCAACTCCCTCTGGCTACAAAAACAAAGATCACCAGGCCATCCCAGCTTTGAAAGTGAAAGTCACATGACATGTTACAAAACTCCTGAATGGGAGAAAATTAAAGGCACTATGGGATTACATCTGCAATGGACCCATTATGCCATAGCATTTTCAGTTGTCATGTCAGCCACAAAGCGAGCTTTCTGGCACCTCTTAACCCTCTTGTCTGTATCAATGGTGCTGGCGATATTTTGGTGGCTGAACTATATATAGTGCAGCGATCAATGCACTATAGTGGAGTATCAAGTTTCATAGGAAACCTGAAAAATTTTGACTTGCATGACGGATTTGGCTGATATTTTTTAAAACAAAACGTTTGTCACAGGCATCCCCAGACTGGAAATTCTGGGAAAGATTAGTTAAAAAACGAAGGTTAAGCAAGCAAATAAACGCCGTTTTTGGGCCACTCCCATTCATTTCCCCATACAGAAAAAATCCACATTTTGCACAATGCACAGCAAACACAACTGGACAGTTGAATGGGGTAGGTGGTGCCCTCTTCTCCCAGAATTATAGGTGTATACGTGTCCCACAAATTATCAGCAAGGCTTTCCAGGAATGAAAAAGCTGCCATTTTGTTGTTTCTCGATCCGAAAGATAACAGCTGTTATAACAGGGTCAGTCGAAACCAAAAAGTAGAAAAAATGCCATTTGAAGGAGGAAAAAGTATGAAATGGCATCAGGCTAGAGCTGGTAGAGGGAAAGAGAACACCATGTGATATTGGGGAGTTGGGGGGAGTCTCTGGGGACCAATTTCAAAGGTGGAACATTTTTGCATAACAGCGGTTTTAACCATGGTTATAATAGAAGAGGCGATCAGGAATGGAAGTGCGTGGGGTGAATGGGAGAAGGTTAGGGTGGGGAAAAAGGACCTGAGGGGAGTATAAGAGCAGGGGCACTTGGTGAGTGCCTGGGACAGCTGGAGAGAGTTGGATTTTGCATGCATTTTTCCCATAACCGTGAAGGCAGTTATTTGTGTGCATCTACAGAGAACTGCGGTTATCATTGCTAATACTAACTGCGGTTATGTGAAAATAATTTACAATAAAGAGTTACAAAAATGAGATTCAGTCAAATAAAGGGGAATTTTACAGCTACAGTGAGGTGGGGGTAATGGCTGTTTAGACGGCCCAGCAAAGTCCCAAATTACCCAGAGGACTCTTGAGTCAATCCAAACTGGACTCAAAAACTGAGTATACAAAGTGTAAGGCAAATCCAGCTTTATCATCATCCAAATAAAGCAGGGACAGCATACAAGCATTAAAATCTTGCCACTCTAAGCGCGTCCATTACAAATAACCATTTAAGTTGAATAACTTCATCATAAATGACGTCATTACATCTTATCAGTTCACAAAAATCTTTGTGGAATAGGGATTGGTTAGTGGTGGTGACTAAACTCTATAGGGTTCAAACATTTAATTGGGCTATACTTGTCTGATGGCTCCTCCTGAGACCACCCCTACATTGATAAAAGTTAAACTATGTCATCTCTATAACAGGTAATTGGATGGCAACATACTTCACGGGCAGCATAACACTGAGGGTTTTGATTGTTTGTCTCCTTGCTAACCAACCTTGGACAATTGACAGGTCGTCAAGATATGAGCCGGACAGATAGTGGGGGTTGGGGATAGAGGCCCATAGACTGGTAATTATTTAATCAAAGAAGTTACCATCCCTCATTCCTAGGCCATGAGACCAGGCAATCTCTTTGTATTGTATTTAACCTTGTGTGGCGCCTCATGCCTGTGTGTACGTGTAGGGAGTAAGGCAGGTGTCCTATCTGTGTTTGTTTCCAATAAATAATCATTGTTCTTCAATTACGGGTCTTGTGTTATGGGACAGTGTATGAAATTGAATCATCTTCTATTTACTGGGATTTCAGCTTTTATTAAAGTGTGTGCTGTGTTGTTCTGTTGCCACCGGGGACACCGTTATTCTTCATGGTGTCTTTTGGCTTGCCGTGTTACTGCACCTGGCCTACAAAGGCTGCTTCTGCCTTCTAACTTAATTTATCTGGGAATATCCGGCCGACGTCCTGGGAATTCCTATCTTGCGTCTTCTTTCTTCTGCTCTGAACCTCCCTTATTTTCTCATAACCATGGCACTGGTTGCCAACTCCTGTCTGAGCTCTGCATGGAAATTTATTTTGTAGATTCAGCGTTTTGAGTTCTCTCCCAGCCTTGAGGCCTTTTATTTAATTAAAAGCATGCTGTGGCTTCCATTTTAAAGAAGATTACAGCCCAATTTCACTCTTGTTACTATGTAAGTGAGCTATAGTCACATATTGTTTGTTTCCTTTTAAGTGCTAAAAGTGAATATCTAATGTTATTGAACTATCCTCTTCTTCCCACCAGGAGAATGTCTTCTTTGGTTTCTTTAAACAACAAGTAGTCACAGGAAAAACCGTGTTGAAAGGCCATGTCTTTCTAAAACAAAGTTAGTTTTAAATTGAATAACACTGATATAGATGTTTCAGATTTCTAGAAAAGGATAGGTTTTCATGAAGAATGATGAAACCAAGAAGAACAAGATAGCTATGGGGAATATTTGCTGTTTCTTCTTTTACCTTAAATGGGCCACACTGTATTTTTATTTTTAGCCAAGTGTCCTTAAGGGAGGTTGGGCCAATAGTTCGAGGGTTAAGAAATACTCAAAGCAGTTTTTATTCTTGTTTAGGACTGGCTCTCGTCATCGATCTGGTTTGGGGTCTGCAGACCTCTTCTTCACATTGGGGCTCAGTAATTGCAGACAGGGGGGGCCTCCTCTCTGTAGGGTTTGATGTCACGAAAGCAGAGCCAGCTGTGGCTTCCTTTGACCTTCACGGCACACGGTGTAATGGCCTGCACGATATACAGGCCCTGGAAGTGTGGTGCGTCTCACTTCCTTGTACAATACCTGCACAAGACTATCACATGGATACAATAACAATGGTTTTAACAGATTATCAGTGTTCACTGGTTCTTTATCTTCATCTGTGTTCTTTGAGCCCCGTAGCGCGTTTGCACCTGTTGACATATACATTTAAGAGATTCCATCATAGCTGTCAAATAATCATGCATTTCCTTCCCGAACACAATAGTAGCATTCGCTGTATCAATATGAGCCAGAGTGGGAGGAGCAATGGGCATTTGTATTCAGAGTCCCGTCACCAGCTCATGTGGAGTCAGTTGATGGTCAGAGCCTGGCTGATCATGTAAGGCACATAGGACTAAAGGCAGGAAATGTAACCACCCATTTTAAAAAGTAATTTAACTTGCCAATTCTTTCTTTCAGGAGGCTGTTGAGGCGTTCACAAACATGGTTTACTTGTGGGTGGTTAGCCGATGAGAATGTATACCCAAAAGGATAGTGATGTGCTCAAACACCTCATTTACAAAGTGTGGTCCGTTTTCAGAATGTAGCACATCGCACACACCCACCCTTGAAAATGCCTCACATACTAGGAACTTTACAGCACATATGGCATCTCTATGTGTGCATGGACCGGCTTCGATCCATCGGGAAAAGGAACATACGACCACTAGCATATACCTGTAGCTGTTACAAATTTGGAGCATATCCACACAGTCGAAATTCAGATGCTAAAAGGTCCTGTAAAATGGATGGGCCATTGCAACTCTCACTGTTCGCAGAGTATGCCCCGCTGTACATTTCTGATATATCAAATAATTGATAACAAAATTAGCAACGTGCTCTGCCAAATTAAGGACAAGCCAGTCCTCCAAAATCCATACTGTAAGACACTCTCTCAATGTATGTGCTTGGTAGTGCAACTGCTCTAACGCTACTATACGCAGCTCTAGATGCATCATAGGTTTCCCGGTGCTGTCCTGCGCCACATTGCATCTGTGAGGGACAATGAGATCCCTCTTCTTTTCCATAGCTCCTGCTCTTCTTGCGGTGTCCTCCCATGTAAATTGATAATATATGCTATGGGTAACATATTAAAGCATTCCTTCATCGCCATGTTATGTGTGCGTGTATGTTTGTTTGCTGTACTCGCAATGTCAGAAACTTATGGGAAGTATGCTGCTCTTTTTGCTTCTAGTTCAGTGGCTTTGTTTCTATGAGAAATCAAGCCCGTACCTCTGGTCTGCATTGCACACTTTACCAGAGCGATGGCTGGTGGAAGCTCAAGTGTGTCTATAAGCCTGTCTAACAATGGTGCAGTCTGCAAATCCCCTCCTTTTTGAATGTGACAGTCCTGCGGGTACTGTTGATGTCATGTAGGCAGAGTTGGAGTACATCATTATTGCCTCATCTTCATGCACTTCAAGCACCAATATCAACACTACCAACTCTGCCGCTTGTGCTGAGAAATTCTCACACTTGTCACTGTCTCAAATTTGTAATTCTCTCCTGCATTCACCACTGATGTGCCACTGGGCCTTTCACCCGTGCTCTGGTCTATTGACGATGACCTGTCAATGAAGAGAATAATCCCCCTACTAGGGCATTTTCTTTAACATGGGGAATGGTATCTGATCATGATATTCAGTATAAGTGGTGCAACCATGCATGCAAGTTCTGCGATGAGTCTGGCTGAGTTTGCTACTCCACACAATCATTTTGATAGATAATTTGCTATAATTACGTTGAAGCCTGATGCTAGTCAATGTAATTTGGGGTTTTTCAGGGATGGCAAATAAAGAATGCTCAACATATCAAGTGAGTGGGCAGCCAACTGTTATGCTAGCTGACTTCTCAATTGCAAAGGCTGCTGCAGCCAATGCGTGTTCAAATGGGTAATTACCTAATTCCACTGTAAAATGCTAATGGTTTGTGTCCCATGATAGTTTTCTCTACAAGGACAGCTGTCATCACTATTTCTATATGAATGGGAAAATAAAATAATTAATTCTTCATTGTAATCAGGGATCCCTAATACTGGAGCTGTGCTAATTGCCAACTTCAGCTCCTCAAAGGCCTCTATCATTTCAGCTGGCCAGGCTAGATCACTGCTGTCCTTCTGTGCTTTCTTAAGTCCTTTTAGGAGTGGCTTAACATATGTTCTGTAATCAAAGATCTGTGCCCTACAATAATTACAAAGGCCTAGAAATTGCTTTAACATTGTCTCTATCCCTGATCTACCTTGTTTTGATTATCGCTTCTGCTCTCAGGTGTCACCACCCTGCCTTCCTTCCTTCGTTATCAGCTGGCCTATATATAGGACCACTTCCTGGCAATTTTTAATTTTCTTTGTCTACTTTGTACCCCTTCTCTGCCAATACTGCCACTGAGTCTCTCCAGCACCATTCTTCTGTGGTGCTACACACCAATATGTTATCCACATATTAAATGACTGCACTGTCAAGATGTACATTCCCCAAGCCCATCTGTAACTCTTGGTTACCCTGGGGTAAATTAGTATGTTTCAGCTTAATTCTGCAGTAAGTGAATGAAGCCAAATACTGTGACTTCATGCAAGGGGATTGAAAAGAAAGCATTCTTTAAATCAACCACAGTAAAAATGCTTAGCTTTGGATGGGATGTTACACAATATATGGTGGTTGGATTTAGCACTAATGAGAATTCTGCCTCAACAATATTGTTCAGGGGTTGTAAATGCTGAATAAATCTCGATGAAGGCAGCAAGGGTTTCATAGATACCCTTGTCTGCTTCCTTGGACATGGGATGCGGTCTTCCTCATGATAAAATAGCCCCCTTTATTTTACATTGTAACAGCCCATACTCCTTTTTTAGTAGACTGTCATCATATGGAATGCTGGTCCCCAGTGTGCTCTGTACGTGTACCAAATCCTCTTGGAGAAAGGACGATGCTTTACTCACTGAGATTCTCTAGGATATTTTGCTTTGTTCAAGTTGTACCTGATATGGAAGACTCATGTCAAATATCAAGTCGTCATCCGAGTCCTCATCTGTAAATAGTTTTTCATCTATCAAGTCAGTCTTTGTGCTTCGTCAAGTGCTATTACTGTGCGCCAATTTACCCTCTCATCATCTGCTCCATGTAAAATCAGTGTCTTCCCGCACTATGGCTGCTTCTAACTCGACTGTAATTAGCAGCACCATCTTCTACATCCGTGGGTACTTCTGGTAGAAACAGAAATTATGTGGGTAACCTCAATAATGTATCCTTTATTCTTGGGAGCCATGTTAGCAATATAGTTACGCAATAAAGAAATACTTCCAGGCTTAGTGGCACTCTTCTTGGTGCTTTCTGATCATAAAATGCTGTTAGGAACTTGAGTGCATTCACATAATGAATCCCTGGGATAGAACATATTATACCTTTGTCAGTAAATGATATTGTCATGTTTAGTTTACTCACGTCCCTCCCCAATATGTTAACTGGTGCCTTGTGGGGATATAACAACAGCATAGTCATGCTGTGTTGTCCAAAAGTGATGGGTAAGCTGTCTGTATAAGAAACCTTAGTTGTTGCCCCAGAAAATCTGTGTGCGCCCATGGATATACCCGACATTGGGAATTTTCCCTCTGTAACACAGGATCGTGTGGCTCCTGTATTTACTAGAAAAGGAAAATGTTTTGTCATCTACGGTTTCTCTAACTCTTGATTCCTCTTGTGGGTCTGGTGTAACTGATAGGATGGACACATCAAATCTGTCTGTGGGCTGTCCTATGGGGGATACTTGTTGCTGCAGGTAAGTCCACCCAAGCATTATGAGCCCGGCGCTTCCAGCGCTCGGACTGGGCATCTTTATGAGCCTGGTGCTACTGGCGCCAGGACAGGGTCCAAAAGGTCCCAATTGGGACTGGCTGGCACTCGGAACCGGGGTTATGGGTCTGCTTCCAAGGGAGTCGGGCAAGTCCTGATCTTTTGGAAGCAGAGATCATGACATGCATTGATTGATGCAGGCTCGTTGCTGCCTAGTTACTTCACTGCAGTATAAACTATAGGGCACCTGGCGGGGTCCTGATTTACCCAGGTGGGTATACATATCAAACAAATAATCAGGATGAAGAGATCCGATAGAAAAACAAACTTTTGTTGAGCCACCCATAACTTTTGTGTGATTGCAAAATAAATACACACACACACAGCACCATTTTGTTTTTCTATCGGATCTCTTTATCCTGATTATTTGTTTATGATATATAGTTACTTCACTGGCAAGAGTCTGACAGGTAAGTATAAGGAGTCTTTTGAACAGTTCTCTAACTTCGTTCCTTTTCTTCCTTAGATGATGGCCGGCGTCCGGGGATGGCAGCGTGCTGCTGAGATGAATAGCGCTGAAGGTGAGTGAGAGCACGATGCGCGATGCACCCCTTTCGTATTTGTATTGAACCGAGTTATTTTTCTGTGTCTTTTAGGTGCCGCAATGTTTTCAGCGTGGATGCCGGTTATGAAGAACAAATGCGGTGAGTAAGCACGGTTTGCGGCGCCTCTAGATGTTTTCACGCTAACCTAGAGTGTCTTTTCCCTCTTGCAAATGGATGAGAAGTTCCGGAGACAGAGTTCCCCAGAGCAGCTGGGATTCAGGTAAGCGGTTGAAGCTTGTACAGTCTTTAAAAATAAGCGAAGATTTTCAGAATGCTTACTAATGCCTTATTTCTGTTCTTTTCCCTTTTCCTTAGGAAGCGGCGTGCCGGGATGGGAATGACACCGCCGAAGATGCCCGCAGAACAGAAGGAGCGATGAATAATGGGCAGAAGCGCCGCAAGGTAAGGCTGTTCTTAACGGTGTTCTTGTTCTTGCAGGAGATTAGCGCAGAAGAAAGATGCAGGCCTACTGGAGACCGATCCGAACACGGTGAGTGTCACCCTGCAGGTGCAGAAAACGCAAAGCTTGTTTCTCAGCCTGGGCGTGGCTTAAATAGTCTCTGGGTATCCCAGGTGTCTCTGGGCTGAACCACACCCAAAAGACTAGACTGCACATGCAGTTCTGGGAACTGAAATATGTGGGGGCATCCATCCTGTCCCGATCAATGCACTTCAAGTCCAATCCCCAATGTTATTCTATGGGAGTGAGTGCGTCTGGTGCCACAAGCGCCAAGTCTGACTCCAAGTGGGTCTTTGGAGAGATGGAGAGGCCATTGAGGGCCATGTAGGTGATCGTGGCCTGGCTCCAGCCTGACATCTTGGAGGGCTGAGGACATGAGGGGCAGGAATCGTGACAATATGTGAGGTGTCTGGGTAGTATATTCTGAGTGCCCTCCAAATCTCTGCTCTACAATTATTATTATTAAAAGGTGCCACGTAGTGGTTAATGTTTTGAGTTGTCACACCAGGATATCATGCATGCTTCCTAATGTCTGCTGACTGTTCGTCCAATATGGCAGCAAATAGGCTTTTTATGTCGCCTAGCGATAGAGCCATCCCAGCTGTCAATCTTTCCAACTCATGAAACCACTTTCCTGCCCCTGTTGTAAGTGACAGTAATTTATAAATCAAGTTGTTTCTATCTGTCTGTGGCCATGTTACATATAGTGGTAGTACTCCCCCATTCTCTAATAATGGGAACTCTTTTATCCCTGTGCCCCATCCTATTTCACCAGCATCCTTTGTCTTTGTTACTGAAACTGTCATTCTAACTCTCTTCTGCCCTGGTGAATTTCTGTGCCTGTTTACATATGGGGTTTGCTCTTCTAAACTGTTTGAGAGCATCATCGGGCCTCTCAGTTGTTGAACTGGCTCTGGCCTTATCGCCGGTTTCTCCATCTCGGTCCACGCTCTTTCCCGATCTGTGCACACGTGGATGGGGCTTGAGCTGCCTCCTCATTGCTTCACCTGGCTTCGTCTTCAAACATTGTATCATCGTTATCTTCATCCTCTCTATCCTGAAAATCTAGTTGTCCCAGGGGAAGTCTCTTATATGTCCCACTCATCACTTCTGACATTATATTTCTGCCCTTTTCTGGCTTGCCTGTTCTCCAACTTCCTATTGCTCCAATGTAACCCTTGCTCTTCCTATCTAGGCTGCAATAACTTCTCAAAACCCCTCCGTCCTCGTTATCGGACAGTGCATGTCTGCTCATAATGTCATCATTTTCCTTGTGGCGTCTCTCTAAGCGTTTCTCTCTTTCTGTTCCCATTTCCTATCTCTTTCTCTGTCTGAGAGTGTAGGGCCCCCTAATTTCAACTTCTTGTTGTTGCCTTTCCCTAGTCCCTTCCATATCTCATCTCTCCCTTTCCTTTTCTTCCTGTTTTTCTTTCAGTCCTTCATTTATCCTCTTTTCTTTCCAAGTCTTGCCTCTTCTCCAGTTCTTCATACCTTTTCTCCTTCTCTCTTCATTCCCTTGTTTGCTCTCTCTCTCTCTCTCTCTCTCCCCTACATTATTTTCTCTTCTTCTTTCTCTACCTTACTTTGCCTTTTCCTTAGAATCATTGATGCCCTTTCCATCTAGTGTAAGCATTATCTGCACCCCACAACCATTAATTAGGCATTATTGTGGTCTCCCCAACCCCACCCCCCGGATCGTCTTTTCTTTTTTGTTTTTTGTTTGTTTTTTATTCTTCTCTCTCTCTCTCGCTTGCAATGCACATCGCTCGTCATATTCTTCATGTGTGCCCGTTGGTCCCCGTTTTCTCTCTACTTATAATGTCTTCACTACTGTATGCAGGAGGTGCATATGTGGGATTAGTAAATCCGGCCACTGCTTTTCATACATGTATACATAATCTCTGTGCTTTCGAGGACTGCTCCTCGCACTGGGACAGAGGAAGAGGAGCTGTGGGTGTCATACAGCCATGGTCATGCCGATTAAGCATCCATTCTTTCATATTTGGCTCCACTACGTCTTCTCTGCGCACTTTCCGTAGTTCCAGTATACCCAGCCTGTTCTGGAGTTATTTTCCCTTATATGCAGCATGTAAATAGGAACAAGTATTGCAGTACTGTCTTCGAACGAGTGCGTTCTTGTGGCCAGGGCATAAACATCTTGCCTGCGATGTCTCGCACCCAATGCATGTGATATTACATTATTGTGTCCTTATATCGGAGCAAGACTTGCATAAGTAGATTATTGGGATGTCTGCCATGATAATGCTTCACAATACAACGTAACAAACTAGATTTCAATTCTCGCTCACCCTGTGTCTTTTTCACACCCCTCCCCAACAATACTTTTTCACAATTAGTACGTCCGAGTCTCTCTCCGAGATCATGCCTCTTGTGTCACCCAATTATTCTGAGCGGCACAACAAATGCCCCACCTCGCTGTTCCCACACTGGACCACACTCCTCGGTCCCCACATCCCAGAAATACACAAAAATCTACCTTTACAAGGCCTGAGCTATCTTACAACACAAGGCTACCGCCAGCAATTACTACACAACAGAATACACTATAGCTGTCTTTGCGACTCCTAGTAACCAGTCTCTTGTTATTACTGCTCCATAACAAGGCTTATCCCCTGACCTTTCTCAACCCTTGTCAGAAGCTATTTTAACTCTCATTTCTTCATAACTCAAAATATACAAAAAACCCTTTTCCCCAATTTTGACATGCCTATATGTGTATCTGCTGAGGGTCTTCAGCGTGGACTCCCCTAACAGCCAGACGTCCAACCACATCCTACGGGGCGGCCTGTGGGGACCGGCAGGACTTTTTCCAAAGGGGCTCCTGTCGACCGCACTCTGTTACTTGTTTTCCCGTTCTCAACAGGTTGCCTCTTCAGCCTTCAAGGGACCCAGCTGGGACCCCTGGACAGTCAGACGACGCTTAGAAAACCATCACCTCTGCTACCATCAGTTAAGTCATTTCCTCTTCCTCAATTTCCTCTCATCTCCTGCTGTCCCCTTCTCTCCCCCCTTGGCTACCTTGCCCTCTCTCTCCTCCTCCTCCTCCTCCTCCTCCCCTCCTAGGGCTCTTTCTCCTCCGCAGGGCGTACCTCTGATCTGTACCCCTCCCCGGAAGGTCTTTAAGGCTGGCAACCTTCTTCATATTGCCACTCTCAATTCTTGCTCTGCTGTCAAACACTCCTTTGACATCTGCCACATCCTTGAAGAACTAGACCTTGGTGTCCTTGGTCTTACTGAGACATGGTTCACGGCCAGCTCTGTCACGAGCTTTGACACTCTCCTCCCTGATGGCTACAAGATCCTCTCAGCACCCAGATCCTCCTGGCCGGTGGGGGGTGGCCCTGATCTTTCCTGAGTGGATTCCTGCCTCTATCATTCTCACTCAGACCTGCTCCTCTTTTGAATGCCTTGTCTGTAGGCTTTCTTTCTCGCCTACCCATTCTCTTACTGTGGTTACCATCTACCGGCCTCCTGGTCAAATCACCTCATTTCTCTCTGAATGGGCAGACCTCTCCTCCTCCCTCCTGGCCTCTACCACTCAACAACTCCTCCTCTGTGACCTCAATATACATTTAGTAAAGTAGTTTTTTGGGGGTTTGTTCTGGGTACAACTTCTTATGCCAGCGACCAAAATAAAGCACCTTTCTGCAGTGTCGCGTCAGTGTGGTGGTTTTAGGAGGAACCAATACCCCCCCTCTCCTTGATTTATGCAAGAAATCAATGAACCACACATTGACTGCGCCACACAAGATCCAATTGGCTTCAAAATTCTTTCTCTATGTAAATATGATTTCAGCAAGATACATTTTATTAGTTAGTTGAGCCCATTGGTTGATGACATGTGTTTTGGCCTCTCAAGGGCCTTTATCAAAACAAAAAGATATGGGCAATT
The DNA here is from genome assembly GCF_040938575.1 of Ambystoma mexicanum. Classification (NCBI taxonomy): domain Eukaryota; kingdom Metazoa; phylum Chordata; class Amphibia; order Caudata; family Ambystomatidae; genus Ambystoma; species Ambystoma mexicanum. The sequence goes on along the minus strand of NC_090928.1, from coordinate 638,571,675 downwards.
AAATCATATCCATATTCTAAAAACGTTATCATACCAATCAATCATATTAAAATGAAATATATATACGATATTGGAGAGTTGAAAGAGAAAACATGAAGGTTTGTAGACACCATTCAATGTCAAACAAAAAATGTACACGACAATAAAAGAAACAAAACAACAAAGAGACAAAACAGAAAAAAATTTAAGTATATGTACACATTAGTTCACGTGACCACTAAATAATCATTCATTTCTTTTATATACATTATTCAAACCAATATAATCCTTGGTGTTCCGAATCTACAGTCTTGCATGTTGAATCATGAAAAAATATATATACCTTGAGTCTCAATATGTATACACTATTTCACTTCTCAGATAATTTGACCCATGAACACGCTGAAGCTGGTACAGTTAGTTGAACATTGTCTATCAAATGCATTTCTCATTGATGTAAACAATAGATCCCGCTTAACATATAAGATTCAAAGTAAGGGTCACGGGATAATCCCTGTAATGGCAAAACACAATTTTCTAGAAACTGTACTTTATATTGGTTTAGTCACAGAAAGTTCCCATTTTCAGTATTGTATACTTAAAAAATGTGCATTTTAGTGCCTGCCCGGCTATAACATAGTCGCCAATTCATGTGCTATGTTGTCATTTTACTAATAAATCTTCAATGTTTCTTAAAGCATCGATTCACATAATGGTTTTAAGCTTGAACATATCCAAAATCATGTTCACTTTAATATGGTTGCGGACATAACATAACAATCGTCCTTAATACCGTGAGCGTACGTACCACAGCACAGTCATTAATACTGTTTTGTTTACAAATTTGTGTTTCTCGGGCCGCGGACATAAATTAACGTCCCCTCGCCCCTCTTACCTTGCTAGGCTGGAAACATCATTCCTCGCGTCGGCACGGCTACTGAAAGCACGGCCGCGCGCGCCCTACTTTTTATACTTGGTTTCCTTGGCAACATCACTTGTCCCTTCTTGATGTTTGGATTAATTCTAGTTGGTTGCCATGTTGGAATGGAGTCCAATACTAATTGCGCTGAATGGATGCCAATGGCAATTACCTTGCGTTGGGGCCAAATAACATAGCTTCAAGTAGCAAATTTGTTCTAATCTTATTCGTTTGTTATCAATTTATAATTTAAGTTCCAAACATTTTACAGCTGCACTTATATTCAATCCCATATTTAAACTGACACTAAATTCTGCATTCGGTCAAAAGGTACCACATTTAAGTCTCACGACTGAAACTCGATTTATTGCGGTCTGTGCTGATAACTAATAGAATATTTTCCACAGAATTTTGGATTTAGCTTGACACGCATATGTTGTTCATAGTACTTTGAAACCCGTTAGTCCCATTTAAGGTTCGCGTGACCATTTTGTAAATGTATTTTTTGATTACTGATTATGTACCAGATGTTGCATGCTCATATTATAGGGTCACGCTGCCTGAGGTGTATTAATCTCACAAACATTATTGCCTACTCACATAATCTCACTCTGAGTAAAAGTGAAAAGGGAAATGGAAAGACAGCAAAAAAGATGATCACTATAGTCCATTTACTGTAGGTACTCCTGTAGGTTATGGTTCCCAGTCCAGCCTGGTTACGCTTCCCTGTTCGATATAGCTGTATAATACCTATTTATACATGTGCATAGAAATAATATACATACAGTATCACAAGATAACCAAAATTGGATATTGAATACATATTAACTGTTCAATACTTGCACAAATGAACCATTTCATGTTTGAGATCCATCCTAAGTCACACAAAATGCATCATCTCGCTTTAATATCATCTTGGTACACCTTTAATATTTCATACATTTTTTTCTTAAGACTTTGGAAGACCCTGGAATGGATGAAATCCATACCAGCATGTATGAATTAGGAATTAAACAGATATGCCTTCTGGATGAAGAACTAAAGACCAAATCAAGGTTTACACCACAATTTTCGGCAGAAAATATGATAGAGGTCTTCTACAAAGCCACCAACAAAGACATTTATGAATTACATGAAAATATGAATACTAGTCCCAATACGGCTAACCTAACCAGACAAGAAAAATCAGCTTCGAGGGAACTACAAAAGCACAATTGTATAGTGATTAAGGAGGCAGACAAGGGTGGAAATATTGTAGTGATGAATAGGCAAGATTACATTCAGATGGCATTGAACCACTTATCGACACCCTTATGCTATGAGGAATTGCTTCCAAACCCGAAAAATGACATTTTACTTTAGATGGAGAAATTAATTACAAAATGGCACAGGAAGGGACTAATTTCTGAAGAAGAAAGAAATGCATTGGCTAACAAATTTCATATAATACCCACTCTGTATTTTCTTCCAAAGGTGCATAAGTCATTTGACAAAATCCCAGAAGGACGTCCAATACTTAGCGGTATAGGCTGGCTGACGGAGAGGATTTCTGTATATATTGATAATGTCTTACGACCACGGGTGCCCAAATTAAAGGCTTTTATCAAAGACACTACAGATACAATTAAGATCATAAATAAAGTAGTCTGGAAAACATCACACCTACTGGCTACCTGGGATGTACGCTCTCTATGTACCATCATTGAGCACTCGGCAGCTACCAAGACTATAGAATATGAGTTTAAAGATGACTCTGCTTCACATTACCAATACGTACAGATGCTCAAGGAAATGCTGACATTTACATTGGACAATAATATTTTCATGTTCGACAACAAGTTTTGCAGGCAAAGGAGAGGGATTGCTATGGGCACAAAATATGCTCCAGCCCTAGCGAACCTATTTCTGGGGATGTACGAAGAAAACAAGTATATCTAGATGAATCTCATACAAAGAATGTGATACTATGGATTCGATTTATAGATGATGTTCTACTGATCTGGGATGCAACGAGTGTGGAACTAAATGATTTTAAAAACAGAATGAACCAAAATGAACTTGGAATTGAAATCGTGGGCCATGGGAGTGTAACTGAAATTAATTTTTTGGATCTGACGATGTTTGTGGATGGAAACAAACTGTCCACACGTACATTCCGTAAGAACACCGAGATTAACTTTACATGCATCCCAACAGGGGAATTCATTAGAGCTAGACAGAATTGTAACCGCTCTAATGATTTCCAAGTATAATGCGACTTACTACAGGAATGTTTTCAGCAAAGAGGGTACTCAAAAGTCTGTGTCAAAGCGGCCCGACAAAAGGCAACAAAAACGTCATGGGAACAAACTTTGTTACTAAGATTGCACCCAAAGGATCAGAATGAGATACATTTCATCACAACTTTCAGTCATGAGAATGTTTAATTGAAGAAAATACTTAACAAAAATTGGCATCTTTTAAACTTAGACCCTCACCTTGCAGACTACATTGGTGACAAACCTAGGGTGACATTTCGTAAAACTAAAACGATTAAAATGATTCTGAGCCCCTCATTGCTGCCGGAGCTGAACACAGAACCTACTAGAACTTGGTTAGATGTGAGGACATCAGACTTTTGCAAATATGGAACGTGCACCATGTGCCTCTATGCAACAAAGCCACTAGGACTTTTGAGGATGCGAGAGGAACTCGCATGGATATAAAGGAAAATATAAACTGTCGCTCTAAATAGACAGTCTATGCTATAATTTGCCTCTGTAAGCAGATATACATTGGAAGTACAATAAGAGAAGTGAGAATACGTATTTGAGAGCATTTTCCATCAGTGGGGTGCCAGGATCCGACATTGCCACTGGCCCAACACTGGCAACTAAAACATCAGATGGATGACAAAAGGAATTAGACATATTTTGGCCTACACAAAGTCAAATTAGGCAGAAGAGGGGGAAACCTGGAGAAGAGACTCTGTGTCACGCTCACCTGATTCCCACGGAGGCGCAGGTCTGGCTTCGAGTGCTGATGCTTCTTCTATGGTGAAGCGCAGGACTCTGAAGATGGACTCACTGGCTCGCAGGAATATTCCCCTGTGCGTGAAAAGGGAGTATTACCTACTGACGGAATAATGCTCAAGCCTCCCACTCCCTTCCTGCCCTCCACGATACCCTTCCTCGATTCCCCGTGAAGTCTCACCTTAGGGTCTGGAAGGATGAGTTCTCCATCCTGCTTCTGATGCAGGGGCGCGTTGAAACCCAGTTACATCACTGGATTGAGGTTTGATGGGAGTTCAAATAAGCTTGACTATTCAGGTAAGGCGCTGTAAGAGTTCTGTAGCAAGTTCAAAAGTTCAAGCTTCATAATAATGTTCATTGTCTTATTGCAGCAAGCGCTAACGCTTATGTCTTTTTTCCCCTTAGGGGCCGGGGTTCGGAATGCCGGAGATATGGCGCCGACCCGAAGTCAAACGTGCAGTTCCAGTAAATGACAGGTAAGTTCTGGATGAGCGTTCGGGTAATGTCTTTGCATTCGCTCATTCAATGTCTTTGTCTTTTTTCCCCATAGGGGCCGGGGTCCGGAATGCCAGGAAGCGGCAGGACCCGAAATGAAATGGGAATGACCCAACAGGTAAGTCTTAGAAGGAAACTGAGCTTTTCCTATTCCCTTCCTTCTCTCACCTTGTGTTCTTATCTTTTTCTCTCTAGGCTCTGGGAAGTGGCTGCAGATCTGGATGATCGCTGCTGAAGATGGAGGTGCCCAGGAAAGGTGAGTGAAATGCAGCGCTGCAGCGATCGAAGCGAAATGCTTTTAAAATGATGTCTTCCCTTTCAGGATCATCGGTGTGAAGTCTCCGTGATGCAGCTTTAGCAGGTAAGGTCTTCTTTCTCTCCAATTCTCTCTTAGCAGGTGACCCAGGATGCTGACAGGCGTGAAGTCCAGATGCAGGAGCTGACACGGTGAGCGTCCAGCTGCGAGGAGCAGAACAACGCGAAGCGTGAGTTGCTGATCGGGCGTGGTTTAAATAGCTTTGGAAGAAGTTCCAGGTATGTATCCTTCCACCGATCAAGTATGTATCCTTCCCCGACCACACCCAGGGGAAAGTAGGTCCACAGGTAAAGTAGTTCCATTCAGGCCTCAAGAGGGCCTGGATGTAGCAGCATGGTCTGCATCAGGTAAGTGCACCTTAACACACTTGAACACATGTCTACCTTTATGAGCCTGGCGCCTAAGGCACCAGGACAGGGGTCCAACATGAGCCTGGCGCCTAAGGTGCCAGGACTGTGTCCAAAGGGCCCCAGCTTGGGCCCGCTGGCACTTCCCGGGGGGAAATGATGCCTGCCTCTGGGGTTGCTGGGTCGGACCTGGCTCCTTGGAGGTAGGCATCATGACACTCGGACAGATGGAAACGAGACTTATTTGCAAATTCAGATCAATGGAGTTTGGTCTGAATCAGGACAATGAGATAATACATTTTTTGTGACATAGGATAGATCTCAAACATGAAATGGTTCATTTGTGCAAGTATTGAACAGTTTATTAATATGTATTCAATATCCAATTTTGGTTATCTTGTGATACTGTATGTATACTATTTCTATGTGCATGTGTAAATTGGTATTATAGTGATCATCTTTTTTGCTGTCTTTCCATTTCCCTTTTCACTTTTACTCAGAGTGAGATAATGTGAGTAGGAAATAATGTTTGTGAGATTGATACACCTCAGGCAGGGTGACCGTATAATATGAGCATGCAACATCTGGTACATAATCAGTAATCAAAAAATAAATTTACAAAATGGTCAAGCGAACATTAAATGGGACTAATGGGTTTCAAAGTACTATGAACAAAATATGCGTGTCAAGCTAAATCCAAAACTCTGTGGAAAATATTCTATTAGTTATCAGCACAGACCGCAATAAATAGAGTTTGTCGTTAGACTTAAATGTGGTACCTTTGACTGAGTGCGGAATTTAGTCGCTGTTTAAAAATAGGATTGAATATAAGTGCAGCTGTAAAATGTTTGGAACCTAAATTATAAATTGATAACAAACGAATAATATTAGAACAGATTTGCTACTTGAGGCTACATTATTTGGCCCCAACGCAAGGTAATTGCCATTGGCATCCATTCAGCGAAATTAGTATTGGACTCCATTCCAACATGGCAACCAACTAGAATTAATCCAAACATCAAGAAAGGACAAGTGATGTTGCCAAGGAAACCAAGTATACAAAGTAGGGCACGCGTGGCAGTGCTTTCACTAGCAGTGCTGACGCGAGGAATGATGTTTCCAGCGTAGCAAGGTAAGAGGGGCAAGGGGATGTTTATTACTGTCCGCGGCCCGAGAAACACTAATTTTTAAACGAAACAGTATTAATGACTGTGCTGTGGTACGCTCACGGTATTAAGGACGATCGTTATTTTATGTCCGCAACCATATTAAAGTGAACATGATTTTGGATATGTTCAAGCTTAAAACTACTATGTGAATCGCTGCTTTAAGAAACATTGAAGAATTATTAGTGAAATTACAACATAGCACATGAATTGGCGACTATGTTATAGCCGGGCAGGCACTAAAATGCACATTTTTGAAGTATACAATACTGAAAATGGGAACTTTGTGACTAAACCAATATAAAGTACAGTTTCTAGAAAATTGTGTTTTGCCATTACAGGGATTATCCCGTGACCCTTACTTTGAATCTAATATGGTAAGCAGGATCTATTGTTTACATCAATGAGGAATGCATTTGATAGACAATGTTCAACTAACTGTACCAGCTTCAGCATGTTCATGGGTCACATTTTCTGAGAAGTGAAAAAGTATATACATATTGAGACTCAAGGTATATATATTTTTTCATGATTCAATATGCAAGACTGTAGATTCGGAACACCAAGGATTATATAAAAGAAATTAATGATTATTTAGTGGTCACGTGAACTAATGTGTACATATACTTATATTTTTTCTCTGTTTTGTCTCTTTTTTGTTGTGTTTCTTTTATTGTCATTTGTACAGTTTGTTTGTTTGACATTTAATGGTGACTAAAAACCTTCATTTTTTCTCTTTCTCCTCTCCGATATTGTATATATATTTCATTTTATTATTATTTTTAATCAATTGATATGATTGGTATGATTGAACGTTTTTAGAATATGGATATGATTTTTGCCCATATCTTTTTGTTTTTATAAAGGCCCTTGATAGGCCAAAACACGTGTCAACAACCAATGGGCTCAACTAACTAATAAAATGTATCTTGCCGAATTCATATTTACAAAGAGAAATCATTTTGAAGCCAATTGGATCTTTTGTAGCGCAGTCAATGTGTAGTCAATACACATTTAGACTCTCCTTGCTCCTCCTCTGTACTCTTCCGTGACCTCTGCGAATCCCTCTCCTTGTCCATCCTCCCCTCTGGTTTGACTCACTCTGCAGAGCACACACTCGATGTCTTAATCTCCTCTGACCTCCCCCTCTCCATCCCTCTGACCACTCCTCTCTCCTGGAGCTATCACTCCCTCCTCTCCTCTCCTCTCATCTCTCCCTCTCTTTGCCCCAAGACTACCCCAACACTGCCACCTACCTTCTCAGACATTCGGCCCATGAAGCGTGTGTCAGTTGAGGCTTTTGCCGCCACTTTCTCTCCCCCCCTCCACCTTTGGCTGTCTCACATCCTGACACAGGCCTCTCTCTGCTCTACTCTTCAATTTCTGATACGCTTGATGTTCTTGCCCCTGATATGATATGATCGTTTATTTATAAAGCGCCAATACACAATGTGTTTCAAAGCGCTTCAAGGCAAGGGAGGGAACAAGGGAAAATACAACCACATTCTTACAGGCCATGAACAGTAAGGATATGAAAATTAACTATCGTACTCGGCCTGATGACATTTCAGATAGTGCAAGAGCTAAGACATAGATAAGGAAGGGAGGGGGAGAGTGGGAAGGAAATGGAAACAGACAGGCGACTACCGCACTAGGCCTGACAACATTTCTGGTAGAGCCGGAGAAAAACAAAAGGTGAGGGAGAGGGGTGCAGAAAGGGAGGGGAGGAACAAAACAAGCGACTATCATACTAGGCCTGACGACATTTCAGATAGTCCTGGAGGGGCGGTGGGGAGGAAAAAACAGTAATGGGAGGGTGGAGGAAACAGACTAGGTTGCTATCATATTAGGTCCAGGGACAATTCTGATAGAGTAAGTGCATAGAAGAAAGTAAGGGGAGGAGATAGGAAAAGGGAGAAGGGAAAGGAGGAGATAAAAGATTAAGCAGTCAACAAGAGTGGAGAAGCAAGCGTGGAGAGCGAATACAATTGCAGAAGTCAGTAGTAACACAATGTTGCAAGCCAGGATACAAGATGAAGATGGGAACAGCATGATTCAGGGTCATCATGAGTACAAGATGCAAAGGAAGTCCAGCATGAGAGTTGAGAAAGAGTGACACACCGTGAATGAATGAAGTCCATAAAAGTCATATCCAGCATTGGCCACAAGACAGTGATGGTGAAGGAAGGCTAAGTGGTGAAAAAGAGCAGCAGGCGGGAAGGTACCAGGTGGGTGGGGCTTAGGCCAGGTGACCTAGATCCACTTGCACCTGCTCCCCATTTGCAAAGGAAAAGAAGCTTGAGGGCTCCTTAAGTAGGGAAACAGAGCGGCAAGCAGGAAGGCACCAGGTGGACGTGGCTTGCTAAGTGGTGAAAAAGAGCGGGAAGCAGGAAGGCACCAGGTGGGCGGGCCTTGCTAAGTGGTGAAAGAGCGGCAAGCAGGAAGGCACCAGGTGGGAGGGGCTTGCTAAGTGGTGAAAAAGAGCGGCAGGCAGGAAGGCACCAGGTGGGCGGGGCTTGCTAAGTGGTGAAAAAGAGCGGGAAGCAGGAAGGCACCAGGTGGGGGGGGGCTTGTAAGTGGTGAAAAAGAGCAGCAGGCAGGAAGGCACCAGGTGGGTGGGGCTTAGGCCAGGTGACCTAGATCCACTTGCACCTGCAACCCAACTGCAAAGGAAAAGAAGCTGGAGGGCTCCTTAAGTAGGGAAACAGAGTGGCAAGCAGGAAGGCACCAGGTGGGTGTGGCTTGCTAAGTGGTGAAAAAGAGCAGGAAGGCACCAGGTGGGCGCGGCTTAGGCCAGGTGACCTAGATCCACATGCACCTGCTCCCCATCTGAGGATCTGTTTGAAGTCCAAAGACAAGTGCAATTCCTGGTATGACTCTGACCTAGCTACACTTAAACGCAAGTGTAGGGCGGCTGAGAGGAAATGGAGGACGTCCTGTTTATCCTCTGACAAACTGGCCTGTCGTGTGCTACAAAGGCAATACCGACTCTCTGTCCTCATTCAAGCTCGAGTCTCTGCGGCATCCAACAACTCTGCCGAACTCTTTAAAATCTGCAAGGAACTGGCCAACCCTGCTGCAGTATCTACCCCTCCTGTTGCCTCCCAGGCTCTTTGCAATGCCCTTGCCTCTCACTTCATTTCAAAAACCCAGGACATCCTGTCCACCCTCTCCACCCACACCCCTACACTCCCCTCCCCATCTGTGCTTGCTGACCCTCCTTTAGCCACCCCTTCACCATCCTTCTCGTCCTTTCCTCTTTTCTCCCCTGACGAGATCGCTAGACAAGTCCGATCTATGAAAGCCTCGTCAAAACAGGTTAATCCCTGTTCCTCTGAAACCATCAAGGACCACATTGAGACCCTCACTCCGCCCCATGCTGATTTTTGCAACCACCCCTTTGCCTTGGGATCCTTCCCCTCCCCTCTGAAGTACTCCTTTGTGCATCCTCTTCTCAAGAAACCCACAGCTGATCCTTCTTGTCCAGCTAACTATCGCCCAATTTCCATTACTCCCTTTCTTGGCAAACTCCTGGAAAAGTTGCTCATCTCTCAGCTTAACCTTCATTCTAATTCTGTTGGCTGTCTCCATGATCACCAGTCTGGCTTCAGAGCTGCCAGAAGAACGGAAACTGCTCTCCTGAACATCCGTGAAAATCTGCTCTCCAACCTTGACTCTAACATTCCCTCTGTCCTCATCCTCCTCGATCTCTCTTCTGCCTTTCACACGGTCAACCATACCATCCTGCTCAACCGTCTGTGAAAACCTGGGTATAACTGATCAGGCTCTGGCCTGGCTGACCTCTTTCCTCTCAAATCGACCCTCCCAGGTCCAACTTGGGTCCTTCCTTTCATCCATCTTCCTCTCTGCCTGTGGTGTTCCCCAGGGGTCTAACCTCTCGCCCTGGCTTTTCAACCAATACCTGGCAACTCTCGCCCACTGCATTGCCACTTTCTGCTCAAATTTCCAGTGCTACGCTGACGACACTGAACTCATTTTCAGGCTGCCCTCTACCACCTCCTCTCCCTCTATCATCTCTGATTGCCTAACTGCCATTCAAGATTGGTGTGCCGCCAATGATCTTTGTCTGAATGCCAGCAAGACGGAGATCCTCCTCATCGGCACACCTTCACCATCCTTTCCCCTCACTCTCTGGCCGGCCTCCCTTGGCCCTCCTCCTACCCCCACCTGCGAGGCTAAGAACCTCAGGGTCATCTTTGACTGCACCCTTTCCTTCTCCGCCCACATCTCTGAGGTCTCTAAAAAGTCAAATTTCCGGCTGCACCTCCTCAGAGGTACTCTGCCTTTACTCTCCTTCCCCCAGAAGCTCATGGTATCCCAAGCTCTGGTTCTCTCTAGCTTGGACTATTGTAATAGCCTCTTTCTAAATCTACCTGCCTCTACTCTTCACCCTCTGCAACTAATCCAGAACAGGACTGCAAGACTTGTCCTTGGCCTCAAGCCCTGGGATCGTATCTCTCCAGCTCTGAAATCTCTCCATTGGCTCCAAGTAGATGCAAGGATTAAATTCAAAACCTGCTGCATTGTCCACAAGGCTTTCTGGGGCCTGGGTCCAAAATACCAAAAATCAGCTATCCCTCCGCAAATATCTCCCCTCTCGAGCTCTTCGCTCCTCTACTTCCAACTCCCTCAGGGTCAGTCGTTTTTCAAAGAAACGAGCTGGGGGTAGATCTCTCTCTTCAGCTGGGGCCTCCCTCTCCAACAGCCTCCCTGCCACTCTAAAACTTGAGGAGAACCATCTCTGGTTCCGGAAGCACCTCAAGCCCCTTCCTCTTTTCTTCTGCCTTCGCTCCCCCTCTCCCCTGCTGATCTGTTCTCTCTTGGCACTGTGCACCTGGCCAACCTCTGTCCTCCGGGCCCAAGTAACTGCTCACCCTGCCACCCTCCCGCATTGCCTCCAAGCCACCCTTTGCACTGGGGTCTGCATCTGTACCCATACAGCCCCCCCCTTTTTCTTCCTGCACAGATCAGACCTACCCTGTCTGCTGCCTTAAACCTAGCACTTGCAAATTGCTGGCTGCGCTAAAACTGTTTATTGATTTTATTATTTATTATCTGTTTCTCCTCTGCTTCGCACTTTCCACTTCTCCCCCCTTCCATGCACGTTTCCCCTCCCCCTCTCCCATGCACTTGCATGTTCTCAATGTCACTGGGCCTAGTAAAATCACTGTTTTGTTCTCCCCTGTTCCCCTCCCTTGCCGCGCTCTGAAACACTTGTGTATGATCGCGATAGAAATAAAATAGCAATAAGACAGCCAAGGAAAGTCCCAAATAACCCAAAGGACTGAGTCAATCCAAATGGCACTAAAATACAGAGTAAAGTGCTAAGCAAAATCCAGCTTTATCATCCAAATAAAGCAGGGACAGCATACAAGCATTAAAATCTTGCCACTCTCAACGCATCCACCAGAAACAACGATTTAAGTAATACAACTTTGCCATAAATGATGTCTTCACATCATATCAGTTTACAAAAACCTACAGGGATTGATTAGTGGTGGTGGCTAGACATATACACTCTACAGGGTACAAACATTTAATTGGGTTATACTTGTTGGATGGCTTCTCCTGAGACAACCCCTATATTGATAAAGGTTAAACTATGTAATCTCTACAGTAATTGGTTGGCACCTTACTTTATGGGCGGCATAACACTGAAACACTGAGGGTTTTGATAGTTTGGCTTCTTGCTAACCAACCTAGGACAATTGACAGGCTATCAAGACATGAGTGGGACAGACAGTGTGGGGAGAGAGAGGCCGGTGGATTGTTCATTGTTTAAAGAGGTTACCATCCCTCATTCCTAGGCCATGAGATCAGACAATCTCTTTGTATTTGACCTTGTGTGGCGCATTGTGTCTGTGTACGTGTAGGGAGTATGCCAAGTGTCCTATCGGTTTTTGTTTCTAAAGAATATGCAGTGTTCTTCAATTATGGGTCATGTGTGATGGGACCATGTATGAAATGGAATTATCTCCTATTTATTGGGATTTCAGAAATTATTAATGCATGTGCTGTGTTGTAGTTATTCTTCATGGTGTCTTTTGGCTTGCCATGTTACTGCACCTGGCCTACAAAGGCTGGTTGTGCTCTTATAACTTTCAATTAATCTGGGAGAATCCAACAGACGTCCTGGGAATTACTATCCTGTGCCTTTGTTCTTCAGCTCCGACCCTCCCTTATTTTCTTGTATCCTTGGCACTAGTTGCCAAATCCTGTCTGAGCTCTGCACACATGTATATTTGCGGATTCCGCGTTTTGAATTCACTCAGTCGTGAGAACTTTTGTTTAGTTAAAAGCATGCCGTGGCTTCCATTTTAAAGATGGCTGCCCAATTACACTCTTGTTACTATGTTAGGGAGCTATATTCGCGTATTGTTACATTCAACATATACATTAGGCATCTTAGTATTCTTCATGTCTTGTCAACACTATGTTAATGTTCATGTATAAATGCATATTTTACCTAGTAAATATGTTCTTCATGTTGAGTGCACATTTGCTTTGTGTCTAATGCATGCACATGTATTGTTACAATAGTAGGTACCTGCCTGGGATAAGGGCGCTACGGTTGCCTCAGCAAGTAACTTTTCTCACCCGTGAGGTATTGGGCTGAGGGAGGGGCAGAAGCTACAGATGATGCATTCATCTGCCTCTCAACAATGTGGCTGAAGACTATGGCTAGTGGCACCCAAGGAAATCTATTGGGGGGGGTGACATGTAGAGTGGACAAAGCCGAAGGTCATGGCTATTGGCCCGTAAAAAAACTATGGTATAACAAAAGCCTTGAAATTCATTAAAAAAAACGTAGTTGAGGTGAAGTTACAATGCACAGATTTAATGCAACAGCCCCCTTGAAAATCAGCGGATGTGAGAAGTCATGACCAATTTGGCACAGTCCTGTTGCAAAGCCCATGAGCACATATATTTTATGAGAGAAGGGATTATATAATTATAATATAATAATTATAATTCATAATGACATACAAAATGGCACTATGGCGGACATGGCATTATAGTGACATGACATCATGGGGGACATCAACGGGAACGCAACATGTTAAGCTGGTCATGACATCCAACATCCGCTGAGTTTCAAGGGTTTTGTTGCGTTAAATCTCGGCACCTTAACTAATGTTTTTCAATGATATACACACAAAATACGGCTTTTTGATGGTCTTTCTTTCTCATGCACGTAATGTTATTTTCTTTCAGACTAGAAAAATGAAGGTAGGTAAACCCTTGCGTGTCTTATTTCCTTCCTTTTTAATCATTTAAGTACTTTACGCATTTAAGTAAATGAAAGCATGGATCGCACAGTCCTTTCATACACAAAATCTAACAAAGAGGATGCGCATACCTATACATGTCAGTTCAATAAGTCATCATCATAGGTCGAGATATTTCACCTTTCATACTCACACCAAAAAGGACTAAGCCTCAGGTCTGCATAAATAGTTTATCGCAATCCACTCCCACTACACCTTTGTCGTGTCCCTTTCTCCATTGATATGTTAACGCATTACACCCTAGAATGTTATATTTTGCCATTTTGAAATTAACCGAAATATATTTACGGATTTTTAAAAAAGGATTATTATCCCCTCTTTTCATGTTTTCCCTGACGGCCGACGAAGAAAAACTACAAATAATATCTTTCTGACCCGATGTCCAAAGGCCTGATTGAGAATTGAAAAAAATCCTATTTCCAGAAATCCTCATTCACTCATATTTCAGCCAGAGATCGCAAAAAAAAAAATCGCCACAAAATGTAAATAAACTACTTACATGGTTTCACGTTTGCTTGCTAAACTCACACAACAGTTGGTATAGGAAAACGCTGCTCCGGATGCTTGGTTAAAGGAAAAGGTCACGACACCGGAATACATTTTCAGAATGGAAACTCTGCGTTCTCTTTTGTTTCTGTGCGCTACGCTTGAAGGCGGAACTAAAAGACCATCCTTCAGTCCACATAATAAGGGCCGAGAACTGGCATTCCCTCGAGCCCAGACCTAAGCGAAATTCCTCACTTGACGATCCTGACTCTTGCATCAGTTGAATGTTCACTGAACACTTTTGCAATCTGTTGGAGAAAAATAATGGAGTCGGGCAGCAGCGGATTTACCCCCAACGTGTAGTGCATTCTTCAAAGACCACAGGTGCAGCTCAGTCAGGCAGAAAGACATCTGATGGCAAACGGAAACTCCGCTCTGTTAAGGGAAGCACAAAAACAAGGCGAACATTAATGACCTCCCATTACCGCAAAGGCCAGTGCCTCTACAGAACAGATAGCAAAAAGAGCTACTACGGCTCAGGTCTCAATAGCTAAACACTACGACACACGATGGCAAAGGGACTCCGTTGTCACACGACTATTTGCCATTTTCAGCCTTTAAATACATAAAGACAGTAGTTATCCTACAACTAAAAAGGAAAACGAGGGTAACTACTAGAAAACTCGCATCAGTCCATGCAATCATTATTTAGCGATTTATTGTTTCGTATAAATAAACATTTTTAGTTTATTTAATGCAGTGCGAATGTAGCGCCAAACAGCCGCAGATTGCTTTACCGAAAACATTAATGGAAGCAGAAGAAACAGTTGCACTACATACAGCTAGATCTATGCAGGGCAGTTTCTATCCAACTTAGTGCCCCGGGCAAAACACTAGAATGCCGTCCCACCACCCCCTTGCGACTGGCACATGTGACTCCCAAATTACACCTGTGGCGCATGACAAAACCCCTCCTTAATATCAATAAATCATTGCTACACAAATGAAGCTGGTTTCATTACATTGTAATGTAAGTAATTTACAGAAGAAATCTAATGCAAAGATATAGCTGTTGCTGCCCAGGTAAATGGTACTTCTGTCGCCTGCTCTTAGGGAAGGCCATGCCTGAATGCAGTTTCAAACTGTAGGTAGTTGCACACTGTGGTGTGACCAGCCTGCCGGGGTCAGAGGGCCCACTGGGCCTGTGTTGCAGGAGTTCTGTTCGTACCACCTCACTTTTAAAAAAATGTGTATGTGGTTAAAAGAAACCCTTTACAAAATCCATACAATACACAGAATAGAACAATACAACAATAATCAATAATAAAAAAGAGAGGACAAAAATTAATCTTGAAATAATAAATCGCAAGTTCAGTACCTTCTTTATAACATTTCATCACGATTAATAATTTTGAAAAAGCATCAAATTCATAGTCTTAATGAAGCCTGCCACTGCTAAACCTTCTTTTATAGAGTAAATATTAAGACAGCCATTCCAAAAATATTCACAATTCAATGAGCCCAAATTACGAGCCCAATCGAACATCCTTGAAAAATATTTCATCCTACTTGTCCCTAAGGCTTCACATTCTAAAACCAAGTGTCGCGCAGTTTCCACAGGGCCCCGATTACAATATCTGCAATTGGTCTCCAGCTCAGTAATCATTCGTCTTCTAAACAATATCTCTTTTGTTAGTAGAAGGTTCCATCTTAGTCTCAGTAGTATAATTCTAGAGTAATTATTTGGGAACTGCAACAGAATCATAGATGGGCTTCCCTGACTTGTATGATCAAATACAAGATCATTCAATTATGGATACAAGTGAAATAAATCGGTGGTGTAATCATAATCATACAAATATTTCTTCACTTTCTCTGGGTTTGCTAATAGCGTAGCCCTATCCATCGCAAGATTCTCTAAAATAACAAAAGACCTTGCTTCCAACTGAGAGAGGAAGCCACTATTATTCTTCGTACCATGCAGTTGATTCCCTAGATGCTTATTTGGGGAATGCGGATTCGGGGCAATGAGTTAGGAAAATAGCAAAAGTAACTGCCATTGCACTTGTGCCCCAAGTGAGATTGTCCCCAGTTCAAATCTAATAGCTACGAGCGGTATAGCATTGGTATTTTCAGTATTTTGCGCCATAGTTTTGTTTCGATAAGATCCAGGACTTTGAAGCTGGATTCATCAACCAATTCTAGACCATAATTTAGTTTTGGAACAATCTTACCTTCACAGAAATTTAAAGCAGGTTTGATTTAGAAGCGCTCATATTTCCGGTCAATCTTCAATGCCTGATTGGTCATGAACTTCCCTTTATTTATTAGGCTCTCTCTGGTGTTAGACCGCCCAGGTTGAGCACTTATCTGAAATCCCAAGTACCACCTCACTTGTATTTCTGAAGGGGCAATAGTAGATTAACCATAGGAACTAATTTCTGACAGAAGGTTATCATTCCAGATGGAAAGTCTGGTACACTTCTGTTAAACACTTTCAAAATACCTCTATGAGAGTGGAAAAGGAGCCAAACAGCATCACCGAGTGTTCCTGTCTGATTTGCATTAAATTACAGAGCATTTCTGGAATATATCAGTGATCAGAGATCTCTATATTTGATAAACATGTTGGTAATAAAAGGGTTGTATGTGTGAATCTTTAAATATATAACGGACACGTGGCTTGGTGATCACATCACTGTTCAGAACACTCACCCTAACAATAAAATATTTGTAACCATTAACCAATCATACTCAGACAGCTTAAGTTTTCGGATAGGAGTATACAATGGCTGCAACATCAGCCACTCAAATAAGGTGCAAGGGCTCTTTTGCTTCTCGTTTCTGGACAATTTTAGAGGAGGGGCTGGGTCTCAGTGTGAGCATGCCCAACCCCCAATACAGAAGCATCTTTAGGGAATTATATCTGTAGACATGAAAGGATACCCTACAAGAGACGCCCAATAAACAATGCACAAAAAGGATTGAACCTCTTACAAACTTTAAGTTGATGAAGCGTTTTAAACAAAACCGTCTAATACATGGTAAAGGTCTGCAGTGCCTCAGCCACAACCTCCTCGCCTTTACGCAGACCTTGGGGGTTATTTCTGCAAAAAACAGCAGGCCCATGCTTTATCTAACTGAGCTGGCATTAGCATCTCTTATTAGCGCTGGCCTGCAGTTAGTGAAAATCATGGTGTGGCAGTGTTGAAAGGGCGTTTGGCCTAGTGGATATACAACTGGAGGCAACTTATTTGATTGCTTTGTGTGTTTAAGTGTGGGCATACTTGTCAGAGCCACATACAACATTTTCCAGTTTGCTATTGTATGGACATGGGACACAAACAGCATTATGTGCCGTTACATTGAGGCGCACCACATAGATGCCATTACCAAACAGGGTGGAGACTTGCGCAGCCCCCAAATCATTGCTGCCCAGATATCACTGCATTGATTTGCCATGGACTTCTGTCTGCATGGTGACACACAATGAACCCTGCTTTCCTAATCAAGGTGCCAAGTCCCATTAAGGAGCTAGCTGGTGTGCACTAGGCAGTGGCTGGCTTGTTAAGAAAATGAAGACCTTTGATGCTGAGCGGATGCACTCAGTCCATGTTCCAAAGCAGTGACTAGAATACTTAAGCAAGGAAAATTACAGTTAATCTTCCCAGGCATGCACCAAATCTAACTAAAAAGCAATATACAAAAAAATGTTTTGGCGTGTCAAATAAAAAGACATGAAAATAAAGAACAAAGTTAACAACCTTTTCTGTGTGGCACGTTAATTCTCTTGAAAGAATGCACAGATTTGGTCAGCTGCCTAATGCTTTGTGCTGACCTTCAGAACAACAAAAATGCCCCATGTTCAGTGCTTAACACTGAAATGGTAAGTACATACTGTGTAAAAGCAATGGCTTGTTGAATGAGCCATCACTTATAAATTGCCCCCACTTTAAAGGCTGTCAACACAAAGGGCAAGGGCGCAGGGTGTGTCTCTCCAGAGCAGTACGGAAATCCATTCCCTTGTTACAAAGGAATGACTTTTTCTGTGCCCCTCCCCACCGTTAAGCTAATCAGTACTGCTCCCCAGACAGCCGCCCACTCCACCCGCCCAGGATGCGGGTCTAGATGTAGGATAAGTGGGGATCCATTGAAAGGAGATTATGGCAACTAGCATTTGATGGGGTGTGGTGTGCAAGCATATGGGGCAGTACTGGAGAGAACACTGCGCACTTGCTTTTCTACATATTTACACATCTATAATTCAAGGCACAGAATCACAAACATTTTGAAGTCAAGGGCATAGGTAGAGATCTAATCCCCCAACATCAGCGCAATGCAGTAAATAACACAATGGTGGAGGGAGGAGGTATCTGTCAAATGCAACACTAGAACAATGCTCAAAATCTTGCAGAATGTAGTTTATGCCAACCTATAGATAATTCAGCGCAAATATAAATGACTTAATGTTTCCAGCTATTTGTGGTAATGTAGTTGGACGAGAGCCAATGAACAAGTATCACAGTTCTATACAAAAGCATACCGAGCAGTAAGTTGCTAGAAGAGTTATACATTTAGAAAAGTCCCATTTCTATTTCAAACAACGGCAACTAAGGGCCAAAGGGGACCCCACTCCAAATGTTTTCATATAGGCGTTCCAGTAGCATGGTTCTAAAATATTTAGGTGGTATTTATAGTTTAAGAGTTAACCTAGGAATAAATAAAGGGGAGTTGATGTACTAACAGCTTCTATTAACTTATCTCTATCCCTGGGTATCCCAGTTATTGGGAAAACAATTGTCTGATATGCCTCTATGTGAAGGTATCCCTCTACACCAATAGTTGAGGAGGTGGAAGATACTCTGGGCATCCCAGATTTACCACTTCCAGCCAGGGGATGCTTTGCATTAATGGGTGGGTACTCCTGACGGCCAACCGATGAAACACAGGTGACCGCATCACTCATGCAGACAATGGAAAAATCATGAGTCTTGATGTGCAAATGGACATTTCCCATCTGTGAAAGGGACAGTGAGCAAAAGGCAGATGGCTGCAAACTGTCAAAGTGGTTAATAACCACTGAACAGGTTATCATGCCGTGTTCTTTTAAGAGAGGGGCGCCTGCTACCTTTTTTGTATTTTTGGAAGGAACTTGGGGTTGGTCACCCTAAGGTATCTGGGGGCAACAGACATGGACTCCCTGCTCACTGTACTCCGAGAGACACAGCTCCACCTCAATGATGAGGCCCAACAAGGCTGAAACAAGTGTATGGGGTTGCTGTTGGTACTCTTGTTCAGAGGAGAATTGCCATAGCATTTCAGTGCTGGACTGCCCATGTGGGCGGGACAAAGACTGATGTGCAAATGGATATTTCCCATCTGTGAATGGTACAGAGAGCAAAAAGCAGATGGCTGCGAACTCTCAAAGTGGTTAATAACAGTGTATCATGCAGTGTTCTTTCGAGAGAAGGGCGCCAGCTACCTTTTTTGTATTTGTAGGGGATAAGGGGGTTAACAATACAACTACTGGTGAATTGGATATAGTACGTGCTGATAACTCTGTTGATTACAGGGAAAGGATGTTTGATGAAGATAAGGATGGGTATACTTCTGAGTTAGTAGGATATGGCGAGGAAAGCATAAGAGGGAATAGTTGAAATGGTAGATTTGTGGGCAGGCACACACTAACCCCTACAATCGGTAAAAGAAGGTAACACCAAGAACCTGTACATCGGCAGAGATATGCAATTAGAATTCAGAGTGTTCTATCATGTTAGCTACCTAAACAGATCCACATTGTTACAACTATTCATGCTCTTGAACAATTGCATATTATCACTACACAAGACATTTTATTTGTAGATCTAGTTGAGGAGGTTGAATAGAGTACATCAATTATCTACTTATCTTGCATCGGTACTAAATTATGTATTGTAAAAAATGTGATGCCAATGTTTTGATCTAAGCAATGCAATGAGTAGTTGCAAACCACAAAACCCAATTCTAACAACCTTTAATATGAACAAAATAACTGTAGCAATTATAGGCAGGGTTGCCCATTTTGAACAATAAGTTGATATTGGTAAATACAATCCACATTATAGCATCATACATGGAAATGGTTACCTCATACTGCAAAGTAGGGAAATGCAAAGACCCTAGTTTAGGAAACGACATACACTTGCTAACCTGGAACACATGTGGGCATGTACTGTGACCAATCTGGACAATCCGTCCCTTCTTCCCAGAGCGGACCCACCCCATTTGAGGCAAGGAAGGTGAGCCTGCTAAGCAAGACCATCCCTATGGGTCCAGGAAAGTGAGACAAGGACCCTTCTTTCACTATTTTATCTTCAGGTAATGCTAAATGTCGTCTGAATGCCATAATTAAATAAGACAAATTGCTGTTTATGATGACGTACATAAGAGCAGAGCTGACTGAGTCGGGGAGGGAATCCTACGAAGGGATGAGATTAATCCCTATCTAGAGAGGAGCATTGGCAGCAATGTCCTGGAAGACTGGAGCCATGGAAGTAGCGGTGGAGTGGAGGAAGAGACAACCACTAGCTGGAGGCTGAAAGGCAGCCCTTGTGACCGAGCAAGAGGCTCAGGTTAGGAGAAAGACAGACGGAAACGTAACGGTCTTACCTAGGAGAGCAGTGATGAGACTGCATCAGTTGCCGTGCACCAGAGACCAGAGGGAAGAAGGGAGCCCAGGTCCCCATTCTCCACCTGGCAAGTACATTACCTGGATAATCACAAATAGAGAGAACCAAGGTTGGGAAGGCCGACACAGGTACAAGAGCCTGAGAGAACAGAACGGGCATACTCCCCATGTAAAACTG